>NC_141912.1:35807045-36432045 GCF_057802395.1 Ceratotherium simum simum
AATCCTCTCCCACACACACACACTCCAGCCTTGGTCCTCCTCAGGAACCTCCCGGACAGCGCTGGAAGGAAGCCCCAGCATCTGCTCCCTCCTAAGGGGTACCCAGACAGCTGACAAGACAGAAAGCTGGAAATGACCCCCAGGATCTCCCGCTAGCGGAGCCTCCAGGAGCATGGGTCCTGCTCAGGCTGTCTCCAAGGCTTTCTGTCTTCGCTGCTGAGGTATCTGCAGCAGCCCCCACAGAGAGCCAGGGAGGCTGGGCTGACCCAGGAGAAAATCCGATGGGGAGGTCATGGTCAGGTCACGGGGCTGCCGTCACAGGGGCACTGCCCGGCCCCACCCCCACATCCTCAGTTATCTGGGAAACCTGAGCCACACACAGGGGACTCTGCTCCCCTCAAAGCCAGCGGCATTTCTGCAAACACCCCTCATCCTCCTCTTCGCCTCAGCTTTCTCTTGCCTCCTGTACCCACAAAGACCACCCCATCGCCCAGGCTCCCCAAAGAGGACAAAGCAGTGCTGGGGAAGAAAAGCCCACACCTGCAGCACCCACCCTCATGGGCTGCATTTTAATGGCATCTGATTGGATAGGATGTGCTTTTAATTCCCTCCTGGGACATCAGAAGGAAGAGGGTAGAAAGAATCTTGAATTCATCAGACTGAAATATTAACAGTACTCCACCAGCTGGAGAGGGGTATGAGGCCCCCACAACTGAAGACACGGGGGCAGGCAGGAGCAAGGTGGGAGAGAGGCTGGGTGGGCAGGTGGGCAATGGGTAGCCACACCCAGCCCAGAGGTCCCAGGGCTGCCCATCCCATCCCACCCCGTCCACCCCACGCACCAGCTCCACCCCTACATCCCCACACCTGGGCCTCCCCTCAGTCCTCCCTACCTCAGGGATCTGCACCACCCCTTCAGGGTACAGAGGAGCAACTGAGGCCCACAAAGGTCCAGCCACCAGGCCAGAGCTGCACAGCAGTTTCACTGCAGAGCTGTCTGACCTCTGTCCCTGGCCCCAAATCTGCACAGCCCCCAGCCCACCGCTTCTCTGGCCCCAATCCCCCAGGGGCTTGCCAGAGTAGTGGGGACCCTGAGGCACTGGCTTGACCCCACCAACGGTCCCCTGCCTGCTGGGAGAGCCTGAATCAGCTTCCCGGGAGCAAAGGCTTTTGCCGCACACTGCAGAGGTGGTGGCTGACGGCAGAGCCTCTCTCAAGAGCAGGGTGTGAGTGGGGGGGGAGAACAGAGCCAGAGGAACCTGAGGGGCACAAAAGCAGAAGCCAGGAGCATGAAAGACCCCATATGCTCCCGGGAGGCCAGGGCCGGGCTCTTCAGCACCGTGAGCTGACACGGGAGACCTGGCCCTGCACTCCTGGTGACTGCGCTCTGTGGTGAGGGCCGGGTTCTTTCTCCACCTGTGACACTCTCCACTGCCGGATCACAGCAGGTCGTTTGACGTCCCCAGCCTGTTTCCTCATTGATAACGAGGGGAGGGGACGAGGGGACGGGACACGTCCCAGGGCTGTTCTGATGTCCCTGTGAGATGGAGCATGCAGCTCCTGGTGTCCCCCCTCCCTCCCTGCCTGGACTCTCCCTCTCACCTTTGTGGCTGAGGCGCCTCTTCTCACCCAGAATCCCCCCCACTGACCTCCAAGGCGCAGCTTAACCATCGCCCCTGGTGCAGAATTTGGGGACATCCAGTTCACTGGTGTGCCTCCCCCAGACTGGGCGGGACAGTCTTACCCCACCAGCACCATTTCTTCAGTCCAGCTGGTTTACAGCCTGTGGGCAACGAATGCTGCGTGGGTAGGCGGGTGGATGGACACACAGATGGTTAGATAGTCCTGACACGCCCCCCTCCACAGTTCAGAACTCAGGAAGCACTGAGGAAATGTGAGAAAAAAGAAGAATCCGGAGAGCGGGGATGATGGCCCCACTTCTCTCTCTGCGGCTCCTGCGGAAGAGTGGAGCACTGGCCTGGACAGCGCCCCCGCGCCGGCCTCCTCCGGATGAAGGGCCCATTCGGCCCCACTCCACCCTCCAAATGCGGGGAGACCACCTCTGGGGCGCCCCAGGCCAAGAAGGGGCGTGAGGAGCCTCCCTCCCCACCAGCCGGGCGGGGAGCCCCATCGCGGACCAGCAGCACCGCCCCGTGGCCGAGCGCCCTCACTGCACGCGCTCGCCAGGCCCGGGGCGGGTCCGCGCGGATCTGAGCGGGACCCAAGCCCGGGTCTATGCGGCCCGCCGAGCTCGGAGCCTCCCCACTCCGTCTCCCGGAGAGGCACCGGGAGTGAGAGGGTTGTTTCTCACCTAAGCAGATTCCGGGAGGAGGCAGCGGGGGCGGGGGGGGGGCCTCTATTTCAGGGCTGTTTCCCAGCTGGGCCACCGCCCCCTCGGATTCTTGCGCGGCAGGGCTCACCTGCGCGACGGCAGGGAGGAGGGGCCTCTGTGATACCCCCCAAATCCAGAGAGACCCGGCTGACGCCGGACAAGAGGCGGCAGGCGAGGATGTCCCGGATCCCTCGGTGGGAGGAAGGCAGAGTGAGGGGGTGAGGGGTGTGAGGAGGCGTGCATGGGGAGCGAGGGGACGCGCCGGCCGCAGGAGGTTGCACTCTCCAGCCTGCCAGAGCAGCTCCGGCCTCTCTCTCTCAGTGTCACCATTTACTGTGCGCCCACTATGTGCCAGTGGGCGACCTGACTGCACATTATAGTCACCTGGGGAGCATTTAAAACTCCCGATGTCCGCTCCAAACCAATTAAAGCAGAATGTGTGGGAGAGGCCGGGCTGTGTCATCCCCAGTGATGCAAAACGCAGGCACGTCTGAGACAGCGGTGCCAGCCATCACAGGCACGGCGCCGCCGACAGGTGCTGTCCTGGGATAGCCCTGTCATCCTCACCACAGCCCCAAGAGGTACACAGGGTGGTCCCCATCTTCACAGAGGCTCAGAGAGCTGGGATTGAAGCCCTCCACCCCACCACCACCCCCCAGGTCTGTGCAAACTAAAGCTCCGCACAACTGACAGGTTATCACTAACACGCATCGTTATTCAGGTCATATTTGTACTGATAGCACAGCCACATCCTCCCAGGGGCCCGGGGACTGGGGACGGAGGGGACAGAGTGGAGAGCAGGGGCTGGCCGGCTCTCCAGGAAAAGAGCTGTTTCCAAATTTGGAAGTGCAGAAGGCAGGGGGTTGTGGGTGAGAGAGGTGAGTGTGGGTCACACACGGGAGCGGCAGAGCTCAAGCGCTCACAGTCACAACGACGCTTTTAGACAACGTGGGGGAGAGGGCTCCCAGGGCTCCGCCCTATGCCAGGCCCTTTGAAGGAGCCCAATGTGGAGACTGAGGCACTAGCTTTGGTATTATCGTGGTCAGGCCCATTTTACAGATGAAGGGGTTGAGTTCGGAGAGGTGAAGTGGATTGCCCAAGGGCAGTGGATGAATCTCCAAGTCCTGTCAGTTCCACCTTCAAAATATACCCTAAATCCATACGACATGGGTGAAACTCACAGATGTAAGATTGAGCAAAAGAAGCCAGATCCCTGCTGGCCCTGTGGCATAGTGGTTAAGTTCCCAGCATTCTGCTTTGGCTGCCTGGGTTCGCAGGTTTGGATCCCAGGCGTGGACCTACACCACTTATCAACCATGCTGTTGCAGCGACCCACATACAAAATAGAGGAAGACTGGACACAGATGTTAGCTCAGGGCTAATCTTTCTCAAGCAAAAAGAGGAAGATTGGTGACAGGTGTTAGCTCAGAGCAATTCTTGCTCAGCAAAAAAAAAGAAGCCAGACCCAAGTATACATACTGTGAGATTCTGTGTAAGTCCATTCGTGCACAGTATAAAAACAGATCAAACTAACCTATAGTGAGAGAAGTCAGAGCACTGGTTACTCTTGAGGGGGTCAGTGACCAAAAGGGGCATGAGGTGGCCTCTGGGGGCTTGTATATTCTGTCCTTTATCTGGATGCTAATGACATGGGTGTGTTCACTCTGTGAAAGTGTGTTTCACTCAGTAGAAGTTTCAATAAATACACAGACTTCTGGGGCCAGCACGGTGGCACAAGTGGTTGGGTGCGCACGGTCCACTGCAGCGGCCCAGGGTTCACCGGTTCGGATCCCGGGCGCACACCGACGCACCGCTCGGCGGGCCATGCTGTGGCAGCGTCCCATGTAGGGTGGAGGAAGATGGGCACGGATGTTAGCCCAGGGCCAGTCTTCCTCAGCACAAAAAGAGGAGGATTGGCAGGTGTTAGCGCAGGGCTGATCTCCTCACAAAAAAAAAAAAAATACACAGACTTCTTTTTAATTTATTTTTTTTAATTTATTGCGGTAACATTGGTTTATAACATTGTATAAATTTCAGGTGTACATCATACACAGCCTTCTGAAGGCGCCCAGCTCCCAGGCCTCAACATGGCTCGAGATGAGGGGAGCAAAGCTCCTGCACCTCTCTCTCCAGCTCACATCTGCCTCCTCCTGCGACCTAGCTGTATGCGGGCGGCAGGAGACATGATGCTGCAGCTCAGATTCTTTAAGCAACAAGAGGACTCTGGCCAACTTAAGCAAAATGAAATAGAATAACAGGAACTGACCCGGCAACTCATGTGTAACTGGCCGATGGTCGCTGCCGGTTCACTAAGAGGACCTGAGCTGGCTTCCAGCTTCCTTAGGATTACGGCAGCTGCCAAAATCCAGATCTCCCCACACATCCTCCCGAAGCCATGTGGAACAGCAAGAAGGATAAAGCCACCCCACCCACTGCCTTCAGCATGAGCAGGAAACAGCCCTGCGAATTCAGTCCACAGCCTGCAAACAGGACAGTTCTGGACCCCACGGAGTGGAGGGTCAGGTGGAGACTGTGCAAGAGAGGAAAGGGCAGCAAGAACCTGGATGGGGACGCAAGCAAAATTACCCCCGGAGAGAGCCCTGCCCTGGGGGGACATCCTGAGAATGGGTCTAATGCCTGGTGGATCAGAGCACTGCCTCTGCGAGAACTGAAAGGAAGGTGTTTGAGAACGTGCAGGACCAGAGTGGCTGCCTCGAAACGGCACCGCTTCCTGGTGGAAGGGGTGACTTGGAAGGGGAAGGTGCCCCTTGCAAGCTTGCTGGTGGATGGAGAGAAGGGAGTAAGCTGCAGGAGTTAAGGATCCTATGGAAACAAGAAGAATCACCAAATCAAAAGATGCATCGGGCCGGCCCCGTGGCTTGGTGGTTAAGTGCACGCGCTCCGCTGCTGGCGGCCGGGGTTCAATCCCGGGCGCACACTGACGCACCGCTTCTTCGGCCATGCTGAGGCCGCGTCCCACATACAGCAACTAGAAGGATGTGCAGCTATGACCTACAACTATCTGCTGGGGCTTTGGGGGAAAAAATAAATAAATAAAATTTAAAAAAAAAAGAGTTCATATTTTTAAAAAAAAAAAAAAGATGCATCAACCCCTCCCCCAAAAAAGATGTCATCAATTTACTAAAAGCTTCACTTCACTCTACCTGTAGACAAAGGTGCTCTTGAACTAAGAAACCTAGTAAGTCCCCAAACCTCTCACCCCATCTGCAAAAGCCTGTTATTGCTGGTCAAGGGAAAGAGAAGCTATTTCAACACAAACAGAAAAAAGCAGACAACATCCATACAAATCCGCTATAAGAAAAAAATAGAAAATGAGTCAAAACATTTCAGCTAATGAGCATTCTCCTCCAAAAAACACCAGCAAGCAGAGCAAAACTCTAACACAACACTCCAACCTGAACTAAATATTCTTAAACAAGCATTTGCAGATAGGAAAAGCACTTTAAATCAGAAATTTTAAGCCATCACACAGAAATGGACCAGAAAACAAAAAGTAGGAAACTAGAGTTAATAAAAATCAGCAAAGAAATTGAAGAAAAAGTCAAAATCATCTCAGAAGTGATGATTAAATTGCAAGGTACTCAAGAGAAATTAAATTCAACTGAAAATATAGTAAGGGGCGTTCATATCATAAAAGGAATGGAAAAGAGCCAAGAGAACAAAAATGAAATCCATAACAAAGTAAAAAAGTGTCAGAGAGGAAGAGAGGGTTAAAGAAGATATGCAAAGATGATCCAACACACACATAATTGGAGCACCCAAAGAAGAAAAACAAAATAACCGAAAAGAATTAACATCAAAAAAATATATATCTCAACCCCAAAAGAAGAAACTTTCTAAAAATAAACATAATCCACATATTGAAAGGGCCTATCAAGAACACAGAAAACTTGACTCCACATGGTCAACTCTGAGACAAATCTTAATAAAACCTAGAAAAAGAAGAAAGGTACGTTTACCAGGGAGAAAATGGCAGACCCCACCGGGACCCGGTGATCCAGCTCAGCATGCCCAGTGAAGGTATGAACTACAGTATGTGCCCAGATGTGCTGCAGGAAGGGTGCAATGCCACGCAGGTAGTATTCTTGCAAAAAAGGTTGTAACCTGAATCTAATCATGAGGAAATCATTAAATGTAGATTGTAGGATACTCTACAAGACAACTGGACTCTTCAAAAATGGCAATGTCATAAAAGACAAAATAAGTGGGAGTGTTCTACGATACTAAAGAATCATGACAACTGAATGCAGTGTATAACCTTGATTGGATCCTGGATTTTTAAAAAATAGTTATAAAGGACGTTTCTGGGATGAATTTAAATATAGACTGTGTTTTAGATAATATTTTTGTGTCGACATTAAATTTATGGGATTGTGTGGCAGTTTTAAAACATAGCCACCAAATTCTTTGACGCTCCTCCAATCAAGAGATGTCACCTGTCCCTAAATCTGGGCTCTGTGACAGCCTGACCAATAGATTGTGGTGGAAGTGATGCCAGCCAGTGTTTGGGACCAGGCCCGAAGAACCTGGCAGCTTCTGCTTCCTGTCTCTTGGGACCTGACTCTTGGAACCCAGCTGCAGAGGTGTGAGGAAGTCCAGGCCACATGGCAAGGCCACCCACAGTGTTCTGGCCAAAGCCCCAGCGGAGGTTCCAGCCAACAAGCAGTCCCCACCACCAGCCGTGGGAATGAGGAAACCTTAGATAGCTCCAGCCCCAGCCACCATCTGATCACAACCAGAAGGGAGATCCTGATGACAGCCACCCAGCTGAGCCTAGCCAACCCTCAGAACCAAGATAGATAATAAATAATCATTGCTGTTGTTGTTTTGAGATGATTCATTGTACAACTATAGATACCCAGATACTGTGATAACAGTATTATGGTTATGGAAGAGGATGTCCTTACTCTCAGGAGAATTTGCTAAAGGACTTAGGGATAAAGTGTTATTTGAAATGATTCAGAAAGAAAAAAAAGTTTGTGTATATGTGACACAAATGTGGCAAAATATTACCAGGTGGTGACTCTGAGTGAAGGCAATAAGAACGTCATTGCGCTGTTCTTTCAACTTTGCAACTTTTGAAATTTTTTTAAATAAAAAGTCCATGTGGTGGGATGGAGCATTGGAGAACAGAAAGAAAGGCAGAACTGATTGGAAACTCCTGGCTTATAGAATTGGGAAAAAAAGGAAAAAACCACAGTTGACTCACCAGGTCTCAGGGAGAACATAACAGGAACCAGGGGCATCAGGGATCCCCATCTTTGGGGCCCTGCTGTGGGGGCAGCTGAGCCCCCTACCTGATCTCTCTGTGCGTTTCTGCACAAGCTCCAGAGCCCCAGGAGAGAATCTAATTGGTCCAGCCTGGTTGAGGGGCCCGCCCCTTTGTCTGTCAGTCCTATCAGACCACAAGGAGGAGGGCACTTCGCAGCAGAAAATCTGTCACCTGAAGATGAGGGAAGCCCCACAGCTGTTCTACCCTCGCCCTCCAAGAGCTTCTGGGTTTGAGTTCCTGCTGCTCTCCACGTGAGAAAGGACTGACCTCTGCTCCTCGGATCCCAGCGTCAAAACCTCCACAAGGCAGGGACTTATTCTCTTCTCCTGGATCCGGTTGGCTTTGGCCAGGGTCAAGGAAACCTGATTGGCCCAGTCCGGATCAGGCGCCTCCTCCGGGAGCCGTCAGCTGTGGCCAGGGGGTTGCGTCACATAAGAACATGGCTGCTGTATATGTTATGGGGGGATTTCTGGAGAAGGGGGATTCTGAGCGGCCCTTGTCCACTGTGCAGCGTGAACCCAGAAGACCCTGGGAACCTCGAGGAGCGCGAGGCCCAGAGCCGGGTGGAGTCAGGGAAGCTGGGTGGGGGGGTGGGCGGGAGCTGCCCAGAAGACACCAAGGGCGGGGCCTCCCAGACCTCGGAGAAGCCTGTTGTGCGGGACACTTTAGGGCTGTCTCGCCTGCCCCTGCCCCGCAGAGCAGTGGGCTCATACTCAGCCTGGTGTTTTCTTTCAGGAACGTGGCAAGAGGAAAACAGAGCCTGCCTCTCGTAGTGTGCCTGGACCTGTAATTCTTGAACGGGGATGTTCACTGCCCGGGAGCCTGAGTGGAAGGAAAATCCACCCGTGCATAGAGGAGGAGGAAGAAATGAAGCCCCTTCCCGAGGCCCGGCTATGTCCCTCCTGCTCCTAGCCGCTGTTCCCTTTCACACCAGCTGAGGAGGCTTCTGTTCCCTCCAGCCCAAGTCCTCGAAGGGCAAACAGAGCAGCTGGGGGGAGTAACTCAGCAGGGCCGAAGTCCAGGGTGGGCTCTGGACCGGGGGCCAGAGGCAGAGGGGAGGCTCCCCATGAGAGGCAACATGGAGAACGTGGGACTTGGAGCCGGGACCTGGGGTCCCAGTCCTAACCGTAAAGCTTGGCCTTGGCCAAGTCACTTAACCTCTCCGAAAAGTGGCTGTCAGGTGGCAATGACATCTCTCACTGGGCTGCCGTGAGGGTGGAGGGGGAGGCTGCAGGTAACCCCTGTCATCGTGAAGGACTGTGGGGGCGTGGGGGTTGCGTCTAGTCCACGGGGGAGGAAACAACCTGGAGTTCCAGGCCTGCGTGCAGCCTCCTCCTCGCCTCCCGCGCCCCCTTCCTCCACCACACCCTCAGCAAGTGTTGGCAGCCAGGAGACCCTCGCAGAGCGAGTGTCAAGTTTGGGGGCTGGGTATGCCATTGCAGAAGTGCACAGGCTTCCCCTTCAGGAACGGAAGCTGCTCCCTCTTCCGCAGGAGGGATCTCAGGACAGTGGATGGGACAGCTCTGTCCTCAGCGGGCCCCTATCCTGGGCCCTGGAGGGCTTTGATCAGTTTCTCCGGAGGTGGGGGCAGCCGGACTTCCAGCCTTGGAACAGTTTCCGCCTCGGCCTCTGACCGCCACTGGCCAGCAGAGGGCGCTGCAACACCCCTTTTGGTCTTTTCAATCCCGTCATTTCTCCGTTCCACCGTTCCGTCTTTATAAAGGTGCCAGGAACCGGGGCAGGGGTTGAAGGGAGGAGGTAGAATAATAAGCTACCATTTCTTGAACACCTACTGCGTCCCAGGCCCTGTGCTGGGCCCTTTACACTCTTTCATTTATCCCTCACAACAACCCTTTCAGGTAAATATTACTCCCATGTATAGGTGAGGAGACTGAGGCTCAGACACGCTGTCTTCATAAGCATTTTCTGAAATGGAGGTGTACACAGCTCCTGAAAAGGATCCACTTTATCCACTCAGCAAACCGGGGGCTCAGATGAAGAGCCTTACAAATGCAGTGATCAGGGGAACCCCACCGCTGCCTCCCAACCAGGTGCCCTCAGCCAGGCCTGGGCTAGGAGCCGCCAGGGGAGCCGCTGTCTTGTCTGTCTGTCCTGGCCAGGACTTCCTGCCTCCACTCCAAGTCCAGGGCTTTGCTCCTCTGGGGCTCCAAGGACCTTTGGCTGTCAGCTGAGGCTGGCCCGAGCCTGACCCTGCAGAGGAAGGGTGGGAGCGAGGGTTGGCATCTGGCCCCATGCCCAGCTGGTTCAGTCTCGCCACCCCTGGGATAGGACTTCCTCAGTAGTCTGCCCGGGAGAGCTCCCTCCTGGACATCAGCAGTTGCCACGCCATGCCCGGCAAGGGCTCAGCTTCACCCCAGGGGCCACTCACCCCTGGTTACTGTGCCGCCACCCACTGAGGTCCCCACGCTGAGCCAGACGCTCCGGGCACAGATGGGCGCCCTTGGGGAGGCTGCGCTCGTCACTGGTTCCTGAGGCTGTCAGATCAGCGGGGCTCTATCACAGTTTTCCCCCCAAAACCGGCCTTCAGTCCCCCCTCCCCATCCCTCCCCATCATCTCGCATGTCCTGTGGCTTTGTCATGGAGGGGTGGGGGAAATATGACTGCGGAGGAATGGGCCTGGGTGGGAAGGAGGGAGAAGAGAGATGAGAGGCTCTGTTTCACTGGCCTCTGGCATAATCACCTCCCTGGGGTGTCAACATGTCCCTTCTGTGTGGCTGGTGTCCAGAGCTGGGCCTCTCGTGGGGTGCATGGTGGGCTGGCAGGGACCTGGCTGAGTCCCCTGCCTGTTCGGTGCCCTGTGCTGGCTTCACCCCTCCCACCACCCCTCCGTGCCCACCTGGGGTCCACCCCACCACTCCTGTTGCTGAGGGTCCCTTGTCTAGTGGCTAGCCCTCCCAGGTGGGGAAACAAGCAAAGTGGCCCTCACCCTCCCATGGGATCCACTTGGGGCTTGGGGGAGACTCACTCATCCTGGCCCTGCCTGCTGCTGCCCCCACCCCACCCACCCTCTGTCCACTCTTCCCTGCTCAGGAGGGCGTGGGGGCAGATCAGCCTGGCCACTGAGGAAGCAGATGTCCAGCCAGGGAACGAGATGCCAAGCTCCCCTTCCCACAGGCACCCCACCCTCTACAGAGCAGACCCTAGTGTCCCTCCCCATAGCTGGCCCTCTCCCCTGGGCCCTTGACTCCGATGATTTCTGTAGATTTCCTAGGCTCCTGTTCACGCAGAGCCAGGTGGGAGTTGGGGGCAGGTAGGAGTTGAGGTAATAATAATAATAGCAAATGTGTACATTGCTTCCTAGGTCCTGGTCACGGCTCTCTTTCACGTGTGTTGGCTCATTTAATCCTCACAGCAACCCTAGGAGGTGGGCACCACTTCACAGGGGGCACTCGAGGCAGAGGGAAATTAGGGAACTTCCCCAGGTACTTGGTTGGGTCATGCGCCATCCCTGCTGGTAACTGGCAGAATGGTGGGGAGAAGCAGAACTGGGTCAGCTGCTTTGTAACAGGCCTGGGGGGTCTGCCACCCAGAAGTGTCTACTTTCCCTGGAATGTGAGTCCAAACACGTCTTTGTCCCAACTTTGATTCCTAAGTGACAACAGGAGAAGTGTCTGTCAGCATCCTTTTCCACAGTCTGGGATTGTCAGCACCTGACATTTAATCTTTCCTTCTCCCCGTCATAATAATTCATTGAATGTCAACTCTGAGGTTGTGTCTCATCCTTACAACAACCCTGCTGAAGACCAATTATTAAGCCCATTTTACAGAGGAGGAAACTGAGACTCAGAGAAGCTAGACGATTTGCTCAAGACCACACAGCCTGTTGGTATCAGAACCAGTCAAAGAAGGATATGGGATGCCTGGCTCAGAATCTGAGGTCTGGCTTAAGTCACTTCACCAGAACATTTCTTGCCAGCTCAGTGCTGGGCGCCGAGGACACCAGTTGACTAAGGCAGCCCCTCAAACGCCACAGCCCAGAGAGACAGAGGCAGAGGCTGGCACCAGTGTGGGGAGCCCCAAAGCCACTGCCCCATCGTGGGGCCACCACAGGCGCTTGGCACAGCCAAGTCCAGGCTGCTTTTCATGGGTAATGATGTGCCTCACGCCATCAACAGGATGGACACACAATTCCTCACCCGCTCCACAGCTCCCTGCTTTAGCCAAATCCAACATATAGAGGTTTCATTTTACAAAAACCAATTAGAGTGAGGTTATTAGCTTCACCAAAGAAATGAATGCAGGCTGTTTTATAATACATTTTTTATTTTTAAAAAGTAGATAGATGATAAAACGTTTTTAAAATACAGAAAGGCAGAAAACAAAATACTAGCCACCCATCATCTCACCATGTCAGAGGCAAGACTGCAAAACACATGGGGGCTGAGCAGCACGAGAAGGAGGCGTTGGCTGCACGATCAGACCACAGACATGCGGTAATAACGCCATCCCCACCCTCTCGCACCTCCCTTCGTCTCTCAGCATGTTAGCTTCATTGTCTGCAGGCTTTCTCCCCATGCGGGGGAGGCATGACTGCAGCCTCAATGAACTCACATCCTTACAATGTCACTCGGAAGAGCAAGAAGCTTCTCTTCCCTCTGGAATTCAGAAATTCCCAGGGAAGGACTCTGATTGGCCACCTTGGGTCATGTGACCCACCCTGCCATCTGAGAGTCAGAGTTCTATGATTACCAGTCATGTGATCAGGCTGGGAGGGAAACAAGTAGTTCCCCAAAAGAAGAGGCTGCTCTTCTTCCAGACAAAAGGATAGATGACTGATTTATACCACCAGCGGAACATCACTCTTAATATTTGGTCTTTAGTGCAAGCAACTGAACCCATGCAGGATGGTTTCAGTAGGAAGGAAATTATTAGAGGATATAAAGGCTCTTCTTGCTTCTGGCATTATGGCATCATGGCTGAGGAGCACAACTAAACTCTGAAAAGCATATTTATTTGAGATATTTATCTGACAAGAGATAAGGGATGTCTCCAAGGATACCTCCTCCTGGACAAGGGACTGGGGCCTGCCCAGGGCTGGGGCAGCAGGCAACCAGATAAATTTTCCTCTGAGCCTTCAGCCAGCCCAAAATGGGGAAGGGGAGTCTCATAGTCCCCCATTCAAGGCAAGATGAAGTAACCCCAGATCTGTGGTGCTTCCTGGTACCAGAAGAAGTAGAAAAAGCAAATGCTGTCTGTAGGACTGCTCACCCCATCCCCAAATGAGGCCCACAGGACTCCTCCTGATTTTAAACAAGCAGTGAACTCACAATCAAAGATCACCAGCACATGAGGAGGCAAGTTACTATGTGCATCAGCAGAAACATGAACTGCAGGTTTAGATCCCTAAGGACTGAAGATTGGAGGATTTTCAGATATAAAATATAAAACATATTTTTATGAAATACTTAAATAAATAAAAGATGCAGTCACAAAAATAACCACTCAGCAAAAAGACAATTATGGAGGAACAGATGGACTTTAAAATGGAACTTCAAGAAATAAAAAATATAATAGTTGAAATTAAAAAACTGATTGAAGGCATGTTAGACACACCTGAAGAGAGAATTAGTGAGCTGAAGCTACAGCCAAAGAAATTACCTGGCAAAATTGCCTCTACAGAGAGGCAAAGAAATGGAGAGTTTGAAAGAGATTTTAAGAGATGTGGAAGATAGAATAAGAAGATCTAACATATATTTATCAGAATCCCAGAAAGAGAGGATAGAGAAAAAGGAGGAAATGAAATATTTAAAGAGACGATGGCTATGAAATCTCCAGAAGTGACAACAACATAAAGCCACAAAGAAAGCACATATTCCAAGCAGCCAAATAAAGAAACCCACACCTCAATACCTTGTAGTAAATAACAGAACACCAAAGATAAAGGGATCTCAAAAGCAGCCAGAGGAACAGGACAGATGCACCTAGACTCAGAAGTCACAACAGATGTCAGAGACAGTGGAATAATATCTTCAAAAAGGGAAAATAAATGTCAGGTTAGAATTATGTGCCCAGCAAAACAATATTTCAAGAACCGGGATGAAATAAAATCATTTACACATAAACAAAAACAGAGTTTTACAATCTGACATTACTAACAGCTGTCGAGGATGTGGTGGGAGTGTAAATGGATGTCTGAGTGTAAATTGGGGCATTATGTAGGGAAATTGAAAATACATCTAGCCTATAACCCAGCAATTCCACTCCTGGGTATATACACTGGACTGGAGACGTGCATGTGCGTGTGCACACACACACACACACAGAGGAAACGTTCTGAAAGTGCTCCCAGCAGCCTTGCACAAGATAGCCTCACTGGAAACCATCCATGCACCCATCAGCAGGGACTAGAAAACTAAATTATGGCATGTTCTCATGACGAAATACAATATGGCAATAACAATGAGTGACTTGGAACTACATGCGACAACTTGGATGAGCCGTACAAACATAATGCTGAGCCACACAACAATACATGAACATAATTCCACTGTATAAAGTTCAGAAATAGGCAGAGCTAATCTCTGTGATGTCAGATGTGTTTGTAGGAAGAACTATAAAGAAAAGCTGGATGTGATCAACATAAAAGGAGAGTTAGCATGATAGCTAGGAGAGAGGCATGATAAAAAAGGAACACATGGGGGGTGCTTCTAGCGTTCATTTTACAATTATTCTGTCCATTTTTGTCTTATGTACTTTTCTATACATGTGTTATATTTTACAATTGTTTAAAAGTTCCAAACAAAACAAAACTGGGAGTGCATATTGCTAAGAGACCTACACTAAATGATGTACTTCAGGAGGAAGGAAAATGATCCCAGCGGGGAGTCTGAAATGCAGGAGGAAATAGTGTGCAAATGAAATGGAGAACATGGGAGGAACCCAAACAGACCCTACAGTAGAAAATAGCAGGGCCGGCCCCGTGGCTTAGCGGTTAAGTGCGCACGCTCCGCTGCCGGTGGCCCGGGTTCGGATCCTGGGTGCGCACTGGCGCAGCGCTTCTCCGGCCATGCTGAGGCCGCGTCCCACATGCAGCAACTAGAAGGATGTGCAACTATGACATACAACTATCTACCGGGGCTTTGGGGGGAAAAATAAATAAATAAATAAAATCTTTAAAAAAAAAAAGAAAGAAAAGAAAATAGCAGCAACAAGGCAGACTTTGAGGGTGCAGACCAAAAAGGATGGAACTGAAATACAGAACAAAGATACGTCAGGCAGGAGAGGACGGCAGCATCAAAGCGTTCTGAGGTCTCTCTTGCATTATTCGAGAAGGACGTTAATATATTGTTTAACTGTACATTCTGTTAAGCTACATATACATTTTTGTTTGTTTGTTTGTTTGTTTTTTGTGAGGAAGATCAGCCCTGAGCTAACATCTGCCAATCCTCCTCTTTTTGCTGAGGAAGACTGGCCCTGGGCTAACATCCATGCCCATCTTCCTCCACTTTATATGGGATGCCGCCACAGCATGGCTTGACAAGTGGTACATCGGTGCGCGCCCGGGATCCAAACCGGCGAACCCTGGGCCACCACAGTGGAGCGCGCGCACTTAACCGCTTGCACCACCAGGCCGGCCCCTACATATGCATTTTTGAAATCCTGCTACATACTGTTTACAAAAGACACATCTAAGGCATAAGACACAGAAAGTTTGAAAGTAAAAGGATGGAAAAAGATATAGCAGGCAAATATTAACATCCACCAAAAAAAAATTAGCATACCTTTATTAATATCAGACAAGATCAGTTTTAAGACCAAAAACATTATCAGGGATACAGCAAGTCACTATATAATGATAAAAGTCACATTGGTTCAAAGATATAACAACTCAAAACACCTAATTAGATAGCTTCCAAATATATGAAGCAAAAGAGGGACAGAAGCGCAGGTAGAAACTGAAAGATCCACCATCATAGTAGAACATTTCAACTGATCTTTTCCAATTATTAACAAATCAAGAAGACAAAAAAGTCAGCAAAGATATAGAAGATTTAAATAACAAAATTAACAAACTTGATTAAGGGACGTGTATAGACGTGTATAGACGCCCACACAAACAATTGGGGAATAGGTATCTTCTCAAGCACATGTGGAATATTAACAAAAAATGATCACATGCTAATCATAGAGCAAGTCTCAAGAAATATTAATGATTAAGTATCATGCAGACCATAGTCTCCGACCACAGTGTAATTACATTATTAGTCGTCAACAAAAAAGATAAATACAAATTTTTCATACATTTGTGAATTTAAAACACACTCTCAAAATAAACCAGGTTCAGGAGTTGGGGAAGCATCTGAGAATATAGACGAAAAAAGACTGGCCATATGTTAATATTTGCTGCTGGACCTGGCTGTTAGGACCTAGGGGTTCATTATGTATTCTCTTCTCTTTTATATACTTGAATTTGGGCCGGCTCCATGGCTTAGCGGTTAAGTGCACGAGCTCCACTACTGGCCGCCTGGGTTCGGATCCCGGGCACGCACCGACGCACCGCTTCTCCGGCCATGCTGAGGCCGCGTCCCACATACAGCAACTAGAAGGATGTGCAACTATGACATACGACTATCTACTGGAGCTTTGGGGGGAAAAAAAAGGAGACGGATCGGCAATAGATGTTAGCTCAGAGCCGGCCTTCCTCAGCCAAAAAAGAGGAGGATTAGTGTGCATGTTAGCTCAGGGCTGATCTTCCCCACAAAAAAAAATAATAATAATAATATATACTTGAATTTTTTCCATAATAAAAAGTTCTTTTAAAAAATACCCCAAAATAACTCAAATAAATAAAAATATCAAATAATTAAAGGTATTTTTTAAATATTTAAAATAAACATTAATGGAAATAAATCAAAACTTGGGGATACAGTGAAAGCAATAAGTAGAAGGAAATATATAGCATTAAAAGCTTATAAAAGGGCCGGCCCTGTGGCTTGGTGGTTAAGTGCGCGCACTGCAATGCTGGTGGCCCGGGTTCGGATCCCGGGTGCGCATAGAGGCACCACTTCTCCGTCCATCCTGAGGCCGAGTCCCACATACAGCAACTAGAAGGATGTGCAGCTATGACATACAACTATCTACTGGGGCTTTGGGGGGAAAAAATTAAATAAACAAAATCTTTAAAAAAAAAAAAAAAAAAAAAAAAGCTTATAAAAGAAGAAAGGCTGAAAATTAACACACTAACTGTCCAAGGTAGAGGATGAGCCACATACATCCAAAGAAAGTGGCAGTCAGGAAATGACAAAGACAAAAGCAGAAATTAATAGACAGAAAACAACGTACAGGAGAGAGGATCAAGAAGGTCAAAAGTTGGTTCTGTGAAGAGACCAGTTAAACTGACAAACCTCGGAGAGACTGACCAAGAGAAAAAGCGAGAGAGAGAGATGTCACAAACAATGAGGACTGCGACGATTAGGAAGCTTACTGTCCGTGCAGTGGAGACGGAAGGATGAAGGAAGTGTGGGCACCTGTGGAACCTGGGGAGGGCAGGAGAGCTGGGCGTGGAGGCCCAGGTGCCCACGGTCACTCTGCTGACCCTGAGCCCGAGTGTCAGAACCTCAGCCGCTTACAACCGCATCCCTGAGAGGCAGAGCCCGGCTCACCGCTGTCCTCACCAGGAAAAGGATCGCCTGTGCCCTCCTTCCTCGCGCCCATGGCTGTGCTTCCATTAGCAGGCTCTCGTGACCGCGTGGTTGGTGGAGCCTGGTCACGGCCCGTGCTCTGGTTGGGAGGGAGACTGGGAAAGCACGTTTCTGCCTTCTTCCTGTGACAGGCAGGCCTCTCCAAACTTAGGGAATGTGGTCGAAAGATGCTGGCAGTGGTTAAGATGGTAATGTTCATATTATACTTTTTTTACTACAATTTTTAAAAGATGCTGGAGCAGGGGCTGGCCCCATGACATGCTGGTTAGAGTTCAGTCTGCTCCACTTCGGTGGCCTGGGTTCACAGTTTCAGATTCCAGGGCAGACCTACACCACTCGTCAGCCATGCTGTGGTGGCAACCCTCATACAAAATGGAGGAAGATTGGCACAGATGTTAGCTCAGGACCAGTCTTCCTCAGCAAAAAAAAAAAAAAAAGATGCTGAAGCAACCACAAGACATGTCAAAAATCTACTACCAACGGTATTAGTAGGACCCTGGGCAAGGCTGTGAAGAGTCTGAGGTTTTGCCCTACTTGCAAACTAACAAGTTAACCTGCCAGTTTCACGGATGTTGGCAGAAGACCCAAGACTCCTGGGTCAGAGACAAAAGACTTTGTTACTCAAATCACAGCAAGCAGCATGGGTTTCCTATTTGCGTCATTCCTCTTGCCTCACAGGTCCCATGGGGGCGATATGAAGCAGCCCAGGTAAATGCTGAGCACACAGTGGGTCTGCATCACAGCTGAGGAGTCCCAAGCTTAGGGAACTCAAATCTTTTATGAGGAACTACAAGCAAATCTGCCTAGCCTTTCCCTGGAAGGAGACATTGTTATACTGGACAGTAAACAAACCTGCCCTCTGCTCTGGAGAGAGACTACAGCTTCCAAGACAGTTCAGTATATGAACATCCTTGAAAAGGAAGTCTAGAACAAAGGCGCGTGTGTCATGGAACTCAAGGGCAGGACAGGCCAGGGCATTGTGGGCAGTGGCCATAAGCTCTGCAGTCAAGCCCGGGTCCCTGAGGGTCCTCTCAGAGGAGCAGTGCCTGACAGATGGCCAAGAACCAGGCCCCACAGTATTTGGGACAAGGACAAAGACCAGGCCCCTCCCCTGTTTTCCTGGGACCAGGGAAACCCCAGATTCCCACATAAGCCAAAGTAATAGGGAGAGAGACACAATAACAGCTGCAATTGGTTGTCCTACCAGCCAGGTAGGTAGTGGCTCCAAGCCAATGTTAAGTTTATTTGGAAAAAGACCAAATGTGACACTTCTCAGTCCCAAGTGGTTTGGAGACAGTTCCCACTGCTGTACAATGGCCTGTCCCCTCCCTCTCTGAGGCCCCCTCAGTGGCCCACCCATCACCTCTCGGCTCCACCCCCTTTCCAAGTCCCTGGTTTGATTCTACCCCAAGACAGTATTGGCAGAGTGAGGGGGATATCATTCATTTTTACCCCATCTCACCCCAAAAGGATTCTTTTTTTTTTTTTTTGTGAGGAAGATCAGCCCTGAGCTAACATCCGTACTAATCCTCCTCATTTTGCTGAGGAAGACCGGCTCTGAGCTAACATCTATTGCCAATCCTCCTCCTTTTTTTTTCCCCAAAGCCCCAGTAGATAGCTGTATGTCATAGTTGCACATCCTTCTAGCTGCTGTATGTGGGATGTGGCCTCAGCATGGCCGGAGAAGCGGTGCGTTGGTGCGCGCCCGGGATCCGAACCCAGCCCGCCAGTAGCGGAGCGCGCGCACTTAACACTAAGCCACGGGGCTGGCCCCTCTTTTTTCTTTTGTGAGGAAGATCAGCCCTGAGCTAACATCCATGGCAATCCTCCTCTTTTTGCTGAGGAAGATTGGCCCTGGGCTAACATCCGTGCCCATCTTCCTCCACTTTATATGGGACGTCGCCACAGCATGGCCTGACAAGCGGTGCATCAGTGCGTGCCCGGGGTTCCGAACCCAGGCCACCAGCAGCAGAGCGCGCGCACTTAACCGCTACACCACGGGGCCAGCCCAAAAAAGGATTCTAAGTAACCCAAAAAATACATACAAAACAAGATTTCTAAAATCAAATAAGAGGCAAAATTGGGGTAAAGTGAAAACAAAGGTAGGAAAGACAAAGTGAAACCAGGAATAAGTTTAGCACCCACAACATGGCCTTCATCTTGCACCCATTACTCAAGGGGTCTCTGGATTGGGCTCTGAGTTCCCTGGTGGCCAGGACAAAAAGGGAAGTTACAGCATCACAGGATCCAAAACATAAACACAGGCAGTTATTCAGAAGGAAGCTGGCCATTTCTGTACTAACATGGGAGAGAGATTCCTTCCCGTGGTCCTCTTCAAGAGAACACCATGTCATATAACATAGTAAAAGCATCCTCAACAACATCCCTTCCACAAATACAGCAATATGTCTGTTGTGGCTCTCTCCTACAGCATCCCTTCCTGAAGGATACATGTATCCCACGGTTCAATTCAATTAGGGAAATTCTAGCCGGCAAAAAACCCCATGGGCTTCTCAGGGGTCTCTCAGAAGGATTGAAAAAGGTCGGATTTGCTGACCAGGGCCTCACCTGCTGACCTGACATGCCGAGACCTGCTCTGGCCTCATTATTGGGAACTTGTGCCTATGATGGAGTTCCCTCACTGGCCCTCGTCTAATGACTGGGCCTCCATACTGTAGCCTTGGCTCAAGTCCCTTCTGGCCCCCCACACACACACCTGTGGCAGACATCACTAATCCATCGCAGCACTGGTCCTGGCTCAAGTGGAAAGACGGCTGTAATGATGTTTGCAATCCAGAAAACCGACAAAAGATATCCAGAATTCTTATATATATCAGAAGAAAAAGATAAACAACCTAAACTGAAACTGAAAACAAAAATGGGCAAAGGCTCTTAACAGGTGTTTCAAAGAGAAGAGGTGCTGCCCGTGGCCAACATACACGAAAAGCTGTTTAATCTCACTAGTAATTGGGGAAATGCAAATTAAAACAAGGATGCAATACCATTTCACAGCCAACAGATTGGCAAAATTAACACCTCCTGGGAGCATGTGAGGAAACGGGAGTTGTATAGGTGGTTCGTGGGAGTGTAAATTGGTGGTACCACTTTGGAGAACAATTTGACGATTCTTAGAAAAGCTGAGGATGCATAAACATCATGACCCAGAATTTCCATTTCCAGCTGACAACTGTAGAGAAGCTCTTCCGCGTGTGTCCAAGGAGACGCGTTCAAGAAGGTTCTCTGAGGCGTTGTTCGTAATCAGGAAATATTACAGGCAACTACTGTTAGCAGGAGGGTAGATAAATTGTTCATCATAAAATAAAAGATCCACAGAGATTACAATGAGTGGATTAGATTTATGTAGATCAGCACTGACAGGTCTCAAAAGTATGCTGATATAAAGCAATTTACAAAATGATGTGTAATATTGTGATACCATTTATGTAGAATTTTAGAACACAAAACAGTATCATACATTGTTTATGGACATACACTTTTTTGGTAAAAGTTTTAAAACATGTTTGAGGGCCAGCCCCGTGGCTTAGCAGTTGAGTGCGCACGCTCCGCTACTGGCCGCCCGGGTTCGAATCCTGGGCATGCACCGACGCACCGCTTCTCCGGCCATGCTGAGGCCGCGTCCCACATACAGCAACTAGAAGGATATGCAGCTACGACATACAACTATCTACTGGGGCTTTAGGGGGAAAAAATAAATAAATAAAATTTTTTTAAAAAACTCATTTAAAAAACATGTTTGAGAATGAAAAAACACTTCAGGGAAAGAAGAAAGAGGGATGCCACGAGTGGGCTTTTGTACCTTCTTTGACTTTTTTTTTCAAAAAAAATATATATTATTCTATATAGGAATGTTGACCCTCTGATGTTACAGACTGGGAGTCACCACACCAGATCTTTGAGTTGTCATTGATGATGGCTATCAGCATAGACTCTCTGTTCAGAGGTCATCACATTCCTAAGGAACTCAAAAGAACCAAGTCATCATCTTATTGAAGCTGGGAGGTACGTGCACAAGCAGGGGTCATAAAAGCTATAGAGCAGTTAGATCTCCTGGGGGATGCATATCCCGCTGGGTTAGTTTGTCAGAGGTCATTCAAAGTTACAATCGGGCTTCTTTTCTACAATGGCTTCCCTCACATCAACCTTGTATTGAGCTAGTATCATTGGCACTGCCCTGATCCCTGGAGGTCACCTGCCCCTGGTTTCCTGCTGGGACACCTGCCTCCTCGTCCACCCCCACCACTGTGTACTCCTATTGGATGCACATCCCAGATGGCTGCCGTCACTCGTCACCCAGGGTCAGGCAGAGAACGTGGGATTTAGAGCCCAAAGACCTAGGTTCACACAGTAGTTCTGGCACATCTTGGCTATGACCCTGGGCAAGTCACTTTACTTCGTGTTAAGGGTACAGAACACCAGGAGAGAAGGAATCTTGTCCCTCACGATTGTGGAGCTGACTTTCCAGCCATGGATAGCTCACCTCCGGTCTCAATGACATTTGAGAAAAAGAAATTCCATCTTGTTTAAGCCACTATTATTTTAGGGATTAATTGAGATAATATCTGCTCTTCCCAGAATGCCCTGCCCTTCCCCTCAACATTATCTATAGCTTTGCTCCTCAAAGTGTGGGCCACAGACCAGCAGCATCGGCCTCAGCTGGGATCTTGTTAGAGACACAGAATCTCAGGCAAGATTCCAGGGAGTCGTGTGCACGCTGCAATGTGAGAAGCCCTGCTCTAGGCCTGGAATATCAAGAGGGACTTTGCTGTTGTCCTGGAATTGCTACATCCACAAAACTGGGAAAATCAGGTACTAAGTACCCCTTTGTTCCAAAGTTGCTCCCAGGGTAAACAGGCCTGCTACCATCACTTCCACCAGCCCCCCAGAGCCTCTGTGAGAGGACTGTGAGCAGAGGGGGAGCTCACGAGCAAAGGGACAGTGTGGTGGCTTCTCCCTTTCAGTGGCCCCCACTGGCCCCCACTGCCCCCCACCCAGGCCAGTCAAGTAGGGCTCCAAGTGGTCTGGGAGGGATGCCCGCAACAAGGGGAACCTAGCGAGTGTCCCATTCCCTGGAGGGGCAGTTCAGTGGTCAGCAAGTGACCTTCCCCCAAACCATTTGAACAGTCCACTCCTCCAGGAGGACATCAGGGGAGGAGGAATTAGTGAAAAGGGACAAAAATCTCCTAAGGGGTGCAGTTATGGTCACTGACGGGAGATTTTCACATAGTGAGGTATATGGGGTAACTTCTGGTTCAAAACTGAGTCAGCTTGAACTAAAGAAGCCTGACTTACGGCTTATCAAATATACACTGCACATCTGCTTAACCATTAAAGTAAAGAATGCACTCTCTTAAGAGAAGAATGCATTCTGCCCCTCCTATGCCCTATCCAACCACCTGTATCAGTCCCTTCCGACAGCAGGGTCGTGTTGACCTGCTAATTTGCAACTGAATACCTCTTTGAAGCTTTGGTGAATATGTATCCTGGGTGTGTTCAATGTATGTTCTTTGTTCTAAAACCATGCTTCTCTGGATCAGAACATTTTCTTCCTCTGTGGAACTGCCTTCCCAGGTTATAATCCTCACACTGGCTCAAGTAAAACTCACCTTCTCTCTCTTATCTATAGAGTGGTTATTGGTCATTTCGCATCAATGGTCAGCAAGACTGCAATGTCCCAGGGGACATGACTCTGTCCTGGGGCATGTGTGGGCTTTCTTCAGGGGTGCTGCTGGGGCCTCCCCATGGCCTGGCACCTGACAGAGGGGGTGCCTTCTTGTGTAGCTCCTTCCAACCCCAGTGCCTGCTGAAGGCTGCCTGCGGAGGGCTCTGCTAGGCTCCTACGTCCACTCATGGTGAACACACATCTTTGCCAAGTGGCGGAGGGCAGGCTGCCCCTTCCCTCGGCCTGCCGTCCCTCTCCAATTTTTTCTCCTCCTGCTCAAACTGAGGGCCCTTTCAGGAAAGTCAACATCCAAATTGTAGGAAGTGCAAAAGAGAGAGCAGAAAAAACAGAAAACAGAAGGAAGGGAATTATTCAATCAAAATAGCCAAAAAGTGGAAACAACTCAAATGTCCATCAACTGATGGATGGATAAATAAAATGTGGTATATCCATACAAAGGAATATTATTCACCCATAAAAAGAAATGAAATATTGACACATGCTACACTATGGATGAACCTTTAAAGGGATTCTGGGGGCCGGCCCGGTGGCGCAAGCGGTTAAGTGCATGCGCACCGCTGCGGCGGCCTGGGGTTTGCCAGTTCGGATCCCAGGCGCGCACCCACACACCGCTGGTCGAGCAATGCTGTGGCGGCGTCCCATATAAAGTGGAGGAAGATGGGCACGGATGTTAGCCCAGGGCCAGTCTTCCTCAGCAAAAAGAGGGGGATTGGCAGATGTTAGCTCAGGGCTGGTCTTCCTCACAAAAAAAAAAATTTAAAAAACAGGGATTCTGAGAACAACTTCTAACGTGTTGGTGGGGGCGGGGGGGGGTCCCCACACCACTGTCAAAAGGAACAACAAGCCCAAATGGAGTGACTTGTACTCAGCCCACCAAGACTTAATGCCTAACCTTCCTGTTGCCTCAGCCTCTCCCAGACAGGAAATTTTAAACCCATCAGTCTGGAATGTCCCGATCAGCACTCCTGAGGTGATCTGCATAAGACACCCCTGCCCTTCACTCTAAGGAAAGGTGACCTGGCCTGAAGAAATCGTTTCTTTTCTTTTGCTAATAACTTCCTTGTCCCGCCCAGCTTCTGCCTATAAAAACCTTCCATTTTGTACAACTCCGAGCACCCTTCTATTTGTTAGATGGGATGCTGCCAATTCGTGAATCTTTGAATAAAGCCCATTAGATCTTCAAATTTACTGAGTTGAATTGGTTTGTTTTTATGTTTTTGTTGGTTTTTTGTGTGTGTGTGAGGAAGATTGGCCCTGAACTAACATCTGTGCCCATCTTCCTCTATTTTGTATGTGGGACGCTGCCACAGCATGGCTTGATGAGTGGTGCATTGGTCCATGCCCAGGATCTGAACCCTCGAACCCCAGGCCACCAAAGCAGAGCACATGACCTTAACCACTATGCCACCGAGCCAGCCCCTGAATTTTGTTTTTTAACACCACCAAGGAGCAATTCTCCAACACCAGCTCGGTGTTCCACAATTCAACTCAATTCTGACACTATCTACCCAGAGACAGAATCAGATTCCACAAGTCAAGGGCTCAGTCCCACGAGACCACCCCCGCCTTCAAATGCCAATTGCAAGTCTAGGTTGTTACCTGGGCTTCTGACTGACTGACTACAGATTGAAGGTTCCCACCACCCGCTCCTTAGACTTCAGAGGCCAGAGGAAGTCCATGTTGTCACCTGTGCTTCTCACTAACTCGCTATAAATCAGAGGTTCCCACGACCCCCTCCTTGGGATCAATTAATTTGCTAGAGCAGCTCACAGAACTCAGGAAACCTGTTTACTCACTAGATTGCTGGTTTATTGCAAAGGATATTAAAGGGTACAAATCAACAGCCACAGGAAGAGATACACAGAGCAGAACCAGGTATGTGGGAAGGGGCACGGAGCTTCCATGCCTTCTCCCCAAATCTCCACCTGTTCCTCAACCCAGAAGCTCTCCAAACCCTGTCCTTTTGGGTTTTTATGGAGGCTTCATTACAGAGGTAATGATTGATTAAATCATTGGCCATTGACGATTGAACTCAATCTCCAAGCCCTCTCCCCTCCCCAGAGGTTGGGGTTGGGGTGGGGGTGGCAGGGGGGACTGAAAGTTCCAACCCTCCAATCACAGGGTTGGCTCCACTGGCGACCAGCCCCCATCCTTCAGTGAGTACCAAAAGTCACCTCATTAACATAGCAAAGACATGTTTATCACCCTCATCACTTAGGAAATTCCAAGGGTTTTAGGAACTCGGGGCCAGAAATCGGATGGATGAAGAACAAATATATATTTCTTAATATAAATCACAGTATCACAACCTTGAAAACATTATGCTAAGTGGAAGAAGCCAGACACAAAAGACCACATACTGTGTGGTTGCATTTACATGAAATGTCCAGAAGAAACAAATCTATAGAAACTGTGAGAGATCAAGATTTGGCCACCCTGAAATATATCTCTTTACCTTGATTGTTTTCTCTGAGGGACATTTGACCTCCCCCACTAACTGCCTAAAGAATTTGACATGGTGGCTCCTTCCTGGAACAGATCTTCTATCATGATGGCTGTAAAGATAATGTAGGCTAGAAGTTACAATAGGAAAGGCACCAAACCTCTTTTATCAAAAACTCTGTCTCTCCCTGACCACATTATCTATAGATGACCCTGAAAAGAATTGTCTTCCTGCCCTCTGAAGTCCCAGGCCACTACCCACCCCCAACACGCTCCTCGCCTTTAGCTGCAATACTTAAGCAAGCAGCTTAGACAGAGGGACGAGTTGCTCATTTCTGAGTTTCTCCCATAAATACATGTTATTAAACTTGGTATTATTTTCTCCTGCTAACCTGTCTTGTTAATTATTTGGCCAGCCAGAAGAACCTTAAGGAAAAGGGAAGAGGGATTCTCCCTCTTCCCCCGACAAAACAAAGTAGATTAGTGGTTGCCTAGGGCTGAGGGAAATGGAGGGATTAGGAAGGGGTGATGCCTAAGAGGTGTGGGTTTCTTTTTCAGAGTAATGAACATGTTCTAAAATTGATTGTGGTGATGGCTGCACTGCTCCGTGAATATCTAAAAGCCATTGAGTTGTGCACTTTAAAGATTTTATTTATTTATTTTTCCCCCAAAGCCCCAGTACATAGTTGTCTGTCATAGCTGCACATCCTTCTAGTTGCTGTATGTGGGATGCGGCCTCAGCATGGCTGGAGGAGCGGTGCCTCGGTGCGCACCCGGGATCCGAACCCGGGCCGCCGGCAGCGGAGAGCACGCACTTAACTGCTAAGCCACGGGGCCGGCCCGAGTTGTGCACTTTAAATGAGTGAATTGTATGGTATGTGATTATATCTCAATAAAGCCATTTGGTTTTGTTTAAAGCAAGCATTCAAGAACATCTCTCCGAACTGAAGGACACAAGTTTCCAGACTAAAAGGCCCGTTAGGAGCCAATACAACGGATAAAAATAGACGCTCACCAGAGCGCATTATCATGACATTTCAAACACAGATAGTCTACAAGCTTCCAAAGAGGAAGAAATAGGTCACAATTTTTCTAAAAAGGGTGAGGAACTAGAACGGCTTAGACTGCTCAATAGCAACATTTAGAAAGAAGAAGGCAAGGCATCATCACTTCAACATTCTCAGGAAAAGTGACTTCCCGCCCAGAATTCTACAGCCAGCCAAAGTAGCAATCAAATGTGGGGGAAACTGAAGACATCTGGGCCCTGTCTTGAAAGCTTCCCCCACCCCCACCCCGACCAGCCCTTCTCAGAGAGTGAGAGGATGTGTGCCACCAATAGGAAAGAGTAGACCAAGGACCACGTGGGGCACAGGAAAGAGGGGTTCACCACAGCAGAGGGGAAGGGACTCTGGGGAGGGTGGAGAAGGGAGAGCCCAGGGTCACAGCCCTGCTTCGGGCAGAGAGGACAGCCAGACCACAGAGAGACGCTTCTGCTGTCTTTTAAAATAAATAAAATATAGTCCATATGCCCCAAAATCAAATAATAAATGCTGATTGTAGAAAATACCATGTACAAAAGAAGGGCAGCTTAGGGGTCGTCTGGTGGCGTAGTGGTTAAGTTCACGCGCTCTGCTTCGGTGGCCCAGGGTTCACAGGTTGAGGTCCTGGGCGAGACCTACGCACTGCTTACCAAGCCATGCTGTGGCAGAGGTTCCACATATAAAGTAGAGGAAGATCGGCACGGATATTAGCCCAGGGCCAATCTTCCTCAGCCAAAAAAAAAAAAAAAAAAGGTGACGCCTAGCCCAACTCCCACCTGCTCTCGATCATTTGCTAATAAGTTTCCTCTCACCCCTCGTGCCCGGCCGCCTGGGTCAGCTGGGGAGCCTCATGCTTCGACCTTCTCCTGCAAGCCGGAGGTGGTCACTGGGAACCGAGAAGCAGAAATCCAGAGGAGCATGCTCTCCCACGCACATGCCTCCTGGACGCCCGGACTCAGGCCTCACCACGACCCTGCAGGGAGCCCCAAGTTTTCAGGACTCATTAGCGACCTTACACACCGACTTCTCCAGAAGGGGCCCTTGCTCATTCTCGGGAAAGCCGAAGGCGGACCGCGAGCAGAGGATCTGCCCAGTGGACCTCCCCGGGGGCCTTCAGCTGACAGCAATTCTCGGTGCTTCTCCTTCACAGCTGGGCTCTGACTCCTACCCAGTTTCTATATCGACCACCGTTTCATTCATTTACATGCAAATCCTGCCTGATAAAATTTAAAAATTTTTCTTTTGGTTGAGGAAGAAAATAAAGAGTGGAGAGAAGAGTGTACTCCAAAGGCATGAAGTCACAGAAACCAGCGCTACAAAGGAGTACAGGTGGGTGCTACTAAAATGGAAAGTTTGAGGGAGGAAGTCAAGCCAGCGAGGCGGCTAGAGCACTGAGAGCTGGCACTTCAGCCTGCAGACCAACAGATGCCCACACCCTCTCCTGAAGGTCATTCCCGACTGCCCTCTCCCTCCAGCGGGGACCAGAGCAGCCCTGGGCACTGCTGGTGCGGGTCCTGCGGCATCCTGAGGAGTTCTGTGAGGCCCAGGGTCCCCCACACTGCTGTCCAGCCACCCTTGGCTGCCTGGCCTGGAGGTGTCTCAGGGCAATGGCTAGACAGCGCATTGCTGACACCTCAGCTGCCTCGGAGCTGGAGGCCCCACAGGTGAGCAGGCCTGGCCCAGGAAGCTTGTATCCGTTCATGGTCACACTGGGGGTGCCCCGTCCTGGACAGGAGTAAGGGCCTGGGCTGTGGCCCCCGCTCTCTCCATCTGTCCTCAATGATCAGGAGTGGACCATGCCTCAGGCCATCACCACACCAGGTATCTCGCCTGGACCACAGATGAACATCTGAAAAGGTTCTGGGGTTCAATTCGTGGTAAATAGAGCCATAATGTGTATTCTGGGATGTTTTCTCCCCCTGAGCCCCAGAAAGCGTCTTCACCCCTCAGCCCTGCCTCCCTGGACTGGACCCCCTTAGTCTTCCGTCCCCACTCTTCTGCTCGCCAAAGCCCTCAAGGGGCCCTCAGAGCCTTGGTTTTCCCTCGAAAGACTGGCACAGGGGTTGGGGGTTCGTCGCAGCATCGGAGCCCAGGAGCCCACTCGGCACAACCCTAACCCCTGAGCCCCGCGCCTGAGCCCCTTTCAGAGCAGGTGCGGCAACGCCGGCCACGACCACGAGGTGGCGCCAGGAAACCGCCTGAGACGCCCAAACCCAGACCCATCTGGGCCACACTTTTCCTCTCTCCGAGTCGCGCTCTGTCGCAGCCCAGTCCCCGCTCAGCCCCCTGCCGGCACCCGGGCCCTAGTTCACAGGGGAGCAGGCTGCTGGGCAGCGGACCGGGGAGGGGTGGGGGGAGGTGGGGCGGCCGCCGGACGTCCTCTTGGAAGGAGCCTGGGGACCGCTCCGGTCCAGGGCGACCTGGAGGCTGGACCGCACCAGCGTTCTCCGGGGCCCTGGAGGTGCCCCCATCAGCTGTGCAGCCCACTCTCCCTGCAGGGCCCATTAAGGTGAACCTTGCTCCTCCTGGATTGTAAAAGGGAGGGGAGGGAAAGAACGTGGAAGAGAAATAGAGAAGGCATTGCCGTCGGCAGAGCACCTGCTGTGCCCGGCTCTGCCCGTGCGCAGCTCTGGGCCAGCCTTGGTCCATGTTTCTAATCTACGGACGCTCCTGTCTCCGGCCCTTCTCCACAGGCGGGAGGGACTCCGTGCCTTGCCCGGGCTGCACAGCTCTCCGTGGGGGGAGCTCGTACTGGAGCTCACGTCTGCCCCCCCAAACCCAGGCCTCCCCATCCACACCTGGGCGCCCCAACCCCACGCAGGGGCAGAGGTGTTGACCGCTGTTTCGGCCAGGAGTGAGCCGAGGCACCCGGCACGTGTCTAAGTGAAACCCAGGCTCCCACAGCCGGAGGCAGCTGGGTCCCAAGGATAGGCTCCCCACCCCCGCCGCTGGCCCCACCCCGAACTGGAGTCACCTCCCCACACCCACACCCCCGTCCCCAGAGGCACATGCAGTCGCGGAAAGAACAGGGGCTTTGGCGCCCGGCAGACCTGGAATCAAGCAGACCTGGAATCAAGCTGGCTCTGCACCTACTGCTGCGTGATCTTGGGCTAGTCATCCAGCCTTTCTGGTCTCACGTTCCTGTCTGTGCAATGGGTGCTCGTGCCTGCTCTGGAGAGGTGCTGAAATGGTTAGAAACCACAGACACGCAAGAAGACTGGCGTGTGGCGGATGCTCAGGAGACTCTGGGTCGTGAGTGTTTATTGACCCCTGTTTTGTTCCAGGCCCTCTGTCGGGAGCCAGGGACCCCAGAGAGGAATGAGATGTAGCTGCTGTCCCATGTAAAGGACTGTCGGGGAAGACGGAATTCATGTTCTCTCGAGATCCTGAAGGAGACGGAGAGGTGGTTTGGCAGAAGAGAACCACTAAGGCTTCACGAAGAGGCAGCACTGCGCTGACCTGGAATGTGGTGGCATTCACAGGTCTGTAACATTTCAGACCGTAAACGTGCAGCAGATAACAATGACCGTAGCCACCCTTTACTGAGTACGTACTCCGCGCCAGGTTCTTCACCTACATTCATTCAACGAATATGTACTGAGGGTCTGGTGGGTGCCAGGGACTCTGGCAGGAGCTGGGGCACAGCCATGAACAGGACAGTGCCCTCCCGAACGGAGCAGACAGGCTAGTGGGGAACAGATGACAGAGAAATCATGACACAGACACACTCGTAATTGTGGTAAGTGCCTCCAAGGCAGACACAGGGAGACAGTACCTCGGGGGGCGTGTTGAGGGTGTGCTCAGAGCATCCCCCATGCCAGCAACAGGAGGGGGTGTTGTCAGCAACAAATTTAAAAAGAAAAACCCACTAAAAGTCAGTCTGCTTTTTATTATCACTACCTACCAGCAATTCTAAACGATGTCGTCCCCCTAAAGTTCTTTTGTTGGTTTAAGACCTCAACAATTGTTCCCGTTACTGTTGACTTTTAATAATATATAAGTTACAAATCAGCACATTTGTATTACTTATCCTTTAAAGAAGCATTGTATTCTATTTGGAAATTAATTGAGAATTCTCGGTCATGTAGCCCCTCCCGGGACCCAGCTCCCCGCGGTGATGTGCACGCAGAACTGTTGGCGCTCACTTCAGAGGAAAGCTGTGTCTCGAATTCCTGTTGTCCTGTGCTCCGTTTTAACTGTGGATCTGAAATAAACATTGGTAGCATAGTTCTGTGTGACAGTTTGGAGTTTTTATTTGTTTAAAATTTTTCAACTGGGAAAATATTTGAATGTGGCTAGACTCAATCCCAAAGAAACAGACATGGACAGTATTGCAATTTCTGGAATTTATTGTGGAATGGACTTTTTCTGAATTTCTGCCAAACTTATCCTTATGTTTAAGGCTTTCTCTATTGTTTGTGAATCTATTGCTTCATGTGAGAAAAAAAATTTCAAATAAAAAATATTCTTTGGCCAACTACAATTGAAGATAAATTGACAAATCTGCCTAAGCTAGTTCTTGAACATAAATATGCAAAGATTATTTTGACTAAGTCATTGACAAATTTGCAGAAAGTGGAAAACAGAAAGTATAATATTATTATTCATTACTGCAATAGATGTAGATACACATTTTTCCTTTTTGTCAAAATACACATTAATGTAATTAAAAAGTATTAATCCATTACTTTTTTATTACTTTTGTACTATAATATTTGTTTTACTTTATTTTTTACTGTGATGATTATATATCTGAAATTCAATAAGAGAACATTTTCACTCCATTTTATATTGGCCACTATTATTATTCATGTCATGATTATTATTGAAAGTAATGTATAGAGGAGGGATATTTTAAATAACTATCTGCTCTGGGTATTGAATACTCTAGGTATGCCGTTGCAGTCAGGGAAGGCTTCTCGGAGTAAGGGGCCTCCCAGCTGAGGTTTGAAGGGTGAGCTGGAGACAGCCAGGAAAAGAGAGTGGAGGAGGGTGCTCCAGGCAGCGAGGAGAGCATGTGCAAAGGCCCTGAGTCAAGACAGAGCTCTGCATGTAGGAGAAACTCAAGACAGCAGAGTAAACAAGGGGAAGGGCCACAAGCTGAGGCCCCAGAGGGCAGCAGAGACTATGTGATTGGGGTGGGATTTGGTTGGACTGTGAAAAAACCCAAAATAAGTTTATTTCTGTTTCCCATAAGAAAGGCCCCAAAGTAAGCAGGTGATCCAGGGCAGATGTGCATCACAGTGTCAGGGACCAGTCTCCTTCTGTCTTGTTGCTCCACCAGCCTCAGCAGTGGCTTCTTCCTCATGGTCCCATATGGCTGCTCGAGCGTCAGCCATCATGTCTGCATTCTTGCCAGCAAGAAAGAGGAAGAGACAAAGGAAGCCCCACCCCACCCCTACATGAGAACACAACACTTCTGCTTGCACCCATCTGGTCAGGATTTAGTCAACGTGGCCCCACCTAGCTACAAGTAGGGCTGGGAAATGGAGTCTATTTAAATGGCCTTGTGCCCAGCTACAAAGAAAGGGTTCTCTTTCTAAAAAAGGAAAAAATGGATAATAGGGGAGGGGCAACTGCCTCTGCCGTGAGAAATATTTTGGTCTTTATCCTAAAATCAATGGTGAGGCACTGAAGGTTTTAGGAACAAGAAATGTGATCATATCTCCATTTTAAGATGGTCAGGTGGTAACGGCTGGGCATGCCGGGGTGGCTCCAAGAGGCAGGAGGAGGCTCCAGCAATGACCCAGGCAGGGTGGTACGGAGGTGGAGTGGATGTGGAAGGAGAGGTAGAGGGACGGATCAAAGATGCCTGGGAGCTGGAGGGTGGAACAGTTTCTGAGGCTGGCCAGAGCGGAAGGGAAGCAGGTGTGTGGGTGACGTCACGAGTCGTTTAGGGCCTGATGTCCAATGTGCCTGTACGGCACGCAGATGGGGGTGTCGGCGGGCAGCTGGGTACACGCGTCCAGAGCACAGAGAGAGGTCCGAAAGGCAGGCAGGAGCGTGGGGTCCTGGTGAGGAGATGATATTTAGAGTCACGGGTCAGCTGAATACACACAGATGCCAGTGAGAGGGCTGAGCTGGGAACTCCCGCAGTGACAGGCTGGGAGAGGACAAGGTGGGGAAGGAGGCAGAAAGCGAGACGGAAGGGCAGACACAGCAGGAGAGAGAGCACTCGGGGAAGCCAAGGGAACGGAGTGTTTTGAGGAGAAAGAGGAGACCCCCCTGCCGTGGATTACCCCACCCTGTACTGCTGCAGAGGCAGGAAAGTGATGGGAAAACCTGGTGTCAGGAGTCAGCAGACCTGGGTTCTAGTCCTGGCCCAGACCCTCTCTGGAACTCAATCCCTCATCCTTAATGGGGCCAAGGCACCAACCCTACTATGCCGGCACTGTTGTTGCCTCTCCACCATTCCTCCTGATCCCCTAACAGAGCCCCGGTTTTGTTGGAGCAATTATGGCAGGGACTGCCGATTGCCCCAATATCCATCTCCCTTCTTCCATAGAAATGGAAATTTCAACTGAGCACATGACTGTCTAGCTAAAGACTACATTTCCCAGCCTCCTTTGCAGTGAGGTGTGGTCATGTGACTACACTGGGTTGAGTTACAGGAGAAGAACCCTGAGCTTAGGGAACCTGAATCTTTTATAAGAGGAACTAAGCAAACCTGCCCTTCGATCTGGGGAAAAACACTGTCGTCTAAGGCTGTTCACTATACAAACCTCCTTGAGAGATGTGCAGAAATGTGAGAGACCCACAGAGAACTAATTGTCTCCCAACATTGCATCCATATTGGATTTCAAATGAGCAGTGGTGTAATTATGGCCACTGAGACATGAGGATGAATTGTTGGTAGCTTCCAGGAAAGTTCTTCTTTTATCCTTTCACTGTACATTGTCATATCTAGACATGATGGTTGGTGACAAGCAGCTATCTTGTGACCATGAGGAAAAACGTGGCTGACCCCTTGGCAATGGCAGAGATGTGGGCTGAAAACAACCTTGGTCCTTGATGGCGCCACTCAATTAACCAGCACTGGAACCACTTCACCTCTGGCCACTTGTTACAGGAGAGCAGAAGTTTCCTCCTTGTTGGAGCCATTTGAGTCAGGTGTCAGGCTGAGGCACCCTGAATCCTCCTCCGGTACAGTACCCCTCTCTCCGTCCCAGAAGTGTTGTGAGACCATCTGGGGCAAAAGCCCCAGCTGGGAAGTGCTTCACCGGGAGCGACAGAGCTGGCCTCATCCAGGGGGATGGGTGAAATAGCGCAGTTAGGAGTTTTCCTCATCCAAAACCATGGATGGTAATAGTACCTGCCTGACTAACAGCAGAGGACTAGACCTCTGGGGTCCCTCCAGCTCTGAGCTCTCTGGCTGTATGATGCCACCTCACTCCACCCAGCACAGCTGCCCCTACATTCCACAGGATAAGGCTCGAGGGAGGGACCCCTGCATTCCTACGGGAGTACTGCAGGGGGAAGAGGCACGGAGGCAGGGCCATCTCCCCTCAGGCTCCCGCGGGAGCCTATTCTGCCTCACATCCGCCACCGTGGGAAGCCCCAGCAGGGCCCTGAGGACGGCCCTCAGTGGGATAAGTTTAGACGAGGGGAGGCTGCACAACTCTGGGGGTGGGTTACTCAGAGGGCAGTCCTCTGGACCACCAGGGGGTGACTTGGGGGTTGGGGGGACCCCGAGGAGGAGCGAAGCCCGGTGGCATGCTCGGTTGTTTCACAGTGTGTCTTGGGGCTGTGGGTGACAGATGGTTTGTCAGATCAGTTCATCAGGACTAATGGGCTGCTCTGTCACCGCCCACGGAACACGCCGGGTGCAGATTCCAACAGGAGCTTTCTGGAGACGCTGGCTTTTAAGGCAGACATGGTTCTAACGGGGGGATTTCAGGCACCTTGAGCAAGCTGGTGGGGGAAGGTATCTGAGGGAAAGGCAGGAATTTTATCACCCCTCAAATCCTCAGATGACCCTCCTCCCAATTAAATTCAAAGGCAGCTATTGAGCAGATGAAAAAGACACTGCCCCCCGCTGCTAGCTCACATCCTGGAGGGGGCAGGGGTACCACTCGCCTCTCAGCTCAGGCTGCTTCCTCTGGGCAGACTTCCCGGAGCAGCACCCTCCCCTCCCTCACCCCCCCCCACTCCTCCCCGTATCACCCGGGTCACCCTCCTGCTCCCCCCATGCCCTCCATCTCAGCTGAGTTAGCCACCCCCGGGGCTGTGCCCAGCATGATGCCAGGCACAAGGCACAAGGCGTGGGGGTATGCACCGAGAGGCAGTGTCTGGGGTTAAAAGGAGGGCGGGGCCCATCTGGGAGATCCACTGGGAAAGGCATCGGGGAAGGAAGGGCTGGGCGTGGGGATGCATGTCAGGTGGAGGGAACGGGGGGAGGGGGGGCCGGGGGGGAGGAAGAGGGCGGCCAGGCCCTGGGCGAGGGTGGTGAAGCTCTCAGCTGGTGAGGCTAGCTGGAGGAGGCTGCGGATGGCCTTGGTGCTGCAAGCGAGGGGAAGCCCCTGGAGAATTCTGTGCAGGAAGTGGACCATCGTAAAGCTTTATTGGGGCGATTATGATGTGCCAGGCACCAGCTTGGGTGTTTTGCATGTCCTTCCTCTTTTAATCCTCACGAGGACCCCAAAGGGTGGATATCAGCATCCCCATGCAATGGCTGAGGAGCCTGGGGCACCACAGCCACCCAGGGGAAAAGCTGGGCCTTGCCCCTCAGTTTCTCTGCCCTGTCCCCCCAGGAGCCAGCTCTAGTGAGCACTCACTGCGGCCCACCTGCCTTATGGACCGCATTTCTCTTAATCATCCCACTGCCCTTGCTGGACTCACCAGCGGCCACCACTCTGCCACATCACCTCTCCCCTCCACCCCCAGAAGTGGCACCAATCGTTACTCATGTAAAACTTTCAACACGGGGCTGCACAGGGCAGGTCCTCAGCTCAGGTCAGCAGCCAACTGCGTGAACCTTGAAAGGGGCTCCTCCGGCCCTATCAGGCCTTCAGGTGGCTGCAGCCCCGGCCAACATCTTACCTGCAGTCGCATGACAGGCCTCACCCTAGAACCACCCAGCTAAGCACCCACACCCCCGACTCCCATTTGATAAGTTCTGGAGTAATTTTTTTTTTTTTTGTGAGGAAGATCAGCCCTGAGCTAACATCCATGCTAATCCTCCTCTTTTTGCTGAGGAAGACCGGCTCTGAGCTAACATCTATTGCCAATCCTCCTCCTTTTTTTTTTTCCCCAAAGCCCCAGTAGATAGTTGTATGTCATAGTTGCACATCCTCCTAGTTGCTCTATGTGGGACGCCGCCTCAGCATGGCCGGAGAAGCGATGCGTCAGTGTGCGCCCGGGATCCCAACCCGGGCCGCCAGTAGCGGAGCGCACGCACTCAACCGCTAAGCCACGGGGTCGGCCCCTGGAGTAATTTCTTACTCATCAGTAGATAACTAAGACACTCTCCAGTCAGGGTCCAGCCCCTCTGGCTGTGTGACTGTGGGCATCTGCACCTCTCTGAGCATACCTGTTTCTCCAGTTCAGACCTTTCTGCTGAACTCCATCAATGCAACCAGCAGCCCCAATTAAGGTCCCTCAGCATAGGTACTTGGCACATCCCAGACAATTGTCTGTTAAATCCACTTCCCACCATGGTTCAGGCCCTCCTCGTCTCTCCCTTCAATAACTGAAACAGCCTCCTCACTGATTCTCCTGCCTCGTATAAGGCTGCAAATAACAAATCCCAAAAACCAGTGGATTACACTAGACAGAAGTGTATTTCTCTTTCATGTTCAAGAAGTCCAGCAGCAGTCCATGGTTGGCATGGTGTACCATAGTGCCAGGAACCCAGGCTCTCTCTGTCTGGTTCCTCTGCAGCATGCGGCTTTCATGCCCAAGGTTTCCTCATGGTCTAAAATAGCTGCTTGTGCTCCAGCCATCATATCCACATTCTAGCCATTAGAAAGGAGTAACTGGAGAAAAAGAAAACATCTCTTCCCTTTAAAAAATTTTTGCTTATTTTCCACTGACCACCTCTAACAAGGGAGAAAAGGAAACAGTCTATTTTGAGGGTCACCATGTGCTCAGCTAAAAATACACAAGTTTAGTAATCAGGAGGAATGGGAGATCAGCCACGTGGGATAACAAGCATACTTTGCAGCACCCTACATGCTGCCGTCCAGTAACAGGGTTTTATTATTACTTTGGCTTGTCTGTTCTCCATTATAATATAGCGTACAAAACTGAGGCTCAGACAGGGGTCACAGGGAGTTGATGGCTGTGTCAGAAGTAGACCCAGAACCTCAGTCCCTCTCCACTCTGGCCTCAGTTTCCTCAGCAGGTATTATTCTGTAATTGGGGCAATGAAACAAACACACAACAAAAGAGCCCTCCAGTCTTAAGTTACAAAAGAAATTGAAAACAAATATTTATAGTTATAACTTCTGAAATAACAAAGGAGGGTGACCCCATGTTTCAAGAAGGCAACTCTTTCCTAGTTCAATTCTTGGAATCAGGAAAAATTATTACACCTTCTTTGCACCTCAGGTTCTGTGCCTCAAACCTGTAGAATAGAGGCCATTTTCTTCCTCGTAAATATACAGCTTTTATTGTTAGGTGATCGTAATGAGAAAGACGGAATATGTTTGAGCTGCTTAGTTTTTTAAAGATGACATAATGTGAAAGAAATGGACCTGAATTTAAGATTTAGTCTTTAGGATATATGCAGAATGTTAATGGCGTTGGGAGTGAGTACGAGGGACTTTTCCTGTGGGGTTACATATTTCTGTACCATTTGAACCTTACAATAAGCCTGGACTGCACATGTAAGTGAAAAAACGAAATTTAAAATAAATAAGAGTCTATACTCTCCCTAAATAAAATGATACATGCTCACTATAGAAAATACAGAGGGGTGAGGCCGGCCTGGTGGCGCAAGCGGTTAAGTGCATGCGCTCCGCTGGGGCGGCCCGGGTTCGCCAGTTCGGATCCCGGGCGCGCACCAACACTGCTGTGGTGGTGTCCCATATAAAGTGGAGGAAGATGGGCACGGATGTTAGCTCAGGGCCAGTCTTCCTCAGAAAAAAGAGGAGGATTGGCATCAGATGTTAGCTCAGGGCTGATCTTCCTCACGAAAAAAAAAAAGAAAATACAGAGGGGCCAGCCTAGTGGCATAGCGGTTAAGTGCGCACGCTCCACTTCGGCGGCCTGGGGTTCTCGGGTTCGGATCCCGGGCGTGGCCGGACACACTGCTTGTCAAGCCATGCTGTGGCAGCGCCCCATATAAAACAGAGGAAGACGGGCACAGATGTTAGCCCAGGACCAATCTTCCTCAGCAAAAAGAGGAGGATTGGCATCGGATGTTAGCTCAGGGCTAATCTTCCTCACACACAAAAAGAAAATAGAGAAATGTACAAAAAGACCATTTTAATTACCCGCAATTTCACCCTTCAGAGAGATCTCCACCATTAATATTTCAGTATGATGCCCTCAATCTTCTTCATACACATACATGTGTATATAGATAGACTGATGGATAGATAGACTGATCAATAGGTGATAGATTTTAAAAACAAACAGGGTCATTCTGGATATAGTTTTTTCCAAGATTTTATTATGAAAAACTTCAGACAGCAAAGCTAAAAGAATTGTTCAGTGTCCACGCACACCCACCACCTGGATTCTCCCATCAACAGTGTACTCGACTCGCTTTATCGCCCAGTTATCCAACTGGAGATAGTTGTTTTCTTTTAGTTATCACAGTGAGGGTGATCTCTTTTGGGGTGCAGTTCTATGAATTTGACATGTAGGGGCGCACGTAACCGTCATGATCAGGATTCAGAACAGTTCCATCGTCCCCTCAGCTCCCTCAGGCCATCCCTTTATAGGCACACCTTCCCCCACCCCTCGACCCTGGGAACTACTGATCTGTCCTCATCGTCATTGTTTTGTCTTTTCTAGAATGTCATATAAACTGAACCACGCAGGATGTAACCTTTTGAGGCTGGCTTCTCTCATCCACATTGTTGTATGCATCAAGAGTTCGTGCCTTCTGACCACTGAGCAGTAAGTAGTCCGTGGTACGGAGGCACCACAGTCCATTTATCCACTCACCCAATTTGGGTTGTTTCCAGGTTTTGGCGGTTATGTATCGATGTGCTGTCAACATTCTTCCGTAGGTGTTTGTGTGAATGCAAGTTTTCATTTCTCTAGGGTGAATACCCAGGAGTGGGATTGCTGGGTCTTTGTGATTTTAGTTTGCACTTGCCCGATGGCGAACGATGCTGAGCATCTTTGCACGTGCTTATGTGCCATCTCTATAGCCCCTTGCGTGAAGTGTCTGTTCAACTCTTTTGCCCTTTTTAAAATTGGTTGGTCATTTTCTTTTTCTTTTTTGTTTTTGGCTGAGGAAGATTCGCCCTGAGCTAATATCCATTGCCAATTTTCCCGTTTGCTTGAGGAAGACTGGCCCTGAGCTGACATCTGTGCCAGTCTTGCTCTATCTTGTATGTGGGTTGCCGCCACAGCACAGCCCCCGACAAGTGGTGTAGGTCCGTGCCCAGGAACCGAACCCAGGGCGCCGACGCGGAGCATGTCGAACTTAACCCTTATGCCACAGGGCCGACCCCTGGTTGGTCATTTTTTTACTGTTGAGTTTTAAGAGCTCTTTATGTATTCTGGGAACAAGTCTTTTGTCAAATACATGAATCGTAAATATTGTCTCTCAGCCCATAACTTGTCTTTTCATTCTCTTACCACTGTCTTGCACAGAGCAAAAGGGTTTGATTTTGATAAAGTCCAATTTATCAATTTTTTTCTTTCATGGATCATGTTTAATAACTCTTTAACCCCAGGTCATGAAGATTTTCTCCTATGTTTTCTTCTAGACGTTTTATAGTTTTAGGTTTTACCTTTAGATCTATGATTCATTTTGAGTTAATTTTAGTATAATGTGTGAGGTTCAGGACAAGGTTCATTTTTTTGCATAGAGGTGCCAGTTGTTCCAGCACCATTGTTGAAAAGACTATCCTTTCTCCACTGAATTGCTTTTGCATCTTTGTCAAAATTAATTGGCCACATTTGTGTGGGTCTATGTCTGGACTCTCTCTTCTGTTCCATTGATCTGTGTGTCCATTCCTCTGACAGCATCACACTCTGATTACTGTTCCAAGTCCTGTCGTAAGTGCTGAAATCAGATAATGTAATTCCTCCAACAAAATTGTTTTAGCTATTCTAGTTTCTCTGCCTTTCCATATAAATTTTAGAATCAGCTTGTCTATAGCCACACAAATTCCTGCTGGGATTTGGTTGGAATGATGTTAAATCTATAGGTCTGGGGCCAGCCCCGTGGTGTAGCGGTTAAGTGCATGCGCTCCGCTGCTGACGGCCCGGGTTTGGATCCTGGGTGCGCACTAATGCACCGCTTGTCAGGCCATGCTGTGGCGGCGTCCCATATAAAGTGGAGCAAGATAGGCACAGATGTTCGCCCAGGGCCAGTCTTCCTCAGCAAAAAAAAAAAAAAAGAGAGAGAGAGAGGAGGATTGGCATGGATGTTAGCTCAGGACTGATCTTCCTTATAAAAAAAAAAATCTATAGGTCAGTTTTAAGGGTTGAATTGTGTCCCCAGAAAGATATGTTGAAGTCCTAACCTGCACCCAATACGTCACCTCAGAATGTGACTTTATTTGGAAATAGGCCCACTGTAGATGTAACTAGTTAAGATGAGGTCATAGTGGAGTAGGGTGGGTCCCTAATCCAACATGACTGAGGTCCCTATAACAGAAGAGACACACACGCACAGGGAGAACGCCAGGTGACAACGGAGGCCGACACTGAGCTGTTGTAGCATGAGCCACGGGACATCGAGGACTGTGGGCAAGCCACCAGAAGCTGGGAGAGGCGAGGAAGGATCCTCCCCTAAGGGCTTCAGAGGGAGCACGGGCCCGCTGACACCTTGATTTCAGATCCCTAGCCTCCAGAACCACGAGACGATCAATTTCTGTTGTTCTAAGCCACCCGCTTTGTGGTCCTTTCTTAGGGCAGCCCTGGGAAACTAATACAACTAGTTTGGGGAGAAACGACATCATTGCTACGCTGAGTCTTCCACTCCGTGGACACGGTAGGTTTCTCTGTTTATTTAGATCTTTGATTTCTTTCATCAACATTTTGTAGTTCTCAGCATAGACATCCTGTGTACGTTTTGTTAAATTTATACCCAAGAATCACTCTTTTTCTTTCTTTCTTTTTGGACCTGTTATAAATAGTGCTGTCTTGACTTTGTTTCCAATTGTTCATTGCTAGTGGATAGAAATACGATTGATTTTTGTATGTTAATCTTGTGCCCTGAGGCCGTGATGAACTCGGTTATTATTTCTAAGAGTTCGAGGAGTCTTTAGCATTTCTGATGGTATTTACTCTCGTTGAAAAAAATATATTAATTGCTGTAAAACATTCCATGATACTTCACTCAATTTATTTTACCAATTCCCTTCTGTTGGACATTTATGTTTCATTTTATTATTATTACTATTATTATTAACGATGGAATGAATTTCAGATTCTGGGATATAAATCTGTGACCTCTTTCTAATTATGTCAGAGGAGAGATTCCTAGAAATGGGATTAGCAAGTCAAAGGGCTGAACCCTCCTAAGTAGTACACATGGCTCAGCTGCTTTCCAGAACGGTCAAACCAACTCATTCCCATCAGCCACACGTGAGAAAATTCAGTGCACTGAAACGCTGCCAGCACTGGGAATTATCATTTTAAAGCTCTTTACCATTTGATAGGAGAAAAATAGTGTCTCCCTTGCATTTTATTTTATTATTCCTTGCATTTTATTTTATTATTATTATTTTTTTGTGAGGAAGATCAGCCCTTAGCTAACATCTATGCCAATTCTCCTCTTTTTCTGCTGAGGAAGACTGGCCCTGGGCTAACATCCGTGCCCGTCTTCTTCCACTTTATACGGGACACCGCCACAGCATGGCTTACCAAGAAGTGCATCAGTGGGCGCCCAGGATCTGAACCAGCGAACCCCGGGCCACCAGCAGCGGAGCGCGCGCACTTAACCACTAAGCCACGGGGCCAGCCCATCCCTTGTATTTTAAAGTAATCCTTTCTAAAATGCCAACCTGTCCCACCCCTGCTCAAAACCTTCCATGGCTCCCTAGTACCTTCAGAATCAAGTCCATGCCCCTGGCTGACACTGGGGCACCCCAGTCTCAGCTCCTCTTTACTCCCTTCACTGTCAAATTCTGCTGCTTCCTTTTCATACCCTGTGCCAGGCCCTACAGCATGGCTGGGTATTTCTGAAACCCACTACAAGAGCTCTTTCCCCTCCAAGGCTCTGCCCATGATGTCTACTCTGCCTGGAACGAAGGTGGCTCACCCTGCCTGCCCCTCCCCAGGGTACCCAAAAGCTACCTAGGAGAGGTTTAGAGCAGCAGATCTGGAGCCAGACTAACTGTGTTCCAGTCCAGCTCTGCTGTGCAGCCTTGGGAAAGTTACTCAACCTCTCTGTGCCTCAGTTACCTCAACTGTAAAATGGCAGTAGGGATAGCAGCCACCTCATAGGGTTGTTGTAAGGATTAAATGAACAAATAAGAGTATGTTAAAGTATGTATATGAACTGTGTCTGGCACTTGGGAAGTATTAATCCCTCTTAGCTTCCACTGTTATTATTGTCATTCATAGCTGCCTCTCCCTGACCTGGCCTGTCACTCATAGGAAACAGCCCACAATGGAATAATCACTGGTCTTATTCCATTATGCTGCTTCTTAAATGCATGAGCCTTATATTTCTCATCCAAATGAAGCTAATAACCCACACCTGCTTCACAGGCTCACTGTGATGGTTTAAAGAGCTAACAGGTGCCCAAGTGCTCTTTAATGTTGTGCATCACTCGGCGGAGGGTCATCATGTCCCCCCGCCCCCTCCTGGAAGGCAGGAGTGGGAGAGGGATGAGAGCTGCATTTACTGGGCCCCGAGGGCTGTGCGGTCACATCAGTGCTCACCCTGCGGGGTAGCAGTCAGAGCCCTGGCGGGAAATGCAACCCAACCCAGGCATTAACGGAGGGGCTCTCTACAGGGGCATTGACAGGTGAAGGGGATCAGTGAGGGATGGCGTGGCACTGGGACCAGCAATGGCAGCAAGACATCGTAAGTCTCGGGGCTAAAAGGGCAAGGGGCAGATGCTGTGTTCCCGAAGCTGCAGTCATGGAGGGACACCAGGGGCCAAGGCAGGGGAAGAAGCACCCCGACTTCTCTCCTTCTCTCGGATCTCCTGGGAGTGGGTGCTGCCCAACAGCAAGCCAGCTGGCAAGGGTGCCCAGGGCCGCAGGCCAAGCGGTCAGCCCCCCAGGCACAGAGCCGTCAGAGCAGGGATGGGTGGGGAGGGGAAGGGGCGCATGAAGGGAGGATAACAAAGCACAGGGGGGGCAGGGTTATTCTCCTCCCCCACACCTCCCATTTTGCAGATGAGAAGATTGAGGCTCAGACATGAAGTAACTTGCCTGCCGTCACAGAGCTGGTCAGGTGGAGCTGGAGAGGAGAGCAAGGCTCCGAGGCGACGGTCCCTCCGCCCCGCCTCCCGGGACAGGCGGCCAGCCCCCAGGGGAGCGCGGGACGAGCGGCGGCCGCACGCATACGCTCCGGTCTCCCTCTCTCCTCCGTTCCTCTCACTTGTCACCTGTCCCATCCTCTCACTCCTGTCCGCCTCCCGTGAAGGCTTTTGGCTCCTGGGTCTCTGTGTCCTTCTCCGCCTACTCTCTGCCCAGTTCTCCGTCTTCCCGTCCCCGCTTTCGGTCTCCGTTTCCACTTCTCTCCGCCTCTCCTAGAGCCGGCGCTGACTGCTGCTCCAGCCCCTGGCGCTCCGCTTCTCCGCACCGCTCCTCCAGCTCTACCCCGACGCTCCCGTCTCCTCCCCTCCGGCGCCCCCATCCCCGCCCCGGGTACCTCGTCCCGCGCGCCCCGCCCCCTGTGGCCGGCCTGTCCCTCCGCCCCTGCGGCAGGCGCGGTGGCGGACCGGGGGGCGGGGACAGCAGGCTGGCGCGGCGCCCGGCCTGAGTCACACGCATGAGGCAGCGTGAGTCAGGCGCGGAGGGAAGTCCCTACGGAAGGGGCTTTCGGAGCCGCAATCGAAGCGCAGGGAAAGAGAAAGTGTTCGGAGCGCTCCTTTGACACAGTGACCTTGTGTGAGCCGGAGCCGGACACACACCCCGCAACCCACCCCCGGCCCACCGAGGCGGAGGGCCCTGCCGTCCGGCTCCCAGGTGCGCTCCGGGAGGGTGGGCGCACAGGGACTCCCTCTGCCGGGGCGGGGCGGGGGGCCAGCATCCTGGGTCCCAGCCACTCGGACAGTCTGTTCCCTGCGCCTCCACAGGGCAGTCCTTCTCCTAGCTGCCAAGTGCCCCAGCCAGCATCGCTCACCTGCAGCCAGACCCCAGACCCATTTCCCAACACGAGCTGGGGGCAGCGTGTCAAAGACCCCTTGGGGGTCGACCAGTTCACCTCTTGGAGCCCCGTGGGGTGATAGAAGGAGCTGGGCAACTTGGAGTCCTACAGGTATGAAAGATCCCCTCCCTCGGGCTCTCCTCCTAACCCTCCGAGATTGGCCTGGAATCAGATCGGCTCCTCTCAATCACACAAATATTTATCGAACACCTATAATAAAAACCAGTGCCAGGCCCTGAAAACCTCGGGATACAACCGAAAACGAAACAGGACAGTGAGCAAAATATGTGGACACCTGCCCTCCAAGAGCCAACACTGCATGGGGGAGACAATAAATAATAAATAAGCAAATGATCTAGACCAGGGCTGTCCAACAGAAATAGTGTGGGAGGCACATATGTAACTGTCGATTTTCTGGTAGCCATATTAAAATGGTAAAAAGAAGCACATGAAATTAACTTTAATAATATAGTTTCTTTAATCCAATATACCCAAATATTATCATTTCAACATTGCAATCAACATACAAAAAATTAGTATTTCTACTTTTTTTTTGTACTAAGCCTTGGAAATCCAGTGAGGACTTTACACTTGCAGCACATTTCAATTCAGACTTGCCACATTTCAAGTGCTCAGTCGCCACCTGTGCCTAGGGGCCACGGGAATGGGCGGCACAGTCCAGATGTCAGATAAGGGCCAGGGAATTAAAAAGTGGAGCACTTAAGGGAGTAGGGCAGGATTCAGAGAAGTGACCCCTGCAGCTATGCTGAATCCAGGCTCTGCCACTGGCCTTGGCAAGACACCTGACCTTGCTGAGCCCCGGCTTCCTCATCTGTGAAATGGGGACATGATTCCTCCTGTGTGGATTGGAGTGATGCCCACTAATTAAATGTGATTTGTGTCCCCACCCCCTCCAGCTATCTGTAGCAGTGACCAGGGCACAGCCTCCCAATCTCAGAGTCACGTCCCCTCTACCCCGGACACAGTGGCCACCAAGGGCAGCCTAGCCACGCCCCCCACCCCGGCCCTCCATCTTTATCCATTTCTACCCCCTGCTACAGCAAGATACTTCATCTCTTTGGACCTCAGTTTCATGGACTGTGTAATGGATACTGCGAGCTCTTGGAAAAAAAGTATCGTAGACTTTTAGGGGGCCAAGCCTCCATGTTAAGCTGGACCCAGGCCAATGCCAAGGTGGGTGGGGGCACCAGGGGCCAACATCACCTTACTGGGAGGGTAAATTCCCTCTTTGGGAACTAGAAGAAGGATTTCTGCCCACAAAAGCCAGCCTGCCCTCAAAGCCCCCTCCCGCCAAGGGCAAAACTGCCAGAAAAAGGGATGCATAGGAACTGTGGACCAGAGAGCAGAGGTGGAGGAGAGAGGGCCCCGAGTCGAGGGGCTGCGGTGGGAGGGGTTCTGGATCACCTTTACACACCTCGCCTCCAGAGCAGGTAGGCCAGCAGGCCCACAAGCCCAAGGGAAGTTGGGGGATCAACAACCAGCCCCTTCCAGCAAGGCTGGGAGTGGGAGATGGGAGCAGGCCCCAAAGTACCCAGACAAAGGAGGCAGCAGGGTCTGGGCTTGAGATGAAGACCCGCCCTCACCCCACCACCCTCAAGGCTTGGGAACTGGCAGGGGACCCTGGATGGTGACCCAGAAACCTGGCTGTCAGCAGCTCCTGCCTGGCACTGCCCACATCAAGCTCCACTGCTTCCCATAGGAGTCCTGGCAGCTGCCCACGGGGCAAGCTGGGGTTTTCTCTGCTCACAGGCTCACCCCTCTACCCCTAGAGACCCACCCCAGACTCTCCAAAGCTGCCCAGATCCCAGCAGCTGTACTTCCCACCATCCAGAGCTGAGGTAGGGGTGGGAAGAGGGAGGGGGGCGCCCAAGCCTGGGTTTGTCATCAGGCTCACACAGCCAACCTCCGAGGGCCACTCAGGTATTCTAGTTCCAGAGGGCCACAGACTCCCTGGTGGCTGGGTTCCTGGAAAGTAAGGAAACAAGCCACCTCACTCAATTCACACTGAGAACTAGGCCTTGGAAGATATAGGACCCCAGGATTGATGGGGTGGAGAAAAGTCCCGGAGGCTGGTGAGCAGGGAATGACGAGGTTTAACCCAGGTTGGTTGGGAGGGGAGCCAGCCGGGCCCCTCCCCGCCGCCATCTCCTCCGAGCCCGATTCCAGACCAGCAGGCTCGCCCTGCTCCGCCGGCCTCTTCCTCCTCCTCCTCCTCCTCCTCCTCCGCTCTCCCGCCAGTGACTCCCTCCCCTCCCCCCCTCCGCCTCTCTCCCCTCCCCCAGCTACACACTTCCTCCGCCCCTCCCCCAGCCCCTTCGCTCTCATTCAGCTATCCATTCACCAAACTTGCGCTGAGCGCCAAGGGCCCCTTAGCCCCGGTGCGAGGCTCTCGGGTGTGGAGAAGAGCAAAACAAAGCCCTGGAGGATTCCGACAAATCCCCAGCCTCGTGCGGGCTCCTCCCCCGACCCCAGCCCACCTCCTGCTCAGCCCAGGCCCCCGCGCTTCGACCTCCGCCCTGCTCTCCTTTCCGTCTCCAGACTGGCCCTGGGCTTGGGGGGGGGGGGGGGCCGTGCCTGTGACTCCAGCCCGGCGTCCCATGTGCTTCTGGGGTCAGGTGGGCAGCAGCCCCTCCTGCCCATTCCCAGCACGGAGAACCCAGGGCCACACTCTCAGCCCTAAGAAAAGTTCAGGGTGAAAGCTCAGGGGGGCCTGGAGGGGACAGAGCACTCTGTGACCCAGGACACATCTCAACCAGAGCAGTGTCCCCCTGCAGAGGCAGAAGGAACCTGCGGGGACTCACGCAACCCCCAGACGAACCGCCAGTGAGCCTCCCTGCAGCTAGTTGTGGAGGACAGTCACTTTCCAAGGCTCCAGGGGTCACTGTTCCCCTTCGCAGCCGAGGACACAATCCACTTGGAAAGCAGGGAAGGAAGAGAGACAGGAGAAACAAGTCAAGGACCATATGAGACTCCTGGAACCCTGGGGCCTGTTCCAACAGGTGTGACCTGGGTGGGAGCAGGTGGCTAAAGCCACAGGACTTGAGTCCCCAAGTCCCACGGCTGGTTAATGAACTGTCATGGACATCCAATCCCTGTGGGCATGTGGCCTGGGGAGATAAACCCAGCCCAGGGCCTCAAGCCGGACTCCAGAACACACCCCAGCCCCCAAGGGACAGGGTCACGGGCCCCCAGTCGCTGCCCTAATGCTTCCTTCCCCTGGCTCCCAGGGATGGAACCTGCCCGGGCTCTGCAACTGTAAAGCCTGTGTATTTTCAGCCCTTCCTGAGTGGGAGGAGGCGGCATGTGTGGGGGCACTTTACCTGCAGAGCCTGTTGCACTGGATACTGTCAGATAGTTTCTTAGACCAAAGGAAACTATTTTGTTCCATGCAAAGCGTTCATCTTACCCTTGCCTAAAGCACAATCTGGTGAGCTGCCACCAGTAACCAGTCACCAGCCAGGCCGCCCCAGCCAAGGGCCAAGATGGTTGTCAAGTGGCTGCCAGCTCCTGATGATTAAACCAGAGACCAAGGGGAAAAAACAATTTCCCACGATTGGTGGCAAACTATAAAAGGTAAAGGTAACGCCCACTAGAAATGAGCTGTGCGCAGGAGATCACGTGACGATGATGGCGCAGGGATCTTAGCCTAGTGAGGCACAAAACACCTGGCTCTGTAAGGTGCAGAGCCCTGTGTCACTTGCGCTGGGCCACTCTGTCACTCCCGTGATGATCTGCTGAATTCTTGCCCTTTTCTCTGCCTTGAAGTTTGGGGACAGATCCCCAACCCAATGCCCTGTGGTGTGGCCTTTGCCAACAGAAATCACTTGGGCGGGGCCAGCCCCATAGCGTAGCGGCTAAGTGTGTGCACTCCGCTGCTGGCGGCCAGGGTCCGGATCCTGGGCGCGCACCAATGCACCCCTTGTCAGGCCATGCTGTGGTGGCGTCCCATATAAAGTGGAGGAAGATGGGCACAGATGTTAGCCCAGGGCCAGTGTTCCTCAGCAAAAAGAGGAGGATTGGCATGGATGTTAGCTCAGGGCTGATCTTCCTCACAAAAAAAAAAAAAGAAAGAAATCACTTTGCCTAACCCTTCTTCATTCAACACGTTTTTTGAGCTTGAAGACTATGCTCAGCCCCAGGGATACCCCAGGGAATACAACAGATGAAATTTCCTGCTCTGATCAAGCTGGCCTTCCAGCGGGGAGAACCGGACAGAAACCACGATACGTATCACTTTTATAGATAATAATTCAGTAGAAAAGTTAATTATATAGTATGTTAGAAATTGATAAGTGTTACAGGGAAAAAAAAGCATGGTAAAGTGGATGAGGGATTGCAGGGGGAGATGTGCAATTTTAAATAGTATGGACAGGTAATATTGAACACAGCACTGAAGGCAGTGAGAGGGCAAGGCCTGAGGATGTCTAGGGAAAGAGCATGTCAGGCAGTGGGAATGGCAAGTACAAAGGCCCTGGGGTGAGCTCATGCCTAGCAGGTCTGGTGAACATTGAGGAGGCTGGTGGGGTTGAAGCAGAGCAATAGGTAGGAGATGAGGTAGGAGGGCAGACTGCAGGGCCTTGTGGACCTTTGTGGGGACTTTGTTTTTACTCTGTGTGAGATGGGAGCTCCTAGAGGATTTTGAGCAAAGGAGGGACATGCCTTATGTTTTAGGTGGCAAGAGATTTAGTATCGGGAATTAGGTGCTTATAAAACCGTTAGAAGAGCTAGAGGAGCCGGCTCTAGACTGGGCCTCCTGGCACAACACAACTGAACTGCCTGCCTCTGCCCTGATGGGGGGGGTGGGAATCAGGAGGCCCCTTTGCCCCCATCCCTGCCTCTTGACCTTCACAAAGCTGGTGACTGGACACTGGATGTGCTGTAGAAAACCCCACGTCTCCACAGCCCACAGCAATATTTCTCTCCCCTTGCTTCCTCCCTCCAAATTTCACTCTTTCTTTGGTGAGACCTAAATCACACCCAAAACTGTAGGTTCAAAGGAGTGTGGGGATGGTACTGAAAGCCAGCCCGCCATGTCTGTTACAGACCCAAGCCCATCCCCATGTCCAATGCTCTGCTGTCCCCACCCCCACTTCTAGGGCTTCCTGGATGGCTCTGCCCCACCCTGGCCCTGCCCTGTGCTCCCTAGGCCCCCATCACAAGCAGGTACACTGGCAAAATTCCCATGTACTTGTCTGTCCCCCCACCCCACCCAAAGTACACCCCTTGAGGACAAGGAATGTAGCTACCTAGTTCAAGGCCACATCCCCAGTGCCTGTCTTGGTGCCTGGAGGGATCCATCTGGCCAGGCTGGGAGAAAGCAGCAAGGCCACCCACCCTGAGAATAGAAGCAGTGGAGGGGAAAGAGGCAAATTGCCAAGCTATTTAACCTCCCTGAGCCTCGGTTTTAACACCTATAAAATGGGGCAACATCATTACCAGCCCCGTAGAGGTGTTGAGGGGTCTGTAAGCACATATGCATTTAGTATGTGCTCATCAACTGCCCCTTTTCCTCAGGTTTTTCTGAAGTTGGAGAGGAGCTAGGCTTTCCTAGGCTACAGCCCTGAAGAAGACGGATAAAGTCCCTGGTGTTCTGAGGCCATGCAGGGTGGGTTGCTGGCTCAGGGCAGGGGGGCAGAGAGGTGCCTGCCTCTTGGGCCCTCCTATTCATAGGAGAGTTTTTCCCTCGAAAGTTGGACACAGAAGAGGCCCTCCCACTCGGGGCCTGCCAGGCTTCCTGGCAGCAGAGCTTGTGGTCAGCAGGGCCTGGAGGCCTGATCCTGCCAGATGACCAGATGTACTAGTAGCTGGGTGACTCTCCAGAAGAGTGGTCAAACACTGTGCACCAGGGTGACAGACCCCATATCTGGCTTGCCTGGGTCACTCCTGGTTGATTTGGTCCTGGGTCAATCCCAGTTGGAATGGCCCAGGTCATGTTATGCCCATTGCCTTGTCATAACTACTGACAGAGCTCCCTTTTACTCTTAATGTCCTGCTTGTCTGTAACAGCTGGGCATACATATCCTGTGATCCAGGAATTCCTCTCCTAGGCGGGTACCCAACAGAAATTTGCAAGTCTACTCACCAAGACATATTCTAGAACATTCTAGCAGCACTATTTGTAACAGCCCCAAACCAGAAACTACCCAAATGCCCTTTCACAGAACGGATATATAAACTGTGGTACATTCACACCATATAACTATGCAGCAATAGAAAGAACATTCTGCAACCACGTGCAATAACATGGATGAATCTCAGACATAATGTTGAGCAAAGGAAACTGACCCAGAAGAGTAGGTAACGTGATTCCATCCATACAGTGCTTGTGTAAGGTGAAGCTAATGGATGCTGTTAGAAGGTGGGATGGTGGTTGCATAAGAGGGGCTGGAAATGTTCTGTTTCCTGATCTGGGTGCTGGTGACACAGGGTGGGTGTTCACTTGATGAAAATGCATTGAGCTGAACACAGGATTTGTGCATTTTCTGTATGTACAGTTTTCATCAGTAAAGGTTTACTTTTAAAAGTACCCTGGTTTGGACAATAAGTTAGACAATTCCGGGGCCAGCCCAGTGGCGTAGCGGTTAAGTTCACACATTCCGCTTCGGCAGCCCGGGGTTCACCAGTTTGGATCCTGGGCGAGGACCTACTTACCACTCATCAAGCCATGCTGTGGCGGCGTCCCATAGAGAAGAGCTACAACTCTACAACTATGATACACAACTATGTACTGGGGCTTTGGGGAGAACAAAAAAGAGAAAGAGGAAGATTGGCAACAGATGTTAGCGCAGGGCCAATCGTCCTCAAAAAAAAAAAAAAAGTTAGACAATTCCTGATCCTCTTCTCCGCACGTCCTCCCATCTACCTTCCATGTTGGGCTAGACAAACAGAACGTCCTCACAGTTCATTGCCGTGTCTTTTGGAAAAGCTCGATTAACCCAACCAAATGGGAACCATTCACACTGGTCTTTCTCTCTACTCTTCTAAGAGCTGCAGGTGACTCAGAAGCGAGAGGTAAACCCATAGCAGATATGCTGTCTGGAGCAATGTAGTGAGACACGAATCCCCAGGGAATGCTAAGGGACACCCCACAACATCTGCATTCCCAAGCCACCACTGGAAGATCGTCAGGCTCCTACTCATCCACTTAGCAAGGCAGGGAAAGAACCAACGTACATCAGGAGGAATTTCAACAGTCCAGGTGAAAATGAGCTTAACCTTCAGGTGTCCTGAAAAAGAAAGTTGACCAGAACTCCCCATTTTCTGGACATTCCTGTTGGGTTCATTGCAGTTCACTGGGTTGTCCTTGTGGAAACTGTGTAAGCTGATTCTGACACTAAGAAAATGCTTCCTGTGGGGAAGACTGGTTCTGACATGACCAGTTCCCCTGGGACCCCTCAGGCCTTGTCCAACCCGGTTGATGTCCCAGGCCTAAAATAGCTCCCTCTCCCTGCCTGCTCCCTGTGGCCACCCACCCAGCCCCCCACCTATCCAAATCCCATCAAGGCCTGCTCAAGCCCATCTCCTCCAAGACACTTCCCTAACTACCAGAGCTCCCATCCTTTCTCCTCCTGTCTCTCTCCAACTGCCTGACCCCCAGTCTAAGTTTCAAGAGCACAGGGAACTTTGCTTTGTTCACTGTACCCCAACAGTGTGGACTCATTCTTGGTACATACTAGGCCCTCAATAAACACTGAATGAATGTTTTCTGCCTCCTGACATCTCCCAGACTGTTCCTCAGCTTTCTCTGGTGTGTTCCTGGTTCTGATTCCTCTAGATATGAAATTTGCCGGGGCAAGGACTACATCCTGTTCATCTTGTTATCCTTACCACTCATCCTTCTGCTTAAATACTTATTGAAAGAGGTAACAAAGGAAAGGAAGTGAATTCGGAGCATTTGCTATCCAGAAGGCATGGAGGTAGGGGTCAGTGGCTCGAGTTATTTGGATTTCAAGGGTGTGGGTAAACCTGGAGAGGAACAAGCTACTATATTTGCCTACAAATTTATTTATACCTGCCTCCTTCCAGAGAGGGTTTGAGGTGGCTTACAAAAATACACATAATACAAGGTAAAAAACAAGTTGGTGAAGAAATCAGGACGAGGGGAAAATAAGCAGGAAAAATAAGATCAAGTCGGCTTGTTAGAAGTGGGCCAGAAAGTTGGCCAAGTTTTCCCACAGCCCACTCGAGGCGGAAGTCCCTCTCCCCTCCCCACCTCCCTCCCAGGGACCACCACATGCCACCCAAGGACAGGGAGAGATGCCCCGAGGTTAGCTGCGTCCAGGGGAGGGGCCTATAAGGACCCTCCCCACGCCTCCCTGGCCGTCAGCCCCAGGGCCCGGGCCTAGCAGCCTAGGCGGCCTTGGGGAGGGCTGTGTTTAGGGCGCGCGCTCTGAGGGCCATCCCTGGCCCAGACGTGGGGACCCCGGTTGCCAGCACGGGCTTGTGACCTGAGGCGGGTAGGGTAAGAGATGAAAGGTCGTTCTCCCACCCCACGCTGCAAACGTTCTCGAGCTGGCAACTCATTGCCCTCCAGCCAACACTACTGGAGGCCTACTAAGCGCGCGCTCGGGGCGCGGGGCGCAAAGATGGAGGGCGCGGCACGCCTCCACCCCGCCCCACCCCCAGCCCCAACCCCAGACAAAGGGGCAGGCCGCCCCTCCCCCAGCCGCGCCCTCGCCGTCTCCCTTCACCCCCTCTCCCCACAGGCCGCCTTCGGTGACTTCCTCTCCTCTCCAGGGGCAGCCTGGGGACTTCTCAGGAACTGTGTTTCACCTGGGCGCCGGGCGGGGAGCCAGCGCGCGGAGGGCGGCCTCCCGGCCCACCCCGAGCCGGCCGGCCCCAGGCCCGCGCCCTCCTCTCCGAACCCGCTCTCTCGGCCCCCAGCGCCTTCCCGCCCCGCGCCCCCGCCCCCACCCGGCCGAGCACGTGCTGCCCCCGGCCCAGAGCGCCAGCCCGCTGCCCCGGGTGGGGGCTGGGCCCACTCCCGGCTCTGCTCCCAACCCCCACCGGAAACATTCCTGAAACATTCCTGAAACTAGGAGGCCCGGCCCCTCCGGTTCCCCACCCCGCCTCCACTCTAGGCTCAGGGTTTTCCTGGCGTGCCCCCTCCACCGCCGGCTCGCCCCCTGAGGAGGGGGCTGGGCTGGGGCCTCCGCTGACCGGGGAGGAAGAAGGGGAGCAAAGAAAAACATGAGTCACAGCCGTGTGTCACTGGGCCGCATTGCAATTCCCTGCATCACGGGAGGTGTGGAAGGCAGCCTGAGACCAGGGGCGGGGAGGTGCGCCCGCAAAGGCCCGGGCCCGGCCTGCAGGGCGCGCCTGTGACAGCGCCCTTTCTTCTCCCACCGCCCGCCCCGCCATCTTCCCACTTGGGCTTCCTTCCCGATCGTGCAACAAGTCTTTGCGGAGCCAGGCGCCAGGCGGGCCAGGCGTGGCGGGGCCGGCGTGCGTACTCAGTCCCTGCCCTCAAACTGCTTCCAGGCGACCACTGGCTCACGCTATTTTTTAAAGTCACAGCTGAGGGGGAGAGGGCACAAAGTGGGACCGCGTGTATACAGAACACCATCCAGGTCACCTAAATGAATTTTCCCTTAGGTTTACCTGCAAGCGAACCGATCGTTTGTTTCGCCTCAAGGCTGCACCTTGATTATGGTTCACTCGCGGCCATTAATGAATTAAAACTCTGGGCTTCCCAAGTTCCACGTTTGAATTTCACAAGACCTGTATTTCACCAGTCAGCCACACGCAGGTTGGCACTGAAATGCACATGCTGACACCTGTCCGCCCAGGGGAAATCTACGAGCCGCGGCTCTGGGCGAAGGGGGCGGCGGGTAGGCCGCGGAATTCTCCAACAGGCGCCTTTCTCTCCACCCCCTCCCGCCCGCGCGGACCCCCTCGGTCACGAACGCCCGCCCACGTCCACGCGCCCACGGGCACCCGGCCCACACGCCCGGAAGGGCCCTAGAAGTGATTCTCCCGGGGACCCCGTTCCAGGCAGTCAAGACGCCCTCCCGCCGCGAAAAGCTCCTTGGTGATCCCTCTGTGCACCTTCCCACGTCTCCGGCCCGGGACAGCGGGGAGTGGGCCGGTGCCTCGCATTCCCAGCCCAGGCCTCCCGCGCGCCCGCCCCCAGGCGCCGAGCCCCGTGCGCCCCTCCCCGCTGTCGGCACCCACCCGCGCGGCGGCGGCTGCTGGCGGGCGGCCGCCCTTTTAAATCCCCGGGCTCATTTGCATGGCCCCGCCCCCCCTCAGTGACACGGCTGGCGCGGGCGGGCCCGTCCCCCCTGCCCCTGGGTCGCTCTTTTTAAGCTCCCCTGAGCCGGGGCTGCGCTCCTCTAATTGGGACTCCGAGCCTGGGCTATTTCTGGCGCTGGCGCGGCTCCAAGAAGGCGTGAGTTCGCGGCCCCTACGGTGGCTTCTTTTTTTTTATATCTATCATTTAATTAAATTATTTATTTATTGAGGCCGCGCACGGGCCGTGCCTAGCTTCCTGCCCCTCGCCATCCTTCGGGGGAGGGGGGATATTTTTGTCCCCCCCGCCTGGATGTGACATATAAATACCCCGCGGGGGCCTGGGCGGCGAGCACGCGGCGGCGGCGATCTCTGAGCGCCTCTGCTTTCTCTCCCGGTTTCAGATCCGCATTTGCTACCAGCGGCGGCGGCGGCGGAGCCAGGCCGGTCCTCAGCGCCCAGCACCGTCGCTCCCGGCAGCCCGGAGCGCGCACCGCAGGCCGGCGGCCGAGCTCGCGGTGAGTCGTCCCCGGGGCCCGCGGCGGCGGCGGCGGAGGGGGGCGCCCGCGCCCCCGCCTGCACGCCGCCCCTCCTGCAAGGCGCCCGGGGCTGCAGCGCGCGCCTCCGGCTTTATTCCCAGGCCGGGGCTGCGCGAGCCGCCGGCGGGGAGGGCCGCGCGGCGCGGGGGCGGGCGGCGGGCCCGGCGGCGCGGGGAGGGCGCCCGCACCCCTTCCCCCGCGCCGCGGGCGCCCTGCGGGGGGCGGGGACCCGGGAAAGGCGCGCGGTGGGGGAGGGGGCGCGCGGCTGCGGCGAGCGCGAGTTGTGCACCCGGCGGAGCCCGGTGCACCTCGCGCGGCCGCCGCTCCCGTCCGAGCCCGAGCCCGGGCCCTGGGTGTGGGGGGCGGGGAGAGGAACGGGCTGCGGCGCCGCGGGAGAGTGGGGGGCCGGGCGCCCCTCGCAGCCTGGGGAAGTTCTAGAAGTGAGGGGGATGGGTAGGAACCCCGCAATTCGGCTCTACTCCTGCTTGGCAGTTAGTTCTCCTGGTCCCCCCTCCGCATGTAAGGCCGAATCGCCGGCCTGGGTTTGGGGCTTCACCCCCGACCCCACCTCTGGCCCGGCCCGAGCCTCTTCAGCCCCCAGGGCCGGGCCTGCCCTCCGCCCCCACAAACTGGTTTCTCTGCTTTGCTGGGCTCTGTTGGTACTAGTCCCTTTGACTCCCCGTTTCAATTTTTTCTCTGGGGCTTTATTTTGCGGGGAGGGCGCGGAGGGAGGTGGCTTTCTTCCTCTCACCCGCGGGCGCCAGGTTTCCTGCCCCAAGGCGGGCTTGGGTGCCCCCTCTGGCAGGAAGTGGGGCCGGGTGCACCCGCGTGGCGGTGCATGCGGTCGGGGTGCACCGGTTTCCCGCGCCTGCAAGAGCGTCCTGCGCCCCTCCCCCCGCGCGCTCTGGCCCCTAGTCCCTCTGGCCAACCTGCAACGGCCGGGCACAGACACTTGCACAGTCACCCTGGGGCCGGGTCTGGAGCAGGGGGTGAGAGGGACTTTAACCAGCCTCCAGGCGGGTAAGGAAAGTGGCGGGCTAGAAGGGTCGCCAGGAACCTACTTCATCCTGATCGCCAACTTGCTGTGTGACCTTGGGCAATTCAACAGGCCTCTCTGGGCTCCTTTTTTGTGGAAAACAAGGGGACCTCGTGATAATTTCATAGGGTCATTCCTGCAGATACTCGAAGCATTTGTGGAGCTCACGTTTCGTGCACGGTGTATGGAGGGGACAAGCTTGAGGCCCAAAAGGGCTTATTACAAACTGAAGGATTGAGGTTGGGCCCTAAATGTGGCCTCTCCAAGCCAGGCCTCTGATGTTCAGAAACAGGTGGAAGAGACCAGCATTTGTTGGTCTCACCAGAGAGGGCCTCAGGCCCTCGTTCAGTTGGCGGAGGCCTGGATCCCCGGGTGCTGGAGTGGATCAAAGGGTCCCCAGCAGCGAGAGGTGGGTGGAAGCCGGGGATGATGTAAGAGCTTCCAGGGAGGCCAGGCCCAGGCTCTCGGGGACTAGGGGCTGGCTTCCACCAACTGGAACCCCTCCGTGAGGGGCCGCAGGCAGACCTGTGAGGTCAGCAGTCATTTAGCTGATTAATTTTGATGTTTAGTTTGAAGGGGGACCTGTGGTGTAATAGAAGATTCTAATCATTGCCCGTAATTACAGAGCAGGCCAAGCCACTACTGACGGGGCAAGAGAAATCACCAACCACCCTGTTTAAAAGGGTCTTCAGGTCTGAAATATTATAAAGTAGAATGTTTACCAGACAAAGTCCTGCAGTCTGGAGCATCCCGGTGCTTGAGGATGGGGGCCTCAGGCCCTCCGAGAGTCACAAGTTGGCAAAAAGGTTTGCTCCTCTGATTGAGTTAAAGTTGGAAATTGTCTGAAAATCTGAAAAGAGGAAAGAAAAGTCATTTTCAAATGTTGTAGTTCTCGTTTGGAGTGAAGATTTCTCATCGTTTAAACATTTTTAATTGTTGTCTGGTTTGGTCCTTGCGGCTGTCTGGAGAGGTCGATGAGGCAGGTGCCTCACCATTACCCCTGGTTTACAGATTGAGGGGCTTTCAGAAGTGGAGCCCCTTGGGCCCACCCTTTGCCAAGGCCAGCCAGGGACTGGTTACCAGGGAGGTGTGGAGCCGTAGGTCTCCCAGGTCACGTCTCTATCTGTAACCTGCGGATAATAACTGGGAGGACCCTCACTGTGGGATACAGATGTGGGGCGACCCTCAGTGTCCTTCTGAAGCCTCTAAAAGAAGCTCCCAAATACAGGGTGCAGATGCTCCCTGCCGCAGGAGGTTAAAGGTAAACTCAAAATTAGTGGGGCTGATTAAACCCAAAGAGGCCTCTAAGAAGAGGGAAGATGCTAGAAAAGGACCGAGAAGCTTTTCAGATCCGCCCTGCCAAGGCTCCAGGGGGCCAGCTAGTGTCTGTTAGAAGGGTCAGTCTCAGTTGGAGAAATCCTCGGTCCTCCTGTAAGCAGGCATCAAGGAGAAAGATCTCATCTGAATTCAGGTGGGTGGGGTGGGGGTGAGGGGAAAGAGGAGACACACCTGTCAGCTTTGGGTTCCTTGTCCTCCCCCCTCCCCCCATTCAACCATCTTCCCCCCTCCCAAATTGTACCCAACTTTGAATCCCCAAGGCTTTACCTGAGGAGAGAGCAGAGGGGAGAACTGGTGGGATTGGTGTGTGTCACGGTTGGCCCTTGTAGTGTCTGGTCCTGGGGCCTGGGCCTGGGCAGATGGGCAGGCTGTCGGTGAGGTGGGCTGGGGCTTGATGTCCATGGCTGCCAGGTGCCCAGGGCGCCTTGTCTCTGCTTGCCTTTCCTCCCTTGTTCCCTCTGAGCTACCCAGGCTTGGTTTTCTCTTAAAGAGAAAGGGCAGCTGTCCAGAGGGAGAGGGCCCTGGCAGTGTGAGGACCCCCCCCACCCCCCACTGTCCACACCTTTGCCTAGGGCGGCCTCACCCACAGAGCCACCTCGGAGGGAGCTGGCTGTGCCTCTTGGGCCAGGCCCTGTGGGGGTGGCAGGACAACAAAGAGCCCTTCTGCATAGGAGATAAGGAGCTGATTAGGGCCAACGGCCCAGCCCCACCCTGTGGCAGCATGCTGGGGCTGGGCAGACCCTCCGCCATCCGAGGCAAGGGGGAACCCTGGGTACTCCTGGGAATGGGCAGTTTGCTGCAGTGTGCTTTGAGGGCAGGACTGTGAGGGGTAGGGGGTGGCTGAAGCAAGATGCTTTGTTTAAAACAACTGTTCCTGCCTCCTAGCATCCCAGCCATTGCTCCCCCACCTGCTCCATAGAGAAGGGAAGATGAGCGAGTCGAGCTCGAAGTCCAGCCAGCCCTTGGCCTCCAAGCAGGAAAAGGACGGCACTGAGAAGCGAGGGCGGGGCAGGCCGCGCAAGCAGCCTCCGGTGAGTCCCGGGACAGCGCTGGTAGGGAGTCAGGTGGGTGTCCAAACCTTTGCCTCGGTTTACCCCTTTGGGCTAGGGAGGTGCCAGGCATCTCAGAAGGTAAAAATAGGAATGGATGGGTGCGGAATCATTCCTATATGTATGCATGTGTGCCCCTATCACACACTCTGTGCACCCTGCACATGCCAACCCTGGTCAGATCCTCCTGAGACCCCAGGAGAGAAGTGGGGGCATGCCAGAAAGTCCAGGCCAGAAGTGACCCTTTGGTCACGTAGGCGGGTGCTTACACTCTAAACCACCCACCCTTTATTTCCAGTCCATCAGGGACCAGTGTGTTTATAAAACACAGTAAAGATGGGTTATAGAGACATGAAATATACATATACACATAAGCCCGGGGTTTTTCCTCATTAGACTCACTGGACATACTAGTACTCCGTCAATTTACTATAAATGTGTTTAAGTACTTATTGTCAATTTCTGTATGTCCTCATCCCAGGCCAGTAACAGAAAGTTCCTGGGCCAGCACCTGTTCACGGGCTTCACTTCGAGTGGCCCTGGACTGGGCTTTGCCCCTGGTTCTGTAAAAGGAAATTGAAGCTGAAGAGGTCGAAAATGTTGGGGAGTTGGTGGCAGAGTGACCCTCGGAACCCTGGTGCTGTCCCCACCTAAGGTCCCCCATGGGGTTAGATGGCCAGCCTGGCACTGAGGTGCACCCTAGGGAGCATGGCCGTTCAGGCCGTGGGGGCCACCTGTTATATGGTAGAGATCTTGGATTCCCTCACAGAGGGGCAGCTGTCCCCCAGGCGAGGAGCAGCTGTTGGTGAATCCCGGTTACTTTCCTTTCCCGCGGAAGACAAGAGAGGAGGAAAGGAATTGTGATCGATCTCACCCTTTCCGTGTCAGGCAAGATGCATCTGGCCTTGGGCTTCCCCATCCGTAAGGTGGAGACAGTGGGCTGCACTGACTCCATGGGAGACATGAGCCATGAAGAGTCATGTGCAGTGGAATTCACCCACCTCTTTCAGAGCACACAGTGTATGTGAGGGGAACTCATCTCCTTCTTAGTTTGGTTTCCTTGTCATTGTCCCTGGCCCCCCCACTTGTTTGTTAGCTGGGGTCAGTGGTGGTGGGGGTGTCAGAGAAGGAGTGTTGGGTTACCAGACCACAGTTATAAACAGCCCGTGGGCAGCCATCCTGGGAAACCGTAGCTGACGTGCCTTGATGCCCAGCTTCTATGCATTATGTAGCAGCTTTTTATTCTGTCTCGGGCTTACTAAAATTTCAGCAGCAACAACGGCAGGGATCTCTGGGGTTCTGAGATCCAGGTATAATTCCTTCTCCCTGGGAGGCAGCCTGGTGGAAGTCCACTTTGTAGGTAGAGGCTGGAGGCTCCCTCTAGGGGGGAGGGGATCCTTTCCCCTCTGCATCCCCTGCAGTCTCCAGCACATGTCATCTGAGAGGGCGGGCAATGATCACGGCCCAGGGCTGGACTTGGACAGTCTTCATTTAATTTTCATGACACCCTGCGTGATAAGTCTTGTTGCCATTTATGGATGAGGAAACTGAGGCCCAAGCACCAAGTGTATTGCCCAAGATCTTACAGCTCTCAGTGGCAGAGCTGGGATATGGGAAGGGCTGCCTAACAGTGTCTTTCTGCCCCTGTGACACCTTTCCCAGGGGTTTTCTGGCCTCTTGTCATTTCGTTGTCACCGGGAAGCAAGGGGAGGGGCTTTGCAAAAGATGGTCAGACTGAGGGGCCTGCCCGGTGGCCTAGTGGTTAAGTTTGCATGCTCTGCCTCAGTGGCCTGGGGTTCCCCAGTTTGGATCCTGGGCGTGGACCTGCACACTGCTCGTCAAGCTATGCTGAGGTAGCGTCCCACATACAGCAACTAGAAGGATATACAACTATGACATAGAACTATCTACTGGGGCTTTGGGGAGAAAAAAGGCAAAAAAAGAAGGAAGATTGGCAACAGATGTTAGCTCAGGGCCAATCTTCCTCAAAAAAAAAAATTACATTAAAAAAAAAAGGATGGTCAGACTGAGAACTTGAATCCACCGGGTTGCCCACTGTGGTTCCTATGGATTCCTGAGATGGGGTGATGCCTTGATTTAACCCTGCTGGGGTGGGGCAGAGAGCTGTCTTCTAAACTGGGTGGGACAGGTGGCATCTGTGTCCCTGACTGCCCTATCTGTCTTTGCAGAAGGAGCCCAGCGAAGTGCCAACACCTAAGAGACCTCGGGGCCGACCAAAGGGGAGCAAAAACAAGGGCGCTGCCAAGACCCGGGTGAGGCTTGAGGTGGGGCCGCTCCTGGTGAACGAGAGGGAGGTGGACCCTCCACATGGCTACAGCATGGGCAGGTCTGAGAAGGGGCTGGCTCATCCTGCTGCACCCCGCTCCCTGCCACACTGGTGGTGATGGGTCTTTGCTAATTGGGGAAAGCAGGGTGATGACTGAGGCCTCACTTCTGGGGCCTTCGTCCTGCCCAGGACAATGGGGATATCAAGTCAGAAGTCTTGCAGCTTTCCTGATCTGGAGAAAGGCGAGTTAGGAAGAGTGAAGGGGCAGCTCCACCAGCCTCTGGGCTAAGAATGTTCTATCTCGGGGTCCGCTGGATCCTGAGAGAGTGGGGATAAGCAGGGAGGGCCAGATTCACAGTGGCATCAGCCTTTCAGAGAAGTTGTTTTGTTTTTTATTTTATTTTTTTCTAAGATACGACTCATATCCTCTGAGTCATGGGTGGAGGAGGGAGTGGGGGGCGTGTGTATGTTGGGGGGAGCGCAGTGTGGCTGGCCAGTCATCACCAGCTGGACTCGGGTGGGCCTGCTGGGTGAGAGTCCTGGGCTGCCCTGAGCGGAGGTAGGTAGTTCTGCCCTTCCCTGGTCTCCTCGCCATCCAGGGCACTGGTTGCTGGGACATGTTGAGCACTGTGAGGGACATTTTTGACTTAGTGGATCTTTTCTCTGACCATCTAGAAAACCACCACAACTCCAGGGAGGAAACCAAGGGGCAGACCCAAAAAACTGGTAGGTTGAAGGGGGCGGTGGCGGCTTGGCTCTCCTGGGGAGGGTGTTAAGAATGGGTGATGCCAGATCCCACGGGCCCGCCATGGAAAGACTGCTCTCCCTGACCTGCCGGGCCAGGAATGGCGCACATCGCATTTTACCCAGGCCAGGAAGGGCTCCTGGCACCCAGCCCCGGGCTTTTAAAGGGCTGTGTCCCTGAGAAGTAAGGGGTCCCAGGTACAAACCAGACCAGACCCCCTGCCCTGCGCTAGTGTGTGTGTGTGTGTGTGTGTGTGGAGGGTCCCTACCTCAGACCCCCTGCCCTGCGCTAGTGTGTGTGTGTGTGTGTGTGTGTGTGTGTGGAGGGTCCCTACCTCTCCTTCCTCTGTTTCTAGAACAGACTCAACTTCTGGGGGGAACCTGGAGGTCGTCTAGTCTGCCCCCATTATAGAAATGAGAGGAGGCCACATGGGGAAGGGGTGAGGTTTGTCCTGACCATGATGCTGGGGAGGAGGAAGCAGCAGCAAAGGGGCTCAGCCCTGAGGGTCAGCGCCCAGTGGGAGTTGAGGTGCCCTCCCGAGTGGGGGCCCCGCCCCACAGGGAGGCACCACCATTTCTGGGCCCAAATAGCTGGTAGTGGAAGTAGGTGGGCTGAGTCAGGAGACGGCCTCTAGGGGGTGCACACTGCAGTTGGGGCTCCCTGAACTCCCTGAGGGGTTCATTCCTCGAGCTGAGCCACCAGAGGGGTGAGGGGGGTTAGGGGGTGCTGGCTGGGCCCCAGGAGTGAGTAACAGGAAACAAGTTGTTTTGGAGTTTGTGCCTGGCACGGGGGCCGCAGGCCCGTGTGGTGTCCCGACATTCCCGCCCAGTGAGTGAGCCCCGGCGGCACACACTTCCCCTTCCTCCCCACCCTGGCCTGGGGTCAGCCCGCGGCCGTGGCCGCACCACAGCCCAAGAGCTGCCCCTGCGGGCAAGGCCACTTGGTTCCCCTGCAGCCACCAGGCAGGGCTCATGCACCCTCCAGCCACCCTTCCCTTCCCATTTCCTCTCCTGGCCTCCTCCTCCCCTCCCGGGAGAGCCAGTCACCTCCTCACTTCCTCGAGCTCAGGGCTGCACCGAGTTCTGCCTGTTCCCCCCACCATGGGACCAGGGGCCAAGGGGGCCTGGCTCCGTGTGAGAGCAGCATGTGTGTGGTTTTTTTCCCTCCCTTTAAATTCTTCCTTTTTTATGAATGAAACTGGGCCGTGGAGGTTGCTGAGTCACCCACACACTCAGCCCTGACTCATCCCCCTTCTGGAGAGCCAGGGAGTGCAGGGAGGGGTGGGGGCGAGCCTGGCCTGTGCCCCCTCCCCCTGACTCTGGGTGGAGGAGGAGGGAGGCCGGCCTGGCACTCCTGCTGATGGCCCTGCCCACCTCTCAGGAGAAAGAGGAAGAAGAGGGCATCTCGCAGGAGTCCTCAGAGGAAGAGCAGTGACCGCGCCGTGCCGCCTGCTCCCTCACCGAGGAGCAGTTTCCTTCTGGGACTGGACAGCTCCGCTCCGTTCCCACTGCCCCTGCCCCTTTCCCCAGGCCCACGCATCACCACCCACCTGCGCCCTCACCACCACACTACACAGCACACCAGCCGCTGCGGGGCCCCCGTGGCCCGAGTGGGGAGCAGTTTTCCTCTGGTCTCAGTTCCCAGCGACCCGTCACCCACGCGCACACACTTGCCCTCCTGGACAAAGCTGACTTCCCACTTAGCTGCACCCTGCACCTGCTGTGTCCCCACTCCCTCAGCCATGGGGACATTGCCGATTCAGCTTTTGGTTTGGGGGGGGTCCCTTCTGCTCCCCCACTCTTCCCTCTGGCTTCCCATTAAGGGGCCTGGGAGGGCTCCCCTGGCCTTAAAAGGGGCCCAAGCCCCATCTCATTCTGACATGCCCCACTCCACTGTACTGGCAGCAGCAGGTGTGGCCTATGGAGAGGGGTGCTTGGCCCCAACATGTCCCCAACCAACCTGTGTCTCACCAAGGGCAGCTCACACCCACTTTTCTTCCTTCCCTATCTTGCCTAGTGCCTGCACTAGGTTGGACAGCCCCCTTTAGGGCACAGGAAGGCAGGAAGGAAGGCAGGAGGGGTTTGAGCCCCCTATCCCCTCTAAACGGGCTCCAGCCCACCTTGCCCTCACCCTGGAGTCTATTGCAGTGATGGAAATGGAGTCCCCTATTCAGGTGAGGTCCAAGCAGCCCAGGTCCCCTGTGGCAGCCACCTAAGGTGGGCTGGAGCCACTCCCAACCCTATCTGCTTCCACTCTAGGCCTCAGTTTCCCCTTTCCTCACATGGGGCGCTAATAACAAGGAGCTAGCCTTGCCCACTCCCACCCTTCTGCTCCTCCCCACCCCCCAAGGTTCTGGTTCCATCTTTCCTCTGTTCACAAACTACCTCTGGACAGTTGTGTTGTTTTTTGTTCAATGTTTTATCTTAGACATCCGTCATTGCTGCTGCTACCAGCGCCAAATGTTCATCCTCATTGCCTCCTCCTGTTCTGCCCACATTCCCCTCCTCCAAGATGCTCTGAGGGGAAGGGGCCTGGGCAAAGCAGGCTGGGTTACGACTACCCTAGTCCCAGGGAAGGTGGGGCCCTGCCCCTAGGATGCTGTGGCAGCGTGCTGACTGTGAGGGTGTGGGGGCCACCTCCCCCCTGCTCTGTCAGGGAGGAGGCAGCCATCATCTGTCCCAGCCTGGGGCCCCCCTCTGGTTTCCTATTTGCAGTTACTTGAATAAAAAAATATCCTTTTCTGGACTGGAGTCTTTTCTGTGGTGGGTGCCTGGGGTAGGTAAGGGTGGGAACCAGGGATCTAGTGGTTGGGGGGTGGCTCTGGAGGTGCTGTGCCCAGCTCTTCCTTCAGGCTGGGGTGGGGAAGGAGAAAGCACTGGAATCCGCTCCAGGGAAGGCAACTTCAGCCCCTCTAGAGATCAGCTACACCCCTAGCCACAAAACATTTTATTTACAAAATATATATACGGAATACTATACATCAGGCCCTGTCATCATGGAAACAACGCCAAAGCCAAATTGGGGAGGGCTAGAGAAAGGTGCCCATGGAGAGGGCAGAGCTGTTTCCCAGCCACCCTTCCACCCCAAAAGGAAAAAGTTCCCATTAGCGCCTTGGAGCGGGTGGTAGGCTCAGCCCACAAAGGACTGAAGGCCTAGCGGGGAGTGAGGTGATGGTGGGGGCAGGCTGCTATGCAGGGGCTTAGGAAATGGGTGCTGCTGGGGAAGGACTGGAGACCCAGTACCCAGCAGGGGGAGCTGGGTGAGTGCAAGTGGGAGGGGAGGCAGCAGACCACAGGGCTCTGGACACTCCAAGACCCCACGGTTCTGAAGGTCAGGTCATGTCTTGACATCCAGCAAGGGCATCCGCTTGTGCTGGTAGCCACTCTGCCAGCCATGTACCACCTGTAGGGGAGGAGATCATGCCACAGGGCTGGGCTCTGGCCCCTGGGAGTCCACAGCACAGCCTTGGAGGAGGCAGCCCACTAGCCATGGCCCAGATGGGGAGGGCTAGGGCCTCCTAGAACCAGGCTCTGGTTCCAGGGATGAGGATGGGTGAGAACAGAGCAGACCCACCTCTGCTGATTCTCCCTGCCCCTGGTGTGCTCACCTTGGGGTCTCCCACGTCAGAGAGGAGCTCCTGCTCAGCCTCATGCAGTTCCTCAGCAGGGTCATAGCTGTACATGGGGAGGAGGTGATGGCGAAGCCGGTCCACCCTGGGAAGCAGGGGAGAGGGCTCAGCCCGGGGTGGCCCACTCCCTTCTTCAAACACCTGACTGCCCTGTCTCCATCCCCCCAGGCAAAGGCACGTCCAGTGGGTGCCTCTTGAGACACCACAGGGCTCTAAGACTACATGCCCCATTTTCCAAGGGGCCTCTCCCCAGTGGGTAAGCCGAGTCTGGGCAGGAACACCTAACTGGGGTTTAGGGAATTTCAGGCTTGTATCAGGACGGCTGAGGGGCATCTTACATGTATGCAAAGGACTCGGATCCTATGGGAAGAAATCTAAGCATGATACAGGGGCGGTAGCAGTGGGGGCAGAGACACTCACCGCTTTTTCTTCTGGACATACATTACCTGTAATAGAGAGACAGCACTGTGGAGGCTGCTGAGCCCAGGATGGCCCACAAGCGAGAGGGACCCACCTCCACACCCTCTACTCCTGTTAATAGCAGGACAGCTGAGATACTGTGTGCAGGCTGCACCAGGCCCACCCAGCCCCGCCTTAGCAAAGGTGTGGGTGTATGTGTGTGTAATGTGGGGGCTCCTTACCACAGCCACCACCACCCCGACCAAGGTGATGAGGAAGAAAGGCCCCAGCACATAGCCCACCATGGAGTCGCTGTTGGCCTGGGGGGCATTGGGCACTGTGGTGTTACTCATGACATCGGCAGCCGGAGGGCTGGGTAGTCAGCATGGGCAGTGGTGCCTCGGGAGGGCGCCTCCACTGGGCTCCCTGGGGAGGAGGAAGGGTGGTTATCAATTTCACCTAGGGTGGTGTCCAGGCTCCATGCCTCCCCAAGAGCTGGCAATACATAAAAACTTAGGTCAGGCACTGGGACAAGGGGTCCTCCAGGTCAACCCTTGCTGGGTTTAACCCTCCAATGACTCTCAGCAAATCCTGGGTGTAAAGGGCACCAAGGGGTGGCCCAGACCCAAGGCCTGAGTCCTGCCCAGCTCCTATCCCCAAATCAGGGTGGAGCCTAGCTCAGGTGCTGGCCAAACATTTGCAGATCTCAGCTCCTGGGGAAAGGTTAGATACGGGTTCCCAGCTCCTGACCCGACCTCCTGGAGCGCTGGGCTGCCAGCACCTATCCAGTGGAGCAAAATGGGCAGATAAGGTGAAAATACAAGGGTCCTGCACTGTGGCCTAGGGAGAGCCTAGGAGCACTTGAAGGAGTCCACCTCAGTCTGGTCCAATCTCCACACTTCAGGCTATAGGCCCTGTGCCCTCCTTGTCCCTGGTGTCACCCCAGACATACAGACTAGACACTCTCTACCCTATCGGTCTCATGTGCCAGGGTGGGCAGGGCTGGATTGTATCTGCGAGGTGATGTCACCTCCTTCTGGTCCCCACCCGGGGCTCCGCCCAGGTCCCTCCCCTCCTGGTCTGCGCTGACAGGCGGAGGTGGAGAGGGTCAGCTCCCATCGACAGAAGCAAGGAGACTGTCCGTGGGCGGCTGCACGCAGATGCCCCAAGGTCCCTGACTCCGGTTCGCCTGGGTTTCCATCGGAGGGCAAGGTATGAGCTACCTGTCCCGATGTCCGTGGGGGCACCAGGCTTGCCCAGTCGCATGCACACTGTCCCATGGTCGACGGGACATGACGAGGTGGGGAGGGTGTCAGGCCGCTCCTAGGATGCGGACCAGCAAAGGCAAGCGGGAGGTGGTTCCTGAGCGCTGGGAGGCTCAAGCCGAGGGAGGGGTATTTGTGGGGAGCGCACAGGGGCCTAGGCATCCTGGAATCCCGGCACCCCGAGGCGTGGACCCGTGCCGCCGCTCTGCAGCCCATCCAACCCGGCCATGCCTTACCTCCCGCCGCCGCAGCCCGGACAGTAACGCCCTCGGTTGGCTCCCGGGCCCCGGAAGAGCCGGCAGGCGCGTGATCAAAGGACCCGGGGAAATGGGCGGGGCTTCAGCGCAGGGGTGCAACCAATCCGGTGGCGGAAGGCGGACGGCCCGGAGACTTCTGGAGCGGCCAATCCGGAGGCGGGGGACGGGCGGTGCGAAGGCGGGGACGGCCCGGGTTGCAGGGTCCACCCCACGGCGGCAGGGGGCAGCCGAGGGCTGCGCAGCGGGGGGAGGAGCGCGCAGGGAGGGGTGGGGCGCGCGCGGTTTCCCGGCGTCCCCCGGGGCGGACCCCCGCCGAGCGCCGCGCTGGGAGCTCGGATTCCAGCGAGAGGTTCGGCGTCCGCCTGTCTCAGCCGTCAGGTTGGAGCACCCGTGTAGGGCCAAGCCACGCTCTAACGTTTAGCCGGGCGTGCGACGACTGGCTGCGCGTCGCTTCACCGCAGGACCCTGCCTGGGACCCTCAAGGCCTGCGTTAGTGTTTGTGGCGCCTCCAAGCCTCCCAGCGCACGGCCTGGCCCTCTGGCCTCAGAGGGCAGAGTGGGCAGGCCTGGGTTAGCTCCTGCCCAGCCACTGGACCTGGGGCCACCCGCCCGCCCTCTCTGCGCCTCTGTAAAACAGGCCGCTGTGAGGATTAAACCATGACGTGGGTAAGGAGCCTAGCACATTGCATGCCCTGAATGTTCAATTCCCCGTTAACCTCTTTCCGGTTTTCCGGGGCACTGATGGAGCAGTGAGGTGAAGTCCCCCTGGGTCACAGGTAACTTGCTAAGTAGGTAAGCTTGGGTCGAAACTTTCGTGGATTGATAATTAAAATGTCACACAACTGGAGAAATCTGAATAAGAATGGTGGATTTTACCAATGTCAGTATCCTGGTTATGATATTTTACTATAGTTTCGCAGAAGTTAGCATTGGGGGAAGTTAGGCAAAGTCTGTAAGGGATCTCTAGTCTTATAACTGCATGTGAATCTACAGTTACCTCAAATATGTGTGTGTGTACATACATGTGCATAGTTTTGAACCACACCCTCCTCTACCCCCCCAAATCACACACAATTGGGAAAACTCCAGTCTGGCCGTTGATGGAAGCCAGTGAAGAACATAAAGTTTGTGGCAGCTGAACCAGACAGAGGCCCTCCTGGGTCTTCAGATGCTTCTGGAGATACAGGGATGGCCTGGGTCACCCTGTTCTTGCCAGAGGCAGCCAATGGCATGGACCTGGTTGAGCCACTTGGTCTGGTCTGGCCTCAGTTTCCTCAGGCCCGTCCAGAGAAGGCTGGATGAGGGCAGAGGTGCAGAGATGACCCAACTGGGAAGCAGTGGGCAGGTGGGAACTCTGCCCTCTTGCCTCTAGACACCACCATCTGACTGTGGTGGGGAATCAGTGATAAAGGGAAAGGAATGAGAGAAACACCTGAGTCTGGAGGCTCCAAGGTAGATTTCCTGGTGTTCTAAGGCTTTTAAGTCTGGAGAGTAGGGAGACCACCCATCCCAGGCTTCTGTCAGAGCTGAGGGCAGAGGGAGGAGGCCATCTCTCCTGGCAGGGCGTGCCTCCCCTTGCAAGGAAGTGGGGATGAAGGATAGCTTTTAGAACCCAGGCTTCCTTGGCCGCCCACACACACACACTTTGCCCCTATCCTCAGGGTTTCTGACCATATATCTTGAGGGCCCTCTAGGAGCAGGCCTAGTGGTCACATTGGCTAGGCCGGTGTATGGAAAGGGCTGAGGACTCAGTGTCAGAGACTCAGCATGTTTTTACTTCCTTTACTCCTAGGACAGAACACCATTCTGAGCTAGGCAGGGCAGGTAGGGTGACGCCAATTTACAAATGAGCAAGTTGAGGCCCTGAGCAGTGTGATGACTTCCCAAGGCCCTTGGTGTGATCAGGAAGGGTAAGGCAGAATGGGATGACAGCTCTCTTCCTGGACAGCTCTGTGCTGGCAGCTACTTCAGGGTTGCATTTGAGGCCTGGTTTGTTCCTATGACGAGGCCTCAGATCCCATGAGGAGGGTACCCCCAGGCCCAGCCGGGGAACACTCCAGCCCTCCCTGTCCTCTTCATGCAGCTGCCACCTCAGGAAGGGGAGGGATAGGGCAGTGCTGAGGTTGCTCAGTGCCACCCTAATCAAGTTTTGACTCTCTTTATCTACACTGCCATGGTTAGTGCCTGGGCTTATGTATCCACTTCCATTAATGCCTCACTCATCCTTGTGTCCCCCTGCTCCAGACCCACCTAACAGATCATAAAAGAAAGACCTGAAAAGATCAAATTGTTGATGAGTAATGTAAATTCATTCCCGAACAAAGCTCAAGAAGATTTATAGGAATGCAAAAATATCTAGCCCCCAACAAGGTAACATTCATAATGTGTGGCATCCATTAAAAAATGGATCTATAAGAAATGCTCAGGGACGCAAAGAGGCATGAAAACACAATCTTTAATGAGGAGAATATTCAATCAATAGACACTGACCCAAAACTGACACAGATGTTAGACCTAAGGAGGACATTAAAACAGTTATTATAACTGTATTCCATATGCTCAAAAAGTTAAGCAGAGATAAGATATAAAAAAGACCTAAGCTGAATTTCTACAGATGAAAACTACTATAATGTCTGAGATGAAAAATATACTGGATGAGATTAATGGCAGATCAGATATTGCAGAAGAAAAGATAAGTGAATGTGAAGGTGTAGCAATAGAAACTATCCAAAATGAAACACAGAGAGAAAAAAGAATCCAGAAAAATTAAAAAAAAATTAAAAGAGCATCGGTGAGCTGTAGGACAATTTCAAGCAGCCTAATATATGGGTCATTAGAGGCCCAGAAGCACAGGAGAGAAAGAGGGGACAAAAATATTTGAAGAAATAATGGCCAAACACTTTCCAAACTTAATGAAGACTATAAACCCAGAGATCCAGAAAGCACAACAAACCCCAAGCACAAGAAACATGAAGAAAACTATACCAAGGCACATCATAAGCAAATTGCTCAAAATTAGTGATAAAGCGAAAATCTTAAAAAATGTTATGCCCAGAGGAACAAAGTTAAGAATGACATCAGATTTTCACCCAAAACAATCCAAGTGAGAAGACAGTGAAGCAATATTTTTAAAGTATTGAAAGAAAAAAGCTCCCAATCTAGAATATTAGGCAAAAATATCTTTCAAAAACAAAGATGAAATAAAGACAACTTTAGATATACAAAAACTGAAAGAATTCATCACTAGTAGACCTGCACTATAAGATATGTTAAAGGAAGTTCTTCAGACAAAAATAAAATGGTACTAAATAAAAATATAGACCTACCCACAGGAATGAAGAGCTATGGCAATGGTAACTACATGAGTAAACATATAATTTCTTTTCTTATTACTTAAATCTTTTAAAAAGGTAACTGTTAAAAAGAATAAGTATTGTGGTGTTTGTGCACCCAGAACATTTACCAAGATAGACCATATTCTGGGCCATAAAACAAGTTTCAACTTTCAAACAATTCAAGTTAACATATGTAAAAGTAAAATACGTTATATCAGTAGCATAACAGCTGTACAAGAAATGGAAATATATTATTGTAAGGTTCAGATATACATGAAGTTGTATAATATCTCTTAAAGGTGGACTGTGGTAAGTTAAAGATGTATACTATAAACCCTAAAGCAACTAATAAAATAACAGAGTTATAGCTAATAAGCCAACAAAAGAGATAAAATGGAATAAAACATACTCAAGTAATCCAGAAGAAGGCAGAAAAAAGGAAAAGGGGAGCCAAGAACAGATGAGACAACTAAAAAACAAATAGGATGATAAACTGCAACCCAACTATACCGATAATCACATTAAAGGTAAGTGGGCTAAACAACCCAATTAAAAGGCAGAGATTGTCAGAATGGATAAAAAGGCAAGACCCACAACAAGTGTACTTTGAATATACAGGCTCAATTAGGGTAAAAGCAAAAAGATGGAAAAAGATACACCATGCTTGTGCTAGCCAAAAGAAAACTGGGAGGGCTATAATAACATCAGACAAAGCTGATTTCAGAGCAGAGAATATTACCAGGGATAAAGAAGGTCAGTTCATAATGACAAAGGGGTTAATTAATTGAGGACATAACAATCCTAAATGTTCTTGTGCCCAAAAAGAGAGCTTCAAATATATGGAACAAACACTGATAGAACTGTATGGAAAAACAATCACAATTTTAGTCAGAGATTTCAATACTACTCTCTCAGTAACTGATAAAACAAGTAGACAAATAATCAGGCAGGATATAGTAGATTTGAACAACACTATCAACCAACTTGACCTGATTGACATTTATAGACTATCCCACCTAACAATAGCAGAATAAATATTCTCAAGTGCACACAGAACATTTATCAAGACAGATCAGATTCTGGGCCATAAAACAAGTTTCAATAAATTAAAAATAATTCAAGTCATACAAAGTACATTCTCTGATCACAATGGGATTATATTAGAAATCAATAATAGAAAGACCCTTGGAAAATCCCCAAATATTTGGAAACTGAGTAACAACCTCTGGATCAAATAATTAGAAAGTATTTTGAACTGAACAAAAATGAAAATACAACATATCAGAATTTGTGGGACACCTCTAAAACAGAGAAGTTTATAGCACTAAATGCCTATTATAAAAAAACACTCATGTCAATGACCTCAGCTTCCACCTGAAACCAAAATATGCATAAGAAAAGAAAGATCAATGCAGAAATCCATGAAATAGAAAACAGAAAAATAGAGAAAATCAATGAAACCAAAAGTTGATTCTTAAGAAGATCAACAAAATTGATAAACCTCTAGCCAGTCTGATGAGGAAAAAAGAGAGAAGATACAAATCACCAATATCAGGAATGAGGGCAGTAACATCACAACCGATTCTGCAGATAAAAAAAAGAAGAAGAAGGAACTATTAGGAACAACTTTTTGCCAATCCAACAGCTTAGTTGAAATGGAGAATACACGGAAAGACACAAATTACCAAAGTGTACTTAAGAAGAAATAGATAAATTTATAACAATCTAGGCTGAACTGATACCATCTTAGCTTCAATAGCATACATTAATTCCTCCTATCCAATTTCATACCCCCCTTTATGTTGTTGTTATTACAAATTCATCTTTATACATTGTGTGCATGTTAACATAGATTTATAATTAGTTTTATGCATCTGTCTTTTTTTTTGTGTGTGTGTGAGGAAGATGAGCCCTGAGCTAACATCCATGCCAATCCTCCTCTTTTTGCCAAGGAAGACTGGCCCTGGGCTAACATCTGTGCCCATCTTCCTCCGCTTTATATGAGACACCACCACAGCATGGCTTGATGAGTGGTGCCTTGGTGGGCGCCCGGGATCCAAACCCGGGCTGCCAGCAGTGGAGCACACGTACTGAACCGCTACACCACAGGGCCGGCCCCTGCATCTGTCTTTTAAATCATATAAGAAACAAAAAAGAAGAGTTACATACCAAAATACAATAATACTAGCTTTTATATTTACCCTGTAGTTACTTTTACCAGTGATCTTTATTTCTTTATATGGCTTTGAGTTATTATCCAGTGCCTTTTTGTCTCAATCTGAAGGACTCCTTTTAGCATTTCTTGTAGGGCAAGTCTACTAGCAACAAATTCCATTAGGTTTTGTTTGTCTGGGAATATGTTAACTTCTCCTTCATTTTGAAGGACAGTTTTTCTGGATATAGAATTCTTGGTTGACAATTTTTTCCCCCACCAGTACTTTAAATATATCATGCTACTTATTTCTGGCCTCCATGGTTTCTGATGCTAAATGAGCTGTATCTTAGGATGTTAATTGTAATTCCCGTAGTAACTATTAAGAAAACAACTAGGAAATATACAGAAAAGGGGATGAAGAGGAAATCAAAATGGTACAGTAGGAAAAAAATCAAACACAGAAGAAGGCAGTATTGGAAGGACTGATGAACAAAAAAGATATGACAGAGAGGAAAGAACACTAAGGCAGAAGTTCTTCAATATCAGTAATCACTTTAAATGTAAATGGATTAAACTCGCCAATTAAAAGACAGAGATTGATGATGGTTGCACAACATTATGAATGTACTTAATGCCACTGAATTGTATATTTAAAAATGGTTAAAATGGTAAATTTTATGTATATTTTACCACACGCACAAAAAGGCAGATTGGCAGAATGGCTTTAAAAATGATCTAACAGGACTTGAATAGATATTTCTCCAAAGATATACAAAAGGCCAATAAGTACATGAAAAGATGCTCAACATCACTAATTGTTAGGGAAATGCAAATCAAAACCATAATGAGATACCACTTTGCCCACATTAGGATGGCTACTATTTAAAATAAAACAGAAAATAACAAATGTTGGTGAGAATATAGAGAAACTGGAATTCTTATATACTGTTGGGGGGAATATAAAATGGTACAGTCACTATAGAAAACAGTATGGTGGTTCCCCAAAAAAATTAAAAATAGAATTACCATATGACCCAGCAATTCCACTTCTGGGTATATACCCAAAAGAATTGAAAGCAGTGATTCGGACAAATATTTGTACACTCATGTTCATAGCAGCATTATTCACAATAGCCAAAAAGTGAAAGCAACCCAGGTGGCTATCAACAAATAAATGGATAAACAAAATATGCTAGATACATACAATGGAATATTATTCAGCCTTAAAAGGAATGAAATTTTGACACATCTACAACATGGATGAACCTTGAAAACATATGCTAAGTGAAATACAGGCATACCTCGTTTTATTGCACTTTGCAGATAATTGCATTTCTTACAAGACCCTCCACCAGCAAAAAGATTACAACTTGCTGAAGGCTCAGAGGATGGTTAGCATTTTTTAGCATAAAGTATTTTTTAATTAAGGTATGTACATTGTTTTTTTTAGACATAATGCTATTGTACACTTAACAGACTACAATATAGTGTAAACATAACTTTTTTTGAGGCAACATTGGTTTATAACATTATATAAATTTTAGATGTACATCCCTATCTTTCAATTTCTGTGTAGACTACATCGTGTTCACCATCCAAAGACTAATTGCCATCTGTCACTGTACACATAAACATAACTTTTATATGCGCTGGGAAACCAAAAAATTTGTGTGACTTGCTTTATTGCAATATTTGCTTTATTGCAGTGGTCTGGAACCGAACCTGCAATATCTCCTCAGTATACCTGTAAACCAACCAGTCACAAAAGGACAAATACTGTATGATGTCATTTATATGAGGTATCTAGAGTAGTCAAATTCATAGAGACAGAAAGTTGAATGGTGGTTGCCAGGGGCTGGGGGATGGGGAGGAATGAGGAGTTATTGTTTAATGGGTATGGAGTTTCAGTTTGGGAAAATGAAAAAAGTTCTGCAGATGGAAGGTGGTGATGGTTGGACAACAGTGTAGTTAATGCCACTGAACTGTACACTTAAAAATGGCTAAAAATTAAAAAAAAAAATCCAAATATATGCTGCTTGCCAGAGACTCACTTTAGACCCAAAGACACAAATAAGTTGAAAGTGAAAGGATGGAAAAAGATATTCCATGCAAAGAGTAACTAAAAGAGAGCTAGGGTGGCTATATTAATATCAGACAAAATAGATTTTAAGTCAAAAACTGTTACAAGAGATAAAGAATGACATTTTATATTGATAAAAGGGTTAATTCACAAAGAAGCTATAACAAGTATATATGCACCAACAACAGAGTACCAAAATATGTGAAGCTGACATTGACAGAATTGAAGGGAGAAATAGACAGTTCTACAATAACAGTTTGAGACTTTAATACCCTACTTTCAATAATGGATAGAATATCCTATACAGAAGATCAATAAGGAAATAGAGTACTTGAAAAATATTATAAACCAACTATACCTAACAGACATACAGAACATTCCTCCCAACAACAGAATATACATTGTTCTTAAGTACACATGGAACGTTCTACAGGATAGACCACATGTTAGGCCACAAAACAAATCTTAATACATTAAAAAACCTCCCAACAAAGAAAAGCCCAGGACTAGAAGGCTTCACTGGTGAATTCTACCAAACATCTAAAGGAGAATTAACACCGATCCTTCTCAAACTCATCCAAAAAATTGAAGAGGAAGGAACACTACCTAACTCATCCTAACTCAGTACTGCCCTGATACCAAAGCCAAAGATACAAAAGAAAAGAAAACTACAGGTCGATATCTCTTATTAATACAGATGTTAGGTCATAAAAGAATTCTCCATAAATTTTAAAAGGATTGAAATCATACAAAGTATCTTCTCTGACCACAATGGAATGAAGCTAGAAATCAATAGCAGAAGGAAAATTAGCAAATATGCAGAAAGTAAACAACACTCTCTTAAAAAACCAATGGGTCAAAGAAGAAATCACTAGGGAAATTAGAAAATATTTTGAGACAAATGAAGACATAGCAAAATTTATAGGATATAGTAAAAGCAGTACTCAGAAGGAAATTTATAACTGTAAATGCCTACATTAAAATAGAAGATCTCAAATGAACAACCTAACTTTACACCTTAAGGAACTAGAAAAAGAAGAGCAAACTAAACCTAAAGCCAGCAGAAAGGAAGGAAATAAAAAGATTAGAGCAAGATAAATGAAATAGAGAATAATAATAATTTAAAGAACCCAGTAGAATCAACAAAACCAAAAGTTGGTTCTTTGAAAAGCTAACAACATTGACAAAACTTTAGTTAGATTGACTAAAAAAATAGAAGAGGCAAATAACTAAAATCAGAACTGAAAGTAGGAACATTACTACTGACTTTATGGAAATTAAAAGGATCAAAAGAGAACACTATGAAAAATTGTATGCCAACAAGATAATCTGGATGAAATGGACAAATTTCTAAAAACACACAAATTATCAAAACGGACTCAAGAAGAAATAGAAACTCTCAACAGACCTATAATAAGTAAGGAGATTGAAGCAGTAATCAAAAACCTCCCAACGAAGAAAAGTCCAGGACTAGACGGCTTCACTGGCCAATTCTACCAAACATTTGAAGAAGAATTAACACCAATCCTATTCCAACTATTCCAAAAAATAGAAGAAGAGGGGAACACTTTCTAACATGTCAGAGAAAGATTCCATAAGAAAACTACAGCCTGATATTCCTTATGACTGTAGATACAAAAATACTCAACAAAATACTAGGAGACCAAATCCAATAGCACATTAAAAAGGATTATGCACCATGACCAAATGGGATTTATCCTAGGAATGCAAGGGTGTTTCAACATAGGAAAATCAATGTTATATACCACATTAATAGGATAAAGGAAAACCACCACATGATCACCTCAATAGATGCAGAAAAGCATCTGACAAAAATTCAACACTTTTTCATGATAAAAACACTCAGCAAACTAAAAATAGAAGGATAGCTTTTTCAGCAAATGGTGCTGGAACAACTGGATGTCTATGTGCAAAAATTATCAACTTGAATCCATCCTTGCAACATTTACAAAATTTATGATGTATGATTCTATTTATATAAAACTCTAGAAAATGCAAACTAATCTATAGCAACAGAAAGCAGATTGGTGTTTGCTTGGGGATGGAGGTGTGAGGATCAGGAGAGAGCAATCACAAACTTTCGGGGGTGATGGATAGATCCATTATCTTGGTTATGATAGTTTCATATGACCACATATGTCAGGGCTGGCCCCATGGCATGGTGGTTGATTTCACGTGCTCTGCTTTGGTGGTTCAGGGTTCGTGGGTTTGGATCCTGGGGGTGGACCTATGTACCGCTTGTCAAGCCATGCTGTGGCAGCGTCCTACATATAAAATGGAGGAGGATGGGTGCAGATGTTAGCTCAGGGCTAATCTTCCTCACCAAAACAAAACAAAACAAAACATATGTCAAGGCTTGTCAAATTGTACACTTTAAATATGTGCAGCTTACTCTATGTTAATCATATCTCAATAAAGCTTTTTTAAAAAATGTGATGAATAAAGAATTCCTTAAAAAAATAATGGAGCACCTAGTGGGTGATTAGTGCATGTTTATTTTATAAATGAGTTAACGGAGTTAACGACTGGTGAGTCAGTGGGCCAACGCCCAGGGACTGGGAAGGGGTGACACACTAAGAAAGAGGAACCAAGACTGTAGCAGAATCTTGTTAGCCACCATCATGTTGCCCAGGCTCAACCTTGCCAGGCTGGCCCAAAGTGCCCTGACCCCACTGCTCACTACTCTTGTGGCTCCAAGTAAGTCACCCAACACCTTGGCATCTCAGAGTCCCGAACTCCTAAATGTAACTAATAATATCTGCCTCATAAATAAGATTATAGTTGATTGAAAGAAATAACATATGGGATAAATATTAGGTAAATAATCAAGGGACTATTTCCTTTCTGACTGCAAAAACAAGTTACTATCAAGAGTTGGAAAATATACAAAATCACAAAGAAGAAAATTAAATTACTCATAATCCCAACTTCAGAGGGTGCTTCCTTCCAGGCTTTTCCTCACATGGGCTCACTTATTTTTCTGAAGCTACTTTGTATTCTGCATGCAGCCCCTGTTTTCCCACCTCCACGCCTTTACTCTAGCTGTCCTTCCACCTCTTCCAGAAGCCCACTGTTCTCTTTCAGGAGAGCAAAGCAGGGGGCCAGCCCAGAAGGCGGGAAGAGTCGAGGGATAGCTTTTAAGGAGACACTGGCCAGTGGAGCCAGGTCTGCCTTGGCCCACACCCCAATCTGGGATAAAGGTCAGCTGGGTTGAGGCAGTGGGGGACCCCACATTGCCCACCTCTGCCGTTGTGACATCACTGGCACAACGGTCTGAGGAGGTGGGCCATGGGGCCCAGGAGCAAGACCATCCAGGAGTTCCAGGAGCAGGGCCCCTCTCCACCCCTGCCTCTGCCAGCCCTCAGCTTGCCCTGATTTTGCCCAGGTTCCTCAATGGTGGTTCCACCCCAGGCCCCCTAACTGCAGACGTCCCCTTCCACACAGGTAATTTCTCTATAAGTAACAGGAGGCTCACCCTCCTTCCAAAGCCAGGCAGGGCCAAGGCTGGCAGGTGCGGGCCCATGTGCCCCATGCTGAGCCTGCGTATCTGGAAGGAATAAGTGAGGGACTAAGTGGGTCCCGAAGATGCATCAGAGGGAAGGGGAGGCCAGAGGGAACTCCTGACCGGCCAGCCCCTGACAGCACCAGAGGCCTGACTGGCAAGGTATTTGCCTCCCTCTAGCTTTCCTTCACCTTCCGAACCTGTCCCATACCCAAACTGCTTTTCTCTTGTCCTCCAGTTACCTCCAGGCTTCAGCTCCCTCAACAATGAGGTGGGGCTCAAAGTACCTGCCTCGCAGGGTAGAGGTGAAGGTCAAGGGCCTGGCCTCTGGCCCTGTACAGGCAGGAGGTATTCAAGGAGTTGTCTAAACTCATGGGTGAGTACTTTGTAAGCTGGAAAGCACTAGTTAAATAATATTAGCTGTTACCATTGGTCCACTCAGCTTCCTCAGATCAAGTTCCCCACAGGGAAAACAAAGTCCCCATGACTCCACCCCGCAAACTACAAATCCCCACAACTGCCCCTCCCTTCTGCAGTCTCAGCCCCAACTTGCTTCCCTGGCCTGTCTCAGACGCAGGCCGGCAGGAAGTGACCAGCATTCCATTGGCTTCTGCTCTAGGCCTGGGAAGGTTCACAGGATTCTGGGCTGAGAGATAAGGGGAGTAGTGGGAACTAGGGGTTTCCTCCCCCTGAAAAAACATCTTCCTATCTTCCCCTTTAAGCCCCAAACTCAAGGCAGGAAGAAAAAGCTAGGGAAGGGGCCTCAGAGGAGAGGCTTCCATCGGGTGTTTGTTCTCATTGGTTGCTGCTGGTTGAACATCACCCTTATCCCAAAGGGAAGAGACTCTTTACTATGGAGGGCCCCCTCCCTCCTCCTACTCATAACTTCTCCCTCCCCAGATCCCCGAGGGCAGTTCTGCATTTGCTTCCAAGTTTGTGGGAAAGTGAAGGGATGTGTGTGTGTGTGTGTGTGTGTGTGTGTTGGGGGGGCTGTTGAACAGGACAGGGTGACACTGGGAATACATGCCTTGTGCTGTGGATGTTCCCAAAATGCCATTTGGATCTTTGCTTCCTCCAGCCTCGATTTCCTAGGTACCTGCTCTGAACCACTCAGCTGGATACCAAGAACAGAGAGAGAGTCTCCCTGCCTTCAGAAGGTGCCTTTGGAATGGGGGCACGTACAGCAGTCACACAGCCCTGCCCAGGGGAGAGGATCTTCATCTTTCCCAAAGGAGGGCACAGCACATGTGAATTATGAAGCAGTGCAATGGTGTATGATGTATTTGGAGGACTGCAAAAAGTTGTATGGGGCCAGGGGAAAAGAAGGGCCAGGCAGGTGGCAAGAAATGAGTCTGCAGAAGTGGGCAGGGGCCAAATCACAAAAGATATTGGGTACTAATCTAAGGAGCTGGAACTTGACTCTGAAAGCTATGGGTAGGTGGAGAACCAGAAGTGTTGCCGGGGAAGTAGGGGTCAGTGAAATCAGATGAGAAGACAAGTGCCTTTGGATTTGTCAATGTGGCAGTCACTGGCCACTGATGGGGGACACTGGAGGCTCAGTGGAAGGCATGAACCCGTGGCGACGCCACAGTAAGTACATGGTTTTCTCTGGGCAGGCTCAGCTCTTGTATAGGAGAGGATAGGAACGGATGGATGAATTCAGGGTTGGAATTGCGTAGAAAGGCTGCAGGGGAAGGACATCGGGACAAGAAAGATTGAGTAAATAATGGTAAATGAGTGTGTGATGAAGTGATGGACATGGGGTTAGACCTGTCACTGGCTGGCTGGAGTTTGGTGGCCAGAGCGGGATAACCATTTTAAAAAAGGTATTTTCATGCCAACACAGACAGAGGAGCTGGCTATTTACAGCATGGCCAGAGATCTGTATTCTTCGCTTAGGGTTCCAAACTAGAATACTGGTGAAAAGGAAGTCCCTTCCTCTGCCTCCCCAGCAACCCTTCTTGTGAGGTGTTTGGGGACCAGATGCAAATCCAGCCTTCATTCACCACCTTCCTATCTTCAGTTTTTGCTTGCTTGGGTCCATCTTATACTCTGAAGTGACTAGGAGAGAGTACTACTAAGTGGGTAGGAGGGCAGGTTCTGGCCTCGGGTGTGCCTACAGTTCCTCCATTTATTACCCGTGTGACCTCGGAGATATTACTTAACGTGTATATTTTCTTCTAAAAGTTTTGTGACTCATTTTGCACATTTGTGAATTTATTTTCATGTATAGTGTGAGGTAGGGATCTAATTTTATTTTTGTCCATTTGGCTAGTCAATTGTTCCAACACTATTTACCCCATCCTTTCCCCACTCAGGTGCACATTTCCTCTGGCTCTTACCATATTCCCACATACACATAGGTCTGTTTCTTGGTCCCCTGTTCTATTCTATTTCCTAATTTATTTCTCTTTCTATCTAGCTGTTCTCATTTATCATGTTGTTTTAGTTACTATATCCTTATATTAAGTCTTGATACTGATAGAACACAGAACTTCCCTTGTAGTCCTGTGTTTTTCAAAATAGTCTTTTTTTTTTTTTTTTTTAAAGATTTTATTTATTTTTTTGCCCCCAAAGCCCCAGTAGATAGTTGTATGTCGCAGCTGCACACCCTTCTAGTTGCTGTATGTGGGACTCGGCCTCAGGATGGACAGAGAAGTGGTGCCTCGATGCGCACCCGGGATCCGAACCCGGGCCACCAGCATCGCAGCGCGCGCACTTAACCACCAAGCCACAGGGCCGGCCCTCAAAATAGTCTTAGACATCCTTGGTGCTTTAGCCTATGATTTTTAGAATTAGTTTGTCCAATTCCTTTAAAAAGTAGCTTGCTTCCCTAAGCCTCCATTACCTTTACCATACAATGGTGATGATCACAGGTGCTACATGTCACAGGACTGCAAAGACTAAATGTAAAGCAATGAACACACCGCCTGGAGTTAAGGCCTCGAACATGAGGAGCAGTTGGTAGACAGTAGTATCATCTTCCCCAAATGCCCACCCTGATGCAGTCACTGCTCTGTTTTAAAATCTTTGTCGGCTTCCCAGTCATGTGGAGTAAAGTTCAAACAGCCTGCCAAGCCACCTGACCCCAGCTGACCTTTCCCGTGGCACCTCCTGCCTCTCCCTTCTCCCTGCCCAGCATGGAGATCATGTTCCAGCCCCAGCAAACTCCCTGCTACCAGAGCACTGCGCCCTGCCCTTGCACATGCTGTCCCCTTAGCTGAGAATTCCTTTGTCCCTCATGAATCCTCTCAGATGATGGTTCCTCTGGGAAGGAGTTTGTCACTCCCTCAGCCTTCTTTTATTGCATTTGTCACTTTGCATTGTGATTATTTGTATCTGTTGTGACTTATTTGTCTTATTTAGTGAACTTAGCACAGATCTTGGCATTTCCCAAACAGATGTCACTCAGAGCCACCATTTAATGATCACGCACCACCTTTGGCATCACATATACTCCTGCACTTATTTAATGCTCACTACAACCCCCCAAAGTAGACTTCTTCCACGCTGCACAGGAGGGAACAGGGATCCTAACTTGTCCAAGATCAGAGAGCTCGTCAACAGCAGAGCTGAGACCTGAACCCTGGTCTAATTCCAACACTCACACCTTCTATGATAGCAGGCAGCCTTCCGACAAATGACTGTCCTTCTTCCCTTTTCTGAATCCTTTATTCCATCCCACCCTTCCATGGTCCTCCTGCCTGAGCTCTCTCCAACACTGTTCCCTCTCACGCCACCCCCAATGGCTTACCTCCCAAGCTGTCATCTCTCCCACTTCATGCCATCTGTCACCCAAGCAGGTGCCTCTGTGAGGACTGCATGTCCTGGGTTTAGCACGTTGCTGGTATTCAGGACATAGAACATGGAGCCTCATGGCTGCATCCTCAGATGCTGAGATGTTAGCTGGGTATCACAAGACCAAGGAGATAAAATAAACCTTTCGCACCCCAAATGTGTCTGAAACCAGAAAGCAAACAAGTCCATGGTTTATAACACCAGGTTTTCTGGGGCATGATTATCAGGTCTTCAGAGAGGATAGGAGCCAGCCTGACTGGGGGATGAGCAGGAATTCTGCCAACTCAACCTGGCTTGGATGGTCAGAGCTGCCACCCAGTGTAACAAAGGGCATAGGAAGTGCAATGCACACTGTCCCCGGTGCTGGTTCCAGCAACGTCAGAGCTACACTGGTGTCCTTTGGGCTAATTTCCTCTCATCACCTGTGCTCAAAGTTTTGGGAGGCTCTAGATTTCTCTCTCTCTTCCCACAAATCCTGCAGGCTATTGGGAGACTGGCTTGCAGCAAGATAATCCCAAAGTTTGCATTTACCCTCTGAGAATAAAGAACAATCAACATGTAGTAAATGTGATGGTGATGGGGCACCTGTAGAAAGGCCCATCATGATCTGACATGGCTGAGGAGGGAGTTTCTGGAACCCCAGATCCCAATCAGAGGCAGCCATTTGGTGGTTTCCAGAGTGTATCACTTGCATCAGCGTTCATAAGCTCACAGCCTCATTACGCACACTAAATCTGGCAAAATAAAGAATGCTTTGATAGAGAGAGAAGGGTGATCATCATAGAATGGACAAAGGAGGCCTGCAGAATCACAGTTTTAGGGGAAAGGCTGCCCTGACTAGCTGATAGGGAATTTGCCCTGTGGTAGAATGAAGTCATCAGGCTATTATTGCTCAGTAACCAACTTTCTGCCTATTTTTGGCTACCCAAAGAGACAGATGGTGCATTAACCAGGTAACTTGGTTTGACATTTATCATTATATAAATGAGCCAACTGTCATCCAGGCACACATGTCTCGGTCTCTTATGAGTTAGGTTTGTGTGAGTCTCATCCTGGTAGTGACCCTCTGGATACACTGACCACATCAGGTTTCTTAGCTTACAAAACTTGGCCAGTGCTGATGCCACCAGAGTCCCAGAGAGGCCGGCCTGTCTCAGTGAATAGACATGTTTGTCTGATTGTGATATGCTGTTTATTCTTGCTCCTATATCCCTCTCTCCATCCACTCCCTGGGTCTGTATTGCCTTCATGTACAGTATTACAGGCTTCCAGACCGCTCCTCTCCAACCTCTCCTGCTGCCTCCTCCTCGAACATGGCTGATATTACACAACTGCACTGTTCAAGAATGCGCCACATGTATGAAGCCAAACTCCTTGGCCTGGCTCTTGTGGTCTTGCATCATTTGGCCTCTATATGCTTTATTTTTCACTACAGGTCAAAACGCTCTTCATTTGTCTTCAGGCCTGGGGGACACAGCTCACTTAATTTTGCTTTCCCACTGATGACACTCTGCCTGTTCTCTGCCTGCAAGTCCTGCAACTACACGTCTTCAAAAAATGGCTCCAGCCTTCCTGACTCCAACATGCCCAACTCCTGCTCCCACACACAAAGCAACTTCCTGCTGTGCTTCCGTGTTGTCTTGGATGTGGCTCACTTCTGCCCGCTTCATGCCCCTTTGGGATCTCAGTACAGCCTCCCTGGCTGAGCATGGCAGGCCCTCTCCTCAGCACTGGGCACTTGCAGTCTGCCCAGGGGTCTCCCTGGGCACCTTGCAGCAGTGCTGGCAAGAGGGGAAAAAAACGCTGATTCTCACTGGGCTTCTCCACTTCATTCCTCACTTGAATTCCCTGAACAGCAAATCTTCCACGGGGCCACCTTTGACCGCTGGGGCAACTCCCAAGAACCCAACAGAGAGTGGGGGTAAGATCGAAAGAAGACTGATGTGAAGGACTCAAGGAAAACCTCTAGAAAGAACAGACCAGACACTAAGCAGGGATGTGTGTGAAATACTGGTTTTTATTGGTTGGCACAAGATAACAACCTACAATTCCAACGCCCTTCCCTCCCATACAGCTCAAATGGAAGGAAACTGATTAACACACAGAAAGGAATAGCACGCTCACAGGTTTAAGCATTTTTCTTTTACAAAAAGGAGTGGGGTATAGGGGGGTGGAATTTTAGGGGTAGTACCAAAGCTCCATCTAGACGACAGGAAGGAGTCTGTCTGTCCTCTGTTCCTGGCACCACATACAGGGACACTTTAGTAAAGAAGGGGAATGATTACATGTGGCTTGGCCTGCTGTGAAAGGGGGGAAAGTGGGACTCACATCTGCTATGCACCTGTCTTGGACCCAAATCTGGGGCTGGACCTGGTTCCCCTTTCTTTTCAGCCCTCTTCCACAACCCGACTATACCTAAGCAAAGGAGAGGTGTGAAGGAAGCCTAAGAACATCCTCCTTGAGAAAAGAAAACAGGAAAACTCAGTTTCCTCCTGCCTTCTCTGGACCAAACTCTACTCCCCTCAGCTCCTAAGAGCACTGTGAAGGTCTTCCTTTGTGAGCGCTATGAAGACACTGGGGAAGGGGCCAGGTATGGGCAGGTGGCTCCAAGTGGGCAGGAAGGAAAACTTGATTTTCCATGCAATATCAAGCAAGGCTGTTTTGGAAACAAAAAAATGGAAAACAAGACCATGCACTCAGGATGGAAACTCCTAAGTCCTGGAGCACATGTGGATTGGGAGAAAGGGTCCTAGTACTCCAAACCCCTCCTTCATAACCCAGCAGCAGGTCCCAAGAAGTTACAGGACCATAACCAACCCTTCTTCCCATAAAAGTGCCACTCCTTGGATTCCCCAGTTTTGTCGAGCTCATTCAGGGTTATTTCTGCCAAGCTCTCCAAGGATGTGAGCACTCAGTCCGTTGGTTGTTCCACTTTCTACCCTTTCTACAAATATGAAGCACACTGCCTAAAGAGGTGATACATACGCCCTCACTCTGTAGCATGGTCACCAAGGCACTAGGTGACCTAACGATGGGAAGACTAAGTTGTTTGTTTTTCTGAGTGGTCCTAATGGAAAGGGACAGCAGCAGAGTTCTACTGGGAACAGAACATAGTTTGAGCCTATGTGATCCCCAGGGGACTGGTCCCTGGGTGCATGGGTCCCCGGCTCTCTGTCTTAGTTCTGGAGACATTACTAGACTTGGCCATTTAAGCCTCAGCTAAAATGTATGAACACTAGGGGGAAGGGACAAAGACTTTTGTCCTTTGGAAAAAGTTAAACTGAATACATCTCGGCCACTTTATCTCAGTCCAAGGGGTTCCCTGGAAATACCTGTTGAACTTGGCCAAAAGGAGACTGCATCTGGGCGATACACTTGTGATGGGTAGGAAGCACATCTAGTTTATCTGTTTTAGAACTGGAATTGTACCAGGGACTTTAACCCTTCTGATGCTGATGGTAGTGAGTGGAGTGGAGGTGATCATATGAGGAAACCTCTTAAGTAAACCTTATGCTGTTGGAGACCATACCCTGCAGCTGAGCAGACAGAGCTAGGACCTCACTGCCTCCTCAGAGCCCATCCCCTACCAAGGTCATTGGATAGGAAAGGAGACAGGGTCCTTGAAATACAGGCTGGCCTGGGAAGAGCAAGTACGAAGACGCTACGAATGGACTTCCACTTCCTTTCTCTCAAACACTTGAGCAAGCCAGAGATACTTGTTTTACTTTTACAACAGCTCCCAACATCTTCAAATGCTCCTGACTTCCTTAAGCACATGGCAAACTGGTAGCTATCTTTCTTAAGACAGATGTATTAACTGAAATTTTACTTATTCTAACCACCAACCTTTTCTTTGATTATAAACCAGTTTGAAAGTTTTCAGACCACGAAACAATAAAAAGAGATCTGACATTTACAAAATTGCACCACATACTGTATTTCTTTTACAATAGAGTGGACCAATTATTTTTCTACTAAATGCAACACTATGCTGCTGGGCCCTGGACTCACTCATGCATCTGTGCCCTAAGCAACACAGCTATATCCATCCCTGGGTAGAGGTGAAAGGGTGAGGTTCTCAGAGGCCAAACAAAACACCTGAAGCATATTAGATTTTGGAAGGGAGAGTCCCGTTGGACTCTGAGCAAAAATGCTCACAGTCATGTGGGAAGAGGCTAAAGGGCAAGTTTGTGTCTGTGTGCTGTGGCTTAGACGCCTGCTGTTTCCTTCAGAACTCCTTCATGTTCTTGGGAGTAACACAAGCCGCCTGCTCGCTGAGCAAAGGCCCCTAAGTCCTCCCTTCATTTCAACACTTTGGAAGTTCTCCAAGACCCAATTTCTGATCTGCTCCCTGTGCAAGCTCTATGTGGAGCAGACCCGTCCTTTGTGGTTCCTGGGTGTCTCAATAATCGCTCCTACCTTCCCTGGTTCCTATCTGTTATGCTGTCGGAACTGAATAATCAAAACTAGATGTCGTCTTTGGATCCATTTATCAGTGACACATTTTCTCCACAACAAATAGAGGTTAAAGACCAAGGTTTAACCCTGAAAAGCTTCTTTTTCAATGGGACAATAAAGAGGTGAAAGAGGCTACATCAATCTGTTGCTACTTTAGGTTAACATTTTCAATCCAGCACAAAAGTACTCAGGAAGACAGGCTCATAGCAGGATTACTTCCCACAGGGATTTACAGGCAATCTTACTAGCAAAATGATCTCCTGAAGGTGAGCCACTTTCCCTGACGCTACAGAGAGGGGAGCACACGCTCAAGGCCCAGCATCAGGATTGAGGCATTGTGATTTTTCCTAAGGAGTTTCAAAGACTTAAGATTTTGATCTAAATGCCTCAAGCCCAGAAGAGCAATTTTACTGTACTGTTGAGATGATCTCTGAAAGGTATGCCCCACAGATAATGTCCACAGATGGTAAGCAATTTAGTAGCTGATTGTTCCAGAACCAGAATTTACGTTCCCTGACTCAGTGACTAACAGACTTCACCTGTGGCCTTGTTGCAGTGGGGTGGAAGGATGGGTAGCACATCAGAATGGTGATGAACCTGGAAAATGACAATGCTGCTGTCTTTGTCTACTTGAAAGCCTACCTCCAGGGTTTTAAATGCCTTTTTTGGTGTTCTAGTGGCCCCTGTTTGGGGTTAAGAACAGGGAATGTAAACCAAAAGAAACCTAGAGTAATTAAACAACTGATTACTAGAGGAACAGAAGCAATGACTCCACCTTTTAGATACTAATCTTTTTCGGCCAAAAGCACTTTTTTTCTTTGGCAGAGTCCCTCCTGGTGTGCTGAATTCTGAGTTAACGCGGCTTCCCTTTGAGCTCCCCTCGCCAGGTGGACAGTCGCATTTTCTAAGACAAGCTCAAGCTTACCAAATCATCACTATAAACAAAGCTCGAGGGGAGAGACAGGCCTTTTTTACTTAGAAAGCTGCATATTGCAGAGAGGCCCAAAAACATGTGACTGCTGGCCTCAGCTCAAGGCGTGTGTCCAAGGCAACACCAGATGGGATTCTTTCTCTTTTTATTTATTAATTTGTAAGGGGACTAGGAGGACAAACTACTTGAATAATCCGAAGACGAGAGGTATCATTTTCTCAGATGTCCTGATGAGGCCTCTCACATCCCTGAAAGGTTAGCAGCTAATGCCAAAACGTGGTCAAAACGTAAAGCTGCCCTTTGAGAGGCAGAAGTGGAAGGCTGCTGGCCTCCAAAGGAGTCTGCCTAAAACCTCTGGGCTCCCAGGACCTGTGGTGACCTCAAGTCAACTCGATGCATGGACAACAGTATCTTTTATGGATTGTAGACAAGGCTTCTCAATTTATAAGTTACCTGGAAATCTCTAATGTCTCACTGCTTTACATGACAGCTAAAGTAACATGGAAAACACAGCTCTGCTGGATGGTGAGGTCTCTTGCAAGGTTCACGCCAGAGTGCAGAGGCTGATTCTGGGGTGCTTTCCCAGCTACTCCAAGTGAGGTGGGTGCCCTGATGGAGCAAGGCTGAAGCCACTAAGGTTGACAGCTGCACGGCCTGGAAGCCTCCCACGGCCTCAGGGAAATCAGTTCCACCCCAGCAGGGCTCAGAAGAAAGGACTGCCGCCTCAGCTGGGCAGTATGAACTGTATAGCCTCCAGTCTAACCTCTTTTAGAGTCTTCAAGAATAAGAACCAGAAGAGCCATTGGCATTGTTTAATCACCATTAAATAGCTTCCTCTCCCTAGAGCTACTTGAGTTAACTGTCCTGCACATCTCCTATTTTTTATAAAGACGTGGATTATTTTCTGAAATCCAGACGGGACCAGCATGAAGCTATATTATCAATTATAGCTAACCCTCATTTCTCTCTTTTTGTTTTCTTTACTTTTCCCCCAAAGCCCCAGTAGATAGTTGTATGTCATAGCTGCACATCCTTCTAGTTGCTGTATGTGGGACGCAGCCTCAGCATGGCCGGAGAAGCGGTGTGTCGGTGCACGCCTGGGATCCGAACTAGGCCACCAGCAGCGGAGCACGCGCACTTAACCGCTAAGCCACGGGGCCGGCCCCCCTCATTTCTCTTAAAGCAAAAATTCATCCCACTGTGGAGATTTCTGCAGGTATTTCTTTTAATTCTAAATCTACTCTTAACTAGGAGGGGCTTAGAGAACACTTCAGAAATATTAAAAATCACACAGTTGTGGCAAAAATCAAATTGTGGTTATTAAATCTTTTTTGTGAACTAAAAAAAATGTGGCTCAGGCTAAGCTGTTTTAAAAAAAGATCAAGTGGGGAGACCAGCAAAGGCATTAATACAGCACTAGATATAAATGATAAACATGTAAAGTATACCATGTGAAACGCACACCCTGGTCCAGCAGAAAACTGATTACTCCTCTGATTAAAGAGGTTTAGAAGGAACCTCCAATGAGCAATTTTTGTGGAGAAGAGAAAGAGGAAGGAGAAGGAGGAAGAACAGTTCTGACTGGAACTTTTTTTCTTCTTCTAAAAACAAAAGGTGACTTTTTTCTTCTAAGCAAGTCTAAGAGACTTTACATGGGCTGACTCCTAACCTCAAAACAGAAATATTTCTTTGAACTTGACTACGTAGCAACACCTTTACAAAAACGCTGCAAAACACTCCCAGAGGGCAGTGACCCACTCCGCTCCCCAAAGGCTGCGAGCAGCAAGGCCTCAAGGGTCTCAGTGGTCCACAGCACTGCGCTGCGCAACGCAGAGGGCGGAAATCCTGCGGTGAGGCCACCTTCTAGGCCTTCCGAGACCTCAGAGGGGGTGACACTCCCACACTCTTTGATGCCTCCAGATGGCCCCAGCTCAGACTCTGCAGTGAGGGAGCCCTCTCCATGCAGGGCAGATGGGGTAGCAGACACATGTAAACACAAAACACAGTCAATTCACTAACTTTCCCATCCTGTTATGTTTGCTCTGAGAAAAATCAAGACTTCTGTTCATGGCTGTGCTGTTCTGGAAGGCTACAAAAAAATCTAACACGACTGACTTCCGGTAGCCCTTCTCTCTCTCTCTTACACATACACACGCACACACACAGAAAAAGTTCTGGTCCAAAAAGATGGCAGAACCTCACTGGTATTTCCCCCACAGCTGCAATTTAAACAACAATTTAAAATTTAGTTTGCAAACTAAAAACAAATTTAAAAAAATCCATTGCTATCTTTCTCTATCCTGAGTGTGGTGGACTCTGATGGACAATCCAGTAATAACCAGAATCTAGGACATGCAGATTCACTGTGAGCAAGAGACTTTATATCTGCCCTGAACACAGGAACCTGTTTCTGTTAAGCCTGAATAAGGTGAGTACTCGCAGAATTAGTGGCAAATCAGTGTCAATGAAATATCTGCAAGCAGGGTAATTTTTATGCTTTTTTTTGTTTCTCTTCACTTTCTTTGTGGAGATATAAAGGTTACTGCAACTACGGGTCTCAGTAACCTATCACAAAAGGGCTGTGCCTACACATCACTAAAAACGGCCACGGTGTTTATGGTGCCAAGGAGGGAAAAACACCAATCCCTGCTCATCAGAATCCCAGTGCGACAGAAAATAGCACCAGTTTCAACAATTCTGGTGTTGGACAAAGCCTCCTTTTGTCAGTTAAGAAAGCAACAGCACAGTCTCTCCAGTTAACTACATTAACAGGATCCATTCATGTCAGTGAAAAATACTTCTTGGCACAGTTCACTTTCTTGACCCAAAGACACCAACAATACTGCAAACTGGACTTTGTAGGGTAGTGTATTGTTACACCAGCCCAATAAAAACATCTTCAGACCATTAAAAAATGCACAAATTACCATTAACAGTGAAGTTCCTTTTTTAGGAGTACTGATTGTTTTCCTGCAAAGCACTTTCAATCTGTGTCATAAAAGTAGAATTTACTTGGAAGAATGTGTTTTTGGGATTTCACTTAGTGCTTAGTTGAATTTATTTTATTTTCTCCTTTATTTATTTGGATAGAACCTCAGAATGTTCTAAATCAGGCAACAAACAGCAGTGTGTTCATTTTTAAGTAGGACATGTGAACAGTGAATTGGCATTTACACTCAAATCCCATGGTGCTGTTTCTAGCCATTGGGACCCTTCCTTGGGGACAGAATTCCTTTCCCAGAGGTAGGATGGTATTCTAAGGAAATTGCCAGCACTGCTTTTTGGCTCTGCGTTTTGAGACTGCAAGAGAGGATGCAAACCAAGAGAAGACAGCACAATTTAAGGTTCACCAACTGATGTCCCCCAAAATGCTGAACATTGACTCCTACAGGCCTACTAGATACATACATTTCTTGTAGAGGGAGGGAACAGCAAAAGCTTTTCAAAGTTTGAGTATTTATTAGAATTTTTAAATAAAGAGAACTACGATTTTAATTTCACATCTTGGCTACGTTTGACAAAGGAGATGCCACTAAGAGTATAGCAACAAACTCCCGTCCCAAGCCAGGGATTGATCAGTGTCCCCCTTCCCAGTCCCACCCCTCGATCTCAAGACCCTTTTCTGCTTACTTCTGAACTAAACAACACAACTGGTAAATGAAGCCAGCATGAAACCTGTTATCAAAAACCAACAAGATAGCTTGCAGTGAGCCGATGCATCATGTAGCTGTTCTAGGAAACGATTACGCCTTCTCCCATACAACTTCTCAGCATTAGATGGACCTTTCACATCCCAGTGGGAGACAAATTTAATATTTCTGAGCATGCGCCATGGTACAATTGCAAGTGCTGTAACATTACAAAGACAAGCAAACACGTGAATTTTCCTCCTGTGTACTTTTCAGGAACTTCACATGGTTACCCAGGATGGGGACAGGATTGTACAGCGGCACTTGCCAAGTGCAGTTGGATGCTTCAGAGCACAAGGACAATACCCAGTTCAGCACGGTGTAAGGCATGTATGCACAAGGAGAGAGGCCATTGTCGGCAATAAGTAGCATTATGGAAAAAATTCCAAATCCGCACGATAGAAACAGTCCTCGATGCTCCAGTTTTTTAGATAGTAATCCAAAGAATCCAGTTCAAATCCCTATTGTCGACATGTAGGGAGGAATTCAATTTCTATCATTGTTTCTCCAGATCTGAGCTGAGGCCATTTGCTCCTGGCTTGGTAATAAAAAAGAAAATACGTTTCTTTCTTGGCATGGAAACATAGCTTCAAGAAGAGAAGGCCATGAGTCCTGAGAGCACTATGAAGGTAGCTAAACTCTTCCCATAGCCTGCAAAACTACAGTCCATGACTGGGGAAAAGAGAGACGATGGGGAAACTTACCTAGTCACTAGGATCAAAAACAAAAAAGCAAATTAATTATGAGGCTCTCCATTTCAGAAACAGCCTAAATTTAAAATACAAAACGAAACCTTGAAAAATTAAACAAATTCCTCTTCTAAAAGTCATTTACAAATTATACGCCCAGTATATAATGTGTAGATAAATGTATCCTGCAGCAAAAGTGACCAACCTACTGGACTGAACAGCACATTATAGGACAAATTCTTGAAAAGTTTCATCTCATATTGGTATCTTTTAATTAAAAAAAATTAAAAATCAAAGAAAAATGTCTGGCCAGGGCTGGGATGAGACAAACAGGAACACTTCAGAATCCAAGGCAGAGGGAAGGCTGTTTGCCTCTCTTTAGAGAATTGTAGAGATGTGAAAATGGAGTGACAGATCATGCACAAAAGTTCTTATAAATTACAACCCAACCCCCACCCCCTCAATAAAAAGAGAAGAAAAAGCCCCATCACTTAACACCAAACAGCAACATTATCAATAAACCGTTTCTGTGCTGCCCATCATGCCTTATTTGAAAGAGGAGGCCTGTGAGGAGAGGTGAAAAGAGCAAGGGGGAGAGGGAAGATCTGCACTTCAGTCTAGTTTCCAATTTCCATTTCTCTTACAGGAAGTCTTCAGTCATCTGATGCCTGGCATCGAGCTCTGAGCAGAAACTGAGTATGCGGTAGCCACCACTGCGGTGCCATTGTTGGCTGAGTAGCCTTGCCTCAACGTTTCAAAATACGAGGCCTGCACGGGTTTGTGATACTGCAGCACTTGTATGGCGTCTTCTATTTTAAACCATTCCCTCTTCCTTCCTGTGGAGGCAGAGAGAAAAAGAAATTAGCACAAAGGGAAGCAACGGAAGGTTTCTGACCTTACAATGTTTGAGAAAATGTAGAAGAAAACACGAAAGCAATGGTTATCAATATTTTAAAAACATGTATTATAAATATATTTTTCCTTATTTTCTTCTTGTACAAGAGTAATGCAAGCACACTTTATATGCTTAAATACTATACGAATGCCTAATGCAGAAAACAGGTAAGAAATGTGAAAACTGAAGAGCTCAGAGTGACTGTGTGAGACCTGCCCTGGTCAAGAGAGGCCATCACTAGTGGTTTCCTCTTGTGCTCCTGGGCCTCGGGCGTTCCTCGGCTCACATGTGAGCGCCTGGAGCCTGGCCAGCACCCCATCTCCTGCCAAAATCAACATGAGCACCAGCTTCCACATTACCAGGACAGCTGACTTGTACTCAGTTGCTGTTTAAAAAATTTTTTATAAGTTATATATCTACATAATAGAAAATATTTTTTTTAAAAAGAGGGAAAAAATAATCTCAACAATCACTACTAGCTTTTCAGTCTATTTTCTTAAGTTTTTTCAAATACGTTTTAAAATCCTGTATTATTTTTTCTCTTATAAAAGTAATAAAAGATCATAGCTTAAAATTGGGAAAACAGAGGTAAGTATAAAGAATACAGTAATTACCTATAATCTTATAAACCAGAAATGACCACTCTCAATACTTTGGTGCATTTGCTTTTCTTTCATCATATTTGAAAAAGACACTGTATTTGAACAATTATAATTGTGCTTTAACATGCTCCAAATCCTGAGAGGCTCTGATAGTGTTGTGGTTAGGGACACGGATGCTGAAGCTAATATACTGGGTTCCAATCACATCACTGGCTCTAATGAGCTGTGCAGCTTACAGCAAGTTACTGAACCTCTCTGTGCCCTACTTTCCTCATTTATAAAACAGAGATAATAAATAGTACCTATCTCACAAGTCTGTTGAGAGGATTAATATGTAAAGTATTTGAACAATACTTAGCACATAGTATGGTGCTAAGAGTTTGCTTTTTTATTATTACTATTACTACTATTATTACTATTATTGTTATTGCTTCATTTTTTTACTTCACACTGTTTGTTAAGCGTTCCTCTATGTTATAAAAAATATGACATTTAGGGGCCAGCCTAGTGGCGTAGTGGTTAGGTTCACGAGCTCCACTTCGGCAGCCCCGGGGCTTGCAAGTACGAATCCCAGGCAGGGACTTATGCACTGCTTACCAGGCCATGCTGTGGCAAGCGTTGCACATATACAAAGTAGAGGAAGATGGGCGCAGATGTTAGCTCAGGGCCAATCTTCCTCAGCAAAAAAAAAAGACATTTAATGGCTGCATTACATCATAACATCTAGCACGGAGGTACTGTCATTCATTTAACCATTTCCCTATCATTGGACATCAACAGTCTGCAATTTTAGTTATAAATAATGCTACAACTAGAAAAAAATCTTTATCTCTGTTTTTGTTTTTTTTTTTAACCTCCCAGGGAAAGATCCCTAGAACAGAGATTATAAGAATAAAACATTTGAGGGCCAGCCCCTGTGGCCTAGTGGTTAAGTTCGGCACACTCTGCTACGGCAGCCCAGGTTCGGTTCCTGGGTGTGGACCTACACCACTCATCTGTCAGGCCATGCTGTGGTGAACGCTCACTTACAAAAAGAGGAAGATTGGCAACAGATGATAGCTCTGGGTGAATCTTCCTCAGCAAAAATAATAACAATAATAATAAAGAATAAAACATTCAAATTCTAAAGGGCTGGTGGCATACACCACCAAACTGCTTTCCAGAAAGGTCATACCAATCCCCAATCCTGCTTGTGTGTGTTGGAATGCCAGTCTCACTACAACCCTGCCAGCAATGTTACCTTCTCTTTATCATCGGCAATTCTTTAGGTGAAAACCAGTACCTCATTTTTGTTTTCATTTCAAATTTCTATGTTAATGTAGCTCTAATTAGTGTATATATAATTCTATACCCTGCTTTTTTCATTCACCAACACTATTTCATAAGCACTTTCCCATGGCATATAGTTTTCGTAAGTATGCGTTTAAGAGCTGTATAACATTCCATCACACGAATGTACCTTAAATCACTTAACATTCACTGAGTTGTACATTTAAGACCCAATTTTTCATCTGAAACAGGTACATCTGAAAGATGGCTCATAGGCTTATTCCCCATATTTTAGATTACTTCTTTAGGGTCAATTCTCAGAAGTGGCAGTACAAGGTGAAAGGCTTGTTTGGATATTAATAGAGCAACAGTACCTTAAAAATTAATATCACAAGTGTGTGACTCCCGCCTGACAGAGTGCTCTGAGGACAGGGCCATGCCACACTCATGTCTGTCTCCTTTTCAGGCCCCAGCACTGGCTTTCAAGGAGTCTATTTTTAATAAATCCCATTGAATATATTTACTTAAGCATAATGCAGTCTTACCAGACACAAAGCCATTACAAGTTGAAGAGCTACAAAATACTCAGATCAGCAGTGTGAGGCGCATGGTGGCAAAGCACATACTAACGATAAAGGGAAAGGTTTTGGTAAGTCAATTTTATCCGTTTGACAATTTATAACAGAAATTAAATTAATATTATGCTTTTCTAGAATATACTTTCCTTCAGAGGTAAAAGATTAAACCATGAGGGGCTGGCCTGGTGGCGTAGCGGTTAAGTTCGCCCGTTCTACTTGGGCGGCCCGGGGTTTGCTGGTTCGGATCCTGGGTGTGACCTACTTACCAATCACTAAGCCACGCTGAGGCGGCGTCCCACATAGAAGAGCTACAACTCTACAACTATGATACACAACTATGTACTGTGGCTTTGGGGAGAAAAAAGAAAAAGAGGAAGATTGGCAATAGAAGTTAGTGCAGGGCCAATCTTCCTTAAAAAAAAAAGAATTAAACCATGAGCCAACTGTTAAATTACCTCAGTTCTTAGTTCAAAAGACATACACACAATAGTGACCTGAAAGATCAAAGAAAATGGCTCCTTTGGAGAGACCTAGGTGTACCTGAAGGGTAATATGAATACAACGGGAAACTATTCCCACTACCTGCATCTAAACAACCCTGGAGGGAGGCGCCCAGACCACCAAACCAAAAGTTTTCTCCCACAATATGAATAAGCATCACAAGGAAGAACCAAGGTCCTGTTCTGTACCTGGGGTTCCCGTGGCCATCCCTCTGGACTAGGAGACTGACTGTACATCAAGGTCTTTAGAAGAAAACATTCGCTGTCACCTCACCGGGAAAGACCTTATGAAGTCCTACTAACCACCTACACTGCTATCAAAATAAAGGAAAAATCAGCAGGCCTGGCCTTGCTCAATATCTGCTGAGGAGGATTCAACTTGATTTTAGAAACAACATTTATTTTTACAGGCCATGTTTATATTTGTTGACCACGTACCCAACTTCAGCTTCCTTTTAAATATTTCAGGGCCAGCCCTGTGGCTTAGCAGTTAAATGCTCGAGTTCTGCTACTGGAGGCCCGGGTTCGGATCCCGGGCACGCACCAACACATCGCTTGTCCGGCCATGCTGAGGCCACGTCCCACATACAGCAACTAGCAGGATGTGCAACTATAACATACAACTATCTGCTGGGGCTTTGGGGAGAAAAAGGCCAAAAAAAAAAGGAGGAGAATTGGCAATAGATGTTAGCTCAGGACCAGTCTTCCTCAGCAAAACAAAGAGGAGGATTGGCATGGATGTTAGCTCAGGGCTGATCTTCCTCACAAAAAAATAAATAAATAAATATTTCAAAATACTAACTTTCACAAGTTCAAAAATGGATACGCTTGTTTTATTAAACATATCCCTCTACTATTTCTTTTCTTTATCAGGCTTTTATTTCTGGTTCTGGGTAATGGCCTGTGGTATGGCAAGAGCTGGTTGTGGGGAGCTCCTGGAGGCACTCTGGGGACAACTCACCAATGTTAACTGAGTCTTCCCAGTCTTCCAGCACTTCCGTGACAATGAGCACATAGACATACGTTCTGTGCTTCCTCTCCTGGTTCTGAAAGGCAAAGAGAGAAAGACAGAGGAAGAGTTTTTCCTTAAAGAACTGAGATTACTTAAATGAAACACACCCTTATGCATATGTCCAGAGAGCTTAGACACAAGGATTCCTTTTCCCGTCTTGCAATCATAAATAGAATAGTGCCAAACGGCCTATTTAAAACATGTCCCACTTGAATTTGAGGGTGCACTCTTTGGCTGGGCTTCTAAAGCCAAGGCTTTTACTCTCTTTTTTCCTTCCCCTTTCCCTAAGTGCAACTTTACAGGGATACTGAGAAGGAAGTTCACGACCTTTCGAGAAAAAGGTACCAAGTCCATTTAACTAGCTAGAACACCAGTTAAGAGAAGAGACTGTGGATGGATCACGGCCCCATCAATGCAAACAAGCTGATTATCTCACACATCTCCCCCTTTCCCTAACCCTTCTCATCTTTATTCCCTGATTTCTCACTTCCTTCTACCTTCCTCCAATCTCTACCCAGCCTATTTCCTTGTTTCTCCCTCCTTTGCTATAGCTGCTTATCTTCTATTTTTCCTCTGTCTTCTCTATACTTATTTACCCTCCCCTGCTCTTGGGAGGAGAGGAAGAGAGGTAGGAATGGGATAAACATATTTAAAAATAATTCTAGTTGTTTGGGGGGTCAGCCTGGTGGTGTAGCAGTTAAGTGCGCACGTTCTGCTTCGGTGGCCCGGGGTTCACAGGTTCGGATCCTGGGCGCGCACCGACGCACCACTTGTCAAGCCATGCTGTGGTGGCATCCCATATAAAGTTGAGGGAGATGGGTACGAATGTTAGCCCAGGTCAATCTTCCTCAGCAAAAAAGAGGAGGATTGGCATCAGATGTTAGCTCAGGGCTGATCTTCCTCAAAAAAAAAAAAAAATAATAATAATAATTCTAGTTGTTTGGAGGAGACTATGGGACTTAGAAAAAGAAGGCATGCTATTCTCTGCTGGTGCTGCTTTCTTTTGAAAACTCGATAAAACAAAGACGGCACCTCTCCTAGATCAAGACTTGGATGGACTGAATGTTTATGTACCCTGCCCCCCGCCCCGCCCCAATTCATATGTTGAAACACTAACCCACAGTAATGGTATCAGGAAGTGGGGTCTTTGGGATGTAATTAGGTTATGAGGGTAGATCCTCATGAATGAGATTAGAGTCTTTATAAAAGAGACTCCGGAGAGCAACCTTCCCTCTTCTGCCATGTTCGAGCTCAGACAGAAACAGCTCTCCATGAATTGGGAAGCACGTCCTCACCAGATACTGAATCTGCTGGCATCCTGATCTTGGACTTCCTAACCTCTAGAACTGTGAGAAATAAATTTCTATTGTTTATAAGCCACCCAGTGTACGGTATTTTGTTATAGCAACCTGAATGGACTAAGACGAATATGTAAGTGGTTATTAACTTATATTAACATGATATCGACTGCACCAAAGATTTTTAAAAGACTTACCTCAAAAATTCCAACTAATCTTCCCAATGTCCCTTTTACTCCAGCCTGAAAAGTGAAAAAGAAAAATTAACATGCTGATATTGTTTATATTGCTGGTCTCATTCTGAATCTTCTTGAGCAGTTTGTAAAACAGCAATAAAAAAACAAGAGGACACAGGCCAGGCAGACTCCAGGTCTGGGGACAACACACCAGCGTTTCCCGTTGTCGTCACAGACTGATAACAGCAGGGTATGCTCTGGGGAGAGAGAATTCCTTTCATCTCCTCCCAGTCTCTCTCCCCACTGCAAAGATGGCCAAACAGAGCAAGATAATCAAGCCATACCAAAGATATTTCGAGGCATTAATTACTTCACTCATTTATCCGTTCATTCAACAAATATACACCGAACACCTAATTTGAGCCAGATAACAGTACAGATGCCAGAGGTATAGTGATGAATAGGCTAGAACACAAGGTCCATGAGAACAAGACCCTTATCTGACTTGTTCTTGGCTGTCAATATACAATATGCCAGGCACAGAGCTCAGCACCCTGTAAGAGCTCAGTAAAGCGTAAGTCTACAAAAACAAAAACCTAGTAATTCTGCTAGTGACGAGTATTATGACAGAAATGCACAGAGCAATGCGAGGGACAGAGAGTGATGGGGAGAGCGCAACTGCATAGAGTAGTTAGACAAATTCATATAGTGGTTAGGCCCTTTGGTATTTTTTTAGATCTGTGTTTTTCTGACGCGTTATAGGTGAATTTTTCAGTCTATTCCAATTTACTAATTTTCTTTTCAACTGTCTCTGAGCTAGAGTTATCCCATCTGTGGTCTTTTTTTTTTTTTTTGCTGAGGAAGATTTGCCCTCAGTTAACATCTGTAGCCATTCTTCCTCTATTTTGTATGTGGGCCGCCACTACATGGCCTCTGATGAGTGGTGTGGTTCTGCGCCTGGGAACCGAAGCTGGGCCACTGAAGTGGAGCACACTGAACTTAACCACTGGGCCACCAGGGCTGGCCCTCTGGTCCATTTTTTATTTGATGTTTCTCATTTCTACCTGTTCTTTACATATCTAGCTGTTTCCATTATGTACACCTTTGTTTTCATGAAATTTTGTTCTGTTAAAATAGAAGTTATTGGGCCGGCCCCGTGGCTTAGCGGTTAAGTGCGCGTGCTCCGCTGCTGGCGGCCCGGGTTCGGATCCCGGGCGCGCACCAACGCACTGCTTCTCCGGCCACGATGAGGCCGCGTCCCACATACAGCAACTGGAAGGCTGTGCAACTATGACATACAACTATCTACTGGGGTTTTGGGGAGAAAAAGGGAAAAAAAGGAGGATTGGCAATAGATGTTAGCTCAGAGCCGGTCTTCCTCAGCAAAAAGAGGAGGACTGGCACGGATGTTAGCTCAGGGCTGATCTTCCTCACACACACACACACACACACACAAAAACAACAAAACAAAAACCAAAAAAAAAACAAAACCCCTCTCTTGTTGATATCTTTGTTATCTACCAAGCATGACAGTTTCTCTAAGATCTATACTAAAAGTCAAATTTCTGAATCACAGGGTAAAAGCACCTCCAATTTTCCCACATACGTATTATCAAGCTGCTCTCTGCAGTAGATCAGCTGTAGAAATGGCTGCAATTCTCCTCCTCTCTATGTATCCACATCCTTTGACACGCAATTTTACAGCTCTTCCTATGTCCTTTGACACGCAATTTTACAGCTCTTCCTATCAAGAGATAGAATCTATTTACCCCTGCTGTCCTAGCCTAGCCTTATGATTTGCTTTGGCCAACAGAATGCAGAAGGATGGTGTACCAGTTCCAAGCATAGGCCTCAAGAGGCCTTGCAGTTTCTACTTTTTCTCTTGGAACTCTGCCACTGCTATGTGAGCTAGTCTCCTAAAGGAGGAAAGACCAGTCTCAGCTGAGGATATCACAAAGCAGCCTATAGCCAGCTAACCTCCACACTGTGAGACAGCCTAGTCAAGACCAGTAGAGCTGCCTACACAACCCAAAGCAGGATGCAAACATCTGAGTAGTGCAGCTGACACCAGAAGCTGACCATGGGCTTGTGAGCAATAATCATACTTACTATTTTAAGCCACTGAGTTTTGGGATAGTTTGTTATACAGCGATAACTAACCGATATATTCTCCAAGTACACAAGCAGTGTAAAAGTTCCCATCATTCTTGTTTCTCTTTAATATATGGTGTTTGTTGTCAGCCCTTTTTATTTTGGGTCAACATAATGAATGTGAAATTATATTGCATCATTTTTAAATTGAAACTGTATACTTTTTCCTATGTTTAACGGACATTCAGATTTCCTCTTCTGGGAATGCATATGCTATATCCATTTTTATTTGCTCATTGACCATCTTAATAATCTTCAGAAATTATTTTTATCTTCTTAATATGTATCCTCTCTGGTAAATATTTTCTCCCAATTTGGCACTTGTCTTTTATCCTTGTTTTTTTTTTAAATTTTATTTATTTATTTTTTCCCCCAAAGCCCCAATAGATAGCTGTACGTCATAGCTGCACATTCTTCCAGCCGCTGTAAGCGGGACGCGGCCTCAGCATGGCCAGAGAAGCGGTGCGTCGGTGCACGCCCGGGATCCGAATCCGGGCCGCCAGCAGCGGAGCACACGCACCCAACCGCCAAGCCACGGGGCCAGCCCTATCCTTGTTTTTGATGTCTTTTGTTAAATATGTTTTATCAGACATTGCTGATTTTACTTATCTTTTCATGGGTTCAATATCTTTTTAAGAAATATATCCCTATCTCAATGGTGTACAGTTAGTCTCCTATATTTTTTCTAATAGTTTGTTTTACATTATGATCCACCAAAATAAATTTGGGAATCTATTCCCAAATAGCCAATGGCCTAGAGACTACAGAAGAGACCCATGGATGTTATTCTGTTTTACCAGTCTAGTTGTTAATTTATGTACTAATATCACATGGTTTTAACTACTATAGCTTTATCTTAATACCTGGAAAGGTAGTCCCCTTCTCTGTTCTCTTTCAAAAACTTTGAAGCCATTTTTGCACCTTTATTCTTCCACATAAATTTCAAAAATCAGTTTTTCAGATCTCTTGAAAAATCCTTTTGGGATGTTTATTTTTATTATTGAATTTTTAGATTAATTTGAGAAAAACTCACATCTTTACAATATGCAGTCTTCTCATTCAAGAATAGACTATATCGCTCCATTTACTCAGGTCTTTTTTGATTCCTTTAACAAAGTTTTATTACTCTTATTGTAAAGATCCTGCACTCTGTTAGTCCATAGCAAGGCATTTTAGTTTTAGTATAGTTTTGTTGCTATTGTGAATGGTATATGTATTTAAAAGTTACATATATTATAATTGATTACTGCTGGTTTAAAGAAACGCTTCTGGTTTCTGCATATTAATCTTACGTCTTACATCCTTTCTAAATGCTCTCCCTAGTTCTACTAGTTTCTATTGTGTTCCTTTGGTTTTTTAAGTTAATAATCATACCATTTGCAAATAACAACAATTTTGCTTCTTCCTTTTGAATCTTTATAATTTGTATTTATTTCTGTCTTAATGCAGTGGCCAGAACCCCAGTTCAATATTAAGTGGCAGCATGATAGCAAACATAACTGTCTTTTCCTGTCTGCCATGGGATGCTTTGAAAATTTCAAAGATGATGTTTGCTGTAGGTTTTATTAGACATTCTATCAGGCTAAGGAATTTCCTTTTATTTTTAATTTGCTAAGATTTTAAGATGAATGGGCACTGAATTTTAATAAATAATTTTTCTTCATTTACAGAGATAATTTTTTCTATTTTAATCTCTTAATGAAGTAAATTGCATAAACCTATTTTCTAAGAATGAACTATCCTTGTACTCTTGTGATAATCTAGTTGTGTGATATTTTGAGAAAGCATTAGATTCTATTTGCTCTTATTTTACCTAGGATTTTTGTGTCCATGTTCATAAGTGAGAATTTATTGTTCTTTTCTACTTTTAATTATCAAGATCAGCGTCAGCAAACTATGGCCCCCAGGCAAATCTGTCCTGCCATTGGTTTTTGTAAATAAAGTTTTACTGGAACATAGCCACACTCATTTAACTAAGTATTGTCTATGGGTGTATTCAAGCAGAGTTGAATATTTGTGAGACATACTATATGGCTTCTAAAGTCTAAAATATTTATTATCTGGCCCTTTATAGAAAAAGTTTGCTGATCGAGATTATACCAGCCTTACAAGAGGTGTGTAGTTACCTTTTCTGGAATAGTTCTTTAAGAAAACAATATATACTTTTGGAAATTTCAGTAAAATTCATCTAGTCGGATCTTGGCATTTTTTGTTGGAGAGAGGGGTGATTACCACTTAGTATCTATAAGGATTAATGATCTATGCATAGGTTTTCTATTTTTTTTTTCCTCCCCAAAGCCCCAGTACATGGTTGTATTCCTAGTTGTAAGTCATTCTAGTTCTTCTATGTGAGCCGTCGCCACAGCATGGCAACTGACAGACTGGTGGTGTGGTTCTGCGACCAGGAAGCAAACCCGGACTGCCGAAGTGGGGAGCGCCCAACTTGAACGACTAGGCCATCAGGGCTGGCTCTCTAATGCTTTTTTTCAAGTAAGTTCCGGTAGTTTTTTTCTAGAAAACTTTTATCAAAGTTCTCAAATTCTTTTGTTTGTAGTGTTTCACAGCATCCTCTTAATTTAAAAGTCTCTAGATGGGGGCTGGCCTGGTGGGGTAGTGGTTAAGTTCACGCACTCCGCTTCAGCAGCCTGGGGTTTGCAGGTTCTGATCCTGGGCACAGATCTATGCATCGCTTGTCAAGCCATGCTGTGGCGGCATCCCACATAAAGTGGAGGAAGATGGGCACGGATGTTAGCCCAGGGCCAGTCTCCCTCAGCAAAAAGAGGAGCAATGGCAAGAGATGTTAGCTCAGGGCTAATCTTCCTTACAAAAAAAAAAAAAAAAGTCTCTAGACATAAAAATAACCCACTTTTGGTTTTGTTGATCATTTCCATTTTTCCTCATTAATTTCTGCCCTTTCCCCTTGTTACTTCCACCCTTTTACTTTCTTTAAGCATACTTGGTTGTTTTTTCCAGCTTCTTGAATTGACTGCTCAATTCAAGTTTATTTAATGTCTACTTTGCTTCCTAATAAAAGTATCTAAGGCTCAAAGAACTGTGTGAGCTGCATCCTATAAGTCATGATGAGGAGTGTTTTTATAACTGTTTAGCCGTATTTGCCTAGTAATCTCATATTGTGATTTGTGCTTTAACTCAAGGATTATTTAGAACATTTTTTTCTGTGTCCAAATATATGTTTCTATCTCTGGTCAAGCTGGCTCTATTGTTGATTTCTAATTTTACTGCATTGTGTCAGGGTATATATAGTCTATATTATTGATGCTCTGGGACTTTTTTTCTTTTTTTTTAGTTCTCGGTGTCCACTTTTTTTTTTTATTGATGTGATAGTTTATAACATTGTGAAATTTTAGTTGTACATTATTGTTTGTCAGTCACCATATAAATGTGTCCCTTCAGCCCTTGTGCCCACCTCCCCAACTCCCTTCCCCCTGGTAATCACTAAACTGTTCACTCTGTCCATGTGTTAGTTTATCTTCTACATATGAGTTAAATCACACGGTGTTTGTCGTTCTCTGTCTGGCTTATTTCACTTAACATAACATGACGCTTTGGGATTTTTATTTTATTTATTTATTTATTTTTTTGTGAGGAAGATCAGCTCTAACATCTGCCAATCCTCCTCTTTTTGCTGAGGAAGACTGGCCCTGAGCTAACATCTGTGCCCATCTTCCTCCACTTTATATGGGACGCCGCCACAGCATGGCTTGACAAGCAGTGCATCGGTGCGCGTGCCCGGGATCCGAACCCCAGGCCGCCGCAGCGGAGCGCGCACACTTAACCGCTTGTGCCACCGGGCCGGCCCCCTGGGATTTTTAAAACTACTTTTATGGCTTAATATACGGTTACTTTATAATTCTTCCAAATGTGCTTGAAAAAATTACATATCTTTGTTGGATGCCAGGTTATCTCTCAATATACCTATCTGATCAACCTTGTTAAGGATGTTACTCAATCCTATTTTTCTTACTGTTTGCTGCTTTTTCTATCAGTTTCTAAATGAGATATTTTAAAGTCTTCAATACGGCTGTAGATGTGTCAACTTTTCCCCATAACTCTGACAATTTTGCTTTAAGTATATGAAGATTTTGCTGGGTGCATGCAAGTTCAAGACTGCTATATATCTTGGTAGATTGTTCTTTTTATCAGTATTAAATGTCTCTCTTGTTGCTTTGAAATGTTTTTCACCTAAATTCTATTTTGTCTGATATTACAATTACTATCCCAGTTTTCTTTTGGTTTGTATTTGCCTGATATATCTTTTTCTATCCTTTCATTCTTAGTCATTCAGTATCATTGTGCTTGAAAACAACATATGACAAGTTTTATTTTCTTTTTAATCCAAGTATGTATCTATTAATTAGTAAGTTTAACTAAGTATAATCAAGTTACATTTACTGTGATTTAGCCTGGAAACTTAGCTCTTTACAGAAGCCACTAACACTTCAAGATGAGTTAGAGTCAGAGTCCTTAAATTTACTTCCTGTGCTAGGTAGCAAGCTCTGTGCTAGACAGTTTGCATTTGTAAATTCACTGAATTAAGAGGAAGCTGTTAAGTGGCACCTCAGCCAGATAAGTTAGACCTGCCCAGGTCCAGCGGCTGTGGGTAGTTTAAAGATTGTGGAGTCTCCAGAGTCGAGTTACATTTAGTATTTGCTGAAGCCACTGTGAGCTATACTGGAGTCAATGCAAAGTAAGCTGTGGATATACTTCCTAATGACTAAAAACCCTTTCCTGGAATTTGGAGCTGGACAAGAAAGCAAACACAACTGTTTTGGAAGAGTCATCTGGACCCAATTCATTTAGCAGAAGGCAACTGGCTCCTATCCCAGTAATTCAGTCTCTCTCTATTCAGGGTTCCAACACAAACCAGCTCAAATACAGTACTATAGTCTCTAACAGGGCAGATTCTAATCTCTACACTAAGCCACTGAATTAACTATTCATCAATGGGTAGTAGTCAGTTATGTGTGATAATGTAGACAGATAAACTAAGTAAAAAGATATCTTTTCTTTTATTCCAGTTTTTTAAAAAAATGGTTGAAAGATAATTTAGGAGTAGTTATTTGCAATTAAAGAGAGCTAACCTTTAAATTTGGTTCTCCAAGTAAAATAAATAATAAACAATAAATAAATAATAAATAAAATATTGATTCTTTGACTAAAGAGTGATTCTTTTTAAAAGCTGCTTGTGTTTAAGATAAATCATACATAAAGATGACTGAATGTGCAAAAATGTAACCTACCTGGAATTTTTTTGAGGGGGGATATATCTATTGAAAGCAAGATATCCCTGTTGGTATCTGAGACGATTAGCTTAGAGAAATAAAACTATTTATAGCATTACTACAGAGTCAAAGGAAAAGAGAGAAGATATCATTCTAAAAATAAAAAAAAATTTAAATAAAAAATATAGTAGTAGAGTAAGCATATTGTCTCTTCTTCTTCCCGAGACCCAATTAAAATGAAAGTAGAAATACCGTATGATTCCCTTCATTAAGTAGTAGATAATAACAACAATAAACAAACACATAGGGACAGAGATTGGATTGGTGGTTACCAGAGGGGAAGGGGGGAGGGTGGAGGGTGAAAGGGATAATTCGGTACATGTGTGTGGTGATGGGTTGTAATTAGTATTTTGGTGGTGAACATGATGTAGTCCATGCAGAAATAGAAGTACAATGATGTACACCTGAAATTTTTGCAATGTTGTAAACCAATGTTACTGCAATAAAACTTATAAATTGTTTTAAAAAATAAATAAATAAATAAAGGAAAACTAAATGAAATAAAAGAGCGAGAGAGAGAACACAATATCCTCTTAGTTCCTTTAGTATATTACCTGCAAGGACTGTTGACAAACTTTCATTCGCTACCACTCCCAGCCTTTACAATCTAGAGAATATGAGAGTAAGATACTAATGACTATGTAGCCACACCATCCTCATATTAGTTAATTCCTCAATAAAAGTTTCTGATGCCAATTCCAAAAAAAAAAAAAAAAAAAAAAAAAATGAAAGTAGAGAAATAAGACTGGAAAGGGGCTATCGGAAGAAAGGAGATTTCAAAAGAATTCCAAGATGCAAAGTGATCAATGAGAGTTGAAAGATGCAGAAAAGCAACAGAGGCCAGCTCTGCTTCCAGACTCTGGAGAAGTTCCAGGATAGGATGTGGCAGGAACACAGAGAGTGGAAGCGAGAAGGCGTCCTGAAAGCCAAAGGGCTAACTAAATACCAACAACTAGCCCACACATGGAGAATGGCCTGGCACCTACCAGACACTCTGAGGCCTCCAATCGAAGCAGAAAAACTGGGAAGAACTACTGTAGCTTATGTATCTATAAATATCCTCAGAATAAAGTCCTCCTATTGTGGCATTCTTCTAGAAGGCCCCTGGCACAACAGCTCCACTTCCCTCCAGGTCACTCTAGACATCCACCCATTTACACAGAGCTCCCATCCAGTGCTGCTACTGCCTCAATCCTAACTGTGATGGGACAACCATGGACCACCAGACATCCCAGGGAGGTCACCAAAAGGAAAGGAAGATCAAAACAAGCAAATGAAAACTGGTTCTAGTCAAAAGAAAAATTCAAGGAATAGAATAAAACTTGAGGAAATTAGTTATTATCCTTAAAAAAATTTGAGAAGCTATGGCATCCTAAACAAGAACAAAATATATGTAAAAGCAACCAAGAATAAAAATGGTATCTTAGATCTTAAAAATATGATTGTTGAAATAAAACATTCATTAGAAGGGTTAGAAGTCAATGAAACTTCCCAAAATATATAACATAAAACAAACAGATGAAAAATATGACCAGAAAAGAATAAGAGTAAAGGCTTAATCTAGGGGGTCTAATATATCTAATTAATAGAAATTACAGACAAATCACTGAGAAATTTCAAAACCCCAGGGATAAAGAGAGGGAAGAAAAAGGATATCTCCAGAGGAATAAGAACCAAACTAGTATCAGACTTATTATCCACAACATTGACAATAATACTTTTAAAGTTTAGGAAAAGTGATTTTTCAGTCAAAATTTCTATTTAGCAAAACCTTCAGGGAGCCAATGAAGGCATGAGGCAAGAAGTAAGATATTACCTACTGTGTATTTTTCCTTAGGGAATTACTTAAGGAATGTTTCTTTTTATGCTAAGTCTTCCAGTCCTATTTTATTTCTGAACCATGTATCATGCACAAATATTATTTTGATTCAATTTTAAAACTCAGGGGAAAAGGCTATCTTAAAAAAGAAACAGGATGGGCAGGTCTATGCCCATATATTTGACTCGCTCAGTCTTAATTTCCTTCTATAACAACCAACATACATGAAACTGTGAATCTTGGCATACGACTGGTCAGGGAAGAGTGGAGTGAATGGAAAAGCATCAATAAGAACAGGTAAAACCTGTGAGGAAAGTAAAGGAATCTTCTCCCCCAGCCCCGCCCCAGACACTCACATATAGAGTCCTACTAAACTCTGCATGCTTGGAGCAGGGATAGAACTCCAGTCAATCTGGAGCCAGCAGAACTCCAGCCCTGCAGTATATGGGAAACAGGGTCCTGTGAGACTTATCAGTTTATAAGGAGTAAGCTTGGTAGGTTGGTGGAATGTGGGTCACTGCTGATGCAGATGAGCTGGAGAAAAGCAAAGACAGCCATGAAGAAGAGACGTTCCTAAAGGTGAGATCCATAATCACTGGAAGTGTTTATTTCAGTTATAACTACTAAACAAAAGCAGACTTCACTCTAAGAACGAGCACTCAGAAAAAAGTCAAACATATGAAAAAACAGTAGCTCAGAAAAAGGGGAACCAATCTGATAATTCAAGAAACAGGGTTATTACAAGAAAAAACGAATTCTTATTCAATAAGATTCAGGAAGATGTTACAATTAGAAAACAATGGCAAACTGTCACAAACAGGGAACAACGTGAAAACAGAAAAGAGTTCTTAAATAACATCACAACAAAATAATAACCCCAAAGAAGGCAATGAATAGTTAGTGGAGATACAGAAGGCCAAAATCTGAAGAATTCTCCCAGCACTCAGAGTAAAAATGTAGACATTAAAACTATAAGACAAGATCAGGGAATACAATGCAATAGGAATTTCAGCAGAAGAAAATGAAACTGATAAAGGTGGAATAATAATTAAAGAAAAAAAGAAGAAAATTTCCTGAAGCTAAGGAAAAGATACAAATCTTCCTATCAAAAGGGCTTACCTAACTATGAGGCATACTCCAGTGACATTTCTGAGTTTCAATAAAGAGAAAAGTTTTCATGTGTTTACACAGGGGGAAAAACTTTGATACCAGGCTTTTCCTCTACAATACCAAATGCTTGAAGTTAAGAGACCTGAGGAAAAGAATTATTATTCAAGGAGTCTATAATTAGGTAAACCATTCACATGTGAATAAAAACATTTTTTAAAACATGTAATGACTCTCTGTACTTTTCCTAAAAATAATTACTCAGTAAACTATAGTCAACCAATAATGAATGAGAAAAAAAGCACACAAGAAAAGGGAATACATGGCGGCGGGGGGGTTGGTGGGGGGAAGGAAGAAAGGGAAAAAATAGCTGTGATCAGTGAAAGCAGTAAAAATTATTGGCCTTAAATAATTATTGTTGATATGGTTGTTATCAAGATAACAAATGTTAATTTTTTGTATTTTCAAAAATAATATCTTAAGGATTATACTTAAAGTCACAAATTTAAACAAAATGAGAGTCGGGCAATAAGGGGATACTAGTTCTTATCTTTTAGATCGAGGGTGTGTGTGTGTGTGAGTAGACTGTTTTGTTTGGTTGGAAAAATAAATACCTATTGAAATATATTATTTAAAAGTAAAAGGGACTTCCAGTTTCTGGTCTAGCATGTAAGGAGCTTAGAAGTTGCCACAACAAATAAAAAGCTGAACAAAGCAAAAAATTGATACCTCTTCTTAGATTCTTTAGAAAAGTGAAGTCACAAGGCAAACCACTGCCCCCAAAATCAGGAGACAGATAAGCAGATACAGAGAATCACAACTTACAGGAGCAGAAACCACCAAGAGAACCAGTGTGGGGTAGGCGGAAGGCAGGGGCAAGAAAACCTAAACTGCAATTGATGAACTGCTAGAGGCTCAGTAGACAAGTCTGAGAGTTAAAAACTTCAGGGGTACCACCACACTTTTGTGTGTTTTTTCTTCCAGGAGCTCTACTAGGTTTTCACAGTGAATATTGGAGAAAAATCCCCTCTTGCTTCTGGGAAGGGGAAAAACAGCCATTTTGAAATACTCCAAAGCCCTTCAGTTCTTCTTAACAAAGCCTACTTTCAACAGAAACTATTTTACCAGAGCCTAACCTATCATGATTTTATCAGAGCCTAGCCAATCTGGGGGAAGGGTAATACTCAATTCTAGCCCATCCCAGCCACCCTGTCCTACCTAAAGTGGTGGGAAGGAGCTGGAGCTACTGAGAGGCACTTGTGAAGTTCGCAGCCCAGGGCACAGGCTCACTAAAAGACTGAGACCTAATCATAGGACTATAAAATGCTTCCCCCCCTGCACACTTTACCACTATATTACTAAAGGCATATTTATCAGAGTTCCTTTCATCCAGTACATCATGTTCAGCTTTCAACAAAAAATTACAAGGCATACTAAAAGAAAAAAACACAGTTAGAAGACATGGAACAAGCACCAGAACCAGACTCAGATATGGCAGGCATGTTGGAATTATCAGACCATGAATTTAAAACAACTATGATTAATATGCTATGGGTTCTAAGGGAAAAAGTAAGAACCAATGGGTAATGTAAGCAGAGAGATGGAAATTCAAAGAATTAAAAAGTAATACTAGAGATCAAACACACTGGTAATAGAAATGAAGAATGCCTTTCATGGGCTCATTAATAGACTAGACACGGCTGAGGAAAGAATCCTCGAGCTTGACAAAATGTGAGTAGAAACTCCCAAAACTGAAACACAAAAAGAAAAAAGACTGAAAAACACAGAACAGAATATCCAAGAACAGTGGTACAACTATAAAAGGTGTAACATCGTGCAATGGGAATACCAGAAGGTGAAGAAAGACGAAGGAAAAGCAGCAATATTTGAAGCAATAATGACTGAGAACATTACACTGCAAGTTCTAGCTAATGCAGTAAAACACGAAAAAGAAATAAAACATATGTAGATTGGAAAGAAGAAATAAAACTGTCTTTGTTTGCAGATGGTATGATTGCAGAAAATCTGCAAGAATTGGCAAAAAAAGCCCTTATGGGACCAATAAGTGATCATAGCAAGGTTGCAGGATATAAGGATAAAAAAGTCAACTACTTTCCTATATACCAGCAATGAACAAGTGGAATTTGAAATGAAAAACAAAATACTATTTACATTAGCATCCCCCAAAATGAAATACTTACGTATAAATCTAACAAAATATGTATAAGATCTATATGAAAAAAAACTATGCAACTCTAATGAAACAAATCAAAGAACTAAATAAATGGAGAGAGATTCCACGTTTATAGATAGGAGGACTCAACACTGTCAAGATGTCAATTCTTCCCACCTTGATTCAATGCAATCCCAATTAAAAAATTCCAGCAAGTCTTTGTGGATATCAACAAACTGATTCTAAAGTTCATAAGGAGGGGCCAAACATCCAGAAGAGTCAACTCTATATTGAAGGAAAAGAACAAAGTCGGAGGACTGTCACTACCCAACTTCCAGACTTACGACAAAGCTACAGTGAACAAGATGGTATGATTCTTTTTTTTTTTTTTTTTTTTTTAAAGATTTTATTTATTCAGTTTTTTCCCCCCAAAGCCCCAGTAGATAGTTGTATGTCATAGGTTCACATCCTTCTAGTTGCTGTACGTGGGACTCGGCCTCGCGTTGGACGGAGAAGTGGTGCCTCGGGGCGCGCCCGGGATCCGAACCCGGGCCGCCAGCATCAGAGCGCGCGCACCCAACCGCCAAGCCACGGAGCCGGCCCTAAGATGGTATGATTCTGACAAAAGAAGACAACCATATCAAAGGAACAGAACAGAGAGCCTAGAAATAGACCTTCATAAATAAAGTCAACTGATCTTTGACAAAGGAGCAAAGGCAATACAATGGAGAAAACACAATGTTTTCAACAAAATGGTCCCACAACAACTGGACATCTACATGCAAGAAAAATGAATCTAGACACAGATCTTACATCCTTCACAAAAATTAACTCAAAATGGATCATACACCTAAACATAAAACACAAAACTATAAAACTCCTAGAAGAAAACATAGGAGAAAACCTAGATGACCTTGGGTATAGTGATGACTTTAAAAAAAAAAAAACACCAAAGTCACAATCCATGAAAGAAAGAATTGATAAGCTGGACTTCATCAAAATTAAAAACTTCTGCTCTGAGAAAGTGTCAAGAGAATGAGAAGACAAGCCACAGACTGGGAGAAAATATTTGTAGAACACATATCTGATAAAAGACTGTTACCCAAAATATACAAAGGACTCTCGAAATTCAATAAGAAAATGAACCACCAGATGAAAAAACAGGTAAAAGACCTCAACAGACACCTCACAAAAGCAGATATAGAGATGGCAAATAAACATATGAAAAGATGCTCAACCTCATATATCATTAGGGAATTGCAAATTAAAACAACAGTGAGATACCACTACACACTATTAGAATGCCAAAATCCAGGACACTGACAACACCAAATGCTGGTGCGTATGTGGAGCAACAGGAACTCTCATTCATTGCTGGTGGGAACGTAAAATGGTACAGCCACTTTGGAAGACAGTTTGGCAGTTTCTTATAAAACTAAACATACTCTTACCATAAAATCCAACAATCATGTCCTTTGTATATATCTCAAGGAGTTGAAAACTTATGTCCACACAAAAACCTGCACATGCGCATTTATAGCAGCTTTATTCACAACTGCCAAAACTTGGAAGCAACCAAGGTATCCTTCAGAGGGTGAATGGATAAATAAACTGTGGTACATCCAGATCATGGAATATTATTCAGTGCTAAAAAGAACTGAGCTATCAAGCCATGAAAAGACATGGAGGAAACGTAAATGTATATTACTAAGTGAAAGAAGTCACTCTCAAAAGGCCACATACTGTATGATTCCAACTAGATGACATTCTGGAAAAGCAAAACTATGGAAACAGTAAAAAGATCAGTGGTTGCCTGGGGTTAGTGGGAAGGGAAAGACGAATAGGCAGAGCATAGACAATTTTTAGCACAGGGAAACTATTCTGCATGATATTGTAAAGGTGGGCACATGTCAGTATATATTTGTGAAAACCTACAGAATATACGACACTATTATAATCTATGGATTTTGGGTGATGATGTGTCAATGCAGGATCATCAATTGTAACAAATGTACCACCAGGTGGGGGATGTTGATAGTGGGGGGTGCTGTACATGTGCGGAGCTAGGGGGTATATGGGAACTCTGTATTTTCTGCTTAAATCTGCTGTGAACCTAAAAGTGCTCTAAAAACAATAAAATCTATTAAAAAAAGAAAGTAAAGGTAACCACAAGTATTAAAGAAATAGTATATATAACTTCCACATTACTAGAGAAAATAAAGGAAGAACAATTTAGCAAAATGTAGACTAGTCATAAGAAAAGTAAATAATAATATAGTATAATAAAAATGACAGGAGTAAGTTTTTAGAAAGTTACCATAATTAATGCTAATAAAGCTAGATTTCATTACTCACAGGTCAAAGACTTTCAGAATGAGTGAAAAACAAAGCACAGTCACAAAGGACATACCTAAACCATAATGACACAGAAAGGTAGGAAGATAAAGGGCTGAGCAACAACATCCCAGGCCAACAGCCACCCCTCAACACCCTTTAAAAAGCAAGGGAGGCTAAAATTCAAAGCGAAAAGAATAAACAGGACAAAGAAAGTAATTTTATGCTGATAAGGTACGATCGATTTGGTATGACCCATTATGGAAATAAAACAATCATAATTCTTTATATGCTGCATTACATAAACAAAGAAAAATACAAGGCAAAATGTATTAGAAATATAAGGAGAAACAGACAAAAAGCACAATTACAAAGAAAGATAACATCTCAGAATTTGATAGCTCCAATCAACAAAATACACATACACTGTATAGGAATGGAACAATAAAAAGTCCATATTTGTATGTATGAACTATATAATTTTTGAATGTTTATAAAATCTGATAATATACTTGGCAAAAAAGATTTTTTTAAATAAATTCCCCCAAGAGAATTTTATAAACCACATTCCATCATTCTCATCATGATTAATTACTGGAAAAACTACAGCATGTTCATACATAGACTGCTATGAAATCTTTCAAAAGAATCGCTCACATGTATGCCTATTATCACAAAAAGATGTCCATAATATAATAAGCAGGTGAAATTGATAAATACTAGTATTATTTTAAAATATATGTACACATATTTATGGATGTGTAAATGTGTATGAAATTACCAAAATATTAACAAAGGTTATCTTTAGGTGATGAGAATATAAATGTTTTTTTGTTGTTGTTGTATATTAGTTATTTCTTAAGGTTTCATTAACAGATATAGATTATGTGATAAAGCAAGTACAGAAAAGTGCTAATGGTAGAATCTAGGTGGTGGGGATATGGGTGTTTATAATAAAATTCTTTCAATGTGGCAGTGAGCTTGAAAATTTTTATAATAAAATATTGGAAAAAATTTCAATTCTGAAAATTAAAGAAAAAATCACCTTAGAATCTAAAAATAAGGTGCTCCCCCCTTCCCCATCAATCTTTCTGAGACTTCACAAAATATGCTACAGAAGACTCTGCAAAGTGGTGGTGGTAGCATTTTTTTTTCCAATTAAGTGAGCGTTAAAAAAAGCAACAATGAGGGGCCAGCCCAGTGGCGCAAGCGGTTAAGTGTGCACGCTCCGCTGCGGTGGCCCGGGGTTTGCCGGTTCGGATCCCGGGCACACACCGACGCACTGCTTGGCAAGCCATGCTGTGGTAGTGTCCCATATAAAGTGGAGGAAGATGGGCACAGATGTTAGCCCAGGGCCAGTCTTCCTCAGCAGAAAAAGAGGAGGACTGGCAGATGTCAGCACAGGGCTGGTCTCCTCACACACAAAAAAAAAAAAGCAACAATGAAACATTAAACCCAATGCCAAAAATATAAATCAAGTTTCTTTCCTAACTACATATTTAAAGTAACCGAAAATGCTCATATGGTTTATTAACCTTACTAGCATCCTCCTGACGAGGGTGAGGTGGGAGAGGGGGAGAAGGCAGCCCAGGGCTTTTGGAGACACTCGAGTGGTCAGGTCACGCTCCACTGTGTGATTCAGGGCAAATTATTCATCTTTTCTAGTAATAATAATAGCTAGTATTTGAGTTCTTACTTAATGTCTACCTATGAAGCAGGTATTTTCGTGGTTCCTATGTTTCAGACGAGAAAACCGATGCTTAAAGATGCTAAATAATTTGCCAATACCACGCAGTTAAGCGGCAGCACCAGGATTTGAATGTAGGTGTCTGATTCCAAAGCCTGTGCAACTACCAATGTATTACTGCCCTCCTCATCTCTGCCCAGAGAATAAATTAGGACACGTTCTGGAGGGCAGGCAAGATTATATAAATGGAACCTTAAAGTATTTTTTGAATTTTCAATTACTGAAGGGGTATTACATAAATCTGCCTTCTAGACTGAGAATCTGAAAACTTGGCATGAAGGACCAGCTTTAAAAACGAGGGGTGAGGGAGGGCAACAAAAGCATAAGAAAAGCTGGTCTAGCAATCGTAAGTGATTCTTGTGTTCTTTACCTGACAGGCCCCTCAATTTTCTTAACAATAATCTAGATTTTATTTTAAAGGCAGAACTGGAAATTTCAGTTTGAAATGACAAAAAAATTCAATTTTGCCAAGCATCATCATAAAGGTGATCATGCTCTTTCTGAAACATTGAATACTGCACATATTCAATTCACTCAACAGAGATGAACAGTTTATTTGAAAGCTGCAAGAAACTATAACTACATTTCTCACTTTCAATCTGCTGCTTAATGGCATCATGCATTTTTTATTGCATCCATTCTAATAGGTGTGTAGTGGTTATCTCATTGGATGGCATTAAAGGTAATTTTTAAAAAATTAAACATTTAAAAAAATTACTCATTTAGATAACATCCAAGAGTTAGTACCTTTTATAAATACTCATTCCAAAGAAAAAAAAAAGGAGGGCTTGAATGGTGTAAATGTTTAGCTCTGTTTGATCAAAAGTACAGATTTAAACCAGATAACCTCTTGATGTCCTTTTCTTTTCTTTTTTTTTTTAAAGATTTTATTTATTCAGTTTTTTCCCCCCAAAGCCCCAGTAGATAGTTGTACGTCATAGGTTCACATCCTTCCAGTTGCTGTACGTGGGACTCGGCCTCGCGTTGGACGGAGAAGTGGTGCCTCGGGGCGCTCCCGGGATCCGAACCCGGGCCGCCAGCATCAGAGCGCGCGCACTTAACCGCCAAGCCACGGAGCCTGCCCTTGATGTCCTTTTCAACAATGTGATTCTATGACCCTATAAAAATAAATTCCACTTAACATCATAGTCCCTATATAGACAGGCACACTTCCTCAGGCTTCTCAAGTCAAAAGATCTTCCCAGTGATGTCCTCATTCAGTTTCCCACCCAGAACTTTGCTGGTCACACAGCCGTAAATAGTTGATCGTCTTTCTTTCAGCTCTCATAAATCTCAGTGAAAGCATGTCATGGAGCAGCTATTAGTTGAAAATGATACCGTTCCCTTCCTTTTTTTTTTTTAATTTTATTTATTTATTTATTTCCCCCCAAAGCCCCAGTAGATAGTTGTATGTCATAGCTGCACTTCTAGTTGCTGTATGTGGGATGCGGCCTCAGCATGGCCGGAGAAGCAGTGCGTCAGTGTGCGGCCAGTATCCGAACCCGGGCTGCCAGCTGCGGAGCGCACGCGCTTAACCACTAAGCCACGGGGCCAGCCCCACCGTTCCCTTCTTTAACTACCTCACTCTCCATTCCAAAAACCCACTTCAAAAGCTTAGCCCTTTTGAGTGTTTTTACGGCCTACTTTGAAACCCAAACCATATCTGTTCTAGGGCCTGACATGGAGCCCTACCAAGTCTCTCAATGGACAGAACAGGCTATTCAGAGGGCATCCCAGATTGCCCACTTATGCCCACAAGTCACTCCTGAACCCCAAAAGAGAGTAAAGAGGAACAAAAATCAAGCCAAATGAAATGAACATTTTAGTGGCATTTGAAGAATCTTCTAACAAGTGCCGCCTCATATCAAGGACAGGACTGGTTAGTATGGAAGAGACTTAAATGAGCAAAAATGGCAGGTAGATAGATGAAAAAAGGTATTTCATTTGGCACAGAAGTACATGTGTAGACCTGCTACTTATAGTATAAACACATTATATCCATTTTTTGAAACTGTTAATTTCCCATCCTTAATACCATGGCATTTCTTCACCAATAAAAGGTAATTACTATATAAACTATTAGGAAAACCCAGCATGATGGAGTCTCTCTCCTCCAGATTCAATGTCTAACATGGTGTCGATATCACGATCATTTAGGCAGGGGGAAGAGCAAATACGAAGGCCTTGAGGGGTAAAGAGCCTGGCGTTAGAGGTATAGCAAGGGGGCTACCAGTATGGGTGGAGCACAGGGAGCAAGAGAGAGGAGTGAGAGATGAGGTGCCAGAGGGAGCCAGATGATAGGTCATTCTTAGGGTTTCAGATTAGAAAGCCTTTGAGTGACATGATTTGACCTGGTTTCTTTTAACAGAATCATTTTGCCTGCTGTGCTGAAAATAGACTGAACAGGGTAGGAGTGCAAGGGGGAGCAAAGGAATCCAGGTGAGAGGTGATGGTGGCTTGGACTAAGATGGCAGTGATAAAGGTGGTGAGCAGTGGCTGAATTCTGCACATATGTATTTTAAAGGTAGAGCCAACAAGATTGGCTAATAAACTAGATACTGGGTATCAGAAAAAAAAAAATCAAGGATAACTCCTAGTTTTTTGGGTTAAGCAACTGAAAGGATGGAATTGCCATTTATTAAGATGGGAAGACTGCTGGAGGCGCAGGTTTGGGAGAAGACAGTGGAATCACAAGTTTAGTTTTATACTTTTTTTTTTTTTTAAAGATTTTATTTATTTATTTATTTTCCCCCCAAAGCCCCAGTAGATAGTTGTATGTCATAGCCGCACATCCTTCCAGCCGCTGCATGTGGGACGCCGCCCCAGCATGGCCGGAGAAGTGGCGCGTCGGTGCGCGCCCAGGATCCAAACCTGGGCCGCCAGCAGCGGAGCGCGCGCACTTAACCACTAAGCCACGGGGCCGGCCCTAGTTTTATACATATTAAGTTTCAGATGCCTACTGACATCCAAATGGAAACACCAAGTAGGCAGGTTAAGGAAAGTTGTGGTTGGGGATGAAGGGGTCATCCATCCATCTATCCATCTATCCTTCTACCTACCCACCCACTAACCCAACCCAACCAACTACTGTATTTAAAGCTTTGAGACTGGATGAGATCACCAAGGCGTAGATGAGAGACAGACAAGAAAAGAAAAAACAAACGACTGAACTCCAGGACATTCAACCTTAAGGGAGGAATCAGCAAAGTCAACTCAGATGCAGAAGAAAAATCAGGAAAAGTGTGGCATCCTGGAAGCCTAGCAGAAAAAGTTATTCAAGCTTTTTCCCCAACAGTATTCTGCTCCCAGCCTTTGATTCTTCCAGCCGAGGCCCCACACACCATGGATAAGCCACCCTTCCTGAACCTCCTCTGAATTCATGTCTCACAGAAACTACGAGGTAACACGATTATTCTTATTTTAGGTTTTGTTAGACAGCAATAAAGAACTAACACAGTTTCTAAATTCATAATTCTCAGCATCACCAACAAGAGAGTTCACATAAATGTATCCAACAGCAATACTCTTTTTTCTCAAGCTGATTAGCACATTTTATGATTCTTCATGGATTACTTCTACTCATACTCCTTTAAAGATTAATCTAATTGTCTGGAACATAGTAAACTGTCTCAATGATCTCCATGTGAATCATCCCTTTCCCAACTAAACTTATCGTCAACAATCATTTTAATTTAAAGAAAAAAAAAAACAAAAATTCTAGGAATAGCAAGATCAAGTTTCAAAGCTAACAGTAAGCTTGCAGCAAAAACAAAAACAAACCCAAAAATCTTAACTGAATCTTTGCCATCTGCCCCCAGAGAAGACTTTGCTTTCATTTCCTTGCACCTAAGGAGAACACAATACAGAACAGAATTTCAGCAATTCTAATTTTAACCTTTCTGAGCTCAAATATATCCTTTAGAATTCCTTGGGGGATTGTGGCTACACCATTAAGTATTTTGAATACTGACTTTTACAACTGCTTAACGGCTTCACATTTCTGCTCAGACTCTGGAAAAAATGATGCAGTTGTAAAAAACTTAAAAAATTTAGATGAAGTAAAATTTCCTATGAGCTTCCTTCTAGTCCCACCTTCCTCCCCAGGGGTCATCACTCTACTCAGTTTAGTGTCTTTTTTTTTCAGACTCCATTCTAAATATTTACATATATACATGAACATATACAAATACATTTTAGGACATTTTACACAAATCGATCATACTTGCTATTTCATTTAACCAAAGATCGTAGAGGACTCCCCATGTTGGGATATATAGATTTCCTTTATTACTGTTAAATTGCTGGATAATAATACATAATATGAACATGCCATAACTGATATAATCATTCTCCTATTGATGGACACTTAGATTGTTTCTAGTATTTGCTATCACAAATAAAGCTGTGGTGAACCTCTTGTACATGCTTCTCTGTGCCCATGAATAAGCATTTCTCTACAGATACTTAGAAGTGAAAATGATGGGCTCAGATATAAACCAAGAGGCACAGAAGGTTACAAGATTTGGTCAAGCTCCTGAAGCCTGTGGTGAGAGAGGAGGGAGAAGGACTGGGATAGTAGAAAATTGAGAGCAAAGAGAAAAGTTAGAAAACCCCTGCCTCCTCTTTTTTGGGCCGGCCCCGTGGCTTAGTGGTTAAGTGCGTGCGCTCCGCTGCTGGCGGCCCGGGTTCAGATCCCGGGCACGCACCGACACACCACTTCTCCGGCCATGCTGAGGCTGCGTCCCACATACAGCAACTAGAAGGATGTGCAACTATGACATACAACTATCTACTGGGGCTTTGGGGGAAAAATAAATAAATAAAATTATAAAAAAAAAAAAAAAAAAAAAAAAAAGAAAACCCCTGCCTCCTCTTTTTTAGTTTCTCTTTTACAAACCTTCCAGTTCACTATCATGTTAGACATTTGAGGAGACTGTTGAGAAGCCTACAGTCATGTAGGAAGGGTGACAGACAAAAACACAGAAGGAAATATCCCAAAATGCTAAGAAGGGAGAGTATGAAAAATTTAAATTTGTTCTTTTTACTTTCTGTTTTTCAAAATGTCCACATTAAATAAGAATATATAGGAAAAACATACTTGAAACTTACATTACAATGGGATGGTGGAAAAAGCACCTATCTATCAGCCTGGAAAGTCATGAAAGCTTCCATAAAATGTAGTGACTGAGCTGAAAACTCAAAGAGGTGTGCCCAGGCAGCAAGGGAATAGGTCAGGCTTTCTTGCTGGAGGGAACCACATGCATTATGCTGGATGTCTGGCGTGTCCTGAAAATGGAAAGCAGGTGGAATGACCAGCATACAGTGTCCAAGACGGTAAAGACATTTTTAAGGCCCTTAATACATGCTGCCTCCTTCATCATCGCCAATAACATTTGTTTTTTAAATCTTGGCTAACTTGACAGGAGCAAGATACCAGCTTATTTTAACTGACATTTATCTGATAACTGGTGAGATGGAATACATATTATTTTCACTGATCATTTCCTTTCTGCTTAGAACTGGGAAAGCCCAGGGAAGAAAAACCATCACTATCTTTCCCTCTCTGTTCCATGAGTTTGCAAGTACTAGACTCTCACCAAGGTGCTAGAACCTCCTCAACTGTGAACTCCTCTACCAGCCTGTGAAGGTCCTCCACACCCTGCTGTACTCATGACCTGTTCTTTCCCTCTACTCCATCTGCCATGTTCAGGACACTAGCCCCAACCCTAACCGAGCCTACAGCAGGAGCTTGACAAATAGTTACCAATTAAGCTTGAGTAACTAGGCAACTGGGATCTGGGGGACAAAAGGAACTCCCAGATCATTCAAAATAGTTTTTCCACAAGCATGACTACCCCCAGGGGCAGCAGAGAAATGTACGAGAGTGGTTTTGGTTGTCATGACGACCAGAGAGCACAAATGGCACTTAGGAGAAGGAACCAAGAGTACTAGATATTCTGCAAAAGGACGGTCTCACCTAAGAACTGTCTTGCATGACTTTTCAAAATCCTGCTACACTTTTATGTGGGTGGGAAACCTGATTTTAACTATCTGAGCCTAGAATTCAACTCCTTTCTAGTCTATGAATATTAACACAGGAGATTACTTATACAAAAATAAAATAAATACATAAATATATAAAAATATGCAAGTAAATATATTAATATATATATATTTATTATAGAAAGGAGGTGTCAAGTCTGACAAGGTTGAGAACCACTCTGATCTAAGCAATCATTTGCAAACGTAGGAAGAGAGATACAGAATGGTTAACCGTGCACACAAGAGTCTGCCATATCATTGTCACTGACCCACACAATAAAGGGCATCTACAGGCAAAAGATCTACACAGAAGCAATACAACACCCCCATCCAGTTCTCAGGTGATATTTCCTAACTTGTTTTACTATTTCTATGCCTGAGAGTAGCCCCCAAACAAGGCAAAGAAGGGGTATATTAGGTACACTGTACCTAATGTAAATCAAACTATCATGCAGGTTTACAAAGAAAAGATTAAGTGATACCCTCTTGCTGATGCTAATCATTTGCTCTTTAATATCATCTTGTCATTACCACCAATTCAAACCATCCCAGATCCAATCCCTAAATAATCCAAACTAGCACCAAGGGCCATTCCATTCTATTCCTACCACTATCCCTCCCCGAAATCAACAGGTTAGCATTAAATAGTTTAGAATCCATTCTCAGGCTCTATAGTGTTTCTCCTAATAATATCAATGGTGCAAATATATTCATATTATTTATAATATGATAAAGCAAATAATGTTATTAGAAACCAATAACAGGCGGAGGGCGGAGTCAAGATGGCGGCGTAGGCAGACTCTGAACTCACCTCCTCCCGTGGACACAGCCAATTTACAACTACTCGTGGAAAAATTACCCCTGAGACAGAACTGAAAACTGGATAAGAGGAACTCCTGCAACAACGGACAATCCTAACTGGGGTAGAAGAGGCAGAGACTCCCTTCTGGAGAGGAAAAACGCCGCCTTCACAAGCCGCCAGCTTCACGGCCGCCGGGAGCAGCTCACAGGTACGCACCCTCCCTGGAGGCGCGGGGTCCTGAGCCGGGGAGCACCCCCGCTGTGGGCATTTTGTAGACCCAGCACAATCGACACCAGTGGCATAATATCTGACTTTGCCTGCTACTAAAGCATTGGGGAGCACCCCCAGAACCCGGTTCACAAAGAAACTAAAACTGGCTCTTAAAGGGCCCGTGCACAAACTCACCCGTTCCAGAAAGCATCCTAAAATCACAAGAAAGGTACACAGTGCTTCGGTGACAAGAGACTCACCTAATAGGCCCTGAGTGCATCACGGTGAGGGGTGAGACCTCTCCAGGGACTGGGACATTGGCGGCGGCCATTGTTGTGGCCTGGTGTGAGCGTGCTGACACAGACGCCATTGGAGTTCTCCCTGAGACCTGCTAGCCCAGGGTCTGCTCCACCCGCTAGAGCACCGATTTAATCCAGCTCAGCCAGGGCAGGCAGCCCACCCTAGAGACTGGCCCCACCCAACAACAAGCCCTCAGGCAACGTGTGGGCCTGCATAGATTGGTGACTGGATTCTCTGCAGCCTGGCAACTGAGCTGACTTGAGCGGGGCAGGGTGTGCACAAGGAGCGGGTGGAGAGTGTGGGGTGGTGGTGGAGTGTGTGGGGCTCCCGCTGTGGAGAGACTGGGTCCGCTTGGGGAGGTCGGGGCGCTCACACGGGGCAGGACTGTGTTGACTGTGTGTGTGGACCTGTGGGCAACAGGGCTTGTCAGCTGCAGAAGACTTGTGCTTCTCAAAGACCCACATAGGAGGTTTGCCCCACCTTCCAAAGCCTGAAACAATTGGGTGCTCCTGTGCCTGAGGGCAGCCCCACCCAGCTGCAATCCCCAGAGAGCTGACAAGAGACCTAATAGGCTAGAGGTTTACAGCAATTGTAAGGCCCTGAGCCTAACAACCTGCCACACTGGGGGCCTACTCACTTAAAGGAAATACTGCAACAAAAATGTGGTATTAGAACTTACAGCCAACTGTGCTGGGACTCCCCACACCTGATAAAGAGACTGAAGGGCCCACAACAACTACAAGCAGCTGAGCATTACAACAGCTGACCAGGAGCATAACTCAGCCTCCCTGGGCGCCTATAGGGAGAGCTAATAGGCCACAATAGAAGGACACACGTAGCCCACATAGGGGCCACCCCTGGAACATTGAGAACTGAGGGAAGCATACTGGAAGCCTCCTAAGGCATCACTTACATAAGGTCACCTATCCAAGAGCAGGAGACGTAGCTGACCTACCTAATACGTAGACACAAGCACAGGGAAAGAGGCAAAATGAGGAGGCAAAAGAATACATTCCAAGTAAGGGAACAGGACAAAACCCCAGAAAAGGAACTAAGTGAAACAGAAATGAGCAACCTACCCGACAGAGAGTTCAAACTAAGAGTGTTAACGATGCTCACTGATCTGGGGAGAAGAATAGATGAACTCAGTGAGAATGTCAACAAAGAAATGGAAGATATAAAAAAGAACCAATCAGAAATGAAGAATACAATACTGGAAATGAAAAATTCATTAGAGGGACTCAAAAGCAGAGTAGAGGATACAGAAGAACGGATCTGTGAGCTGGAAGAAAGACTAGAAGAAATTACCCAAGGTGAACAGGTAAAAGAGAAAAGAATTAAAAAGAGTGAGGACAGTCTAAGGGACCTCTGGGACAACATCAAGCGCACTAACATCCGTGTTATAGGTGTCCCGGAAGGAGAAGAGCGAGACAAGGGGGCAGAGAATCTATTTCAAGAAATAATAGATGAAAATTTCCCTAACCTAAGGAAGGAAACAGACATCCAGGTACAGGAGGCACAGAGAGCCCCAAACAAGATAAACCCAAAGAAGCCTACACCAAGACACATCATAATCAAAATGTCCAGAATTAAAGATAAAGAGAGAATCCTAAAAGCCATAAGAGAATGTCAAGTTACATACAAAGGAAACCCCATAAGGCTATCAGCTGACTTCTCAGCAGAAACCTTACAGGCTAGAAGAGAATGGCACGATATATTTAAAGTGCTAAAAGGAAAAAACTTACAGCCAAGAATACTCTACCCAGCAAGGTTATCGTTCAAAATGGAAGGAGAGATCAAAATTTTCCCAGATAAGCAAAAATTAAAGGAGTTTGTCACCAAGAAACCAGTGTTACAAGAAATGTTAAAGGGACTGATTTAAGGGGAAAAGAGAAGACCACAAATAGGAAAAATTATCTATTTCCACGATTAGAACGTAATAGATACAAATGCACAAAAAAGAGGTTAGATATGATATCAAAAACATAAAAGGAGGGAGGAGGGTAGTTAAAGAGTACAGCTTTCAGACAGAGGTCAAACTAAAGTGACCATCAATTCTGTATAGAAGAAGTAAGGAACAGAGAAGGACTACTAAAACACTGAGGGAAAAAAAAAAATAAAGTTAAAAAATGGCAGTAAGTACATACTTATCAATAGCTACTTTAAACGTCAATGGACTAAATGCTCCAATTAAAAGGCATAGGGTGGCTGACTGGATAAAAACAAGACCCATATATATGCTGCATACAAGAGACACACTTCAGACCTAAAGACACTCACAAACTGAAAGTGAAGGGATGGAAAAAGATACTCCATGCAAATGGCAATGAAAAGAAAGCTGGGGTAGCAGTACTCATATCAGACAAAATAGACTTTAAAACAAAAACTGTAAAAAGAGACAAAGAAGGGCATTACATAATGATCAAGGGAACAATCCAACAAGAGGATATAACACTTGTAAATATCTACGCACCCAATGTAGGTGCACCTAAATATATAAAGCAATTATTAACAGACATAAAAGAGAAAGAGACAGTAACACAATAATAGTAGGGGACTTTAACACTCCACTTACACCAATGGATAGATCATCCAAACAGAAGACCAATAAGGAAACATTGGCCTTAAACGACACACTAGAACAGATGGACCTAGTAGATATATACAGAGCATTCCATCCAAAAACCGAAGAATACACGTTCTTTTCAAACGCACATGGAACATTCTCCAGGATTGATCACATATTAGGCCACAAAACAAGTCTCCATAAATTTAAGAAGATTGAAATAATACCAAGCATCTTTTCTGACCACAACGGTATGAAACTAGAAATCAACTATAGGAAGAAAATAAGAAAAGCCACAAATACATGGAGATTAAACAAAATGCTACTGAACAATGACTGGGTTAACGAAGAAATCAAAGAAGAAATCAAAAAATACCTGGAGACAAATGAAAATGAAAATACGACATGCCAGAATTTATGGGATACAGCAAAAGCGGTTCTAAGAGGGAAGTTTATAGCAATACAGGCCTATCTCAACAAACAAGAAAAATCTCAAATAAACAATCTAACAATGCACCTAAAGGAACTGCAAAAAGAAGAACAAACAAAGCCCAAAATCAGTAGAAGAAGGGAAATAATAAAAATCAGAGCAGAAATAAATGAAATGGAGACCAAAAACAATAGAAAAATTAATAAAACCAAGAGCTGGTTCTTTGAAAAGATCAACAAAATAGACAAACCTTTAGCTAGACTCACCAAGAAAAAAGAGAGAAGGCACAAATAAGTAAAATCAGAAATGAAAGAGGAGAGGTTACAACAGACACCTCAGAAATACAAAAGATTATAAGAGAATACTATGAAAAACTATATGCCAACCAATTCGACAATCTGGAAGAAATGGATAAATTCTTAGAATCATACAACCTTCCAAAACTGGATCAAGAAGAAGTAGAGAATTTGAATAGACCAATCACCAGTAAGGAGATCGAAACAGTAATCAAAAACCTCCCCAAAAATAAAAGTCCAGGACCAGACGGCTTCCCTGGTGAATTCTACCAAACATTCAAAGAAGACTTAATACCTATCCTTCTCAAACTCTTCCAAAAAATTGAGGAGGGGGGGAAGCTCCCTAACTCATTCTACGAAGCTGACATTACCCTGATACCAAAACCAGACAAGGACAACACAAAAAAAGAAAATTACAGGCCAATATCACTGATGAACATCGATGCGAAAATCCTCAACAAAATACTAGCAAATCGCATACAACAATATGTTAAAAAGATTATACACCATGATCAAGTGGGATTTATTCCAGGTATGCAGGGATGGTTTAACATTCGCAAATCAATCAACGTAATACACCACATTAATAAAATGAAGAACAAAAATCACATGATCATCTCAATAGATGCAGAGAAAGCATTCGACAAGATCCAGCATCCATTTATGATAAAAACTCTGAATAAAATGGGTATAGAAGGAAAGTACCTCAACATAATAAAGACCATATATGAGAAACCCACAGCTAATATTATCCTCAATGGTGAAAAACTGAAAGCCATCCCTCTAATAACAGGAACCAGACAAGGATGCCCACTGTCACCACTCCTATTTAACATAGTATTGGAAGTGCTAGCCAGAGCAATCAGGCAAGAGAAAGAAATAAAAGGGATCCAAATTGGAAAGGAAGAAGTGAAACTGTCACTATTTGCAGATGACATGATTTTATATATAGAAAACCCTAAAGAATCCACCAGAAAACTTTTAGAAGTAATAAACGAATATGGTAAAGTTGCAGGATACAAAATCAACACACAAAAATCAGTTGCATTTCTGTACACTAACAACGAAGTAGCAGAAAGAGAAATTAAGAATACCATCCCATTTACAATTGCAACAAAAAGAATTAAATACCTAGGAATAAACTTAACCAAAGAGGTGAAAGATCTGTACACCGAAAACTATAAAACATTTCTGAAAGAAATTGAAGAAGACACAAAGAAATGGAAAGATATTCCATGCTCTTGGACTGGAAGAATTAATATAGTTAAGATGTCCATACTTCCTAAAGCCATCTATAGATTCAATGCAATCCCTATCAAAGTTCCAACAACATTTTTCACAGAAATAGAACAAAGAATTCTAAAATTTATATGGAACAACAAAAGACCCCAAATAGCTAAAGGAATCCTGAGAAAAAAGAACAAAGCTGGAGGTATCACACTCCCTGACTTCAAAATATACTACAAAGCTATAGTAACCAAAACAGCATGGTACTGGCACAAAAACAGACACACAGATCAGTGGAATAGAATCGAAAGCCCAGAAATAAACCCACACATCTATGGACAGCTAATCTTTGACAAAGGAGCCAAGAACATACAATGGGGAAAAGAAAGTCTCTTCAACAAATGGTGTTGGGAAAACTGGATAGCCATATGCAAAAATGAAAGTAGATCCTTACCTTACACCATACACAAAAACTAACTCCAAATGGATTAAAGACTTGAATGTAAGACCTGAAACTGTGAAAGTTCTAGAAGAAAACATAGGCAGTACGCTCTTCGACATCGGTCTTAGCAACATCTTTTCAAACACCACATCTGACCGGGCAAGAGAAACAATAGAAAAAATAAACAAATGGGACTACATCAAACTAAAAAGCTTCTGCACAGCAAAGGAAACCATCAACAAAACGAAAAGACAACCTAACAATTGGGAGAAGATATTTGCAAACCATACATCTGATAAGGGCTTAATCTCCAAAATATATAAAGAACTCATGCATCTCAACAACAAAAACTACCAACCCAATTAAAAAATGGGCAAAAGACCTGAACAGACATTTCTCCAAAGAAGATATACAGATGGCCAACAGACACATGAAAAGATGTTCAAAATCACTAATTATCAGGGAAATGCAAATCAAAACTACAATGAGATATCACCTCACGCCCGTCAGAATGGCTATAATTAACAAGACCGGAAACAACATGTGTTGGAGAGGATGTGGAGAGAAGGGAACTCTCATACACTGCTGGTGGGAGTGCAAACTGGTGCAGCCACTATGGAAAACAGTATGGAGATTCCTCAAAAAATCAACGATAGAACTACCATATGATCCAGCTATTCCACTGTTGGGTATTTATCCAAAGAACTTGAAAACACCAATTTGCAAAGGTACATGCACCCCTGTGTTCATTGCAGCCTTATTCACGATAGCCAAGACTTGGAAGCAACCTAAGTGCCCATCAAGGGACGAATGGATAAAGAAGCTGTGGTATATATACACAATGGAATACTACTCAGCCATAAGAAACGACGAAATCCAGCCATTTGTGACAACATGGATGGACATTGAGGGTATAATGCAAAGTGAAATAAGTCAGAGGAGAAGGTCAAATACCGTATGATTTCCTTCATTAAGTAGTAGATAGTGACAACAATGGACGGATACATAGGGACAGAGATTGGATTGGTGGTTGCCAGAGGGGAGGGGGGAGGGAGGAGGGTGAAAGGGATAATTCGGTGCATGTGTGTGGTGATGGGTTGTAATTAGTATTTTGGTGGTGAACATGATGTGGTCCATGCAGAAATAGAAGTACAATGATGTACACCTGAAATTTTTACAATGTTATAAACCAATGTTACTGCAATAAACAAAAAATTAAAAAAAAAAAAAAAAAAAAAAAAGAAACCAATAACAATGTTATTAAAATATTATTAAAAACCAATATCTTAAGAATAAAAGAGAAGAGATACAAATATAAGAAAAAACTTTGTAATGTTAAATTTGAAATGGAAATATGAACATGAAATCATGGTTTTTTCTTTTTTAATATGCTTTCTACTGCTGTCCACTAAAAGGGCCTAGGAGCAATGACATCCCAGGAGCAATGAGCACACTTAGCACCCTAATCTTGGTTTCTAAATAACATTCTCCACTAAAAGGGAATTCTGATGAAGAAATGGCTGACAAAAGATCTGGGACAGAAAAATTCAAGGTAAGCCTGGAATATCTTATTGCATTACAGAGCAAGGAAGTACTCAAACAATGAAAGGGTTATGTGAAAAGTACACAGAGGCTGCTTGCAAGGGTGCACGCTGGTCAAATTTGGGACAATTAAAGCAAAGAGAATAAAGACTGTAACTGATTACAATACAGTCATGTATCACTTAATGACGGGGATACATTCTGAGAAATGCATCATCAGGCAATTTTGTTGTCGTATGAACATCATAGAGTGTACTTACACAAACCTAGATGGTACAGCCTAGAACACACCTAGGCTATATGGTACTAATCTTATGGGACCACTGTCGTATATGCAGTCCATCATTGACTGAAATGTCGTTATGCTGAGCATGACTGTACACTGAAAAAAAAAATCAAAATCCATGAGTCCAGAGGGGTACTTAAAATAAGAAAAAAGAAAAAGAGAGAGAGGGAAAGTGGGAAGGAGGAAGACAGCTTTCCTTTACAGAAGAATTTCAGCTAACAAAAAAAGAAAAATTAGAAAATCACTGTTCTGCAGTCTCTAGCATAGTATCTCATTTGGTAAAGACCATTAGTAAATGCTAAAACTGTTAGCTGAAAGATTGTTGGGAGACAAGATATTCATACAGTGCAGAAGAATTGCTCAATACATTACTTAGTAATTTGGCTGCATAGGGAGAAACCCGATCAAATATTTTCTCACTAATGGCAAGACAATCTGACATTATGGGCCTCCTGACGGTAAGTATCAGGAAGTACATGGCGTCACCTATGCAGCAACCTGTCAGAAATATCCATCCTAAATCTAATCAAGCCTGTAAACCTGTGCTGTTCAATATGGTGGCCATTATCCACATGTAGCTAATGAGCACTTGAAATGTGGCTAGTGTGACTAAAGAACTAAATTTTAAATTTTGTTTAATTTTAATTAATACCCATATAGGGCTAGTGGCCACCATACTGGACAGTGCAGCTATAGAACATTTTCATTACTTCAGAAAGTTCTCCTGGACAGCACTGCTCCAGACTAAGTTGCTGGAAATACATGATATAAGTAAACAAGATAAAGGACACCAAGAAGAAACAATCAAACAAAACCTAAATGTGAGGCATTCTATTAGACAACTACCCTGGACTTTTAAAAAGTCAGTACCGGAGTGACCTCAGCATCATGGTGGAGTGAGCTTCCCCCACTGAACTCTCCCCCTCTAAGACACAACAAAAAGGACATTCATATTCCAACAGAAGTGAGCTTCCCCCACTGAACTCTCCCTCTCTAAGACACAACAAAAAGGACATTCATATTCCAACAGAAGCTATTCACACAACACAGGGGATGTGTGAGGCACCCAGGCAGCCGTACACCCGACGACAGAGGTGATAGAATCCCCAGAGGAAGTGGAAGGAGGTAAGAGGAGCTCCTTACCTTCCCCAAGGACTGCGACCCAGAGACTGAGACTCTCTGTGGCTCTCAGAGGAGGGGGAGGGGCAGCTCGCAGTGTGAAAACCGGTGCTCTCCAAGACCCCTCACAGCCGGAGGGGATCCCCCTATGGAGGGAGCGGAACTGTTGCGAAGGCAGTTTCAGCAAGCTAGCCCCTCAGCAGAGCAGAGAGCAACAGCGAGGCGAGAAACCTCTGAGATGGGGGAGGCCAAAGTAAGCGCCCCTCCCCCACCCAGCCTGCCCGACTGGCGCTTCAGCACAGCGGCGCCTGAGCTGAGGCCCCATCCCCAGAGGCAGCAGCCCCCAGGCGCCCGAGCCCCACCAGCCGCGGCAGCGTGACCGCCCCACCCCCACAGGCAGTGGCCCCCAGGTGCGAGGGCCGACCAGCACCAAGGGGAGCCTGTGCCCCGCACTAAAGGCAGCAGCAGTTCAGGCCCCACCAAGCCACAGCCCCAGCTGCTCTGGCGGGACCAAGCCACAGCCCCAGCTTCCCCATGCCACGGCCCCAGCTCCTTTGGCTGGACTGTGCCCTGCCCCCAGCCATTTGGGCTTGACCACCCCCCCAACCCCTGGCTCCAACAGCTTCGGCTTGGCCTGTGCTCAGGCGCCAGCTGAATTGGTGCCAGCAACTCCGGCCCACCGCACTCCAGTTCCAGCTTCTTTGGCCCAGCGCACTCCAGTTCCAGCTTCTTTGGCCCAGCGCACTCCAGTTCCAGCTTCTTTGGCCCAGCGCACTCCAGTTCCAGCTTCTTTGGCCCAGCGCACTCCAGTTCCAGCTTCTTTGGCCCAGCGCACTCCAGCTCCTCCTTCTTCGGCCCAGCGCACTCCAGTTCCAGTTTCTTCTGCCCAGCGGCACTCCAACCCCCGCTTCTTTGGCCCAGTGGCACCTCAGCTGCGGCTGCTTCAACTCACCCACACCGGAGCCCCAGCTGCTTCGGCCTAGCTGTGCTCCAGTCTCAGCTGTTCCCACGCTCCAGTTCCAACTGTTCCCATGCTTCCCCCCCAGCAGCCTCCACTCAGCCATGCCTCAGATCAGCCAGGGGCTGGCGAGAGTGCCCGCGGATTGAGGTGGGCCAGAATACATAGCTTGACCCCCACCCAGCGGCAGCAAGAGGAAACTGCGACCATATATTTTCACTATGAGGAAAAGTAAGCCAACACCGACAGGCACCACGCAAAAATATATTAAATCTCCAGACCAAAAGGAAAATGACAAGCACCCAGAAGTCAACCCAGAAAGCACAGAAATGTATAACCTTAATGACAGAGATTCAAAATAGCCATCATAAAAAAGCTTAATGAAATACAAGAAAACACAGACAATTCAATGAAATCAGGAGTTTCTTCACAAGAGATTAAAACTATTTAAAAAACAATCAGAAATCTTAGCGATGAAAAACACAATAGAGGAGATGATAAAGACAAATCTGGAAGCCTTAAGCGTCAAAGCTGACAATATGGAGGAAAGAATCAGCATTATTGAGGACAGCAATGCAGAAATGCTCCAGACGGAGGAGGAAAGAGAACTAAGACTAAAAAGAAATGAAGAAACTCTGAGAAATATCCAACTCAATTAGGAAATCCAACATAAGGATTATAGGTATTCCAGAGGGAGAAGAGAGGGAAAAAGGAGCAGAGAACTTGTTCAAAGAAATAATAGCTGAGAACTTCCCAAACCTGGGGAAGGAGCTGGAAATACCAGTGAATGAAATAAATAGATCTCCTAAATATATCAACATGAAAAGACCCTCTCCAAGGCATACAGTAGTAAAGCTGGCAAAAGTCAACGACAAAGAAAAGATATTAAGGGCAGCTAGACACAAAAAAATAACATACAAAGGATTTCCTACCAGGCTCTCAGCCGATTTCTCGACAGAAACTTTACAGGCTAGGAGAGAGTGGAAAGATATATTCAAAATTCTGAAGGACAAAAACTTTCAGCCAAGAATACTCTATCCAGCAAAAATATCTTTTAGATATGATGGAGAAATAATAACTATCCCAGATAAACAAAAGCTAAGGGAGTTCATTGCCACAAGACCCCCACTACAAGAAGTGCTCAAGAAGGTCCTTATCCCTGAGGAAAAAAAGAGAAAGGGGATTCAAAATTTTGAACAAGGAGGAAAACAGGTCGACAAAACCAGAAAAATTGCAGTCCTCTACCAAAATAGATTAGCAAACACTTAAATATAAAACCAAAGATCAAGGGAAGGTAAGCACCAAGCATAAATATAACCTCATGTTAAACACAAACTCACAACACAAGAAGGAATAAGATGTGATAACAATAACTTAGAAGGGGAAGAGGAAAAGAATCGAATTGACTTAGTCTAAGGGAATAAGAAGCCATCAAAAAATGGACTATCACATCCATGAGATTTTTTTTATACAAACCTCATGGTAACCACTAACCAAATAATCAGAACAGAATCACACATGATAAAGAAAGAGAAAACTAAGAGAACCCCCGTACAGAACTACCAAACTAAATTGGTAGTCCAAAACACATGGGACGAGAAACAAAAGAAATGCAAAAGAACTGGAAAAAGAGCGATAAAATAACAACAAGCCCCCATATATCAATAATTACCCTAAATGTAAATGGACTGAACTTTCCCATCAAAAGACACAGAGTGGTGGGATGGATTAAAAAACAAGACCCAACAATATGCTACCTCCAGGAAACACATCTCAGCTCTAAAGACAAACACAGGCTCAGAGTGAAAGGATGGAAGACAATACTCCAAGCTAACGGCAAACAAAAGGAAGCAGGTGTTGCCATACTTATATCACACAAAGTTGACTTCAAGATAAAACAGGTAATGAGAGACAAAGAGGAGCAATATATAATGATAAAAGGGACCAAGAAGACATATCACTTTTAAATATATATGCACCCAATACAGGAGCACCAAGGTACCTAAAGCAACTATTAACAAACCTAAAAGGAGATATTAACAACAACACAATAGTAGTAGGGGATCTCAACATCCCACTCTCATCAATGGACAGATCATCCAGACAGAAAATAAACAAGGAAATAATGGACCTAAACAAAAAACTAGATGAGATGGACTTAATAGACATATACAGAGCACTCCACCAAAACACAGCAGATTACACATTCTTCTCAAGCGCATATGGAACATTCTCAAGAATAGACCATATGTTGGGAAACAAGGCATGCTTATATAAATTTAAGAAGATTGAAATCATAACAGGCATCTTTTCAGACCATAACGCCATGAAGTTAGAAATCAACTACAAAGAAAACACCAGGAAAGTGACAAAGCTGTGGAGACTCAACAACATGCTACTAAACAACCAGTGGATCATTGATGAAATTAAAGGAGAAAGCAAAGCATATCGGGAGACAAATGAAAATGAAAATACACTGTACCAACTCATATGGGATGCAGCAAAAGCAGTCCTGAGAGGGAAACTCATAGCAATACAGGCCCGCCTTAACCAACAAGAAAAAGCCCAAATAAGCAACCTCAAACTACGCCTAACAGAATTAGAAAAAGAAGAACAAACAAAGCCTAAAGTCAGTAGAAGGAGGGAAATAATAAAAATCAGAGCAGAAATAAATGAAATTGAAATTAAAAAAAAACAGTAGAAAGGCTCGATGAAACAAAGAGCTGGTTCTTTGAGAAGATAAACAAAACTGACAAACCCTTAGCCAGACTCACCAAGAAAAACAGAAAGAAGGCTCAAATAAATAAAATTAGAAATGAAAAAGGAGAAATTACAACAGATACCACAGAAATACAAAAGATTACAAGAGAATACTATGAAAAACTATACGCCAACAAATTGGACAATCTAGAAGAAATGGATAAATTCCTAGACTCATACAACCTCCCAAAACTGAATCAAGAAGAAAGAGAACCTGAATAGACCAATCACAAGCAAAGAGATCAAAACAGTAATCAAAAACCTCCCAAAAAATAAAAGTCCAAGACCAGATGGCTTCTCTGGAGAATTTTACCAAACATTCAAAGAAGACTTAATACCTATCCTTCTCAAACTATTCCAAAAAATAGAGGAAGATGGAACACTTCCCAACACATTCTACAAGGCCAACATCACCCCGATACCAAAGTCAGGCAAAGACAATACTAAGAAGGAAAACTACAGACCAATATCCCTGATGAACATAGACGCAAAAAACCTCAACAAAATATTGGCAAACCAAATACAGCAATACATTAAAAAGATCATACACCATGATCAAGTCGGATTTATACCAGGGACACAGGGATGGTTCAACATCTGCAAATCAATCAAGGTGATACACCACATTAACAAAACGAGGAATAAAAACCATATGATCATCTCAATAGATGCAGACAAGGCTTTTGACAAGATCCAACATCCATTTATGATAAAAACTCTCAACAAAATGGGTATAGAAGGAAAGTATCTTAACATAATAAAGGCCATATATGACAAACCCACAGCCAACATCATACTCAATGGGGAAAAACTGAAAGCCATCCCTCTGAAAACAGGGACAAGACAAGGGTGCCCACTCTCGCCACTTTTATTCAACACAGTACTGGAGGTTCTGGCCAGGGCAATTAAGCAAAAAAAAGGAATCCAAATAGGCAACGAAGAAGTGAAACTCTCGCTGTTTGCAGATGACATGATCTTATATATAGAAAACCCTAAAGAATCCATTGGAAAACTATTAGAAATAATCAACAACTAAAGCCAAGTGGCAGGGTCCAAAATCAACTTACAGAAATCAGTTGCATTTCTATATACCAACAACGAACTAACAGAAAGTGAACTCAAGAAGACCATCCCATTTACAATTGCAACAAAAAGAATAAAATATCTAGGAGTAAATTTAACCAAAGAAGTGAAAGACCTATACAATGAAAACTGTAAGACATTACTGAGTAAAATCAATGATGACATAAAGAAATGGAAAAAGATTCCATGCACTTGCATTGGAAGAATAAACATTGTTAAAATGTTTAACATTTTAACCTACCTAAAGCAATCTACAGATTCAATGCAATCCCAATCAGAACCCCAAGGACATTCTTCACAGAAATAGAACAAAGAATACTAGCATTCATATGGGGCAATAAAAGACCCCAAATAGCTAAAGCAACCCTGAAAAAGAAGAACAAGGCTGGAGGCATCACAATCCCTGACTTCAAAACATACTACAAAGCGATAGTAATTAAAACAGCATGGTACTGGTACAAAAACAGACACACAGATCAATGGAATAGAATTGAAAGTCCAGAAATAAAACCTCATATCTATGGGCAGCTAATCTTTGACAAAGGAGCTAAGGACATACAGTGGAGAAAGGAAAGTCTCTTAATAAATGGTGCTGGGAAAACCGACAGCCACTTGCAAAAGAATGAAAATAGACCATCTTCTTTCACCATACACAAAAATTAACTCAAAATGGATCAAAGAACTAAAGGTGAGACCTGAAACTATAAAACTCCTGGAGGAAAATATAGGTAGTACACTACTTGTCATCAGCCATAAAGGGATCTTTTTGAATTCCATGTCTACTCAGACAAGGGAAACAAAAGAAAAAATTAACAAGTGGGACTTCATCAGATTAAAGAGCTTCTACAAGGCAAATGAAACCAAGATCAAAATGAATAGGGAACTCACCAGCTGGGAAAAAATATTTGCAAACTGTATATCTGACAAGGGATTAATCTCCATAATATACAAAGAACTCACACAACTGACTAACAAAAAAACAAACAACCCAATCAAAAAATGGGCAGAGGAAATGAACAGACACTTCTCCAAAGAAGATATACAGATGGCCAATAGGCACATGAAAAGATGCTCAACATCACTAATCATCAGGGAAATGAAAATCAAAACCACACTAAGATATCATCTTACACCCGTTAGAATGGCTATAATCACCAAGACAAAAAGCAACAAATGCTGAAGAGGCTGTGGAGAAAGGGGAACCCTAATCCACTGCTGGTGGGAATGCAAACTGGTGCAGCCTCTATGGAAAACAGTATGGAGAGTCTTCAAAAAATTAAAAATAGAAACACCTTATGATCCAGCTATCCCACTACTGGGTATCTACCCAACGAACCTGAAATCAACAATCCAAAGAGGCTTATGCACCCCTATGTTCATTGCAGCATTACTCACTATAGCCAAGACACAGAAGCAACCCAAGTGTCCCTCGACTGGTGATTGGATCAAGAAGGTGTGGTACATATATACCATGGAATACTACTCAGCCATAAAAAAAGACAAAATGGTCCCATTTGCAACAACATGGATGGACCTGGAGGGTATTATGTTAAGTGAAATAAGCCAGAAAGAGAAAGACAGACAGTACATGATTTCACTCATATGTGGAAGATAAACCAACACACGGACAGATAGATAGAACTGTTTGGTGGGGGGGGCGGGCACAAGAGGTGGAGGAATGCACATATGTGGTGACTGATAAACAATAACATACAACAAAAATTTCACAATAAAAAAATGAAAATAAAAAGTCAGTATCATGAGGAGTGGGGGTGTGGAATGGCTGGGATTATGGTTCTATAATAAAAAACGCTGAAAAGACATACAACCAATTATAATGTACGACCCCAGATTAGGTCCTGATGAGGAAACAAACAGATATAATAGATATTTCATGATAATTGGGAACATTTGAATATGGAGTGAATATTAGATGATACTATGGAATTATTATGAATTTTCTTAGATGTGACAATGGTATGTGGCTATCTAGGGGACTGGCCTTATTCTAAAGAGATATATGCTAAAGAATAGAATTTAGAGGTGATGTGTTGTGAAATCTACAATTTATTTTCAAACGGCATAGCCAAAAAAAAAAAAAGTATGGATAGAAATAGAGAGAGAAAGCAAATATGAAAAGTCAACAGATATTATATCTAGAAGGTACACAGTGTTTATTTTACTATTTTTAAACTTTTCTTATATGTTGAAAATTTTCATGATTAAAAAGCTAGAGAAAAGTAGTCAGCTATGGAATTATGCTAATATACTATCATCTTTCTGCTTTCTGGTCTTGCATTCAGCTAGGAACATGTATTACCTTCATAACCAGAAAAACAGCGAGCTGTAAGTAGTCCCCAGCTTAATCAAGTAATCAAACTGGCTACACTAACAGCATCACTAAGTGCTAAAAGGAGCACTTAAAAGTCCTCAGAATAAGAGCCCTGTTCAGATTATATTGTTTCTTTTTTGTTAAAAAATTTTACAAACCACTCTAACGGAAATTCCTAGTCAAAAGCACCTACATATTAAAACTAAAATGGTCACTAACACAAACATGTAATAACATTCCAAATACCACTTTTCATAAAGCCAAGAGTACCTATCAAGTATTTTTGCAAAAGCCAAACTGACAGTCACAAAAAATTCTCAATCATTTTAAGGTTGACTCTAGATGGAATCATGGAAGTAACGGAGAAGTAGCCATTTACCATTTCGTAACAGCCTTGGAGCAGAGAGGCACCCTCCTCTGAAAGAAGAGAGAAGCCTCCTTGTTCTGGGGCCAGAGTTGAATTCCACTCTCAGCCACGTGAGCATAGAGCAAAAGCTGAGCACAGGGATTATCACAGAGCACCTCAGCCAGGCCCTTCACTGGAGGCACTGTCTATGCCAAGGTCTCCTTTCATCCCTGAACTGTAACTGAGAGGAAGGGCCCCTTCTAAATTCTCAGCTGCCAGAAACCGGAGACTCAATACGGATTTATTTAAGGGCCTTTGCCAGAGATCTGCGGGATTCATTCTGTCCTGTAACATAAAACAGCCTCACACCAGGTTCCCCACTAAAACATAAACATGGTATGTTTTTTCTGTTCATTTTATATATTCAAAAGTATTTTTTTCCAAGGAAAAGCTCAACTTCTTTTGCTATATTTTTGTGCATATGCTTTTCTAGGAGGGCAGAATAAAGATGATTCCACATTCAAAAATGTATGTTCGTGTTAGCTGAACAAAGGCTTTCCTGAACATTTTTATCACTGAGCCACATTCCCCATTAAACTCTCTAAAAAGAATAAATTATCAGAATAAAATCATTACATATAATGTATTAAGAGATAAGATGATTCTTATATTTTATAAAGCTGTGACCAAAGGAGCTAAAAACATCTGTCTTTTTACCAAGTAAAAATAAAGACACGGTAGTACTCACAAAAACACAATTTGTCTTACGGAAAGTATTGTCTACCACATCGTTGTGCTTCATAGTTCCTTCCTCAAGATCTCGAATATAGTTGGCACATAATAAGGTACTTATGCCCATTTTCTGCCCAACTTTTTATTTTGAAAAATTTAAAACATATAATTTTTTGTTTATTTTTTACCTATTTTTAAGATTAATATATATATGCATATAGCCATACTCCTACATTATTACTAATAATTCATATTTGTGTGATTTAAAATTCCTTAAAAATTAAGTAATGGAAATTCAGAGAATGCTATCTAAATAAATCTGGCTTTTCAACAAATAGTGAAGTTGGTTTGTGATCTCTCTTGATTTACAGTAATTTACATCTGGATATATTTTCTCATATTAACATTTCCATTAAACAGTGAAATATTCCCAAGGTTAAAAACCTTTATTTGCTTTCACTTATCATTCAGGAAACTAAAAAGTAAAACTATTTTCTCCCGAGAGGTTGGAGCTTATCAGTTTATAGTTCAAAACAAAGTAAAAGTCTGGAACACAGCTCATTCACCTAATTAAGAACAAATCTTTTGGTTGGTTTTCATTATGAGCCTTTTAGTGCTCCTACTGTTGTTTTTTTAATCTGTATCTATGCATTATTTTTACATTTTGAAAACAATTTTTTAAAATTAGTTGCCTACATTGAAAGATCAGATGATCTGACTTGAGAATCCTGCTTCCAAGCTTCTCTCGAAACATCAGAGCCACACTGGGACTATTTTTTTTTTTTTTTTGGTGAGGAAGATCAGCCCTGAGCTAACATCCGTTGCCAATCCTCCTCTTTTTGCTAAGGAAGATTGGCGCTGGGCTAACATCCGTGCCCATCTTCCTCTACTTTATATGGGACACCACCATAGCACGGCTCGATAAGCAGTGCAGTGGCCTGCGCCCGGGATCCGAACCTGTGAACCCCGGGCCGCTGAAGCATAGTGCGCGAACTTAACCACTACACCACCAGGCCAGCCCCTCACACTGGGTCTTAATTGTCACGTGACAGCTACTGGCTGGGCATGAGCAGGGGCCGCCTTCCAACTGGGGCAGGCTCCCCACTTTGTCAGAGCTACACCCACTGTCAACTGCCTGTCTTCTTCCCTACGAAATTATGAGCTAGAGACCCCTGGTCTACACCATTACTTCCCCCCATTTTACTTATCATGTTGAAATGACTGAAAATATTCTTAATATATTATGAAATATATTTTGTGATCAAAATTCTGGATTTTTAAGAAATCATGTTATTTCCCTAATAAATTCGGTGACACCTCATCCCCACCTTCCATTCACAAGTGTTCAGCCTGGGCCAAAAAGTTAAAATGAAAATACAACACAGTCATACAGAGCCTTCACTTTTTTCTCCACTCCAAATAGAGTCAAACACTTATGAACTAAAAAAAAAAAAAAGGTTGACAAAATACTATCTTAAATTATTCCCAAGCAGTCATAGGCTCTTTAAACGTTCTACCTGTGTATAATAAGAGACATGAAAAACTGCTTCCTTGTTAGAAACAGTTCTGAGATACTCTATGGGGCTTTCTGGTTGCTATGGTACATAAATAAGCTAGTATAACCATTTTTGTGCAGGGACAGGAAATACATTGCACAGGAATTGGGATACAAAGATATAGATTTTAAAGTAAAGTTCACTATGGCATTTTCCATGTTCTTATCTGAAAATACAAACGAGATCAAGGAAGGTTACCATAAAGTCTTGATAGACTCACAAAAGATTAGTAAGGCTAGAGATAATTACGAAGCAGTTCTGAACTCTTAAGGCAACCATAATCCTTGATTCTATATTAAGGCATCCAAAAGTTCAAAAAACTCTTAAATAAACGTGAATTAAACATGCTGTGAAATTTTTACTTTTATCTAAGAGTGTATCAAAAACTTGAGGGAGGGCAGCAGGGTACAGGGAAGTCTGAGACATCACTAACCTCAGGAAATTGACAACATGGTGAGTTTACATGGCAAAGCAACAGGTTGGTAAGAGCCAGAGTAGCAGCAGAGAAGTGTGAGATTAGGACCGAAGTGAGGAAGTCAGAGAACAAGCTACCTTTTTTTTTTTTTAGCTAGACCTATATCACAGGCTACTTATCAGGCTACCTACAAATACTTTATAGTTTATATGCTAAAAATGGTTCCCTGGATATGAGCCTTGCCCAGACGTGAAGCAGCAGATAAAAGGAACTGGCATTTGGCCACACATTCTCAATTATCATCACTGACTACATTTCCCTAAAGGCATGTGAAACGAACAGAAGAAACCTCAACCAAATTGGAGTAGGGAAGGTCAGTAGGGGAGCTCTCATGCTCTATCATACACTGTTAACTACTCCAAATAAGAAGAGGCACAAAGCTTGCATCTCTGATAGAAAGTACAACTACTTGACTACTGAAGGAAGATTTCTCTCTCTGCCTGGCAACAGCCCAGCCAACGAGAAATGACACAGCTCAACTAATGAGAAGCCGTCAACACCATCAACTGTTACTTTCTTCCAACAGACTTTCATTTAGAATAGCTCCACCCTACTCTCCTCCCACTCCCCACCCTTCGGCTCTATAAAAGCAAGCCCCTTCCTTTGTCTCTGTGGATTTGCCTACAGTTTGCCATAGCATGAACATCCTGAATTGCTATTCTTTTGGCTATTCCCAAATAAAGTCGTTTTAACGGTAAAATAACTAGTGAATTTGCTTTTTAAGTTGACACATATGGTGTCAGAAGGGATTCAAAGGTAGTGACCCACGAGAGATGGCGACCCCTGGAATTGAGCAAGGTACCCACATTGAACCCCTGTGCTCATCACTTCTGTGAGCTGCTGCCTGCTTTCAATTTGGTAAGTCTCTTCTTGGATTCCAAGCTCCCTTTGCATTCTGAGCTCTCTGACTTGATTCGGGATCAGAAGAGGCTTTGCCCTCTCAGGGGAGGGACTCTGTCCTCCCAGTTCAAGGCTCTGTCCTTGGGTTCAAGGTGTCATCATTGGTGAGTACTCAGTTATTTTCTGAAGGTAGCACAGTTCCTTTAGGGGCTCAGGCTTGCTGAGAATCCAGGAATTTTTCTTTGGCTTTCAGATTTCTTTTGGAATCAAGGCTGGGAATCCAGCAAATTTCTTTTGTTTTTAGATTCCTTTGGGGATCAAGGCTAGGACTCTAGCAACTTTCTTGGGTTTTCAGAGGAAATTTCAGAAATGGGATCCCAGTCATCTAAATGTTCTGAGGGAAACCCTCCTTCAGGGACCCAGGCTGGGTTTATCTTTAAGAACTATGAGCCCCTTACATGCATATTTTTAACTAAGTGGACCAAACTGACCAAAAGAGTAGTTCAGAATTACAATGACCATTATGGGGAACTTTCGATCTCCCTAAACTTGCTTCTCTTAAAACCAAATTAGAAGATTGCAGCTCTAAAATTAAGCAAAATGAATGGTATATCTATTTTCATTGGTACCTGGAGGCTTCTGAACACACATAAAACTCTAAAATTGCCTCACTACAAGGTACCATGTCTAAATTAGCCAAAACACCTAAAAAACTGAGGGAGAACAAAATGGCCTCTGAAGCCTCATGTTCCCCTTTTCCTTCTTCCTTGTCTCAGGCACCATCTTGTTTGTCTTCCCACACTCCTTTGTCTCAGACTCAATCCTGGCAGCCATCTTGTACTCAGGCTCTGCCCCTGGCACCATCTTCCTCTCTCCACCTTTGCAAAACCTGCCCCTTTAAAATCAGACCCTCTGAGGATTCAAATGCTAAAGACTTAATTACTATTTCTAAGTTAACTGGAGCAAATAAACAACTAGAAGGAAAAAAAAATTTAAATAGCATTTACCCTAGACTTTTGATACCAGACAGAATGACTCCAAAAACAGCTCTAAAAGGTTCCTTACAGAATGCAAATTAAAAAAACTTTAGTAAGAGACTCTAGCCATCTGAACAAGTAACCTTAACTTAGTCCATCTGCCAGAAATACGATTTGGATCCAATTATTCTTTTGAGTTTTGTGCCTGAGACATGGTTAAAACTTGAAAACAAAATTATAAGGTCTCCGTTTGCATCTGTTTGTATATTATATGAGTCTACATATACATGTGTTGTAGATACGTGGTATATTTCTACCTCCAGATGGTACTGCTAAAATTGATTTGTAAAGAGCTCTATTTACTTGGCTTAAAAATAAATAAGTGCTTATATGAATTAAAATATAATGAAAACCAACCCAAACGCTTTTCAGTTTATGTGATCTCAGATTAATCTTTAGTAAATAAATGTTAGCTTAAGGTTGTTGGTTTAAGTGAAACAGGAATGTCTTTAGAGTTATCGATGCTGAATATAATGCAGGCATACAATTTTCATTCTACCTGAGTTTATTAAACTCATGTTATCTCTGTTACAAAATTTGTCAACAAGAAAAGTAACTTAAGATGATAGTTAGCTCTTTAATATCTAATCCAAGCATGACTGTTACAAGTAAGTAATTTAAACAAATGTGAATAAGATCAAAGTTTATACTATGTTAACCCAAATAATGGATGGTCACTGAATAGCTAAATCATTTCCAAATAAGATGAACATTAATTACTGAACATAAGTTTACCTACTTTTGGCCTCCTACTGCGGAGAAACTAAAGACATTTGAGTATATTAGTGAACATGTTTTATGCTACACTGAGAAATTTTCTAGGAAAAAAAGCACGTTTCTAGAAATTTATAAAAAGTATTTATAAGTTTGCCAGGCTGCAAAATGCTAATACAGTTCACAATTGCTTACTTCTTAATTTTCACTAGGAATTAAGGATTCGAAAGGTTAAAAATTCTAATATATGTAACCAAAGCTACTAGAAATATAAAGGGAAACATTTCCCTAGGCATGGAGAGGAGGATGTGTATTTCAATAAAGGAAGGTATGAGGAATGGAAATGCATTTTGTTGAGGGAAAAGAAAGCAACTTTGTCCTAAAGAGAGGCTGGGTATTTCAGAATTGTTTCTTTTTTTATGTGTGTGAGGAAGATTAGCCCTGAGCTAATATCTGATGCCAATCCTCCTCTTTTTGCTGAGGAAGATGGGCCCTAAGCTAACATCCGGGCCCATCTTCCTCTATTTTATATGGGACGCCGCCACAGCATGGCTTGACAAGTGGTGTATCGGTGCGCGACGGGGATCTGAACCTGCAAACCCTGGGCCGCCAAAGCGAAGTGCACGCACTTAACTGCTACGCCACCGGGCCAGCCCAGCATTTCAGAATTGGACAGAGAAAAAGAGGACAAAATCTCAATGTAAAAAGAAAGTGGTAGAGGGTTTATGGAAAGGAATCTTGGGAAAGGAACTTCATGCACCATCAGGACTGGCTAAGATTGAAATGAATGAGTTTTAATATAAAAAATAAGCTGATGCCAACAAAAAAACACAAACAACCCAATCAAAAAATGGGCAGAGGAAATGAACAGACACTCCTCCAAAGAAGATATACAGATGGCCGATAGGCACATGAAAAGATGTTCAACATCACTAATCATTAGGGAAATGCAAATCAAAACCACTCTAAGATATCACCCTCACGCCCATTAGAATGACTATAATCACCAAGACAAAAAACAACAAATGTTGGAGAGGTTGTGGAGAAATGGGAACCCTCATTCACTGCTGGTGGGAATGCAAACTGGGGCAGCCTCTATGGAAAACAGTATGGAGATTCCTCAAAAAATTAAAAATAGAAATACCTTATGATCCAGCTATCCCACTACTGGGAATCTATCCAACGAACCTGAAATCAACAATCCAAAGAGGCTTATGCACCCCTATGTTCACTGCAGCATTATTCACTATAGCCAAGACATAGAAGCAACTCAAGTGTCCCTCGACTGGTGATTGGATCAACAAGATGTGGTATATATATACAACGGAATACTACTCAGCCATAGAAAAAGACAAAATCATCCCACTTGCAACAACATGGGTGGACCTGGAGGATATTATGTTAAGTGAAGTAAGCCAGAAAGAGAAAGACAAACACCGTATGATCTCACTCATATGTGGAAGATAAACCAACACACGGACAGAGAAAACTGTATTGTGGTTACCAGGGGCAATGGGGGTAGGGGGTGGGCACAAGGGGTGAAGGGAGACATGTATATAGTGATGGACAAACAACAAGGTACAACCAAAAATTTCAAAATGTTATCAACTATTAAAACATCAATAAAATAAATAAGATGATGCAAAATTAAAATTTGGCTTTCTTTTCTGTTAAGAGGACAAGGTTTTCTTGGGCTACTGGTCCGCTTTTGATAACAGATTATATAAGCTTCTTTACCTTTTAGGTAATATGCCTAGAAAACAGAGATTTTGTGTTTTATCAAAATAATTTCCTGTGTAGTTTTATAAGATCTTTAATTACTTAGGAAAAACTGAGTTTTCTTAAATATTAAAAGAGTTAAGTTTGCTTACAACTATGTAACATTTAATATTTGCCTTTGAAATCTTTTATTGTTACTTTGGTCAAACAGATAGTTAAGTATTATTTAATACTTAATACATAATGATCTGTGATCCTATTTTGTCAAGCGTCCAAACCTTTGATTTTTTTTTTTGGAAGACTAGCCCTGAGCTAACATCTGTTGTCAATCTTCCTCTTTTTTTCTCCCCAAAGCCCCCAGAACATAGTTGTATATCCTAGTTGTAGGTCCTTCTAGTTCTTCTATGTGGGATGCTGCCTCAGCATGGCTTGATGATCGGTGAGTAGGTCTGCACCCAGGATCCGAACCAGCAAACCCTGGGTTGCTGAAGCGGAACACCTGAACTTAACTGCTGCGCCACCAGGCTGGCCCCAAAAACCTTTGATATTTTTGACAAGCTTCCTAAAAATTCAAATTCTAAATGAAGTCTTTTTGACCTGTATGTAACTCTGGGCTTTTCCAGAGGGACCTGGAGCACCTCAAAAGATCTGTTCCCTCTCCTTATAAAAAGAGAGATGATAAACTAATTAGGCTTATTTGATAAGTCAAATTACATGGGAAGCATGGTCAAATAAGTCACAATAAACCTTTTTAGGTTATATTGTATGGGTGAATGTTAGTAATATAAGTGTTTTTAGACATTGTACAAAATTGCTAAAAATCTGATAAGTCCTAATATAATGTTATCACTTGTAATTCCAGTTACTATCTAAAACTGTATGTCACAAAAATACCCAAATTTCTTTGTCAAATGCATTATAATGAATGTTCATCTGATCCTTACCCACTGCCTTTTTTTTTCTGGTGGGGGGGGGTCGGTCCTGTGTCATTTACAGTTATTGGTTTACTCTGATGCTTTTACAAATATGTTTCATCTTCAAAGACATTCATGGAAAAGATTTGACAAGTACTCTGGAATCGGGTTTTGATAACTTTAAGATCATAACACTGAACTGAGAATTTCTAAAACTCTAATGGAAAACTGATCTGTTTAATGTTTTGTTTTCCAGATGAAACGGACCTCCTTTTCTCCTCTCCTTTAAGCTATCTATAATTTACAGCAATTTGGTCAAGTGTATCTTTGCAACAAAGGTTGAAACATTTATCTTTTTCTCTCTACCTAATCCCTCCAGAATTCGGAAACCCTTAAGTATTCTTTTCATGACAATATATGTAGTTACATAAATTCAGCGAGAATCTGTTCTCCTTATAACAGGACACAATTGGAAATACCGGCTACATTACCTAAGCTTTGACTAGAATGTCATATTTGAGAGAGACATATACGTAGATTCAGATACGGTCAGACAGTTTCAAAGAACTGCTTGCTTACAAGGTACCAGCAAAGCAATCTTTAAAAAGGGAGCTTCTATGGTCAATCACTATTCTTGCTGCATTTATATAAACAATCAGGCCAAGTTTAACACAAACAAATTAGTTTTACTTATGATTATCTTTATTAAAAATGGGGGTAATTATGAAGAGAAAAATTATGTTTGCACCTTTGTATACATTAAATTCTAGTCCGATTAACTGTCTTTTTGGTTTTGTTATATACCTGGACTGGATCCTAAATTCTTCCAGCTTCCTTAAATGTCTGGCTATGACTCTCCAAAGTAATATTCCCAATTTTTACTGTCCTTGAAATATCCTTGGAAGGAACTATACTAGGCCCTCCTCACTAACCAAATGGCAGCCAAACTTTAGGGACTTGAGTCTTGGGTACATGTCTCACATCTAGTCCTGCATAAATGCTGGAGACCTCCAAATCAAACTGACTAGGATTTCAAGCAGCCAACATCTGAGGCAGACAGCTTTCCCAAGATGACTGGACCAGGCCTGTACACCCTCTTCTCACTGTTGCTTTTCTGCTTTATTTTCTCCCTCTCTATCTTTGAAGTACAATGCTCTTGTCTGCATTTCCCAATCCCTTGCCAATGGCGGAATTCTCTCTGATTGCTGGATTTGCCATCAGAAACCTCAATCTGTCCAAGATAGTGATGACCCTTTAGTTCACTCTATAAGTAATTTCACTGGGATTCTAGATGCTGTTGTTTATCTAAATTGCTCTGCTGGCCCATTTTACTGAGTCAGGGTGCTAAGCCCACCTAAACTTGTCCCTTGCTTTAATTTAACCCAACCTTAGAACAGGAAAATAAGATCTTTTGAATATTTGTATGAAAAATTTTGTGGGACCATTAATCTAAGTCGAATCATTTATAAGTTTCTTAACATGTCCATGTATTTCGGCAACCTCTCGGTATGTAACAACATAGTATCTGAGCCTTGGTTATATAATGCTAACGTCTCTACACTGATGAACAAGTCTATCAGATGATATCATTTATGCAGGAGGCTTATATACATCCCCTGGTTACATCTTCCTGTGTGGAAGTTTCAGTAATAGCTTTTATGCCTGGGCAACTCATCACCTTGACAGCTGGAGAATACAAGGATAGTGTGCCCTTGCCATATTCACTGTCCTGCATAACCAAACAGAGACTTCTTACTGGTCTTTCCCACTGAATCTCCATAGTTTCCCTAAAGGAGAACTCCTAGAAGGTCTATGTGACAGAGGTGGGTTTGCCTCCCTGGGAAGAGCTTTCTTCCCATGAATTAGTGTGGGTGCCAATGAACAAATGATCAGGAACCTCTCCTTGACACTAGAAGAGCTGGACAACTCCAGAACTAAAGCAGTTTCAGCCCAGTAACAATCACTTAACTCACTGGCCAAGGTAGTTTTGGATAATTACATAGCCCTTGATTATCTACTAAATGAGCAAGGAGGTGTCTATGTGGTGGTGAACACCTCCTGTTGCACAGGGATAAATGCCTTTGGGGAAGGAGAAACCCAATTACATAAGATTAGAGGGCAAGCACATCGGCTGTAACAAATTTCACCTAACAAGCCACGGTCTTTTGATTTGTTCAGCTGGTTACCTTCAAGTCTGGGCTCCTGGTTTAGAACCACCCTGCAAACTGAGATTATAGTATTGCTCTTAATCTTACTCTGTATAATTACTGTAAAGTTCTGTACCTACTGCCTGCCGAACCTCTGTAAAAATGATGTGCCCAATAAGGTGATGCCAGCTGAGCACTTCGAGATGATCTCCAACAACTACAACATTGGCAAAATATAGATTTTAGATGGGAAATGCCTGTGAGTTCTCCCTCTAACTTTCCTTGTTACTCAAATGTGGCCTTAATGGTTTCCAACCACTATGCACTTTCCCTCCAACATGTGACATGACAACCAGGAAAGGTCCTTCCTGGCACTGAAGGACAAGACCACTATGTGCAGAGAACCTGACTCTTGCTCAGTGATACTTCTGGAGAAAGATCTTGATCAAAAGGGGTAAATGTGAAATGAATAAAAGAAACTTCAACCAAATTGGAGTCAGGAAGGCCTGTAGGGGGAGCTCTCACACCCATCATACATTATCAATTACTCCAAACTGGAAGAGACCTAACACTTGCATCTCCAACAGGAAGTACAACTACTTTACTACTGAAGGAAGATTTCTCTCCTGACATGGCAACAGCACAGCCAACGAGAAATGCCACAGCTCAGGCAATCAGGAGCTGTTGTAACCCTGAACTGTTACTTTCTTCCAAGTGACTTTCACTTAGAACAGTCCCTCCCCACCCACTATGGGAACCCCTTCTTACTCTCTATACTCTATAAAAGCAAGCCCCTTCCTTTGTCTCTCTGGATTTGCCTATGGCGCCATAGCATGCATGTCGCGAATTACAATTCTTTTGGCTTTTCCCAAATAAACTCGTTTTGAGAGTAAAATAACTACTGAATTTGCTTTTTAAGTTGATGGGCAGAATGAATGTCATCCTTGAGAATGCAATTGAAGGTATGTACATAATTTTCTCCTTCTGTTTCTGTTTTCAGATGTTCTATATCTTTGTGATAATGCTCTTGGTTTGGCTGAGGTGAGAGTGGGCAAAAGAGATGGAAATGTAACAGATGAACAGAAGATAGAACAGTTTCAGATCTAGCTTCTCTCTTTGTTCCCTGTCAGCCAACAGTTTTACCTTTCCCATTGAATTAGCAAGAAAGAATAGCTCTGAAAACCACACAAAAAGGTGCTTTTCTTTTTTATTACAGAGAGAGTATCACATGGCTGGCTCACACAAGCCTCTGCTGCCCTGGGCTAGAGATGCACTGTTACCAAGGCCCCTGGCTGGCCCTGGGAGAAAGCCTCATCCCTCTAACCCTTTAAGGAGTCACTGTAATAAGATTTTGACTATAAGCAGCTGAAAAATGGAGGTCAGTTTCCAAAAAGGAATATTTTTGCCCTTTAAATGTGACTGCTAATATTTCAAGTGCTACAGATTTATGTTTCTGAAATTCAGCCAAGTTGTTGAAATTTTTTGTGTGTGTGTGAGGAATTTTGGCCCTGAGCATCATCCACTGCCAATCTTCCTTTTTGCTTGAGGAAGATGGTCCCTGAGCTAACACCTGTGCTGATCTTCCTCTACTTTGTATATGGGATGCTGCCACAGCGTGGCTTGATGAGCAGTGTGTAGGTCTGCACCTAGGATCTGAACCTGCGAACCCTAGACCACTGAAGTGGAGCACGCGAACTTAACCACCATGCCACCGGGCTGGCCCTGAAATTTTTAAGCTGGATTGAACAAAGCTTCAGAACAGATTGAGTTTAATGGTACCTAGGCCTGACAATGCCAAGATACACTACTTAACAATCTCATTCCATTCACGTTTATATAGAAAATTTTTATCGTAACAAAATAAATATACGTTCATTGCAGAAAACTTGATAATCTATGAGCTAACCCAGAGATAACCACTGTGAACATTTTGGTGGATGTTCTTTCAAGGCATACAGCATTAGGAGTGTGGGTGCTCAGACTAAATATTCTGGATTCAAATCTCACCTTGAGCACTTGAGTACATTTAGCAGGGCACAATTTGTTTGGACAAATTACTTAATCTCACTGAACCTCAGTTTTCTTCTCACCTGTAAAATGCAGATTATAACAGTTCCTATCTCATAGGGTCTGGTAAATATTAAATGAGGCAACATACGCAAAACGCTTAGAACAGAGCTTGACACATGGGAATTGTACAAACAGCGTTATCTATTCTTTCTACACAAATGGACCCACACATTTCTCTCCCACTAAGTGGTTTCATATCACAAACACTGTTTCACAGTCTGCTTTGATCACTTAGGAACATGTTACAGACATTTTCCTGTGTTGGTAAATGTCTGTTTACTACCTACACAGGACTCCCAGTAAAGCTGCTACAGGTGGTACTTATAAACACAGGTTGCCGTGCTTTTATAACACATGACCTCACCACTCTGAGCACAGCTAGAGGAATAAGAAATCAGCAACTGATGCAAAGGTAAGGCAGACATCTTCAAAATGGCCAGAAGCTAATGATGTGGCCTGGCAACTCTGCCCAAAGGTCCTAACTAGGCAAAACCAATCATATCCTCTCTCTTGGGAAGGCTGAATGTGAGATACACAGGCAGAGCCAACAGACTGGTGAGCGGTACACAAGGGAGTAAAAATCTAAAGCAAAAAGTGGTAAGTAGAAGCCAGGAGGCTGAGAAAAGATTAGAAAGGCAGCTCCTCCACAGTGGAATAGGGGCTGGGCCACTGGTGCAGCGACCAGGCTCCCTGAGCTACACTGCATTCCTGTTGTTCCACCCACCATGAGCAAGGTCTGCCTACCTACTGTGACTCAAGTTTCCAGTTCTGCATAGCCTAGCTAGGCAGCTGCTGTGACACTGTCATCTTCTTCCTAACTGAGCGATCTATAGATATGTCTACTCCTAACAACCTGAAAGGACCTACCTCAACTGCATTTATATGGCTGCTCTAGAGCTCACATCAATAATTGTAGCACTTATTTTGTTAAGCACTTGCTATGTATTAAGCACTGGGGATTCAACAGTGAGCAAGAAAGAATGGTACTTTACGGGGTGTAAAATCCAGCACAGAAGACAAACAAGAAGTATTAATAAAGCATGATAGGGCCGGCCCCATTGCTTAGCGGTTAAGTGCACACGCTCCGCTGCTGGCGGCCCAGGTTCAGATCCCGGGCGCGCACCGACGCACTGCTTGTCCGGCCATGCTGAGGCCGCGTCCCACATGCAGCACCTAGAAGGATGTGCAACTATGACATACAGCTATCTACTGGGGCTTTGGGGGAAAAAAAAGGAGGAGGATAGGCAATAGATGTTAGCTCAGAGCCGGTCTTCCTCAGCAAAAAGAGGAGAATTAGCACGGATGTTAGCTCAGAGCTGATCTTACTCACACACACACAAAATAATAAAAAAAATAAAGCATGATAAATACCATGATGTTAGAAGTACAGACTGCAATGGAAACACACAAGAAGAACAACGAAATCACAAAGACTACATGGAGGAAGTAACCTTCAGATTGAAGCACAAAGTTAGCCAGGTATGCCAGACACTGCAGATTGCTCACTCAATACTCATTCCCATCCACATGGACTCCACGACCACCAGCCTTGTAATGTTATGGAGTCTTGACAGAGCAACAGTAAAGTGGGTCAGTGTTTCCTATCAGGCCACCCGAGAGTCCTGGCCTCATTTAACAGGAAGGGCCGCTTTCTTTGGTGAATAAGCATCTTTCCATCCTAGAAATATTTAGAATGAAATATAAAAATGTTTAAGAGAATCAAAATCATAGTATAAATATTTCTATGTTAAGAAGCAGACCAGACATTTTATGATTTTATAATGTTTAAAAAAATTTGGACTATTAGATTGTAACCTCAATCTTGAAAGTGTAATTGAAAAATTTATTTCTGACTTGGGATTTTAAGTTGAAAAATCTCAAGTTTATATACACTATGGGAATATTTAGAGAATCTATGACACACCTTATTTGTAACTTTAAATACTGCGATTCACAGGACTTTTTTGTTGAAGAGTTTCATAAGGTTTTTATTTTTTTTAGTCAGATGACCGAAATTCTTTAAAAAGCAGTCAAATATATTAAATTTATAAATGCAATTTGAAACATCTGAAAGTCTTCAATGAACTGGTCTAGGTATTATCCAAAGCCCCCTTATAAGTGACTAGTAAAATCTCCTATGCTTATTAATAGAGCAATCAGATCTACGAGCATTATGAAAGAACTAAGTTTTTGAAAATATGTACTTTAAAAAAGTCATAACATTTTGAAAATTAAATAAACCCCTAAATAGTGATTTCTGCTTACAAAAGCTACCCTTCAAGGGCAACAAAAAATATCTACCTACATCCCCTCTGATTCCAAGTCTTATTCTCTGTTGATGGACATGGAATTGGAAAAACCACCTCATCCATTTTACTTTGATGGAAGCCACTGAAATGTTTGTTTTTGTAATGACACATTTCTCTAATTTTTATTGTTTGTATTTGGTACATTATTCTAAAGTTCCAAGCAGTTCATAGACATTTCTTCATCCTCTCAATCATGCTGGAATAAAGTACAAGGTACAGTATGACTCTCCTTTGACTGGAGGGGAAAAAACTGCTCCAAGTCAGGTAGGATTTGTCAGGGCTAAGAATGGCAGGCAGGGTTTAATTTCAAGTTTGGAACTCCCTTCAATACAGGAGGTAGGTAAGATACTGATCCTATGAGGAATATAGTTTCATTATCTGTGTGCAACATTCACCTTCCTGTGTCATAAGCACTTGAATCCTACTTCATTCTATTCTGTTTTACCTACTGAAGGATGGTATGTAATTTCCAGGCAACAAAAGGGTAGTAAGCAAGGTCCCTATATCCCTTCCTACTCCCTTGTTGCATTTCCTACTGCAATCATCTAGTTTTCTACATCTTAGCTGCACTTGTATAACTCAGGGACAATTCAACCATAACACTCAAAAACAAAGCAACAATAGTAATAACTACTAGTATAAGCTTTCCTGAGACAGACGCCAAATCCAAATGTGCTCTACAAAGGTAGAGCTATCAGATTCCCCCTCACAGCTCCTAAAACCAAATAGCAAGTTTTGCACAAGGTCTCTGAACTTTTTCCTTTCTCTATTCTAGAACCATCACTCTATTTCAGGTCTTCCAACAACCTGAATCCACAACTGCCACGGTAACTCTGTCAAACATCACTTTTGCCTTACGTGCCTTAGAACCTACAGGAGCCAACTGGATTTAAATCAAAACTATGCAGCTTAATTTATATGGTGACTGACAAACAATAATGTACAACAAAAATTTCACAATAAAAAAAAATTATGCAGCTTAGGTCCACCAACTGGCCCTACCACACTTATTTGAATAGTCAAACCTTTGGGATCCTCCTGAAAGAACTCTGATAATTTCCACTTAGGGTATTTCTTCAGGACTTTTATCATTCCATACATTGTTCAATCTGTCAGAGAAGCATGCAGTAATTACTTTCTGTTTACCTAGAGGCATACTATGCACAGGAAGGGAGGATTTAAACTAGGAATCATAATCTTTGTCCTCAGAGATTACAATCTAGTTATGGATACCAGATATATAATAAAATGAGGGGCAGGCCCAGTGACGTAGCAGTTATAAGTGCGTGTGCTCTGCTTCAGCAGCTCAGGGTTCACGGATTCGGATCCCGGGCGCGCACCAACGCACCACTTGTCAAGCCATGCTGTGGCAGACGTCCCATATAAAATAGAGGAAGATTGGCACGGATGTTAGCCTAGGGCCAATCTTCCTCAGCAAAAAGAGGAAGATTGGCATCAGATATTATTAGCCCAGAGCTAATCTTCCTCACACACAAAAAAAAGAGAGTGATAGAGCCAATGTAAGTCTATAGGAGTTCAGAGCGAGGAAAGAATCCCTTGAGTATTCCCAGGGTAAGATTAGTCTAAGAGAACTTCAGCAAAGGCTGGACCCAAAAGAAATGTATAATTTAGACTTGTTCTAATGCTATTTTATATGTCTTTAGAATCAGTCTTAAGTCCCCTGGGAAACAAGGAAATGGATCTAAAAAGCACTATCTTTGTGGCCAGGGCAAGTAAATGGGGGTGATAAAACTTACACCACCGAGTTAGGAGTCCTAAATAAGATAAGATAAGCAGAGCATAGCATGGTGTCGCCACAAGAGGCTATGAAGAAACATCAGTTCCTTCCTCCTGGTTTTGAATTGCAATCTCTTTCTCAGTTCCCCCAAACAAACTGTAAGCTCTTGAAGTAAGGGAACTACAGGTCCAAGACTTTACTTCTTCTAACTATTTATTCTAGAGTCTCTAGTAAGATATACTCTCACGTGTTGCTTAACGATGGGGATGCGTTCTGAGAAAAGCATTGTTGGGTGATTTTGTCGTTATGCGAACATGATAGAGTGTACTTACACAAACCTAGGTGATATAACCTACTAGACACGTAGGCTATACGGTATTAATCTTACGAGACCACCGTCGTATACGTGGTCCGTTGTTGACCAAAATGTCATTCGTGGTGCATGACTTTACTGGGCATGACCCAGGAAGTCAACACATGTATGTTGAGTATCATGTGACTGAGTGAAAAAGAAGATACTATTATCTTTCAAGTTGCACCATTAACAGCTTCTGACTAACAGAATTGTTGCTTCAGCCACTGTTCTATGGCCAGGACCCAGGAAGCATGGGAGTACAAGGGCTGCCTCCTCCTTATCCAAAGGTTAATGAGAATGGGCCATTTATACCAATACTGCCTGTTCCTTTTATTTCTTAGGGCCAACGAACCATTTGATACTTGGTCTTCTGCCACAGGTAACAGAGGCAATGCTGGAAGAGATCCATGGAAAATCACAAAGGACTGTGTAGTATATTGAGATACAGTCACTACCACAGAGGCCTCTCTCTGCATAGACTGATCAACATTACCATGTCACAATCTGATCACCTCTTTAATCAAGAAGGCACATGGTAACTGTTAAATGCTTTCTTTCTCTGATCATGAGTATGTTTATTCAGTGAGTAGTGATAAATTAAAGTACTACACAGACATGACAAGTTCACGATTATAAGGTACGGCTGTGCCCTTTCTTCTCAGTGCATACCTCCTCGCAGACTTCACGGACAGCTGCCACACTCGGCTCCTCCTCAGGCTCCATGCCTCCTCCAGGGACAATCCATCGGTCTGGATGGCGACTACTGCTCACAAGTAGCACCTGAAAGTCACAGAGGTCACATGGGCAGTTAAAAACTCAAAAAGACACATTCATACAAATTCAGAGTTTAAACAAAGTAAAAGTATTCTATTCTTTATTTATACCTCTCCAAATCACTTCTTACAAGGTAACTTTTGTTTCTGTTTGAAAAAGTAGACAATCTGCCTAGTAAAAGCAGAAGGGCATCTGAACCAGTGGCCTTTATCTCTACCCTTCTCTCAGACTCTCAGTCACTTGTCCTATCTACCTTCTCCTTCATTCCCTTCTCTAAAGCCCTTTGAACACAGAGCTGACAAGGACTAAAAAGATTGTCAGTGGTGAGCCTGTGAGCACTGTGAGGGGCTAGCCAGAAGGAACGAAGTCCTCAGCCGTGGTTGGCACCACAGTCCCAACACTTTCCCTCCAAGGTTCTCACTCCTTTGTGTCCCAGTTCCTGCTCCATCAGATGGCCATAGACCAATACAACACACCACCCTAAGCTCTAAGTACGCACTGAGAACCTAACTCTCTCATCTACATGAGAAGTGGAAAAATTTCTTTTCATCATGCTTTCAGCCAAGATAAAACTGGAATTTTTTTACTAGAAAATTTTATTAAGAAATGAAAGAAAACCCACACACACAAAATACTGATGTAGCATATAGTTTACTAATTCAAATTTAATCAACATTCTAGTCATGGTTGACATAAAGTCTAGAATTTTCCTAGTTCCTTTTCCTTGCCCCTCTCCAGGACAGATGCTAAAAACAAGTTAGCTGGACTTATTTGGAGGTAGAGTTGGGCTGGCATTATTTATAAAACTAAAGGAATCTTCAACCATTCCCTAAACTATCACTTCCTGATGATGTCTTCTGCACCTCCATCCCTATTCCAAACCATATTCCCCATCCCACCCCACATCCACCCCCAGCACTTAACTTCTACTCTGCAGTCATCCTTGTAGCCTGAAAGAAAATGCTACTTCCTCTCTAGCCCTTATAGATTCCACCACTGACTTCCCGATGACTACCTTCCAGTCATCTCCTCTCTCTCCCTTGAAGTCTCTGCAACTATCTATGGGCCCCTGGAAATTCTACCTTTTTCTTCATCCTTAATCCATTTTTTTATGTCATAACAGATTCTCCTGATGCACCTCTACAAAATCTGTGATCTGTAGACTCAGAGGGGACCACGGAGTTACATGAAGGAAATACCTGAATCCATATACGGTCAGCAATATATATAGCCCACGGACTGAGAAAATAATGTCTTCTACTTAGAAGTACTATTTTTTAAATGTATATAAGTTCTGCTTTGATTAATACAATGCAGGATAATTTAAAATAATATAAAATCCATAGCAGTTTTTGGTTGATGTGTATATATGCTTAATCAAGGGATACACAATGCGGACTTTCCATAAAATTTTGATTTTAAATAAAAGTCCTCATTGGACTCCTACTTCATATACAAAAATTAACTCAAAATGGACCAACAACCTAAATGTAAGAGTTAAAACTATAAAATGGGGGTAAATCTTTATGACCTTGGATTTGGCAAGATATGCCAAATTCTTAGACACAACAGCAAAAGCATGAGCAATAAAAAAAAAATCGATAAACTGGACTTCATCAAAATTAGAAACATCTGCATATCAAAGGACATTATCAAGAATATAAAGGGCCGGCCCAGTGGTGCAAGTAGTTAATTGTGCTCGCTCCACTGTTGCGGCCCGGGGTTCACCGGTTCAGATCCCGGGCACGCACCGACGCACTGCTTGGCCAGCCACGCTGTGGCGGCGTCCCATATAAAGTGGAGGAAGGGCCGGCTCCGTGGCTTAGCGGTTAAGTGCGCGCGCTCTGATGCTGGCGGCCCGGGTTCGGATCCCGGGCGCGCCCCAAGGCACCACTTCTCCGTCCAACGCGAGGCCGAGTCCCACGTACAGCAACTAGAAGGATGTGAACCTATGACATACAACTGTCTGCTGGGGCTTTGGGGGGAAAAAAATGAATAAATAAAATCTTAAAAAAAAAAAAAAAAAAAAATAAAGTGGAGGAAGATGAGCACGGATGTTAGCCCAGGGCCAGTCTTCCTCGGCAAAAAAAAAAAAAAAAAAAAAGAAGAATATAAAGAGCCAGCCCTGGTGGTCTAGTGGTTAAGATTCAGCACTCTCACCACCATCGCCTGGGTTCATTTCCCAGTCATGGAACCACACCACCCATCTGTCAGTTGTCATACTGTGGCGGCAGCTCACATAGAAAATTAAACTAACAACTAAGATACACAACTATGCACTGAAGCTTTAAAAAAAAATAATTAAATGAAAAAAGAAAGGAAAAAAAATGGGGGGCCGGCCCTACAGCGTAGTGGTTAAGTTCAGCGCACTCTGATCTCGGGCACGGACCTACACCACTCGTCAGCCATGCTGTGGCAGTGACCCACATATAGTGGAGGAAGACTGGCACAGATGGCAGCTCAGGGCTAATCTTCCTCAAGCAAAAAAGAGGAAGATTGGCAACAGATGTTAGCTCAGGGCGAATCTTCCTCACCAAAAAAAAAAAAAAAAAAGAATGTGAAAAGGCAACCTGCAGAATGGAAGAAAATATTTGCAAATCATCTATCTGATCTATTAAGGGTCTGGTATCCAAAATACATAAAGAACTCTTACAACTCAACAAAAAGATGAATAGCATTTCTCCAAAGAAGATTTACAACTAGCCAACAAGCACATGAAAAGATGCTCAACATCATTCATTAGTCACTAGGGAAGTGCAAAGTAAAACCACCATGAGACACCACTTTACAACCACTAAAATGGCTATAATTCCAAAAACAACAAGTACTGACATGGATGTCGAGAAATCGGAACCCTCATACACTGCCAGCAGGAATGTAAAATAATTCAGGCACTGTGGAAAACAGTTCAGTGGTTTGAGATTTTTCCTCAAAAATTTCTCAAATTACCATATGATCTAGTAATTCCACTCCCAGGCATATACCCCAAAGAACTGAAAACATGTACTCAAACACTTACACAGAAATGTTCATAGCAGCATTATTCACAACAGCCAAAAAGCAGAAACAACTCAAATGTCTGTCAGTGGATTAATGGACAAACAGAACGTGGCACATACATACATAGATTAGTATTCAGCCACGAAAAAGAAATGAAGTACTGATACATGCTACATAGTGGACGAACTCTGAAAACATTATGCTAAGCGAAAGTCAGATTCAAAAAGTCAAATTCTGTATGATCTCATTTATATGAAATATGCAGAGTAGGTAAATCCATAGAGACAGAAAGCAGACTGGTGGTTGCCAATAACTGGGGGAAGGGAAGGGAAGGGAAGAATGGGGAGTAACTGCTTAATGGGTACAGGATTTTATTTTAGAATGATGAAAGTGTTTTGAAACTAGATAGAAGTGGTGGTTGCTAAATGCCACTGACTTGGTCACTTTAAAACGGTTAGTGTTTTGTTATGTTTAACTTCACCTCAATAAAATAAAACTAGTTTTCAGATCACAGTAATTTTTTAAAAGCTAAAGGAGTCAGTGCCACTACTCTGTTCTTCAGAGTCTACGCTCCAAGAAAGCAGCCTTCCAGAAGGTTATCCTTAGTTTTTACAATATTACATTATAAAGCTAAAATAATATACTATTTCCATGAAAGAAAAAGATCATTGCCACACCTGTTCTTCTTGATAACTATGGCTAATCTTACATTTTAAAAAATTCCTTATCAAAAGGAAAATAAACCCAAATATAATCATATTTGTTAATTCAAGTTCAAAAGTTAAAAAAAGCCCTCCAAAGACACCCTATACAATGGCATCTAAGTCATATCTATCTATCTAATCTTCAAGGAAGATTCAAGAAGAGAAAGTAGAAAAAGGGGTTAATCCTTCACTGATTTGTTATATAGATAACAAAATGTAGTCTTTCTTCCTAGAGTTCTCTGACTTCCTGGCAGTATTTACCAGCCATCCTTTTTTTTCTTTCAAATGTGTTTATTTTCATACTTATGTTCTTTTGCTACATTTGGTGAATGTATGGTTGTATATATATATATTTTTTTTTGTGTGAGGAAGATTAGCCCTAAGCTAACATCTGATGGCAATCCTCCTCTTTTTGCTGAGGAAGATTGGCCCTGGGCTAACATCTGTGCCCATCTTCCTCTACTTTATATGGGATGCCACCACAGCATGGCTTCACAAGCGGTGCCTCGGTACGCGACTGGAATCCGAACCTGCCAACCCCGGGCTGCTGCAGCGGAGCGTGTGCACTTAACCGCTACGCCACCAGGCTGGCCCTCCAGCCATTCTAAACCTAAGCATTTGCATCAAAGGCTGACTAGGGCTATCCAATTAGGTTATAGTCCAAATGAAAGACCTTTACAGGGACATTTCAAAGCTAAAGCAAAGAAAAGGAAACCTCTAACATAAAGTATAATTTAATTTCTGAATTTCAATCAACATGAAATATTAATTAGTAAATCTTGCAAGTGTTATTGCTTTGCATATTCAAAACATAACTATATGAGGTAAAACTATATGTAATACTGAGGCTGGAGAAAGCAAGCCTCATTACTTTGTAGTCACATGTCAAAGCAAACCCTATTACCAGTAAACAGTTCTCCTCAGTAAGTTTCCTTGACAACCCAATGCAAATTTATTGCAAAAAAAAACAAAACAAAATATTTCTTACTTTAGCCAGAGGCTTTACTCCTCACTACTTTATAAAACAGTAAGTGGTATTCTGGTCAGTAAATTCTTATTCTGAAGCTTGATTTTTAAATACATAATTATCTAAAAAGAAATTAAATGGCAAAGCTCCTAAAAGATCCTGAAAATGACACACTAAAAAAAAACAGAATTTGCCATTTATTCAACAAACATTCATTAAGCATGATCATGAACCAGGAATGGCAGAGGCAGAGATTAAAACCTCTGCAATTTTGAGGCAGATCAAAGTGGGGGATTGGCCGGCCAGGTATCAGACCTTCTTATGAAGCTCTTGTCATTGAGAGAGGTGATATCAGTGCAGAGATGGACAAATGTGTCCAGGGAACACACCCTCCCACCTATGAGCTCTTGGATTCGTGATACAGGTGACCCTGCTAGGACAACTTAGTATCCACATGGACACAGAGAAAAATCATTATATTGATTAGGGACACGTGCAGCAAAAGAATAAAGAAATGTGTTGGAAAGATAAAACTAATGGGAGGAGATTTGCATACAGGGCTTCAGGGGAACAGTCATGTTTTATTTCTTAGGGTTTTTTGTATTGCTTTAATATTGCTTAATACAAATTTTCAAAAGAATATAATAGCCATAGTCTCTGGCCTAAAGAAACTGAGTATCGGGCCGGCTCCGTGGCTTAGCGGTTAAGTGCGCGCGCTCTGATGCTGGCGGCCCGGGTTCGGATCCCGGGCGCGCCCCGAGGCACCACTTCTCCGTCCAACGCGAGGCCGAGTCCCACGTACAGCAACTAGAAGGATGTGAACCTATGACATGCAACTATCTACTGGGGCTTTGGGGGGAAAAAAATGAATAAATAAAATCTTTAAAAAAAAAAAAAAAGAAACTGAGTATCTAGTAGAGAGAGAAAAGAAAAAAAAAAAAAGAGTAATAATACAGGGTGAGGAGTGCTGTGGTTGAGGTATGCATGGTACCACAATGACACTGAAAAGAGACACCTAACCCAGGCTGCCAGGAGGCGGTAGAGGGATGGTAAGGGGAAAGTTTCTTAGAGGAAGCGACCTAGTTGAACCCAAGCTCAAGGACATCTATTCAACAAAAAATCATCAGAAGCCTACTGTGTGTCCATGTGCTTGGGACACAAAAGGTAGGTAGACACAGCCTCAGCTCTTGAGAAATTTAAAGTCCAGTGGATGAGACTGACAAGAAGACAGGTGACTGATTATATTTCAGTGACTGTGCCAGAGACCATAATGCTCACTAGGTATTTCATGTTCTTGCCTACAGTATCCATTCCCTCTTACTATTAGGTGAGGCCATTTCACTAATTCTGGCTAATGAAATGTGAGCAGAAGGGACACGTGTCATTTCTGGGCTAAGGCAGGGAGAAGCCTATCCAGTCTCTCTCTCTTTCTCTGTCACAGTGCCCAAGGACACAGTGAGTCCCAGCTGCTGTAGTGATAAGCCTGGGCCCCTGAATGGAAGAGAGTTCCAGCGTGGAGCAGAGCCTCTGAAAACCCATGACTGGGCACCGGCCCTGTGGCATAATGGTTAAGTACACGTGCTCCACTGCAGCGGCCCGAGGTTCACAGGTTCAGATCCCGGACGCGGACCTACACACCTCTTATCAAGCCATGCTGTGGCAGGCGTCCCACATATAAAGTAGAGGAAGATGGTCATGGATGTTAGCCCAGGGCCAATCTTCCTCAGCAAAAAAGAGGATTGGCAACAGATGTGAGCTCAGGGCTAATCCTTCTCACCAAAAAAAATAATAATAATAATGAAAACCATGACTGATAGGTATCATAACAGAGAATAAAACTCTATTGTGTTAAGGGGCCGGCCCGGTGGTGCAAGCGGTTAGGTGTGCACGTTCCGCTGCGGCGGCCCGGGGTTCGCCGGTTCAGATCCCGGGCGCGCACTGCTTGGCAAGCCATGCTGTGGCGGTATCCCATATAAAGTGGAGGAAGATGGACACGGATGTTAGCCCAGGGCCAATCTTCCTCAGCAAAAAAACAGGAGGATTGCCAGATGTTAGCACAGGGCTGATCTCCTCACCAAAAAAAAAAAAAAAAAACAACACTCTGTGTGTGAAAACAACAAGATTTCAGGGTAAATTTCTTACTGCAGCATAACCTAGTCTATCCAGACTAACAGTGTGAGAGGTCAGTGAAATACCTAAGGATCTGTTCTGTTGACTGCCTCACATCCTATCCCTAAGTAGAGAGTCTGACCAATGTAAGTGGCCAATAATTGTTTGATGAGCAAATCAAAGAATGGACCAATGACCAACTGAACAAACAACTGCTTTAAAAAAGGAATGCAGGGGCCGGCCCGATGGCACAGCAGTTAAGTGCGCATGCTCCGCTTTGGCAGCCGGGGGTTTGCAGGTTCGGATCCCAGGTGCACACCGACACACCGCTCGTCAAGCCATGCTGTGGCGGCGTCCCATATAAAGTAGAGGAAGATGGGCACGGATGTTAGCCCAGGGCCAGTCTTCCTTGGCAAAAAAAAGAGGAGGATTGGCGTTGGATGTTAGCTCAGGGCTGATCTTCCTCACCGGAAAAAAAAAAAAAAAGGAATGCAGAGAGCATACAGAAGGGGTTACTTAGCGAGGCTGAACAAAAAGGCAGGGGTCCAATTAGAAAGAGTTTGGATTGAAACCTGAAGGCAGTGGGGTAAGTCACTGAAGTTATTTAAGCAAAGAAATGACATAACCCAATTTGGATTTTAGAAAGGTCACTTTGACTTGGGCTGGAGACGGACAAGCCTGGTAACAGAATAGGTTTCTGTAGTTAATTCAGGTTGAGAAAGAATGAGGAGAGAAGTAGGAGTTGGAAGGAGGTGACAGGTTTCCAGATATACAGAAGGAAGAATCCACAGGACCAGGTGACTGACAGGATGTGGGCTGGGTCAATGGTGGAGCTGCCCTCCCAGGAGAGTGGAAGGGTCAGTGGAGGAGGGAACCACAAGGAAGTTTCCTCCAAACATATAAATTTGAAAGTTCAACGAGATGTCTAATGAATATTTCTAGTGGACAATCATATAAATGTGGGACTGGAGCTAAGAAGAGGGAAAGAGACAAAGATTTGGGAAACAGTGGTCTCAGACTCTTCTAGCCAGGATGAGACTAACACCAGGGAGAATATGTGCATTTGTAAAGCTCTAGCTAGATAAGCTGTCTCTATTTCCCCTACCTATCCTTCACTCTCTTTGGTGTCAGGCAAATTTCCATTTGCACTGCCAAGAGTATAGTAGGGGTAGATATATTCCAGGTATCACAGGTTAAAATTTTGGAAATATTTTCCTTAAAAATTAGATTACCTGGGGCCAGCTGGGTGGCGCAGAGGTTAAGTGTGCGCACTCCGCTTCAGCGGCCCGAGGGTTCGCAGGTCTGGATCCCGGGCGTGCACGGACGCACCACTTGTCAAGCCATGCTGTGGCGGCGTCCCATATAAAGTAGAGTGAGACGGGCATGGATGTTAGCCCAGGGCCAATCTTCCTTGGCAAAAAGAGGAGGATTGGCATCGGATGTTAGCTCAGGGCTGATCTTCCTCACCAAAAAAAAAACTTAGATTATCTACGGTGATAATCATGAAATTATCCTGACTAGCAAGCTATATATCTCAGATATATTACTAATTTCTAGAAAATTGCATGCAGTAATGCACCTAACATGATTTCATTTCCAACAACGCAATGCCCCCGGCATTCAACAGCCCCTCAGCACTGCCATTACTCCCAGAGAGTTCTCCTGGTATTCCAGACGGCACTAGGGCTGCACTCTATCAAATCGATGATATGCCCTGCAAACTGCTTCTACAGACAAGCCCTTTTTAATCATTTATGTGTCCCTTCTTAAAAATAAGACCAATATAACAGTGAATAATTATCTGCACTTGCTTGGATTCCAGATAAAAGAAGTTTACTATTTTTTACCACAAGTTTTTGTGCACCATGACCCTATAAAACGTTTAAAAGATGAGCAGGGGCTGACCCAGTGGCGCAGTGGTTAAGTTTTCACGCTCTGCTTTGGCAGCCCAGAGTCCGTGGGTTCAGATCCCGGGCGTGTCTGGACCTACATACTGCTCATGAAGCCATGCTGTGGCGGCGTTCCACATACAAAATAGAGGAAGATGGGCACAGATGTTAGCTCAGGGACAATCTCCCTCAAGCAAAAAGAGGAAGACTGGGGACAGATGTTAGCTCAGGGCCAATCTTCCTCACCAAAAAAAAAAAAAAAAAAGGGAAAGAAAGAAAGCAAATGATGAGTAAAGCTGAGTATGAGGTGAAACAACATGTTCAAATTAAATGAGCAAATTATCACAGGGCCAAACATTAGTAGTTTCAGTTTCTAGAGTTTTAAAGCCATTTTACCCTTTTGCTATTTTTTTTTTCCTACACAGGAGCTCAAAATACTACTAAAAGGAGGCACAAGTAGACATAAACAGTTTACAAAATGCCTTATAAACATTCCTTCATTTTATCTAGCTAATCAGGTTGTTTATTTAACAAAAGAGGAAATTCCCTGCCTAGTACAAAGAAACACCATACTGTCCTATGAACAGATAGTCTGACAGTTTTTACTTTGGGAGCAAGAAAGTATTTTAACAACAGTAAGAAAAGGCAGTCATAGACACAAACCATTATACACAGATATTATTCTTAAGTATGTATAATACCAGACTTCTAAATGAGAGTGTCCTGCCCTGCCTTTTCAAATTAACGCCTAAATGTTAAGAAAATCACACACAGCACTTTATATTGCCTGGTATTCAACGACTTTTTTTATTTCTAAAACGAAGACTAAAGAAACCAGTAAACTTGGTCATATTTGAAGGCTATATAAAAATAAAAACAAAGACTGAAAGTTGCTGGATTGCACTGAACATAACTTACTGGAACGTCCGAGTTGTTTCTGTAAACCTTAACCCCTCCCACAACTCTTGTAAATACTGAAAGAAAACAGACTAATGCTGGGGGGAAATAAATGATAACAGCAGCGGTAGCATTTATTCAGTGTCCACTTTGTACCACGTGCTGCATTTTACATATTTTATTTTTAACACACTATCTCTAATTTTCAAATAACCATGCAAGCCAGGTATTACAGAATTCTCGCCATTATACCAATGAGGAAACTCAGTCTTAGATGATTGGGTGACGTGGCAAAGGGCACCAAAAGGGTCAGCACTGAGTCAGGATTCAAAGCATGGTCCATACGCCTGATTGACCACCACGCCACTGAGAGCCTGTTACAGCCACGATGTAGCTAACCCCACATGAAAAACCCTCTGAAAATTTAACTGCCACTGGATAAAAGCCACATGATTTTCTCCAGACTGGTATAAGGAAAGGAAAAGATGGAGAAGGCATTTAAACCCAATCTTTAATTCAAATCAAGGATTTGAAACACTTTTCAATATTCTCTTCCATGAGCAGAGGATATTTGTTTATTTATTACATCTTTCCTGGGCAGAGGCGTCTTCTACATAGAGGACTATGAACTCCTCTATATTATGCAACTTTTTTACACCTTCTTTTCTGAAAATATTTATTAATAAATATAGAAAATGACTACTAATTCTCAATATGAAGCTTCACTATTTTTCACATTTGTTTAGAAACTACCACATTTCAAGTAACTCCTTACTTAAGCATGTATTCCACAAATAACAGCTGTCCAGTCATTATTTGCTTAGAAATGAACTAAGGCATGGGGGGAGGGCAGTAAAGGGCAGAGATGTGCAAATATATATAAAGCCTACCCTTGAACAGGCCACCCTCTAATGCAAGAACGGGCAAACTGTGGCCCATGGGCCAAATCCAGCCTACCACCTGTTTCTGTACGGCCCATGACCTAAGAATGGTCTTTACATTTTCAAAAGGTTGAAAAAAATCAAAAGAAGAATACTTTGTGGCATGTGAATTTATATGAAATTCAAATTTCAGTGTCCAATAATAAAGTTTATAGGAACACAGCCATGATCATCCATTTACCTATAGCCTATGGTTGCTTTCAAGCTACAATGGCAAAGTTGAGTAGTCCTGACAGAGATCACGTGGCCCACACAGCCAAAAATATTTACTATCTGGTCCTTTACAGAAAAATTTTCCAACCCTTGATCTAATGAAGGGCCCAAGCAGCCACAACATTATGTTGATAAAGGACTATTACGGAGGAAAAAAGATTCCAACAGGGTCCCAAAACACTTCTCAAGAGGGAACCTTTGAGGTGGGCCTAGAGGAGGAATTTATTGATCCCAGAAAGAAGAGGTGTTTCAGGCAAGAGGCACTGCAATTGCAAAGGCACAGATGCAAGAAACAGTATACAGTCATGCACCACGTAACATTTCAGTCAACAACAAACTGCATATATATATGACAGTGGTCCCATAAGATTAGTACCATGTAGCCTAGGCATGTAGTAGGCTACATTATGTAAGCACACTCTATGATGTTTGCACAACGATGAAAATGCCTAAAAAGATGCGTTTCTCAGAACATATCCCTATTGTTAAGCGATGCATGACTGTATTATATCCAGGGAATGCTGAGAAATTCAAGTGGTTTGATGTGGTATGGAGTGCATGATGGGAAAGAGGAAGAGGGCAACAAAGGAGGGACCGGTATATAAAGCTACACTGGGACCAGTATAAAAAGTTCATATAGCAAGCACACCAAAGAGTTATGGCAACTGAAGGCAACTGGGAATTCTCCTTGTTTTTTAAGGAGAAAAATGGCAATCTCACTTGTGTCTCAGAAGCCTGAATCCAGAGGCTGAAAGAGTGATGGGCTGGAGGTGGGACAGGGAGGTCAGTCAGAGATAAGGGAGATGGATATAATCAGTGTCCCTGGAGATGGGGAGCACCAAGTGGATTCAAGTCAAATTTAGGAGACAGCAATGACAGGAAGTGGTAACTAATCAGAAAGGAGGGTGCCGTGAAAGGGATACAGAGGCTACGGCTTCTTACCGGGGTCAACAGGTGGACAGAGATATCCATTTCTCAAGAAAGAGAAATACAAGAGGGGAGCAGGTAGGAAAGAAAAAAACAGTTTGAGGTACCTATAGGAAAAGTTAGGCTTCCGACATTCTCTGTACATAACGGGAACTTCAAAACCTCAATTTAAATGTCCATTTGAAAGCATTCACCCAAGAAACAATGGTTGCCTCTGTACAGTACAATTGGCAGCACTAAAGAGGAGGAGGCATTTCACTTTAAAACCTTGTGTACAGCTTGAATATTTTAGAACAAGCATTTGAGACTCTTATAATTGGCCAAGAAGAATACCAAGCATTATTCCTTAGGAAATTTCTGAAAGCCAAATGGAGTGAATGAAATATTTGGAACGCTCAAGTTTCTTGAGGTCATTAAAACAAACGAAGCCACAGCAACAGCATTCCTGACATCCATAAACTGCATTATTTTCCCACACACAGTCTTAGAACTATAGAAATATACCGTAAAAAGCCAGGTATTGTGTCCCCAAAGTAGCATCGACATATTAATCACATTTCAATCTAATTTAAGATGTCAAAGTTTAAGTCACAGTTGTATGCTATCTACTTTATAGAGGAGGACAGTCAGGAGGCTTGGGTTATGGTTCTGCCTCTTACACCAACCAGCCACACAACTGCAAAAGAATAAATTATATTCTCTAGGTTTCAGCTTTCTCAGTTTTAAAATGAGGTGGTGCAGGGACCAGCCCAGTGGTGTAGTAGTTAAGTTCTTGTGCTCTGCTTCCGGCGGCCCAGGGTTCACGGGTTCGGATCCCTGGCACAGACCTATGCACCACTCATCAAACCACATTGTGCCAGGCCTCCCACATAAAGTAGAGGAAGATGGGCACGGATGTTAGCCCACAGCCAATCTTCCTCAGCAAAAAAGAGGACAATTGGCAACAGGTGTTAGCTCAGGGCTAATCTTCCTCACCAAAAAAAAAAAAAAAAAAATGAGGCGGTCCAAATAATCTTTAAAGCCCTTCCAGCATTAACATTTTATTGTTCTGAATTTACACAGGTGTATGTGTTTAAAATTGTGGTTCCTAATTCCACTCTTTTTTTAGAATCTATTTTTTCAATAGTACTCACTGCATATGTTATGTTGAAAAGGTACAAAAGGTCATACAGTAAAAAGCAGGCCTTCTCTCCTACCTCTGTCCCCAGAGGTGCTTCTTATGAAATCTTCTTGAGATATTCTACCATGTATGAGTATAGACAGAAATTTATTCTTTTCTTTCCTCTTTGTTAACCCAAATAGTAACCTATCATACACACTGTTCTACTTTACTTTTTCATTTAAATCACGGAGATCATTTCATCAGTACATACCTAAGAGCCTCCTCTTTTTTTCAAGTGACAACGTGGTATTTTTAAAGCTTCTTTATTTTAGAAAATTCCACACATACACAAAAGTACAGAGAAAATATAATGAATCTCCAAGTATTTATTACACAGCTTCAATAATTATTAATGTTTTGCCTATCATGTTTTATTTACCTATACTCCACTCTCAGAGTATTTTAAAGCAAATCCCAGATATCAATACATTTACCACTAAAAATTTCAGCTATGAATCATTAACAGATAAGAACCTTTAAAAAATATAGCACAATGTCATTATTACACCTAGCAAAATTAACAATTTCTTATAATCATCTAATAAACAGGCCATATTCTAATTTCTCCAATTGCTTCAAAAATGTTACTTTACAATTGGTTTATTTAAATGAAGATCCAAATCAGGTCCAAAATTGCATCTGGTTAAGCCTTAATCTAAAACAGTTCCCTCTCCTGGCTCTTTGTTTTCAAGCCATTTATTTATTGAAGAAAACAGATCATTTATCCTGTAGGATTTCCCACAGTCCTGCACTTGCTAATGCCTTCCCTTATGGTAATATTCAACTTGCTCCTCTATCCCCCATATTTCCTGTACTCAAGTCATTACATCTGGAAGCTTGATCAGGTTTGGATTTGGTGTTTTGGCAAGGAAACTTCACTGAAGGGGCCACATACTTCCTATAGCACCCCATTATGAGATACACAAGATCTGACATCACCTTTAGTGATGAGAAAATGAAACTGTGGTTTCAAGTGTTGTCACATGATCTGTCCATTACAGAGCTCACCATCAGCCTTTCATTTAATGGTTCTAGCATGTATCAATGATACTCATCTATGTCCATGATTTCATTAGGGAATGCAAGTGGTGACTTGCTAATGCTATCATCCCTTCTATATTTATTAATTAGCTGGAATTCTACAAAGAAGAAACTTTCCTCACTGACAGTTTGATTACCCTAACGTAGGAAAGGCAAGATAAATGCTTAATTTTTTTCTCCTTATTTAATAATTTTAAGAATAATAAGAGCATGCCCAAGCAACCTCCAAACGTTTTTTGTTATTGCTGTATCATTAATTAGTAGATTTTTACATTTCATGTGTTTCAGTCAACTGCAGTTATTAATCTTTTGATGTTCCCATCTTTTTTTTTTTTTCCGTGAGGAAGATCAGCCCTGAGCTAACATCCAAGCCAATCCTCCTCTTTTTGCTGAGGAAGACCGGCCCTGAGCTAACATCTATTGCCAATCCTCCTCCTTTTTTTTTTTTTTTCCCTTTTTCTCCCCAAAGCCCCAGTAGACAGTTGTATGTCAATCCCTCTAGTTGCTGTATGTGGGACGCCGCCTCAGCATGGCCGTATGAGTGGTGCGTCAGTGCTCGTCCAGGATCCGAACTCGGGCCACCAGTAGCGGAGTGCGCGCACTTAACCGCTAAGCCACGGGGCCGGCCCCAATGTTCCCATCTTTAACTAGCAAGAGTTGCTTCAGGTTGGCTCCTGTCTCCTTTTTTCTCCAGCACTTCATTATAAAAATTTTCAAACATACAGCTAAGTTGAAAGAACTGTACAGCAACCACCCATATGCCTACCACCTAGACTTTACCAGCAACGTTTTACAAATTTTGTTTCTCTCTGACATCTTTTTAATATAAATCTTTAATCTTGGATAGTTTTCTTGCTTTCTGTTATTGTAAGATAGATATCTCAGGCTCATCTTAAGCATTTCCTGCCCCAGATCTGAATTCAGCAGTTTCTCTAGGGAGCCCTGGTTCCTTTTACTGGGAAATGATATGTAGAGACCTCAATTTAGGTATTGGCTGCTATTGTGTTGTCATTGCTGCTAAAGCTCTTTTCAATGACAGACAGGAAATTATACTATTAGAAAGAATATAATAAAAATAAAAAAGTAAATATCACAATAAAGTGAGTCACACGAATTTTTTGGTTTCCCAGTGCATATTAAAGTTATGTTTACACTACACTATAGTCTATTAAGTGTGCAATAGCAGTATGTTGAAAAAAACAATGTACATACCTTAATTAAAAATACTTTATTGCTAAAAAATGCTAACTATCATCTGAGCATTCAGTGAGTCATAATCTTTTTGCTTGTGGAAGGTCCTGTAAAAAATGCAATATCTGTGGAGTGCAATTAAGCAAAGCACGATAAAATGAGGTATGCTTGTAATTATCTATTTGAGTTGTCCCATAATAGTTTCGAATTAACAGTACTATCAATCATAAAACTACTAAGTATAGTTTAAGATTTCTTTGTAGTTCTTTTTAGCCTAAGTACAGATCCCACTAGAGATGTCCTATCAAAACAGTTTTAAAGTCACATGAAGGCCAGCCCGGTGGCATAGCGGCTAAGTTCACGCATTCCTCCTCAGAGACCCAAGGTTCGCCAGTTTGGATCCTGGGCGCAGACCTACTCACCGCTCATCAAGACATGCTGAAGCAGCATCCCATATAGAAGAGCTACAATTCTACAACTATGATATACAACTATGCACTGAGGTTTTGGGGAGAATAAATAAATAAATAAAGTCATATGAAAGATTTACTTTCTGTAAGATTATGCCACCCGCTTGATATACAGTCAAATTCATTTGTTTCTGTTTTATTTTCATTTTTAGGAACTGCGTTTTGTTGCAACTAAAGTATAATTCATGTACACTGGAATGTATAGATTATCAGGGTATAGTTCAATGAGTCTGACTATCATCGCATGTACCTGAACCCACACCCCTATAAAGATACACATTTCCATCTCCAGAAAGTTCCCTGTCCCTCTTTCCTGACAATGCCCCTGACCCAGAGGCAATCATTGTTGTGATTTATACCACCATAGATTAGTTTTGCTTGTTCTGGATCTTCGTACAGTAACCACTGGGGATTTTATTATACAGATGTACCATAATTTTTTTAACGAGCCCTCTTTTTTTTTGGTGAGGAAGATCAGCCCTGAGCTAACATCCATGCCAATCCTCCTCTTTTTGCTGAGGAAGACTGGCCCTGAGCTAACATCTATTGCCAATCCTCCTCCTTTTTTTTCCCTTTTTCTCCCCAAAGCCCCAGTAGATAGTTGTATGTCACAGTTGCACATTCTTCTAGTTGCTGCATGTGGGACGCAGCCTCAGCATGGCTCGACAAGCGGTGCATCGGTGCGTGCCCGGAGTTCCGAACCCGGGCCGCCAGTAGCAGAGCGTGCGCACTTAACCGCTAAGCCACAGGGCCGGCCCCCTAACCAGCCCTCTTGATAGACATTTTGGGCATCTCCAATTTCTGCTATTAAAACAATGCTATAATAAATAGCTCTATATATGAACCATTTCCCACATGTGAATATATTGGTAGAGTTCATACATTTATTCATTCACTCATTCCTTCAACTAATATCACTGAATACCTACTCTGTGTCAATCACTGTTCTAGGCACTGTGGATACAGCAATTAGCAAAACAAAAACCCTGCTCTTGTGGAATGCATAATCTAATGGGAGAAGACACAGAATAAACAAAAATAATATTAGGTGGTCAAAAGCACTATTAAGAAAAATAAGGTCAAATAAGGAAGAGAAGAAGAAATTAACAGAGTACTCTTTCAGACAGGGAGGTCAGGGAAGGTCCCTTATAAGAGGTGATATCTGAGCACAGATCTGATAGAAGTGAGGAAACAAAGCTTTGGCTCTCTAGGGAAAGGGCATCTCAGGGAAAGGTACTCTCAGGAGCAAGGGTCCTGCCTGGAGGCAATGAGTAAGACCTCCTTACCTGGGGTCAAAGTAAGGAGGCCAGGGCGGCTAGAGCAGAATTAGCAAGGGAGCGAGTGAGAGGAGGGGGGCAGGTCATAGAGGGCTTCACAGAACAAGTTAAGGAGGTAAGGACTTGGGGTCTTAACCCAAGTGAAGAAGAATGCCCCTGAGGGGTTCTGAGCAAACATTTTAGTAGAGTCACTGGGGTGCAGTGTACAGAAAAGACTGTAAGGCGGTACAAGGATGGAAATAAGAGACCAATTAGGAGGATCTGTATTAGTCCAAGGAGAGAAGTGAAGATGGTTAAACTAAAGAGGTAACAGTGGGAGCAGTGAGAAATAATAACATTTTGACTCTACTTTCAAAGGTAGAGCCAATATAATTCCTGATGTGGGTTATGAGAAAAAGAAGGAAGCGAAGGATGGCTCCAGTTCCTTGGCCTGAGCAAACGAACAAAATGGGAAGACAACGGGAGGCGCAGGTTTAGAGGGTAATACCAGGGGTTCAGGTTTGCATGTGTTAAATCTAAGATGCCTGTCCAACACACAAACGGAGTTGCTGAGAAGGCAGTTGGAGAGATGAGTTCGCAGTTCAGCAAAGAGGTGAGAGCTGGAGATCAACATTTGGTAGTATGTGAAATTTGGGGCTAGATGAGATCACTTAGAGAAGTCTGGAACACTCCTGGCCCGAGCCCTCGGACTCTTCAATGTTTTGAAGGATCCAACAAAGGAGTCAGAGAAGGAACAAACAGTAAGGGAGAAAGAAAACCAAGCGTGGGGCATGCAAGAAGCCAAGCAAAGTGTTTGAAAGAGGAGGAAATGATCAACTGGGCTAAATGCTACTAAGAGGTCAAGTAAGATGAGGACTGAGAAATGATCACTGGATTTGGCAATAAAGAGGTCATTTGTATCGTGATAGAGGTAGTTTCTTTATAAAACCTAAGATAAGAACTGCCATGTCAAAGATAGACACATTTGTAATTTTAATAAATATTGACACTTTGCTTTCCACAGAGGTTGTACCAGTTTATATACCAGTAGCATATGAGACTGACTGTTCCCACACATCCTTGTCAACATGTGGTATTATCCAACTTTTTAATATTGGCCAATGTGACAGGTAAAATATGGCATCTCCTTTTAGTTTCAATTTGCTTTTCTCTTATTACAAAAGAGGTACAGCATCTTTCACATATTTAAGAGTTACTTGTATTTCCTTTAAATATCCTTTGCCCATTTTTCTATTGGGTTATTGGTCTTTTTCTTAGTGATTTGGAGAAACTCTTTATATACTAAGTAAATTAGCCTGGTGATTGTTGATTTGACTTTATGATGATTTTGCCATGTAGAAGCTTTCTATTTTTATGCAATCAATTGTATAATCAAATGCTTTTTCTGAATCTATTGCTATGATGATATGGCTTTTCTTTTTTAGTCTATTAATGTGGTGAATTACATATTGATTTTCAAATCTTAAATCAGTCTTGCATTTCTGGAATAAACCCAGTCAGTCATGATGCATTATTCTTTTCATATATTGCTGGATTCAAGTTAATATTTAGTTAAGGGCTTGGGGGACTATGTTCAAGAAGATAACGGTCCAGAGTTTTCTTTTCTTGTAACATCTGGTCTTGGTAACAAGGTATTGCCAACTTCATAAAACGGGCTGGCAAGTGTTACCTACTCTTTTATTTTCTAGAAGAGTTAGTGCAGAATCATATTTCTTTCTTAAATATTTGTTAGAATTTACCAGTGAAGCCATCTGGGCTTGGAGCTTTCTTTGTGGGAAAAGGTTTTAACTACAAATTCAATTTTTCTTACAGATACAGGTTTATCTATTTCTTCTTGAGTGAGCTTTGGGAGTTTGTAGCTTTCAAGAAATTTGTCCATTTCATTTAAAGTATTGATTTGATTGTCTTAAAACTGTTTAAAATATTCCCTTATTACCTTTTTAATATCTGTAGACTCTGTACTGCATCCTTCTGAGGAATACTGTACTTGTATTCCTGATATGGTTGATTTCATGACTGAAGCAGAAAATGTACAAGATAAATCTGAAACATCTTGTATACTAGATATTGAGGAAGCCGTCAAAAACCTCTAGGGTTATATCAAAAGGATTTGAGAGTGAACTTGAAGAGGCTCCTACAGGTCAAAAATAGGCCAATAAGAATAACTGCAATGGACTGAAATATCAAGTATGAAACAAACAAATAAATGGCATTTTCCCCTCAGTTTGCCATTATTCTCCAAATTAATGAGCTGGTTCAATCGCATCCTTCAGTGGTTAACAGTTTTGTTTTGTTTTAAATTATTAATATGAACTCATGAACTGAAACATACTTGATATGCATTAACTCATTAATTTAGAGAATAATGGTAAATTGAGAGGAAAATATCAGTCATTTATCTTGTCTTTCCTAAATGAACTTTTTTAGGTATGATTATGATATTGTGGTTCTTTTTAAAGAGAGTATTCTCTTTTAGAAATATTAAAAATTTATGGATGAAATTATAGATGTCTAAGACTTGATCCAAGGGGGGGAGGAGTGATTAAGGATATACACATGAAATAAAACTGGCCATGAACTGGTAACAGTTGAAGCTGAATGAGGGGTACATGGGGGCTCACTATACTAACCAGTCTACTTTTCTACAGGTTTGAACTTGTCTGTAATAAAAAAGTTTTTTTTAATGTCTTGGTTATTCTTAGCCCTTTTGATTTCCATATATATTTTGGAATGAATTAAAAAAAAAAACAAAAAAACCCTGCTTGGATTTTGATTAGTAATGCAAAACTAACAGATTAATTTGGGGAAAATGGTAATGTCTTCTAATCCATTAACAAGGTGTAGCTTTCCACTTATGCACATCCTTCAAATCTTTTCTTTTATGACTTGAATTAGCATAATTAGAAGGTCCTGCCCCAGTCCAAGACTGTAACGAAATTATCTCATGTTTTCTTCCAGCAATTTATGGTTTTGTTCTTTAAATGTTTATACTTCCTATCTACATTGGAAATTATCCTGGTATAAACATGAGGAAAGAATCTAACTTAATTTTTTTCTAGATGATCTGCCGGTTGTTCCTACATGTATTGAGGTCTATTTCTGGACTATCTATTCTGTCCTATTGATTCATTAGCCTACTCATGATCCAGGTTACTAGCCTTCTATTTTAAGTACCATAGCTTTGCAACATGGTTTTATTGGACTAGACATCACCACTTTCACCCTTCACTTTTCTTTTTCAGAATTTTACTGGCTGTTTTTCCACATTTGCTTATCCATTTGAACTTCAGAAATTGTTTGAAACAACTTATAATTTCTATAAGGATCAAGTTAGATTTATAGATTAATTTAGCAAGAATTGACATCTTATGATGTTGAACCTTTCTAAGAATATAGTATGTTTTTCCCTTTATTAAAGTTTTCTCAGTAACATTTTTAAAGATTTCTTTGTACAAATCTTGCCCTTTTCTTCAGTTTATTCTCTTTTGTGACTGATATAATGGGCTCCTAACGCTATTCCATTGCTCAATTTTTCAAAGAAGTCACACCAAATTTTTACAGGTTACCATTACAATAATATTAATTCCACACACACACACAACCAAGTGATTAAGAGGAAATTACTTTTAAAAGTAAAAAAGAAATTTTTACCTTACACCAATGTATTGTAAACTATGATGGTTTACATCATGGCTATAGCTGCCCAGCTACAGCCACAAGCAGATGTACAGGAAAGCCAGAGGAGCAGTAAGCAGGGGGCGGGCAGTCACAAACAACTGTTCTTTTGCAATTCTGACCACATATGTGTGAATTCCAGTTTATCACTTACAAAAATGAGAACAAAAAAAGGGCCAAACATTAATAGTGCACCAGGAATAAACCAAATATTTAACTATATAGGAGAAAATTAAGATGGAAGATGATTTTTATAGGGAAAATACTTTTATGTAATTTCAAGTACTATAGTTCACAAATTTTTGTGTTCCTAACTAAATTACATTTAACTGTCAAACTGTTTTATTCTACTACAAATTAAATTTTATTTACTCTATTTAGGAAGATGAGAGTATCACTAGAAATCACAGAAAAAACTAGGTAGCAACTGCATTAAGTAAGATTGAGAATTCTTGGTTAAGAGTTTTTGAAGACAATCCATTGCTCTAAGGCTCGGAATAAACAGAAGTAAATGTGGACAGAGAGGGTTCATTACAGACCAAGATGTTTTGATTATTCCAACTCTAGAGAAAATTAATATAAATAAATCTTATATAATCAAACATCTATTATAGGAGTCATAATAAACGGATACTGGTTATCTACAGGGAAGGAAACCGGGTGACTGGGGAAACAAGTAGGGAGAGAATTTTCACTGTATCCCACTTGTGCCTTTTGAATCCTGAACCACGTCAATGTAGTGCCTATTCTAAAATAAAGTTAATTTTTGTGAGGAAGATCAGCCCTGAGCTGATGCCAGGCTGATGCCTAACATCCGATGCCAATTCTCCTCTTTTTGCTGAGGAAGACTGGCCCTGGGCTAACATCCGTGCTCATCTTCCTCTGCTTTATATGGGACACCACCACAGCACGGCTTGACAAGTGGTGCGCTGATCCGTGCCCAGGATCCGAACCTGCGAACCCCGGGCCACCAAAGCAGAGCACATATACTTAACCGCTAGGCCACCGGGCAGGCCCAAATAAATTTAATTTTAAGGGCCCATTAAACATTATAAAATGACCAAGTGAGAACAATTCTGAATCTTCTACAAACTACATTTTAAGACATTGTCATCATACCACTCAAATTCCCTACATATAAGAATTTGCTCTATAAATGCATCTTAAATTGTATTGTCAGGAAAAGTCTATTTCTAGACTAACTTATACGTGTTCTTTTATCAGTCACTAAAAAGCCATTAGTCCTATCACATTTTTCTCTCCCTTTTTAGTTAACCCATAAGAGAGCTAGATTTAGTGGACAATTGCTCAATCTTGGAACATCTCTACTGCTGATCTTTTTTAATTTTTAGCTTATCTGTTTCATATATTTTTAATGCAAGCTCTCATAAATCCCTTTCTTAAAGAAAATCAAAATTATAAATTATTCTTGGGCCGGCCCCGTGGCTTAGCGGTTAAGTGCGTGCGCTCCGCTGCTGGCAGCCCGGGTTCGGATCCCGGGTGCGCACCGATGCACCGCTTCTCCGGCCATGCTGAGGCCACGTCCCACATACAGCAACTAGAAGGATGTGCAGCTATGACATACAACTATCTACTGGGGCTTTGGGGAAAAATAAATAAATAAATAAAATTATTTAAAAAAAATTAAAAAAAATAAAAAATAAATTATTCTTGACTTTCCTTTTTTCAACCATTAAGAGGCCAAAACAAAAATTACTCTGCCTTACTCTGGAAAAGCATCATTCCTGAACAATTAATTTGGCCACATTTTTGTAGTGCCTCTAAAACCTGACTTTAACAATTTGATCTTAAATTTGTCTCTCAATTGTATCTCAAAGCATTTGGAGAATGAAATAGCCTAACACCCACCCAACGAAGTATGTAGGAAACAATGCCTATTTAGCCATGAAATTATAATGAATTATAAGTTGCCATTTAATAACAAACCACTCTGAAAGGAAAATTTTTAAGACAATACTTTTTAAAAATTACCGTAATCTTAAAACTACCTTTTTTTTTGTTAGATTCTTTTTTGTGAGGAAGATCAGCCCTGAGCTAACATCTATTGCCAATCCTCCTCCTTTTTTTTCCCTTTTTCTCCCCAAGGCCCCAGCAGATAGTTGTATGTCATAGTTGCACATCCTTCTAGTTGCTGTATGTGGGACACCGCCTCAGCATGGCCAGACAAGTGGTGCGATGGTGCACACCCAGGGTCCAAACCCGGGCCGCCAGTAGTGGAGCGTGCGTACTTAACCGCTAAGCCACGGGGCCGACTCCCCTAAAACTACCTTTTTTAAAAAAATTGAAATGAAATACACATAACAGAAAAATTAACCATTTTAAAGTGAAAAATTCAGTGGCATTTAGTACAGTCACAATGTTGTGAAACCACCATCTCTAGTTCCAAAACACTTTTATCACCCCAAAATAAAACCTCATACCCATTAAGCAGTTACTCCTCACCCCAGACTCAAGATATTCAGCCTCTGGTAACCATCAACCTGCTTTCTACATAGACGGATTTCCCTATTTTGCATATTTCATATAAATGGAATCATACAATATGTGACCAAAAGGTCTAGCTTCTTTCACTCAGCTTGTTTCTGAGGTTCATCTACATTGTAGCATGTATCAGTACTTCATTCCTTTTTATGGCTAATAATAGTCCACTGTATGTACATACTACAATTTGTTTACCTATTCATTCATTGATGGATACGGTTGTTTCTACCCTTGCCTATTGTGAATAGTGCTGAACATTTGTGTGCAAATATATGTGTGAGTACCTGTTTTCATGTCTCTTGGGTAAACACCTACGAGTAAAATTGCCAGGTCAAACATAATTCTATGTTAAACTTTTTGAGGAACCACCAAACTGTTTCCATAGCGACTGAACTATTTTACATTCCCATCAGCAATATACAAGGTGTCCAATTTCTCTACATCCTCAGGAACACTTGTCATTTTCCATTTTTTTAATTGTAGCCATCCTAGTGGATGTAGAGTGTTAAAACTAGTTTTAACAATGCCCTAATAATTACCTAACTTCTGAAGGAAGGTAGAATGTCTGATGAGTAAGAATGGGAAATATTAAACTCCTGTTTCCTCCTCCTTCTCCTTCCCTACCCTCAACCCCCTAGAAAACTCAAATAATTAGACTTTTTCTCCTGGAAAGTAAGTAAAAATGTACTGGATATCAAGAGAATGAGAAGACAAGCCACAGACTGGGAGAAAACATCTGCAAAGGACATATCTGATAATGAGAGGACTGTTATCCAAAAGATACAAAGAACTTTTAAAACTCACAATAAGAAAATGGTCCACCTGATTTAATGGGTTAAAGACCTGAATAGACACTTCATCAAGGAAGATATACAGATGGCAAATAAGCATAAGAAAAGATGCTCAATCTCATATGTCATTAAGGAATTAACTGCAAATTAAAACAACAATGAGATACGAATACACATCTATTAGGATGGCCAAAATCCAGAACACTGACAACACCAAATGTTGGTGAGGATGAGGCGCAACAGGAGCTCTCATTCATTGCTGGTGGGAATGTAGAATGGTACAGCCGTCTTGGAAGACAGTTTGGTGGTTTTTCACAAAACTAAACATACTCTTACCATACGATTCAGCAATCATGCTCCTTCATATTTACCCAAAGGAGCTGAAAACTTATGTCCACACAAATACCTGCACAGGAACATTTACAGCAGCTTTATTCATAACTACCAAAAACTTGGAAGCAACCAAGGTGTCCTTCAGTAGGTCAATGGATAAATAAACTGTGGTACATCCAATGGATTCTTATTCAGTGCTAAAAAGAACTGAGCTATCAAGTCACGAAAAGACATGGAAGAACCTTAAATTTATTCTACTAAATCAAAGGAGCCAATCTGAAAAGGCTACATACTATATGATTCCAATTATATGACATTCTGGAAAAGGCAAAACAAAGGAGACAGTAAGAAGATCAGTGGTTCCCAAGAATTGAGGGGAGGGAGAGATGAATAGACAGAGAACAGAGGATTTTTAGGGCAGTGAAATCATTCTGTATGATACTATAATGGTGGATTATACACTTGTGAAAATCTACAGAATGTACAACACCAAGAGTGAACTCTAATGTAAACTATGGACTTTGGGTGATAATGATGTGTCCATATAGGATCACTGACTGTAACACATGTACCACTATGGTGTGGGATATTGATACCTATAACTGCTCTAAAAAAAAGTCTATAAAAGAAAGTATTAAAATATTTTTAAAAGGTAGGGGATATATTTTAAACTGCTATTGCTGGATTACTTTAAAGGATCAGTAAAGGCTCAATCTAAGCTCACAGAATTATTAGTAACAGTTGTAACTAATATTTCTACAGCAATTTAGAATGTTCCAAGTGCAATGCATGTAAAGGTAATCTAACTTAATTCTCACAATAACCCCAGGAATTAGATGATGTTAGTGGACGTATTTCTATTTTACACTTAGCCTGACTCTAAAACCATGTTCTTTCCACCACACCCCTGACTCCATGTGACTGCAGTAGCACTATCCACCATTAGCTAAATCTCATAATGAGAGTCCTGGGAGTCTGCATCTGAATAAAGAGCGAATTAGACCTGTTGTAGCTTTAGTTCTACAGCACATGGTTTAAATTTGCAAAACATGTTCAGTGTATACAGTAATGATTAATCACAACACTCAAACCAGCAAGAATATCATCTTCCTCTCCACTTTTCTGGACAACCAAAAGCTGACAGATGTTTACAGCTGGTTTATGAACTGTGAGGCTGCATTATACGCTATGCATTACATACATGAATGCATTACACTCATTCGGTTCTAAGCCAGCAGAGCCTGGGAATCCTCCAGATCCACATACTCACCTCAAGAAGGAAAAAGGGTTACTTGGGTCCCTTTGCAAATTAACAAGTACTAGCATTTCATCACTTCCACTAGAGGAAGGCAGTTGCACAAAACAGATTAGCAAAAGTGGCAAAATAACCAAAAGGAAATAAAAACACAAAGAGTAGACTTAACTCCTCATCCACCAGCAGCACTGAAAAATAACTGAATTTTTATCCTAGCTCATTAAAAGGAGTGAGGGAAGCAAGCTTGTCACTTAACGGTAAGAAGCAAACTCAGCAATCGTGGGAGATTAGGGAGTCTTGGCAGTGGGAAAAGAGGGCCCAAAATAGATGTATTAAACACGGCTAGGTGAGAGTTCTGATCAGCACATATTTTTAGTAATTGCACATTTATAACTTCCACATGTCCAGTTCAAAATTAGTCTAGCTATCAGTCTTTTCAAATGCCCGAAAAATTATTCCTACCACCACAATTAGCCTCACAATGGAAATAATCACACGATCAAAGCCCAGCATTGACCTGCCGCTGCCCTGCAAACCCACCTCAACAGTGACAGTTTTCACTCCCACCATTCACCTTCACTCACCCTGCCTCCCGCCTCTGGTCAAAAGGAACTTCCCCTACGCTGGAAGTGTGATTGTGGGTGGGTGTGATGGTGGGGCAGCCTAAGGAAAGAAGAGTAATGTGGCAGAGACTCCTGGTGCTTTCCCAGTATCTGTTCCCAGCTTCATCCTTGGGAAGCTAAACAAGGAAGCTATTTGCTATCTAACCAGATTGAGTCAAGCTCTAAAGTAAGACTAAACTTGACCACACCTTGTTTCAGGTCACAAATTGCTCTGCTGGTATTTTCTATTGCTGTCAAATTATTATACTACAAAGGCTGTTTTTATCTACCTCTGTTGGACAATCAAGAATAAAGAAACATGTTTTAGATGACTGTAAGAAGTCAGAAAACAAGACTGGCATAGAAAATAGTAATAGTTCTTAAGTTATACTTATTGTCAATTATTGCAAATATAACTGAATTTAAATATACTTAATAAGGTTTTTGCTCTCATCTAGGAGCTCAGCCCCTTTGTTCTCTAGCACTGAAAATCTCCTGCATCATTTCCCATATTTCCAACAACAGTTCAATCTGTTGTTTCCCTTCGGTAGAAGCTATTTTAAAAAATTAGTACTTGTAGGGGAGCCGGGTGGTTAACTTCAGCGCACTCCGCTTCGGCGGCCCAGGTTCAGTTCCTGGGTGCGGACCTACACCACTTGTCGGCAGCCATGCTGTGGTTGCAACCCACATACAAAATAGTGGAAGACTGGCACAGATGTTAGTTCAGGGAAAATCTTCTCAAGCAAAAAGAGGGAGATTGGCAACAGATGTTAGCTCAGGGCAAATCTTCCTCAGCAAAAAAAATAATAATAAACAAATAAGTACTGGTATTTTAAAATACTTCTTTCACTAATAATAATTTCTAAATAAACTACTAATAACAGTTTCTAAATCCAAACAACAGGAAATCAATACATAAATCCTACCCATCCTCTGAGGCTCAATACACATGATTATTGTGTCACAACCTATAACAGACCGTTAGTTGAATACAGCATACAGAAGAAACCCTAGTACAGAAATATAAGTTTACAAGGAACATATAATTCCGTAATTTTTTTCAAAATGATTTCTACCAGATCTGCAAGTCGAATCAACTGATCAAAATCACTGTACATAACATGAGTTATGTCCCCATACTTCAAAAGCTAATAGCAAAAGAAAAAATATACCATATCTTCATCTTGACTTTTTATTAGTGGGAATTAAAGGTTATTCATACCTTCAATGTTATTTACTGGAAGCGTATTTGCAAAAAGCATCCTGAAATCTCTTGTCTTTCATCATTCAGAAATAAAATTATTCTAAAAATATGAAATAAACCAGTAGTTTTTAAAAATTCACAGGCAAAACTTCCAAACATCATATCACATAAGCAACTTTTGTCTATTTTGTAAACAATAATCTGTAGTTACTTCAATATGTATTTTAACATGCACTAGGTACCAAACAATCTATTTGTTGACAAATCACATTTTTCTTATGCGATTATTTTAAACTAAATTAAACAATGTGAATTATCTGGTAAATGAAGAAAAGGTAGAAATATATTTATATATTGACACACATTTATTCATTCAAAAACTATTTCTTGGGAATGTATATGCGTCAGACACTTGTCTAGGCACTGGGGCTACACCGGTGGGTGAGAGAGAGGAGACTGCTGCTCCCGTGGAGTCAGTGTTAAGCAGGGGGAGTCATACAAGGTAAATAAGGTAATATCAGACAGTGATAGGTGCTACAAAGAAAATGAAAGAGCATGATGTGACCGTGTGTGACTTGGAGGGCTACATCAAAGAGAGTCAGGGAAGGCCTCTCTGAGAAAAACCAACAGACTGATCTAAAGTGAGCCATCTTTTACTTAAAATCATTTGTTTATCACATGCCACCTCAGAATGGTGAAAAGAATTTTAAAAATTCCTACAGAATATTACAGCTAGCCATGAGCTGGGCAGGTGCCCAGAGGGTCTTCTGGGGAACCTTAAACAGTACCAAGCAGCTAGCTGGTAGAGACTCCAAGGGCAGGAGACTCTAATCCTGACCTCTTCCTGGAACGACTAACACATGAGCCTGTGTTAAGATACATAATACTCATAATCTTGGAGACAAATCCAAGATTATCTAGAGGCAGTTTATTATAAGTCTATTACCTAAAAGATTAAAAAGAAAAGAAATAGTTAAATAAAGCCCTGAAACATAATATTTAGAATATATTTTTCTGGGGGCCGGCCCCGTGGCTTAGCGGTTAAGTGCGTGCTCTCCGCTGCCGGCGGCCCGGGTTCGGATCCCGGGTGCGCACCGAGGCACCGCTCCTCCAGCCATGCTGAGGCCGCATCCCACATACAGCAACTAGAAGGATGTGCAGCTATGACAGACAACTATGTACAGGGGCTTTGGGGGAAAAATAAATAAATAAAATCTTTAAAAAAAAAAAAAAAAAAGAATATATTTTTCTGGTTTATTTTTAAGAATTGGTGACTCCTCAAAGAATATGGCAAGTAATACTCAAAGTCCAAACAGATTATTCATAGAATTTTCTGACAACTTGCACCTGCCCTAATGGATAAACTTGGTTTTGCTGCCCTCTTGGCACCATTCTACAAGACATCTCCAGGATGTTCTTTAAACCCAAACACGACCATAACCTCTGCTCCAGAGAAGAGTTAAGAGAGCACAGTTCAAATCCAGCTTAGCTCTTTGGCCTCAGTGTGAAAGAGGCCAACATGGCCTCTTGTTGTCATGTAATCTGAAGAAAGGCACAGAATTGCAAGTTACACGGGGCAATAAGATGGCAAAACTGGTTGCCTTTTTTCTTTCTGTGCTTGGTCTTTACACTGCAGCACCACCAACCATCCTTTAAGTTCAGGATCCTTCAACCATCCTAGGTTCAAGTCAGAAACCTAGCAGTCACCAGAGCCATGTTTTCCCTCTCCTTCACCTCTCATATCCAACCTGTTAGCAAGTCCAGGGGATCTGTACATCTCTGAAATCTGTCCACTTCTCTCTGTTCCACTGCCGCTAACCTCACTCAAGGTATTTACTTGACAAGACTACTATAACAAACTGCCTAACCAGTACACTCTTTCACATCAGTCTTAGAAGGATCTTTTTGAATACCATGTCTACTCGGACAAGGGAAACTAAAGAAAAAATAAACAAGTGGGACTTCATCAGACGAAAGAGCTTCTGCAAGGCAAAGGAAACCAAGAACAAAACGAAAAGACAACCCACCAACTGGGAGGAAATATTTGCACATCATATATCCGACAAGCAGTTAATCTCCAAAATATGTAAAGAACTCACACAACAACAACAAAAAATAAACAACCTGATCAAAAAATGAGCCAAGAATATGAACATTTTTCCAAAGAAAATATACAGATGGCCAATAGGCACATGAAAAGATGTTCAACATCACTAATCATCAGGGAAATGCAAATCAAAACTACACTAAGATATCACCCTACACCTGTTAGAATGACTATAATCACCTAAACAAAAAATAACAAATGTTGGCAAGGATATGGAAAAAAGGGAACCCTCATACACTACTGGTGGGAATGCAAACTGGTACAGCCACTAGGGAAAACAGTATGGAGATTTCTCAAAAAATTAACAATAGAAATACCATATGACCCAGCTATCCCACTACTGGGTATTTATCCAAAGAATTTGAAATCAACAATTCAAAGAGACTTATGCACTTCTATGTTCACTGCAGCATTATTCACAATAGCCAAGATGTGGAAGCAACCCAAGTGCCCATCGACTGATGATTGGATAAAGAAGATGTGTGTGTGTGTGTGTGTGTATATACACACACACACACACACACACACACACACACACACAATGGAATACTACTCAGCCATAAAAAAGGACAAAACCATCCCATTTGCAACAATATGGATGGACCTTGAAGGTATTACCTTAAGCGAAATAAGCCAGACAGAAAAAGACAAACATTGTATGATTTCACTCATATGTGGAAGATAAACTAACACACAAAGAGAACAGTTTAGTGGTTACCACAGTTCGGGGCTGGGGGTGGGCACGAGGCGTGAAGGGGCACATTTATATGGTGACTGACAAATAATAATGTACAAGTGAAATTTCACAATGTTATAAACTATTATGACCTCAATAAAAATAAATAAACTGCCTAACTGGTATCCCAATATATGATATATGTGCTTACCTCCTCCAATCTATTCTCTATTCTGCAGCCCAAATTATCTTTCAAAACCAAAATCTGGTCAAATTTCCTAACCACTCTTGCTTTTATTAAAACCCTTCAAATGCCTCCCATTACTTTTATTTATTTATTTATTTATTTTTTAAAGATTTTATTTATTTTTTTCCCCCCCAAAGCCCCAGTAGATAGTTGTATGTCATAGCTGTACATCCTTCCAGTTGCTGTATGTGGGACACGGCCTCAGCATGGCTGGAGAAGCGGTGCATCGGTGCGCGCCCGGGATCCGAACCCGGGCCGCCAGCAGCGGAGCGCGCATACTTAACCGCTAAGCCACGGGGCCGGCCCTCCCATTACTTTTAAAATCACAACTATAATCATATGGATGAAAATATAGATGGTGCAAGACTGGCCAAGTACTGATTGAAGCTGGATGATGAGTACACTGAGCTTATTACAGTAGTCTGTCTTCTATGTATGTCTGAAATTTTCCACAATAAAATGTTAAAAAATAAGTAACAACCAAAAAACAAAGACCCAATGCCAAAGACCATGGCTGACAAGGACCTCCACGGTCTGGCCCTACCGACCTCACTTGATGGTTGTGCCCTACACCTCTAGTCCCACTGGCCCAATTTTGGTTCTTCAAATGCACAATACTCCTTCTTGCTACAGAGTGTTTGCACATGCTGTTCCCTCAAACTGGAATGTTCTTCCCAATGCCTACCTAATTCCTACTTATCCTTCAGTGATCAGGGCAGCCTTCCCTAAGACACGCCTGCCTATCATGTCTATATCAAGGTCTTTTGTCAAATGCACTCACTGACTGATGTTTTTTCCTGGACAAAGTCACCTCAGTTTGTGATCAAACATTTCTGAGTATGATTAACTGTAAGCTTCATAAGAGCAGAGTCCATATGTTTGCTTATCAGTGAATACCAAGCATCTAGCACAGGACCTGGCAGAGAGCCAGTGCTTTAAGAGTAGTTGTTGAATGATCTCTTACTATCTAAGACTATCAATGGAACTGCTTTCAAATTTTTATAACAAAACACATCCTAAATTTTTAAAAAATTATTTGCTATTTTGGTCTCAGTTTTCCCTCAAGTTGCTACAGAGAAATCATTCTTATTTATTCCCTTTGGAGAGTCTCTCCTCAGAGATACTGAAGTCCTCAACATTCCTGTGATGGAAGTATCACGAATGCCAACCAAAAATAACCACACAAATCCACACCCTGGTCTCTTTTCAGTCTTCTTTATAGTTGCTTCTCCTCCTCCCTCCCCGAAATCAACATCAAAGGACTGGAAGACTCTTGGGGATAAATTCCCTGCCAGACCCCAGGAACTTCCCTTCAGTTCCTGCTCCAGACGGCTGGCAAGCAGATTTCTATTAGGGCCTCTGCTGAAGCAGAGGCCCCAGGACTTTGCTCCATTCTGCTTTCCTTGTGATCATTACTAACATTCCTTCTGCAATATATTCCAGGCATCATCACAGTGCCATTTAATTTGTATCGTGTGGTAAATTGACATTAAAAAGGGCTTATCTTTTTTTTTAATCAAAACTGCTGGTTGATAGGCAGAAAGCAGAAGAGACTAGAAATTAAATCCGACTTAATTTTGGTTATTTTATCATGTTAACATTCAATGTAACAATTCATGTAACTAGAGAGTGACATCTTGAACATTAATACTTCTTAGAACTACTGTGCTGTAAGACTTTAAGATATAAATGGCCAGCCAGGAAACTAAATTTATCAAAATATCTTCTAAACAAAAAACTGCATGAAGCACCTGGCACAAGCTTCACCAACTAATTCAGACATCCTTAATCCAAATTTATAATTGAAGAGCTGAGTAAAAATTTAACTTTTACTCTATCTACAACCTGCTGATAAGTAAATCAATAGTAGAGTCCAAAAAAATTTAAACACCCTCAAGCACTTGTTCATATGAAAATAATACATGTTAACTATAAATCATTCTTGTCAGTTAAAGCTAGATGGTGAGGACCTTCACTAGGAAATATTCTAATGCTAAGTATATATGAATATATGAATCAAGAAAGCTCCATAATATGTAGTTCAGACTATCAACTGGCATTATTACTGGAAAATAACTGAATTAAGAAGGTCTTACTTAAAAAAAGAAGAAAAAGAAGGTCCTACTATACTTTTGTATCATATTTTTAAACACAAAATTGGCCTCTAACACCAGAGCAGGAGAGTAAGCAAACCTTAAAATTCCTTTCTAAACATTTGGGGCAACCACTCTTCATAAATTTTAAGTAATTACTAAAATTATAAGAATAAGACTATCTACTCAAAAGCTGAATAAGGGCACTGAAAGATCTTTAATGTATTTTTAGAAACTTTTTGCCAAGATCAGTAAAAAATGTTAACAGAAATGATCTTCGGGCCGGCCCCCTGGCTTGGCAGTTATGTGCGCACGCTCCGCTGCTGGCGGCCCGGGTTCGGATCCAGGGCGCGCACCGACACACCGCTTCTCTGGCCATGCTGAGGCCGCATCCCACATACAGCAACTAGAAGGATGTGCAACTATGAGGTACAACTATCTTTGTACCTCATAGTTGGGGGGAAAAAAGAAGGAGGAGGATTGGCAATAGATGTTAGCTCAGAGCCAGTCTTCCTCAACAAAAAGTTGAGGATTAGCACGGATGTTAGCTCAGGGCTGATCTTCCTCACAAAAAAAAAAAAAAGAAAGAAAGAAAGAAATGATCTTCTAATCTTTAAGGAGAGTTCCTAAGACTGCTTTATCATTTGCTAATTATAAAACCAGAGCTAAACGACAGATCTTCTGAAAACTAGATCATTCTCCACCTGCGGGAAAGGCTGCATTTCAAGGTCAGAGAGATGGAAGGACTTGACAGCCTATTACAGTGTTTATTTGCTGACTGCCACTAGTGTCGGATGTTTGCTCTCGTATTTAACTAATCCCCCCTGCTGTCATTAGTCCCATTCTGTTGTTTATTGGAGGCTGAACAAGCTGGTTATGTATACCAGACCACTTACTAAGTAATCCCTCTTCTGTCTTTCTCTTTAAGAACTGTGGGTCTTTATCTGGTTGTTACTAGGAGAAGACCTAAGTGGCAGCCTGCATTGCCAATTCACAGTATGCATGGCTCCTAGGTGGCCCTGACCAAATGCTTAAATGAGCTGTTCAGTGCATCTACATCAGCCTCAAGTATCAGGGCCCTTGAGAAGGTTGTTCACGTCTACCTTCCACAGAACTAACTTTACTTTGGTCCAGAACTTGATGTGTCATGTTCACTGTACAATTTACCTGCCAATCTCTTAAAGTGTCTATAGAATTTTTGATCAGTCTTCCACTTCTTTATCTGTCAGCATATTGCCTACAAGTGGAGTTAGTTGACAGCTTCCAGTTCTTCCATACTTCCAGAGAAAAGCTTTGCCTGTACACAGGATTTTTCTGGTAAAGTCTAAGATTTAACCTCAGCCATCTTCAGGATTATTGTCAGTACACAATACAGTGCTAATTCTGCAGAACAGGTTGTAACCTTCCTGTGTACAACCAAGGCAATTATCATTATCAAGAAGCTCCTGGGAGGCCGGCCTGGTGGCGCAGCGGTTAAGTGCACGCACTCCGCTGCGGCAGCCCAGAGTTCGCCAGCTCAGATCCCGGGCGCACACCGACGCGCCGCTTGTCAAGCCGTGCCGTGGCAGCATCCCATTAAAAGTAGAGGAAGATGGGCACGGATGTTAGCCCAGGGCCAGTCTTCCTCAGCAAAAAGAGGAGGACTGGCATGGATGTTAGCTCAGGGCTGATCTTCCTCACAAAAAAAAAAAAAAGAAGAAGTTCCTGGATCATCAATCCAGGAGGCAAAAGAAACATGTTAAGGGTACTAAAACTCAATCTACAGAAATGTAAGAGTTGTAACATGCAGGGAAACAACTGCAACACTCAGCTGATCAGCCTGATCACTTCAGCAGGGGTAGGCAGCTCTTTCCTAGCGTGGTCACTGTGTTACCAACAAGAGGTGACCCACCAACCAAGAGGAGCTCCAGAAATCCTGGACTTGGCCACACAGCAATAAACTCTCTCCACATAACAGAGAGGGAAAAGGGCTGATCACCTATGTGTAGTCTTTTCAAACTTATACATGAAATAACACCAGTCTACAGCATCATTTACAAATACGAAAACCACCAAGATCTATACATGACATGCTAAGGATCAAGAGCAAACAAACTAAAACAAACTGTAAAAGCAAGGCCAGCCGGGTGGCATAGCAGTTAAGTTCACGAATTCCACGTCAGCGGCCCAGGGTTCCCTGGTTTGGATCCTGGGAGCGGACCTACTCACCGCTCATCAAGCCATGCTGAGGCAGTGCCCCACATAGAAGAACCAGAAGAACCTACAACTAGGATATACAACTATGTACTGGGGCTTTGGGGAGAAAAAAGAAAAAGAGGAAGATTGGCAACAGATGTTAGCTCATGGCCAATCTTCCTCAAAAAAACAAAACAAAATAAATAAAATAAAAAAGAACTGTAAAAGCATGGATGATGCAAGGCAGCTTTTTGTTTGTTTTTTTTGTTGTTGTTGCTTCTCCTAAACTTAACTGTTTAAAGATAAGGTATAATGTGACCATTAAAACAAGGAAAATTCTAAGGTAAAACTTGACTATGAAAACTAATCATTTAAGCACATATAAGACATCACACCCTAATCAGGCAGTACACTTAAAAATATTCCTTGATGTGAAAGGTAAGATGTAAGAAATTTAAATAAACTTAAATATAAATAAGTATACCTCATTTAGTGAGAATCTGGAACCAAAATGGAAGCTCTGTAATGGTTAACCCTAGAATTCACTTGACATAACCAGATGTGACACTCACAAGAAGCCTAACTTGTTATGCTACATTGCCCCAGACTGTCCTTTCACGGCTTCTTCGCCATTTCACGGCTATACTTGAGCATACTGCCCCAACCTTACTCTCTTAGTTTTTGTTTTGCCAAGAATATAGAAGCAATCTAAAAAGAATATCCACATGTTTCCATCTCTACATCCACCTACCTACCTGCATCTATGCCCATATACCCTGCCTCTCCTCCTGGTACTATGGAGGCACTATCTATCTGCGCTCCAAGTGAAAACCAACCCCTCCATTTGTGCATGAGATCATCTTTCCACCCTACTTAAAGATATTGCTCCAACAATTCTCTCCCTCTCTCTTCTGCATCATAACATTTTACCCTGTCTACAGATCAGATCATTCCCATCAGCATAAAACATGCTGTAATTTCTCCCTTCTTAAGAAAATATAAAACAAAACCCTCTCCTGACTCCACATCCCCTTCCATCTATTGCTCTCCTTTACAACAAAATTATTCAATAAAAGTGTCTATAACTACTGATTTATACTGTTCTTTTCCCACTCTCTGTTGAACATACGTCTAACAGAATTTCATCCCCTTATCCAGGTCACCAATTACCCTCTTGCTGCTAAATTGAATAGTCAACTCTGTCTTCATCCCACTTGACCCATCAGCATCACTTATGGTGACATTCACTCTGAGTTGAATCAATCTTTCCTTGGCTTCCAGTACACACACTCTTCTGGTTTTCCTGCTCCCTTGCTTGCTACTCTTTCCTTATCTCTAAAGCCTCTAAATCATGCAGTACTGCAGGGCTTGGTCCTCAAGTTGTCTTCTCTTCTATACCTACACTCACTCTCTTTGTGATTTTGTCCAGGCTTGTGGCTTAAAATACCACTAATAGGCTGACAATGTCCAAATTTATATCTCCAGCCCATACCTCTCCCTTGAATGCCAATTTCTAATCTTCTCCGTATCCCAAACCTGTTCCTTAAGTAGTTGTCTCCACCTCAGGAAATGGCAGCTCCACCATTCCAGTTACTCTGATCAAAAACCTTACGGTCATCCTTGACCCGACTCACATCTCACACCCAACTAATCAACAAAATCCCACCTTTAAATATAACCCAATTGTGATCTCATACTACTCCCACTGCCACCATCCTGATCTAAGTAATCTTCAGCTCTTACTTCAATTAAAGCCGTAGCTCCCTTACTGGTCTCCCTGCTCCCATCCTGGCCCCTCTGCCCACACAGTTTATTCTCAATACAGAAGTAAGGGAAATCCCCTTTAAACTTTATCACGTCATATCCCTCCTCTGCTCAAAACCCTCCATTGACTCTCCATCTCACTCCAGATGCAAGTTCTCATAGTTTATGGCCAAAGTCCTTACAAAGACCCTGACTAAATGAGATTACATCTTGTAAAGCTCTTAACACTGTGCCTGGCACAAAAACACTTGACTAATAACAATGTCCTTCCTCCCACCAGAGTTTCACATCAGGCTGCAGTTAAAACCACTTAGAGCAGCAATTCTCAAAGAATCCTGGGGGGCCACAAGCCGCTGAGGAGTCAAAACTATGTTCATGTTAATACTAAGATGTTATCTGCCTTTTCCACTCTCATTCTCTCATGTGTGTACAATAGAGTTTTCCAGAGATTACATGACAAGCAATGATGCCATCACTCTGACCACAAATGGAATGTGTGTTTGTACATTCTTGTGTTATCTAGAATTTTCTAAGATAACAGGTTTAGGGTAGAAACATGTTTTTCAGCTATCATCATTTACATCTGCTATAACTCCTGTAACCTGAATATTGTCCAACATATCATTAATTTCAAATTTTGAAGCTTTGCTTATGCCTAGACAAAAACACAAATAGTACATTTTGTCGTCTTGTTTTGTAATAACATTTTTTGATTTTTTTTTTTTGTGTGTGTGTGTGTGTGAGGAAGATCAGCCCTGAGCTAACATCCGTGCTAATCCTCCTCTTTTTGCTGAGGAAGACTGGCTCTGAGCCAACATCTATTGCCAATCCTCCTCCTCTTTTTTTTCCCCCAAAGCCCCAGTAGACAGCTGCATGTCACAGTTGCACATCCTTCTAGTTGCTGTATGTGGGACGTGGCCTCAGCATGGCCGGAGAAGCAGTGCGTCAGTGCACGCCCAGGATCCGAACCCGGGCCACCAGCAGCGGAGTGCGCACACCCAACTGCTAAGCCACGGGGCCGGCCCTAAATTTTTAAACTTTCCTAAACTTTTAAATTTTATCTACAACTGTTATTTTAATATTTTATGATTTTAATATTTTATTCTCAAATAAAAGAAAATGTGTCTATAATAACTTTTTTATATTTAAGGACGGATCTTTCCTTAAAAAAGGATGACGAGAGGGGCCGGCTCTGTGGCATAGCGGTTAAGTGCACGCACTCCACTGCTGGCAGCCCGGGTTTGGATCCTGAGCGCATACCAATGCACCACTTGCCAGGCCATGTTGTGGCGGCGTCCCATACAAAGTGGAGGAAGATATGCAGGGATGTTAGCCCAGGGCCAGTCTTCCTCAACAAAAAAAGAGGAGGACTGGCATGGATGTTAGGTCAGGGCTGACCTTCCTCACACACACACAAAAAAAGGATGACTAGAAGACTTGATTTCTCAACCCACAGCTGCACCATCCACGTCTAAAGATGCTGAAAAAGATGAAACTGACCATATCCGTGAGTTGTCAGAGATTCATGAAAGAGAGGAATCTACTCCAAGGAAACTAAATGAAATTGTAAATAAGAAACAAAAGTATGATGGAAGCTCTTACCCTGATAGATGTTAATAATTTACCTCATTGTGTCTTATACCACAAGATATTTTCTAATATTATTGAGGTATCATCCTGATACTAATCAGTCAAAGTTTAAAAAGAAAAAAGAACTCAGTATTTTATACACCATGATCAAGTGGGATTTATTCCAGGGATGCAAGGATAGTTCAATATTCACAAATCAACCAATGTGATATACCACACTAACAAAATGAAGAATAAAAATCATATGATCATCTCAATAGATGCAGAAAAAGCATCTGACAAAATTCAACATCCATTCCTGAAAAAACTCTTAAGAAAGTGAGTATAGACGAAATGTTACCTCAACATAATAAAGGCCATATATGAGAAGCCCACAGCTAACATCATACGCAAAGGTGCCAAACCGAAAGCTTTTCCTCTAAGATCAGGAACACGACAAGGATGCCCACTCTCACCACTTTTATTCAACACAGTACTGGAAAGTCCTAGCCAGAGCAATTAGGCAAGAAAAAGAAATAAAAGGCATCCAAATCGGGAACGCAGATGTAAAACTGTCACTATTTGTAGATGACATGATCTTATACATATAAAACCCTAAAGTCTCCATCAAAGTTAGAATAAATGAATTCAGTAAAGTTGCAGGATACAAAGTCAAAATACAAAAATCAGTTGCATTTCTATACACTAACAATGAACTATCAGAAAGGGAAATAAGAAAACAATCCCATTTATAATTGCATCAAAAAGAATAAAATACCTAGGAATAATTTTAACTAAGGAGGTGAAAGATCTGTACATTGAAAACTGTAAGACACTGATGAAAGAAAACTGAAGACACAATTAAATGGAAAGATATTCCATGCTTATGGACTGGAAGAATTAATATTGTTAAAATGTGCATACTACCCAAAGCAATCTACAGATTCAATGCAATCCCTAGCAAAATGCCAATGACGTGTTTCACAGAAATAGGAAAAACAATCCTAAAATTTGTATGGCACCACAAAAGACCCTGAATAACCAAAGCAATCTTGAGAAAGAAGAACAAAGCTGGAGGCATCATGCTCCCTATTTCAAACTATATTACAAACCTACAGTAATCAAAACAGTATGATATTGGCATCAAAACAGACACACAGATCAACAGGACAGAATAGAGAGCTGAGAAATAAACCCATGCATTTATGGTCAATTAATTTACAACAAAGGAGACAAGAATATACAATGGGGAAAGGATAGTTTCTTCAATAAATGGTGCTGGGAAAACTGGACAGCCACATGCAAAAGAATGAAACTGGACCCCTACCCTACACCATACACAAAAATCAACTCAAAATGGATTAAAGACTCAAACATAAGATCTGAAACTATAAAACTCCTAGAAGAAAACATAGGAAGTAAGCTCCTTGACATCAGTCTTGGCAATGATTTTTCAGATTTGACACCAAAAGCAAGGGCAACAAAAGCCAAAATAAGCAGGATTACATCAAACTAAAAAGCTTCTGCACAGCAAAGAAAACCATCAACAAAATAAAAAGGCAACCTACTGCATGTGAGAAAATATTTGCAAATCATATATCTGATAAGGGGTACTACCTAAAATACATAAAGAACTCATACAATTCAATAGCAAAAGGAAAACAATCTGATTAAAAAATGGGCAGAGGAACTAAATAAACATTTTTTTCAAAGATGACATACAAATGGCCAACAAGTACATGAAAAGGTGCTCAACATCACTAACCATCAGGGAACTGCAAATCAAAACTACAATGAGATATCAGCTCAGACCTGTTAGAATGGCTGTCATTAAAAAGACAAGAGATGAGTGTCGGATGTGGAGAAAACAGAACCCTTGTGCACTGCTGTTGGGAATGTAAACTGGTGCAGCCACTACGGAAAACAGTACAGAGGTTCCTCCAAAAACTAAAACTACAACTACCATATGATCCAGCAATCCCACTTTTGAGTATATATCCAAAGGAAACAAAATCACTATTTTGAAGAGATATCTGCACACCTATGTCCACTGCAGCATTATTTATAATATCCCAGACATGGAAACAACTTAAGTGTCCACTGACTGATGAATGGATAAAGAAGACATTGTATATACTTACAATGGAATATTATTCAGCCATAAAAAGGAGGAAACTGTGGGCCTACCCAGTGGCATAGCAGTTAAGTTTGCGCACTCCGCTTTGGCAGCCCGGGGTTCACAGGTTCAGATCCTGGGCAGGGACCAATGCACCACTTGTCAAGCCATGCTGTGGCGGCGTCCCATATAAAGTAGAGGAAGATGGGCATGGATGTTAGCCCAGGGCCAATCCTTCTGAGCAAAATAGGAGGATTGGCAACAGATGTTAGCTCAGGGCTAATCTTCCTCATAAAAAACAAAAAAGAAAAAGAAGGAAACTGCCATTTGCAACAACATGGATAGACCTTGAGGGCATTATGCTATGTGAAAAAAGTCAGACAGAGAAAGACAAATACTGTATGATCTCAATTATATGTGGAAGCTAAAAAGACCGAACTCAATAGAAACAGAGAACAGATTGGTGGTTGCCAGAGGTGGTGGTGTGGGGGGTGGGGTGGGAGATAGGAAGTGAACATGGCCAAAAGGTACAAACTTCCAGTTATAAGATAAATAAGTTCTGGGAATGTAATGTACAGCACAGTGACTACAGTTAACAATACTGTACTGTACTGTATATGTGAAAGTTGCTAAGAAAGTAAATCTTAAAAGTTCTCATCACAAGAAAAAAAAAACTGCAACTACCTTACAGTGGAGAAACTAGCACACTCCACCTTAACCAAGCAATCACGGTTAACATCACCAGTAATAAGACACACTGACATCATGTAACCTCTGATATGATGCACAGAAGAGGGTACATCACTTCTGTGATATTACTGCCAAAAATGCATGACCTCAATCTAATCATGAGAAACGATCAGACCCAAAAGTGTGTGAGGCTCCATTTCCTTCAGATACTTCAAAACAGCATTATCACAAGACACTGAATGCAGAAGCAGTATGAAAATCCAGCTATCTTCAATTAATCCCGATAATTAAAGAGATTTGTAAAAAAATGTAAAATACCAGCACTCTTTTCATTAAATCTCACACTTGCTTCTTATTAAGGAGCACTGGGGGAAGAGGGTGGCAAATGGAGGGTGGTAATTCTTTAAGAATAAGGTTGGTTGTCATACTCAAAAAAAATGTATTACTTTGTGAGACCGGAAAGATAAACCAATAATTACTGTGATCGCCAATATTATCTTATTTTGTCATTTAACAATGTCATTTACAACAAGAGAGGAGGGCCGGCCCCGTGGCTTAGCGGTTAAGTGTGCGCGCTCCGCGGCTGGCAGCCCGGGTTCGGATCCCGGGCGCGCACCGACGCACTGCTTCTCTGGCCATGCTGAGGCCGCGTCCCACATACAGCAACTAGAAGGATGTGCAACTGTGACATACAACTATCTACTGGGGCTTTGGGGGAAAAATAAATAAATAAATAAAATTATACAACTTGAGAGGAATACTGAAGTAAATTCTTTCATCCACTCAATGGGTGTGTAGCCATTAAAAATGTATATGCAGAGTTCAGATTAGGAAAAAAATGTTTATTATATATGAAAAACCAGATTATAAAATTGTATATAAATCAATTACAATGCTGTAAAAACTAAAAATCATAATGATTCAAGAATTTTCTCCACATGTTTTAAGGGAAATTATTTGCAGGATGAATGGTGTTTATCCTCACAGCAACTGTGGGCCTACTATGTACAGAGCACCATGCAGGCACCACAGAGGATAAACTATGAGCAGGAGAGACACATTAGAACTCTGGTAACTTGTAATCCAGTGGGCTCAAAAGTGGGGATTTTTCCAAGCTTGCTATAGTGAGTGTGAAATATCTTTATAAGGGAAGAAAGACTAATAAAACTGCCTTCAAAAATATTTGTTTTTGGCATTCAAAATCTGCCCAAAATATCCATGTTTCTGATAAGTTCAGCTTCTTCCCACAACACACATGTGCTGTCTCCGGGAAGTGTGATCAGATTGTATTAGAAACAATCAACAACTACAGCAAAGTTGCAGGGTACAAAATCAATCTACAAAAATCAGTTGCATTTCTGTATGCTAATAATGAACTAACAGAAAGAGAGCTCAAAAAGATAATACCATTTACAATTGCATCAAAAAGAATAAAATACCTAGGAATAAATCTTACCAAGGAGGTGAAGGACCTATACAATGAGAACTACAAGATATTATTGAAAGAAATCCATGATGACATAAAGAAATGGAAAGATATCCCATGCACGTGGATTGGAAGAATAAACATAGTTAAAATGTCTATATTACCTAAAGCAATCTACAGATTCAATGCAATCCCAATCAGAATCCCAATGACATTCTTCACAGAAATAGAAAAAAGAATACTAAAATTTATATGGGGCAACAAAAGACCCTGAATAGCTAAAGAAATCCTAAGAAAAAAGAACAAAGCAGGAGGCATCACAATTCCTGACTTCAAAACATACTACAGGGCCGGCCCTGTGGCTTGGTGGTTAAGTGCGCGCACTGCGATGCTGGTGGCCCGGGTTCGGATCCCGGGTGCGCATCGAGGCACCACTTCTCCGTTCGTCCTGAGGCCGAGTCCCGCATGCAGCAACTAGAAGGATGTGCAGCTACAACATACAACTATCCACTGGGGCTTTGGGGGGAAAAATAAAATAAATAAAATCTTTAAAAAAAAAAAAAAAACATACTACAAAGCAATAGTAATCAAAACAGCATGGTACTGGTACAAAAACAGACACACAGATCAATGGAACAGAACTGAAAGCCCAGAAATAAAACCACACATATACGGACAGCTAATTTTCGACAAAGGTGCTAAGAACATGCAATGGAGAAAGGAAAGTCTCTTCAATAAATGGTGTTGGGAAAACTGGACAGCCACATGCAAAAGAATGAAAGTGGACCATGTGCTATCGCCATTCACAAAAATTAACTCAAAATGGATCAAAGACCTGAAGGTGAGACCTGAAACTATAAAACTCCTAGAAGAAAATATAGGCAACACACTATTTGACATTGGTTTTAAAGGCATCTTTTCGGAAGACATGCCTACCCAGACTAGGGAAACTAAAGAAAAAATAAACAAGTGGGACTTTATCAGATTAAAGAGCTTTTATAAGACAAATGAGGGCCGGCCCTGTGGCTTGGTGGTTAAGTGCGCGCGCTGCGATGCTGGTGGCCCGGGTTCGGATCCCGGGTGCGCATCGAGGCACCACTTCTCCGTCCATCCTGAGGCCGAGTCCCACATACAGCAACTAGAAGGATGTGCAGCTATGACATACAACTATCTACTGGGGCTTTGGGGGGAAAAAATAAAATAAATAAAATCTTCAAAAAAAAAAAAAAAAAAGACAAATGAAACCAGAATCAAGATGAACAGACAACCAACCAGCTGGGAGAGAATATTTGCAAAACATACATCTGACAAGGGGTTGATCTCCATAATATATAAAGAACTCACACAACTGAACAACAAAAAAACAAACAACCCGATCAAAAAATGGGCAGAGGAAATGAAGAGACACTTCTCCAAGGAAGATATACAGATGGCCAATAGGCACATGAAAAGATGCTCAACATCACTAATCATCAGGGAAATGAAAATCAAAACAACACTAAGATACCACCTCACGCCCGTTAGAATGGCTATAATCACCAAGACAAAAAACAACAAATGTTGGAGAGGATGTGGAGAAAGAGGAACCCTCATACACAGCTGGTGGGAATGCAAATTGGTGCAGCCTCTATGGAAAACGGTATGGAGATTCCTCAAAGAATTAAAAATAGAGATGTCCTATGATCCAGCCATCCCACTACTGGGAATCTATCCAACGAACCTGAAATCAACAATCCAAAAAGGCCTATGCACCCCTATGTTCATTGCAGCATTATTCACCATAGCCAAGAAGTGGAAGCAATCTAAGTGTCCCTCGACTGACGATTGGATTAAGAAAATGTGGTATATATATACAATGGAATACTACTCAGCCATAAAAAAAAGACAAATTCGTCCCATTTGCAACAACATGGGTGGGCCTGGAGCGTATTATGTTCGGTGAAATAAGCCAGAAAGAGAAAGACAAACACTGTATGATCTCACTCATATGTGGAATATAAACCAACACATAGACAGAGAAAACTGGACTGTGGTTACCAGGGGCAGTGGGGGTGGGGGTGGGCACAAGGGGTGAAGGGAGTCATATATATGGTGATGGACAAACAAAAATGTACAACCCAAAATTTCACAATGTTAGAAACCATTAAAACATCAATAAAAAAAAAAATCTGCCCAAAATATCCATGTTTCTGATAAGTTCAGTTTCTTCCCACAACACACATGTGCTGTCTCCGGGAAGCGTGATCAGCTGCAGCTAACAGTGACAACGAGCAATAAATGCTCCTGAAGTCGGTATAGATTAGGCTTCTATAACTGTACCACAGCCTTTCATTCCACCTGCTTTGTTTCGTTCTTCTTTTAATGCTGGTGCTGGGAGTCAGTTTTAGCAATATATTTTTATTCAAATTTCTCCCATTCCACTTATTTAACACCTTTTGTGGATCTGTCAGAAGAAATTCATGTTCTTTCTGCCTCTGTACACATTACTTTACCAGAAATATCACAATGGACAGATCCGAACACCCTTTTGGTTTCAGTTCCATTATCTCACTGAAGTGGCTGGATAGATCATGTCTAAAGTTACTTTCAGGTTTAGAAATTTAAAGATTCTAACCTCAGGTCTTACTTCCTTCCATAAAGCCCTTTCAAAGTAAACTCACACAGCTCCGTTTACTGCACTAAATCCTTTCTTTCCCAGTTCCTCTATTTTTGGATCACATGCCACACCGAAGTCTATCTTTGTGCAGCTTTGTTAGGCTGTTATGATCAGAATCTGATTTTTTGAATGCCTGCACAATCTGTATTAATATAGTGGCAGCAAACTTCTACTCATCCTTCAACACTCAGATTTACTCCTTTCCCACTGTTTCCAACTTCCCAATTCAACATTAGTTACTCCTGTGTTCCTAAAGCATTCTGGACAGGGTTCTTTCACAACACTTATCTCACTATATCATAATTATTTGTTGACCACTGTGATTCCTTCGTGGTTCCTGTCTTACTAACAATAGCTACAATTCCTGGGTGCTCAATACGTACCTGGGAGGCACTTTATCTATCTTTCCTCATTCAAGTTTCTAGAGCAACGTCATGAATTAGGTACTATTTATTCCCATTTTACAGATGAAAAAACTGACTCTCAGTCAACTTTCCATTCCTCTGACCTTGTATGATGCTCCTGAACCAGTCCCCAACCTTGGAATATCTCCACTGTTCCCCTTCCCCTCTCCAGTTCGTACATGCAAAGGAATGAGGAAATATACAAAACTCAAACTCTATAAATCCTATCCTGTCTTTTGAGCCTCCTAGATTATAAATTACCAGAGTTCTAAAATTGCCTCTCCTGCTCATGGTTTGTCCTCCATGGTGCTCTACATACAGCAGGCCCACAACTGTTTGTGAGGATACATACCATTCAACCTCCAACCTTACAAAACTATCATTTCAATCCCAACCATACCACCGCAACTCTACCAGACTTTTTCTTGCTTCTCAAACTCCTATCACCAGACCACTTCCAGTAAATAAACTTTACTTCTCCTTCATTTCTCCTTCTCAGAAGGATGGGGCATCTGGAAGGAGTTTTCTCAAATTCACATCAACATAATTCAGGCTCTAGGTTTTTTCTTTTATCCACTCTCCAATCTCAGAAGAAAACGCACTTCTTTCCTAAAACCTGCCCTAACCACCCCAAATCCACTGGTCCATCTTACCATTCTATTGGAACTGCTTTCTGAAGTCACCATTCATTCATTGCTTCATCACATCTTCATTACGTTTGACGGCTCTAGGTCTGACACCATCACCCACCACCCTTTGTGAAATGCTCTTCTCCCTCAACTTGCGATACTGTCTCTCAGACTGCTGTGGTGCCCCAAGCTCAGGCCTTGCCCTCAGCTTCTCTCTTAGTGCATTTTCTCTCATGCTGACTTTCCATTCTCCCCATCTAGGTCCCTGACACTCAACTCTCGACCTACAGTCCTGACTTCTCACTCCACCTCTAGTCCCATATCATCAGTTCACTTCAGTTCATTACTTCAAATTCAACAAGACAAAAACCAAAGTCCCATCTTCTCTCCAAAACCAACCTCTCTTCTAAATTTCCATTTTTCCTATCACCCAGGATCAAAATTTAAAAGTCATCTTTAACCGCAACCCCTTCATCTTTAACATACCATCTGTCACCAAATCTGTCCACTCCTTGGATTACACCACCTCTTAATTCACTCCTTCACTCCATTCCCCTGCTGCCATGGCTCTCACTTCTAGAACAGAGTAGCATTCTCCCTACTGCTCCTTACGGTGAAACGCCCATCAAGTTTATCCTGCATTCCACTCTCAAACAAGCCTTCCCACAACAACCCTTTGAGGACAATCATGGTTCCCTACTGTGGGATCAAACCAAACTCCTCATCTTCTGAAATCAAGGTTCTATGCTCTCACCTCCCCCTACCTTCCAGCAACCCCCATCTCTTGCCCTGCCACACCACTAGCCCCAACCCAGACTCATGTGCTCCCAGAGTCTCTAGCATGCAATAAGCTCATTCCCACCCTCAACCATGCTGGGTGCTCTTCTCCTAACATATCCTTTCCTCTTCTTCCTACCTACCTAAATCCTACCCATTTCTTAAAGCCCAAGATTGACTATTTCAGTATTTTGCCTCCAACACAAAGTATTTCCAAAGCACAGCCTCTTTATATTTTGCTCTTTAAAAATCATCACTGTACCTAGAATAGTGCTTTGTATAAAGTAAGGACTCAATAAATTCTTGTTAACCAAGATAGAATTTGGAGACTACAAGATGTGTATTTTAAGAAGCATCCTACAGTTTTCATAAACTTGCATTTTTAAAATTCATGTCTTATCTGGTTCTTGACACCTACAAGGTTTAAAATATTAAAAATTCAGACATTCTCAAATATTCCTTAGGACAATTCTAAAAAGAGAAACTATAAGCTTCAAGGGTAGGGAGGGTATGACAATGCTGGTAAGCATTTCATAAAAATATCAGAGTTCAGGCCAAGGTTAGTTATAGTTGCTCTAATTTGACTGGATTATCTTTTGGCCATTTAAAATCAATTTTATAAACTTTAGCATGAAGAAATTTTTACCACAAAAAAAAAAAATGTTAAAGCCTGCTCCAAAAATAACACAAAAAAGCTCTCCCACAAAAATCAATAAACAAAAATTCTAACTCAACACATACACATTTTGTCTAGTGCAGTGGATTAGTGAAGAGGTTATCTTACAACTGCCCAGGGAGTGTTTTAGACAGGGTTCTTGTGGGCCGGCCCCGTGGCTTAGCGGTTAAATACACGTGCTCCGCTACCGGCGGCCCGGGTTCTGATCCCGGGCGCACACCGACACACCGCTTCTCCAGCCATGCTGAGGATGCGTCCCACATACAGCAACTAGAAGGATGTGCAGCTATGACATACAACTATCTACTGGGGCTTTGGGGGAAAAATAAATAAATAAATAAATAAATAAATAAATAAAATTATTTAGACAGGGTTCTTGGGTTGCAAACAACAGACACCAAGTCTGATCATGTGTAGCCAAAAGAAATGTAATGGAAGAAATATCAAAGGCTCAGAAAATTGGAGTGGCAGGGACTAGAGGGCAAGGCTTGGAAGATGGGCCCACAGGCACTCCAGGGCAGGCAGCAAAAGCCACGGCCTGGATCTACAACACGAACATCTGGTCAGCACATAGCCACTGCCCTCCCCTCACCCTCCACCCAGTCTCCACAGGACCCAGAATCAAGCACTGAGCAGTCAACTAGTGGAGCCTGCGTCCCGCCTCCACACAGTCACACCAAGGAAACAAACAACTAGCACAGTGGCCCACCATTCAGTTTCTTTTTTTTTTTTTTTGTGAGGAAGATCGGCCCTGAGCTAACATCTGCCAATCCTCTTTTTGCTCAGGAAGACTGGTCCTGGGCTAACATCCATGCCCATCTTCCTCCACTTTATATAGGACGCCTCCACAGCATGGCTTGCCAAGCAGTGCATCGGTGCGCACCCGGGATCCGAACCAGCGAACCCTGGGCGGCCACAGCATAGTGCCCGCACTTAACCACTTGCACCACCGGGCAGGCCCCCACCATTCAGTTTCTAGGGCGGTGGGTAGGCCCTTCCTCCTCTCCAAGAGAGGCTTTCTCCAAAAAGGAGAGAAGAATGCTCTGAGGAAGGAGCAGTTGGCCAGAGACCCTAGAAATAATAAACACTCCTCTCCCCACAGACACAGCCACTTCCAAAGTTATTCACAGAATGACTCTAGAAATATTATTCTATGCTCTCTGATTTTCTGCCAGAAAAATCAATCATTCAATACACTCCAAATCCCTACACCATAGCCCCCCAAACTCTTCTCCAGAGGCTTCAGTGTGGATGCTCTTGCCTCAACTGTCCTTGGCCTCTTCTGCCCAGTCTGACCACAGCTTACCCTCTCTCAAGGCCGTTGATCAAGTTTTCTGCCAAGTCCTTCCCAGCCACACACCTTTTCAAACCCAAGAAGAATTCACCTCCCCTCTTCTCTCTCCCACAGCACTGTATTTCCAGTGGGGGAAAAAAAAAAAGTTGTATTATAAAAGCAATCCATAGGGATTATTTTTAAAAAATAAAATACAAGTTGTTAAAATAAATCAGTTTTTGGGGCTGGGCCCGTGGCCTAGTGGCACACTCCACTATGGCAGCCCAGGTTCGGTTCCCAGACGCAGACCTACACCGCTCGGCAGTGGTCACACTGTGGCGGCGATCCACACACCAAATAGAGGAAGACTGGCATAGATGTTAGCTCAGGGCCAATCTTCCTCAGCAAAAAATAAATAAATAGATCAGTTTTCCTTTACGCATTTAAAATAATTTCTTAGATGTAATAAAGCACTAATTTTTAATAGTACATAGTATTAATATCAAGAAATAAAAAGTTAAATTTTGAAGGATTTTCCTGGTTCCAGTGACAGCTCCAAGGTTGAAAACTGACAGGGTTCTGTGGAGCTTCTTGTTTTCAAGTCCTTGGGGACGAGGAGGAGAAGTGTCTTTATTCCTCTCCCAGACACTGCTTGGGTTGGACCCTCTTAATTTCTTTCTCCAGCACAGACCAGTGGCAGGGGGTGAAAGCAGACAGAGGACAAGAGCTTTCTTTATCCAGAGAAAGGCTTTTCTTTCCCTTTTTTCTGCCAGGCTTGGGCATGTGCCTAATTGATGGTAGGTGCTCCATAAACGACGACCTGAGGGAAGGAGAAGGAAAGATGGTGGACCACTTACAGTGCCATGCTCCTATGAACAGGGCCCACCATCACCAAGTACTCTGCCCTGTCTGGTACCTCTCCCAACACTAAAACTATCATAACAGATGAAACCAGAGAATTATTGAACTACTATATTTTAAGATCTTCTACTTCAAATATCACACTGTACTGAAATTGCTGGCTTAGTTAACTATCTCCACTGCCAGACCATAAGCAATGTGAAGGCAGGGGCTGTGTCTGTCTTGTTCACTGGAACATAGCACAGTGACTACTGCTCAAGAAGCACTAGCTGAATTAATGAACAAAAAAATACAAACAACTCGGGCTCAGAAAGTCCTATAACCTTCTTCTTCCCACAATTTTTTATAAGCCCAAGTTGCAATGAAGCTAGAAATTGCCTTTTTCTTAGCTTTATATTTACACAGCAGACACTGAACGTTAACTTGCGCCAGGCACTGGACTAAGTGTTCTATATATTAAGTGATTTCACTTAATCCTCCAACAATACAATCAAATAGGAAGGTATTACTATTGTTACAAGTGAGAAAATGAGGCATAGAGATGTAAAGTAACTTGCTCAAGATCACCAGACCAGTGAGTGGAAGAGCCAGGGCTCCCAGCCAGGTCTGTCTGACTCCAGGGCCCAAGCTCTTAACCACTACAGACACCAAAACTCAAAGGCCACCTTGGGGCTTGGGCAGGGGGCATAAATGCATGAAGGACACATCGTGCTTCCAAAGTAAAGAGGTAGGGATATTTTCATCTCCACAAAGAAATACGCACTTTCCCATGCTTCTTGAAACATGTCTCCCTTTTTATCTCCCATATTCCCACTTCTGAGAGAAATTTACAAGGATACAAGAAATATTTGACTTTCCTCTTAACTCTACCTTAAAAAGGAAATAGCACCTCAGCCACCACAATAAATGGCAGCTGACACTGGGCCTCGGTATCCCAGAGACTACAGGGACTGGTAAGGGCTATAGCCAACTGAAGACTGGGACAGTCCAAAGGGCAGCCACCACTCAGCTCTGGTCACAGTCATCACATAGGAATACCAGCCCAGTGCTGCCAGATCTCCTGATTTTTCAAGAAACCTAAAGACCAGATTTCTTTTTTTTTAATCCCCCCAAAGCCCTAGTGCATGGTTGTATATCCTAGTTGCAAGTCCTTCTACTTCTTCTATATGAACCCCCACCACAGCATAGCAACTGACAGACAGGACAGACAGGTGTGGTTCCATGACGAGGAAATGAACCCAGGTCACCAAAGCAGTAACAGCACCGAACTTTAACCACTAGGCCATCAGGGTTGGCTCAAGACCAGATTTCTTACTTGAAAATTTTCAATATTAAAATGTTGCCAACTAATTTAAAAACATTCTTTAATCCTCTTGCAGCCTAAACACAGCCATGAGCCATCAGTTCGTGGTCCTCAAAACACTTTAGGACAAATAGGCTTCCAAAGGTTATATATCCAGACCTCTGACTTTCCATAGCCTACCTGGCCCAATGTCCTCCACCTGGAATACTCTTTGTCAACTACCCAAATCCAACCAACACATCCAGGTGTGGCCCCATGCACCCCACAAAGTTGTCCCTGATACTCCAGCTCATCTTCACAGACTCCTCCAAATTCCTATAAACACTCCTCTCCATCCCTACCCTAATTATTTTACATTTTACACTCTAAATTGCATCTTTCCAGCAGTTTAAAGGTTCTCAAGAGCTCCGATTCTGTATTCTACACATCTTAAACTCCTTGGTTTGAAGTATTCTTTATAGATATTACAGTTAGTTTTGTATAAAAAAAATATTCCTTTTTGAAAGAAAAATCACTCACAATGCCTGGCAGAAGGATGATCCTAAGCTAGCTCCTTATTAAATAGTTGATGAACCTATGAAAGTACCATAGAAATACAACTGTCACACACAGAAACTCTCTGGATTATTTTTTTAATTCATTTTACCAATAAAATCTAAACGTTTCATCTTATTATTATTAAAGACAGTCTACCCAAACTGCAAACCCTGCTGGAAAGAAACCAGCACTGCAGTGATAAGTGTAAGAGCCCTGAGTTAGGGCTCAGCACATTGAGTAAATGATGACTGAATATAAGTCTAGACACCAAGTTGTTTCTGCAGAGAGGAAGAAAATGAAAACATTAAATAATCAACAAAGTTCCAATTATTCAAAATATATTAGTTCAAGTTAGACACATATAAAAAGTGTTTTATAAAAGCACATAACTTCTCTTAAAGCATATTTTATTTAGGATTCCTAAATATTCAAAGAAAAATCACTACCCTTCCTCCTTTGAATAGAAGCAAAGCGCTGTATGTTTGAGTTCATATCCATTTCTGTTCATCACAGCTAAGTTGCTGTTATAAAGCACATCAGAAAAGTGTTAAACAACTGACTCAGAGAAAAGATTTCCCAAGCAGTTCTTTAAAAGGACTTTACTGTTTAATGAACAAAGAGATCAACTAACTGTATACAAAGAAAGTCTATTTAAGGTATTATTTCTTTTTTTGTTTATAATACTCTTGTCTTCTCTTTACAACAGTTCGTTTCTACTTGCTTTAGAGTTAAATTTTTTTTCTTTCTGTAATAATTCTTTTACATGGAGTAGAAATTCATTCTCTTTATCTCCTTTTGAAAGTGTTCACAAAATACACCAACATAAGATAATGCTTTATGACACCCGAGTTATTAATTTCCCATTTTGAAAATGAGTTAAAAAGCATCCTAAACTAAGAATTTTTTAAAGCATATTTGGATAAAGAACACAAAAAAGCACGATCTTAACCTGTCTCAGATACATAACCAGATTTGCAGAAACAGTCCACTTTTGGTTAACTGAACTAAGAAAGAAGCAGCAGCACACAAAATTTAAATGATAAAAATGTCAAAAAGAGAAAAAACCACTCATGTTTGCTTTGCAAATACTTTCAGTGCTCACATCTGAATATAAGTGTATCATTCTAGTAATTTTTTTCTATTTCAAATTAAATAAGGAGGTTACACTGTGATGATATTTTCCTGTCAGGTTTTCCCACACCCAGCTCTGGGTTGGCATTTTGGGGGACTGGCGGGAAGAGAAAAAGAAGTTTAAGGTATGGTCTGTGAGAAGGGAAAAATTCAGATTTCTTCCTTCTCAAGTAGGGAAAAACCCAGTTCTTCCCTACTGTGCTTCTTTCCTGTGAGTCTCCTTTACTACTCACACACAACACTTCTAACACTTCTGGTCATCAAATGTGTGGGAGTTTTCCCCACACCAAGCAAGTCTCTGGGACATCAGCTGAATGTCCTATAATTTAACTCAATTCTGACACTATTTACCCGGAGATAGTGTCAGATCCCACAGGTTAAAGGCTCAGTGCCACAAAACTGCCCCTACTTCAGATGCCAGGCACAAGTCGAGGTTGTCACCTGTGCTGACCAATCAGCTATGGCTTGGAGGTTCCCAGGACCCCCTACTTGGGTTCAATTAATTTGCTAGAGTGGCTCCTGGAACTCAGGGAAACACTTATTCATGTTTACCAGTTTATTAAAGGATATGATAAAGGATACAGATGAACAGCCAGATGAAGAGATACAGTGGGTGAGGTCTGGGAGGGTTCCAAGTGCTGCAGCTTCTGTCCCCATGGAGTTGGGGTGCATCAGCCTCCCGGTGTGGATGCACTCACCCACCTGGAAGCTCTCAAACCTGTACTGGTGGGATTTTTATGGAGGCTTCATCATGTAGGCATGATCAATCATTAACTCCATTTTCAGCCCTTCTCCCTTCCCAAGAGAATGAGAGGCAGGGCTGAAAATTCCAAGCTTCTAATCATGGCTTGGTCTTTCCAGTGACCAGCCCTCATCCAGAAGCCCACCCAGAGTCACCTCATCAGAACAAAAGACACTCCTATCACCCAGGATGTTACAAGGGTTTCAAGAGCCCTGTGTCAGGAACAGAGGTCGAAGACTAATATTAGAACAAGAGATGCTCCTAGTGTTCTTATCACTTAGGAAATTACAAGGGTTAAAAGGAGCTCTGTGCCAGAAACCAGGGGCAGAGACCAATATATATTTTCTATTATCTCACAGTCTGTCTCAGGAGGAGCTGAAAAGCCACAATTCCACTCAGAATTCTACCTGCTCCCCATTCCACAGCTGGGGACAAAGGCATGTGGCTAAAGTGAACAGCTTCCTACCAGGTTTAGGCTCATACATTATCTTGAGAAGGAAGATAAAAGGTTGACTCTGAGTAGTCTAAACAATGAGAGTTTAGAAATCAGCAAACCCAGTCTGACCCAGACTACTGCTGAACTGATTTCAGGGGCTTTAAGGCCAATTAGGCAAGTAGCTTCCACACCATAGCACTCTGCTGACACACACACATAGCCCACTGCCAACACATCCTCAGCCTCACAAGAACTTATCTTACACACACACACTCTCCACTCCATTCCCAGCAGTTCCCCACTCTAAAAGGATCCCTGGCACTTAAGGTAACCAAATCTCAATAAAACTAGTAAGTGTTGAAAAACCACAGGTACTCAAGTGGCCTGGGTTCAAAAACATTTCTAGGAAAAACTGGCAAACCTTAGTTCTATTAAACATTATTAAATGTTTAGTGTTCATTACATCTTTTATTTGCAATGCACTGCAGTACTAACTTCTATAAGCTAACTACCTGACTGACTAGAGTGCACCAGACTGCTACACAGACACACACACACCCTCTGGAAGAAGAATCTAGGATGAGGAACTGGGCAGCTAGAGCACACGTGGGGGAAGGAGATTTACCTTTTTTGTACCTTTTGAATTTTGTACTGAATGCATATACTGCCTATTCAAAGTAGTCCTTCTGACTAAACCACTCTAAGAAGAGTGTAAAGAAACTTTAGGGTCTTTTCTTTGGGTCCTTTCAGACTTATCTCTTAAAAAGATACAGTACTTTCTTTTATCTCCACTTGTATATTACTAAACACAGCTTTTTCTAATAAATTCCCACCATCCTATTCACTTCTACCCCTCACATTCAAAGGAAAGAAGATGGTTTCAAGGGATGTTATTGGTTTGTTTGCTGGCTTACTTCACATGACAGAGGCAGGAGAGAGTAAGGGAGAACCAGGGAAACTGGAAGGGTAAGACCCCACAGGATCTGTTCTCTCCCACCTCTCCAACATCTCCCACCACTCTCCCCAACTCTGGCCTCCAGCCACACTGGCCTGCTCCTGACTTTCCTCCTCGCCAAGCTCATTCCCCACTTGGGGCCTCTGGAATTGCTCTTCCCTCCGCCTTGCCATTCAGGGATCACCCAATCAAAATCTGCCAACCCCCCCATTCTCAGTCACATCACACACTTATTTCCTGCCCAGCACCCACCGCCATTGAAAATCATCAAGCTCACTGATACTTCTGCTCATTTACTGTCTCCCTGCATTTGTGTCAGATGCTTCACAAGAGGGAGGGCTTCCACTCTGCCTTGTTCATCACTGGGTCCCCAGAACAGTGTACAGTTTCAAAGTAGGCACTCAATAAAAGTTTGTAGAATGAGTAAATGAACGAACAAACAGAAGAATAAACATTTTTGTCTATTCAAAGGGTTAGGAAGCAAAGGCTTCAGGAACGCTGGGAGAAAGACTGTGGACATCCTTGAGCAGCTTCCCTGTTACTTTAGGGCAGAAATTCTCAAACTCGATTCAAGGAAGTTTTCTTGGGTATTGAGAGGATTTTACTCAGAAAGCTGACTTCAGGTGTGTGTTTTTATTACTAAATTTTAAGTTTGAGGACTTGATTTCCAAATTCAATTCCTTATTGTCCTTTTATCCACATATTATCTTTTTTGCCTAGGATGGTTCCTTTGTTCTGTTTCATATGTTAACCACCATAAATCAAATGCTTCAAGACTCAGCCCTCACAAACTTTACATCAAGTTTCTTTCACTTTGACCTAGATAAAGAACAGAATGATGATGACAGGAAGATTTTATAACCATCTCTATCAACTTTCATCTTCAAATTAACTATTCTAATGTTAACTAAACTTCAGAATCCAGATTTGACATACATTGTTGGCTACCAACCACTATCAACAAGTCCTTAAAACAGTTTATCTACTATTTGATTACACTTTGTTGGTGTATTTATTTACTTATAAAGAAAAGGTTCCATGCTATCAGCAAAATGAAAATCCTTTTCCCTCAGGTACTGCACCACTAGGGTTGGGGATCAGTACATTATATCAACTACCCAACACAAATCCTGCGAGATGGCACAGACTCTCAAGTTCAACTCTGAAAGAAATCCTAAGTATGGGCCGGCCCTGTGGCTTAGTGGTTAAGTGCTCGTGCTCCGCTGTCGGTGGCCCGGGTTCGGATCCTGGGTGTGCACTGACGCACCACTTCTCTGGCCATGCTGAGGCCACGTCCCACATACAGCAACTAGAAGGATGTGCAGCTATGACATACAACTATCTACTGGGGCTTTGGGGGAAAAATAAATAAATAAAAACTAAAGAAAAAAAAATTAAAAAAAAAAAAAAGAAATCCTAAGTGTCCTATCCTGTGACGATTCAATAAGATTCAGAAAAGATTTACAACCAAATACACATATACTCCTGTTGGGCTGATACTCAAGGTTATCAGACACCCTGTCAGTAAGACACGGGAGATAAGGAAAGAGCTAGGAGACTTCTCTGAAACATATTTATCAACACATTATTGCAGACGCTAACATTCAGTGTATTTTGGCTACTTTCAGTTCCTCCACTAGACTGTAAGCTTCTTGAAAGCAGGGACTACGTTCATTCATTCATTCATTCACACAGGCAACAAATAATATTGAGCATCTACTATGTTCTAAGCGCTGAGTGGATAAAACAGACAAAAATTCCTATCCTCGTGGACTAGCTTGCATTCTAGTGAGAGGAAACAGACAATACACAAATGAATATGTAATGTCTGATGGTGATATGTGCTGCCAAGAAAAAAAGCATAAGAGACACACAGTGACAATGGACTGGTGTTATTTTATATAGGCTGATCATTAAAAAACTGTCTGATCAGATGAAAATTAAGCAAAAACCTGAAGTGAGAAAGCAAGCCATGTAGATAACATGGGGAGAAACAGCACAGAGGCCAGTGTGGCTGGAAGAGAGGGATGAGTAAGAGGGAGAATGGGAAGAGATGAGGTCAGAGCCATGGCAGGGGACCAGATGATCCAGAGCCTCAGAGATGATCGTTAAGACTTTGGATTTACTGAGACAGGCGCCACTGGAGCAGAGGGGTGACACAATCTGGTTTCTGTGTTTGAAGAATGACTCTAGCAGCTGTGGTAAAGACTAAAGGAGTAAGGGCAGAAGCAGGGAGACCAGTTAGGAAGATACAGCAACAGTCCAGGCAATAATGGGTTAGGCTAGAATAGCACAGTGGAGGCTGAAGAGATAAGGTTATTCAGGATTTGCTGTCAGATTAGATGAGGGTATGAGAAAGGGAGAAGACAAGGGTGACTCCAAGGTTTCTAACCTGAGCAACTGGCAGTATGGAGATTTCTTTTTTTTTTTTTAATTTTATTTATTTATTTTTTCCCCCAAAGCCCCAGTAGATAGTTGTATGTCATAGTTGCACAGCCTTCTAGTTGCTGTATGTGGGACGCGGCCTCAGCATGGCCGGAGAAGCAGTGCGTCGGTGCGCGCCCAGGATCCGAACCCGGGCCGCCAGCAGCGGAGCGCACTCACTTAACCGCTAAGCCATGGGGCTGGCCCGAGATTTCATTTACCGAAAGAGAGATAACTGAAGGAGGCGCAGGTTTCTGTTGCTATTGTTTTTTGGTGGATGGAATCAAGAATTGAGCTTGGGCATTTTAAGTTTGAGATGCCTATCAGATACGCAAACAGAAATATTGAGTAAACTGCAAGATATTCAAGTCTTGACTTCAGGAGAGAGGTCGGGGCTAAAAATAGACATTTGAAAGTAATCAGTATAAATATGGTATTTACAGATGGGACTGGAGGAGACCACCTACTGTATGAGTATGTGTTTGGGGGTGGGGGAAGTGGGTTCAAAAATTGTGCCCTTGTGCACTGCAATGAAAAGAAGTCAGGAAAACGAAGAGAAGTACAACAATATTAAGAAGGAGCAACCAGAAAGCGAGGAAGAACTAGAGACGTCCTACAAGCAAGTACTTGAAGAAAGTGCTTCAAGAAGAGAGGAATAATCAGGTAACATAAGGACTGAGAACTGGCCACCGGATTTGGTAACTTGTAGGTTATCTTGAAGTACATTATCTTGAAAAGTGGCTTCAGCAGCATCGTAGAAAACAGTGCCTAACTGAAATGAGTTCAAGACAGAACGGAAAGAAGGGAAGTGGACACAGAGAGTACAGAAAAGTTTTGCTGTGAAAGGGAAGAGAGAAATGGGATGGTAGTTGGAGGGAATATGGGGTCAAAGGGAGCATTTTTTTTTAAGATGGGAAATACTATAGCCTGTTTGCCCTGGAAACAATAAAGTAGAGAAGAAAAGGCGATGATGCAGGAAAGATGGGACAACTATAGGAGTGCGGTCGCTCAGTAGGCAGGAGGGGATGGGCACAAGTGCACAGCAGGCAGAGGGGTTGGCTTCATGAGGGACCAGAGTCTTACTACCAGCATATTCCCAGGGTTTTGCACAGAGACTAGTCCATCATAGGGCTCTCAAAAAACGTGTGCTGAAGGAATGAATAAACAAACGTATTCTTGAACAAGGGCCCTTCCTTTTTGCACTAGGCTATGAAGAAAAATACAGATTGCTTCACACACAGTAGATATGCAACACTATATTTAATAAGAAATGAGAATTACCCAAAAGCAAATAAGATTAGGGCAAGGAGTGGAAAAGAAGAATGGAGACTGCAGTATGATTTCAGACCAGAATTCACACCTCGGGAAGTCGGTATAAAAGGAAGTAATAGGAGAAATGTCTAAATGACTAACCAGTATTATTAGGCAGGCACAAGGGAAAGCACGCACACAAAAGCCTCCAGGAAAGATTTAAAGAAATGAGGAGCAGAAACGTCCAGTCAGAAGACTGGATCAATGCACCCATCATGATCTTACAGCAATGTAATACTGGACAATGACCAAGATATGCTACAAAAGGACTCCCCCACACCAGCCTGGGATCTACTGGAAGCCCTTTGTCATGGTTACCGCTTCTGGGATCGCCAGCTGTGCCTTACTCCCCTCTCTAGGATCTGGGGGAAGGTGTGGGAAGGTGTGGTCTGCAGTGACATCCTTCCTCCTGCTCCGCTGGGCCCCACAAACACTCAGGCCACCAGAGTCTCTGCCCACTGAGGATCTTCAATGTCAATCATCTCCCCATCCAACCTAGTGAGCTCAAGGATCTGAGAAAATGAGAAGCAGCCGCTTGCCAACAGATGCAGGGCTTCTGATGGAAAAGCTCAACAAACAAACCTAACATCCTGAAGATAGTTTTGTCCTTTCTTTTTAAAAACAATTTTAATGCACAAGGAAATCTAACTGAGCTGATCCTATCAGTACTCATTTTTTCCCTGAGTAAAAACAGACCCTTTAGGAACAGCTTTAAATTTTCCACGCATTGTGATGTTATCTAGTGTATAGTCTGTAACACTGGCCTAAGAGAGTATTTCACTCTACTAGATATTTCAACTGTCTAAAAACGCCTGTGTTACACTCCCTCATCCCACTCCAGGGAGGGTACACAGAGTACAAGCAAGCCCACCCCCAGTGTCTCTCACTTCCTGTCATCACAGAGACTCCAAAAAAGGAAAGGAGTGGAGGAAGAGGAAAAAATCTCACTGGAAGTGCTTTAAGAGAACCAACGTCGAATAACATAAAAATGAATGTCATATTACCCAATCCAGTACAATAAAATCTTACTCAAGAAGTAAGTTTCAGTCTTCTATGTTGTTTATGATAAAATATTATTGGAAGATATAGCAGATTAAAAAATAAATGTATATTTATTTGCTAATCTTTGTTTATAGGTCCAAGATCTTGTCTTGAGTGTGGATCTATTGAACTGCAAGTTGTCTTTCTTTCATATACCAGACTCATGATGCATGACCTATGTTTTCCAGTTCTAGTTTCTATAAAGAAAAACAAAAACCTGAGCACATTCATGATGTAATCTATATGCAAAGTCCTTCTAGACTTCTAAGACTCCCTCCCACTTTCTTCAGTTTGCTTATCCATATAATGGAGCAGAAATTTCTTTTAGGGACTTGAAATTATCGAGTCATTCCCAAGTGTTTGAAATACTTCTCACAAAACCATTCTTTTTGAACTCAAATTTCACTGGCTTACATCATATTTAATTACACTGCATAATTACAATAACAAGTCCGACGAATATAAACAGATACAAGAATAAATACAACTGACTCTATAAGAACAGGACTGGTTGGGAGGTCACATGGCCACATGGTCAGACCCACTGGCTCACAGAGTAACAGCAAGCATTCAACACACCAAGTTGGTTCAAGTTGGGTAAGAGACTGCCCACATACATCAGCTTCAAGCTACTGTAATGAATATATTAGTCATCATGAACACCCAAGCTTAAAAGATTTTAGTTTATCAAAATGTCAATAACAATTAGTAAAATTTGCAAGTGGGGGTATTTTCCTACTATCGATTCTTATTTATCAACAGGAAAAGCAGCCAGAGGTTTGAAGGAAAGGGAACTCGTTTTCACCCTGTTGTTGGGTCTGTCTGTTCTTCCATCTCTACCACTAGACTCTAAGCTCCCTGCACGTCTGGCTCCCTCATAACTGTATCACAGAACCTGACACTCGGTGAGCGCTCAATAAACGTGCTCAGTAAACTTGCTGAGTATGTTCACACATCCTAAACTGGATCCAGCTGGTATCACTGCTGGCCTATAAATAAAATTTTCCAGAGCTGAAAAAATAATGTTAGAAGATCTGATTCACAGTATATTATCTGCTGATATTTTCCATCTCTTTTTCTTTACACTGTATGTATGTTTCTTGACACTGGTTAATTATATTTATAAATCAGGGTCCTATTTATACTTACATTCCTATTGTATTAATGCTAATCATATTCAGTAAACTATTCTGTCTTGACTAAAGCCATTAGTGCCCATTAAAAAATAAAATTGGGTTGACTGTCCTATTGTATTTGAATTTCACATTCTCACAATGTTTTGCAGCTAATACTTTCTTTTTTTTTTTTTTTTTTTTAAAGATTTTATTTATTCATTTTTTCCCCCCAAAGCCCCAGTAGATAGCTGTTATGTCATAGGTTCACATCCTTCTAGTTGCTGCACGTGGGACTCGGCCTCGCGTTGGACGGAGAAGCGGTGCCCTGGGGCGCGCCCGGGATCCGAACCCGGGCCGCCAGCATCAGAGCGCACGCACTTAACCGCCAAGCCACGGAGCCGGCCCTGCAGCTAATACTTTCAGTCTCTGGCACTTCTACTGAGAATATAAAAGTTCTCCTGGAACTAACAAATTACTTCCCTTCCAACACAATTATATAATCTGAAAACTGAACAGCACCCTGGAGATTATTTTGTGATCCAAAATCCCTTCCAATCAACGGATCCCATCGAAAACTACTCAACTTTTTTGCACAGGAAGGGATATTTATCTTTAAATCGCACATCACAGAGTGCTGCACCAACAGCAGGCTCTTAATACAACTTGTTTAACTGAACCGAACAAGTCTAAAATGAGTCCATGTCATTCATTTTCTTGTTCTTCCTAGGCTTTAGCTGTAGCATCAACTGAATCTGTAATTAAAGATTTGCATGAATCTTCCGCTTATTAACCAATGTTCAAAAGGAAATTCAGGAGAGGAAACTCCATGATCAGTCAAATGTTTTAATATCAATGCTGCTAATGTCAGTACAGAAAACTTTAACAGAAAATGGAAAATCAAGTCTTGGTTAGTTTGCTTATGATCTATATAGAGTTTCCAATTTATCCAAAATACTCACATGTTCTCAACTTCCAGTATGATTTTTTTTAACAAATGAAGTCTTGCATCATTCATACAACTAAATTATACATCCTTCCACTTATAATTGGGGTGCTCAGAGACTTAACCACAGTACTGTAGTAAGACATGTTATTATGCTAATTAGCTTTCCCTCCAGTTAACAGCCTGTGATCCCATTTGATTTCCCATAATATGATACGATAATGAAGAGAACAAAGCCTCTGGAGCAGGAACCACCAATAATTTTACTTTATTCAAGAATGTATTCCAAAACAGTACATAATTTACAGCATAGCCCTGCTTAGTACAATGCATCTGTTTTAGGGACTCTTACAACATATGCTAAGACACAAAGTATACATTTCCAAATCCCGCTCCCTTCTGTTTTGCTGAAAGGGAACACACACGATCCCTCAACAGCACAATTAGTGCTTTATTAACTAATTTTTTTCAGGCAATAATTTAAATTCCCACTTCCTCCTAAATATCTCTGGACAGCAACTCCTGGCAATCCATCTGTCTCTTTCATCACAGCTTCTTTTCATAACTAACGGGTCAAGTTCCTTTCCCCCATTTCAACACGACGCACTGTACTTGCAGCCCTGCCACCATAGCCCACTGCTGAACGCCGGAATATAACATATTGAATTTCACTGCCCTTCATTGTTTTCAGTTTAACTGCCATTTTACCACCATGCACACGAGAGAAACGCGTTCCCACAGGCATCTTATGAATTTCCAAAGCAGCTATTCTTTGTGGATTTACAAAACATGTGGCTTCTCTGAATTCCTTTTATCACCACAGAAACGGCTTTGGGAAGCTGAGATTTTTTTTTTTTTAAGTACCCCACGCAAAAAAAAAAAAAAAAACTGATTCTAAGCATTCCCATTTTGCTAGTAAATTTCATCCTAAGGGCCTTGCTACAGGGCAGTGGAAGAATGTCAGGGCAAAGATTTTAAATACTGCTTTTGGCCTTCCCAATTAAAATGAAAATTTTTCAGCCCACGAAGATCATCTTATCAAACGTCCTTTCTTCTCAGGCTACACCGCAAGGGCTATCCAGCAGAGTGTAAAATAAACAATTGGCTTTGGCTCTTGCCTGACGCCCTAAATTTTCCTAAGACCCCCCCCCCCGCCCCGGTGGGCTCACGGACACAAATAATCTGGAGGCAAACCCCGAATCTATCAATGAAGCGGACTATTCCTCCGCCACAAAGGGCCGACCTGCGCCTCGTGCACGGCGGCTTCTGCACACATGTGCTGGGCTGACAGTGCGGACCTACCCTTCCTGCATCCGAGGCTGGAGGCCTGGGCCGAAACCCACACACTCTTCCCCACCCACTGCCTTCCACCCGCGGCCACTCTCCCAGTGACAGGCGGCGGGCTCTGAAGTGCCCCGGCCGCAGGCTGGCGTCCCTCTCGGCCCGGCCCGCGCCGTACGGCCCCGCTCAGACCCACTTCCCCTCCACCCACCGTCCTTTTTTCTTCCCCTTCTTCGCCTGAAGAAATTCCGTCGGAACTTCATTCGGGCCGAGCGGAGCAGCCCTGCCCGGGGCCCACCCTCCCCCGGCGGCCGCGCCCCCCGCGCCTCGGCCCCGGCGACCCCCGGCCCGCCCGGCTCGGCGCCTCACCTCCTCCTCGCTCTCGCTGCGGAAACACAGGCACGCGGCCCGCTTCTTGTAGCCGTCGCCGTCATAGGTGCGGGTCTGGTTCGACTTGAGCTTCATCATCCTCCGCGCCCGGCTGGGGGTGCGGTGCGGGTCGCGGGAGTCGAGGGTGGGGAGCCCGCTCCAGACGGCGGCGCGCGCGCGCGCCCCCGGCTCGGCCAAGGGAAGCAGGGAGGAGGAGCCGCTTCTCCGCTACACGGCCCCGCCGCTGGCCCGCCGCGGCCGCCTCATTCCCCCCGGTCCAGGCCCCGCGCCGCCGCCGCCGTCACGGCTGCCGTCGCCGCTGCCGCCACGGCCGCCGCCCCCTCTGCCGCCGCCACCCCCGACAACGACCGCGCCGCCATGTTGGGCGCGCTGCGTCAGCGGCGTAAGGCCGCGCCGACCTGCGGGACGACGGCGCGCTCGCAGCGCAGGCCGCGTTCGGGAATCGCGCCCTCCCAGTCCGCGCGGCGTAAACGAGCCTTTGGAGTGAGAGGGCTGCACGACTCGAGGGGGCCGCTACGCCAGGAGCGTAGGGGTGGGCACCGTGGGGGCGTGTGCGGAGGAAGCCAGGGAGAAAGGAGTGCGGGCGCAGGGCCGCCTTGTTCGAATGAGGAGCGGCCCCTGCGGAGACACCGACCCAGCCCCGCGATTCGGCGCAGGGGGAAGCGAGGACTTGCACAAGGTCACACCGCGGCCGAAGATGACCCAAGGTCAGGCCGCGCGGGCCTTGGCCCTGCCTGTCCCTCTGGGAGGGGCTGGGGGCTAAAGCCTGGAAGAAAAAGTGGGATGCACTTAAACTCAACGGGGAGTGCAACCTGAGATGCTTGGGATTAGGCACTCCACGGAAACAGGGTGGAGGGAGGAGAGAGTGCGCACTGCATTGACATCCAGAAACTCGGGGAGTTTTGTGGGCTTGTAGTCCATTAGAAAGAGCAGATGTTCATCCTGCAACCCTTTTTTGGTGCAAGAAAGCAAATGCCTCCTCTTAAGGTAAACAGGAGGACCAGAAAGGAAGATGTGTATGTGGGGGTGTGTACACACATAATGCAAATCATAAGGCATCAGCGTTTCTGGCAATAAACGAGGATCATATATTGAGGATGTCAAACAGACTCTGATATACAGCCAGACTCCCTGGAGCAAAGACTGGAGTGTGCCCTGTGAATGTTCTCAGCAGCCCAGACCACACCTAGTACCATGCCGACGCCCTGAACATGCTGAAAATCCTGTGCAGGATTTGCCTGTGAATTGATGATTACCCTTTTTGAATTTGCTTGTATTTAACATAGTCAAAAAAGATCAGGATTTGAAACCAAACAAACCTACGTTGGAATCTCAATTACATCATTTATTTACCTTTGTAAAATAGAGACAATAAACCTATTTGGTGCTTGGCCCATAGTAGTCACTCAATACTTTGCAGCCAATGTTATTGACATCTTACTCACCCCTTGCCACATAAGATGTGGAATTTCACTTAATTTTGGTCAATCTTCATGCAACAGAATTCCCAAAATCTTGGTCATTTTGGCTCTTTCTAGCTTTCTCCTTTGCCATTATGTCTCTAAAAGAAAAGAAGAAAAAAACAAAAGTTCTGATTATAGAGATACTGTAACGTGCAATGTCAAAAATTTGAAAAATATGGAGGGCATAAAAAACCTAAATCATGGATATTTTTGAGCACATTCTGTAGAGATCTGTATCCTGCTTTTTTCCTGATCTTTCCCCCACGTCATTAAGTTTTTTTTAAAATACTATTTCTATTTACTACCTAATAGTCCATCATAGGGATGTACCATCAATTATTTTACCATTTCCCCGTTGTTTCATTAGAACAGCAGTGAACATCCCTGTACATAAATCCTTGTCCTTATCTCAGATAGTTCTTCAAGATAAATTCCCAGAGGCAGATCAGGGAGATAGGAACATGTTTATGGCTCTTGCTGCCTGTTGCCAAAGCCTTCCCAGAAAAGTTGTATGAGTACAATCATACCAGCAGCTAGACAGCTACTCTGTACTATCTGCCACTTTCTTAAGGTTGAGAGCAGAATTGCAAATGGCATTCCAGGTTTCAGTGCACTAGAGTAAAGATAATGAGCAAGTTAGAGTGTAAACTCCCGGAGGGCAGGCACTGTGTCCTTTACCTTCATATCTCCACCTCCTAGCAAAGGGTCTTGTGCAAAATAAGAGCTCTCAGTAAATGTTGATTGAATAGATGAATGGAGGTTTTCTGGTGGTTTCTAATTCCTTCCCCAGCTCTTATGGGCCTGTTTAATTGCAAGAGCTCACAAGATCACTTCCAGATCCCTTGCCTTAGTAGTAATAATTACTTTTTCTTCGTTCAAAAAACATTAACCAAGGGATCCCATCTTTTCCTGGATGGGTAAAATACTAGATTTAAATTCATAAAAATTATACTTATTAACATATTATTGCAGTTAAATACTTCTCCAAAAGTCCTGTAAGAAAAAACTAATGTGTAAAATGTTGCCTGTTTCCCTGTGACCACATTAAAGAGTAAGGTGTCTCTTCAGTTGCCTAAGACAGAAACCCAGGAGTCATTGTTGATATATCTCTTACCTTGCGTCCAAATGATAATAAACTTCATTGCTTCTGGACATCCTCAACCCCAGCCCCTTCCCTCCTTGCCCTCTGTCATTACTTCATTAGGACTCTCCCCTGTGCCTGAAGCGTGCTCTTCTTGGCTCCCATCTAGTCCCCTTCAGTTCCATCCACCACTAGCAAGAGGAATCCTTCCCAAATGTAGATCTGAATAAGTCATGGCCTTGATTAAAACCCTACAGTTGCTCCTCAGTGCTTTAAAGATAAAATCCAAATTCTACTAGGCGATACAAGACCCTGCAGGAGCTGGCCTCTGCCAACCTTACCCTATAGTCTAGTCATTCTGAACTACCTGCAGTTTCTTGAACCTGTAGACAACCTTCCAAGTCTTTGAACATGCTTCCTTGCTGTCTAGAGGGCTCTTCTTTCAAGACCTTCACAGACTCCATTGTCCCTCCCCTCCCAGCCAGACAGAAGCCAAATTGTATTTATCCTCCAAAACTCAGATTAAAAGTCACTTCCTCCTGCAGGACCACCCTAACTGCCTCCATGCCTCCTACTGGCCTGGGTTTGTCCTGCCTTATCACATTATTTGTCACATAGTGTTGGCATTGTTTTCTTGTCAATCTCACATTTGAAACTTCCTGAAGGCCGCATCTCTGTCTCATTTCTCCTTGCTTATTTCACTCAGCAATTATCCCAGTGTCTGACATAGAATACATCTCAAAAACACATTTTTTAATGCAAGAACAGCTGTTGCCCTTCCAGAACCTGATCTTTAGCATGGAGCTCAATCACTTGCTCAGCATGGAATGAGACTCACTTGTCTACCGGAACACCCCATATGACACACCTAAAACCTGTCTTTTTTTTTTTTTTAATTTTTATTTATTTTATTTTTTTCCCCCAAAGCCCCAGTAGATAGTTGTGTGTCATAGTTGCACATCCTTCTAGTTGCTGTATGTGGGACGCGGCCTCATCGTGGCCGGAGAAGCAGTGTGTCGGTGCGCGCCCGGGATCCGAACGCGGGCCGCCAGCAGCGGAGCGCGCGCACTTAACCGCTAAGCCACGGGGCCGGCCTTAAAACCTGTCTTTTGAATGTAGATCACACAGCATTCTCCTGATCCCACATTTTAGAGATCATCTGTAGTAACTTTTTAGGGCCAATCCTGAATGAAATGACAATTAAAATACAGAAAATTGGTTTTCACAGGTTCCTTACTCCACCCTGCTCCGTTAAGATGCCTCTCACGCCCCCCACCTCCCGAAGACTACCTTGTCCATCCTGTCAAGTCCCCCAGGAGCACCTTCTGTTTCTGATCTTTGCTTTTGTATTAGTTACCTGTAGCTGCATGACAAATCTCCCCAAAACTTAGTGGCTTAAAACATGAATCATTCATTCTCTCTCATGGTTTCTGTGGGTTGAGGATCCTCAAGTGGCTTGGCTGAGCAGTTCTGGCATGGTCTCTCATGAGGTTGTGGTCACATGTTGGCTGGGGCTGCAGTCATCTGAAGGCTTGACTGGAGCCAGAGGACCCACTTCCAAGGTGGCTCCCTCACATGGCTGACAGTTGGAAGGAGGCTCAGTGCCTTTCCAGGTGGACTTCTCCATGGGGCTACTTGAGCATCCTCTCGACATGGTGGCTGGATTCCTCCCAGAGCGAATGATACAAGATTCCAAGACTGAACTGCAATGCCTTTTAACACCTAGCCTTGAAAGTCACACTTTATCAGTTCCAAAGCTTTCTGTTGATCACATAGGTTAGCCTGACTCAGTGTGGGAGGGGGCTACCCAAAGGCATGAATACCAGGAGGCAAGGATCATTGGGGGACATATTAAAAGCTGCCTACCACCCCTCTCATAAAAGTTACCTGGTGTTCATTCATTCATTTATTGCCCATGTATCCCAGGAAGTATACTTAACAGAGGGGAAGGAGATAATTCTTGAGAAGGAGCTACCCTTCCATAGGTGGTAGTGCATGGTAATAGATATAAATCAAATTAATTAATCCCAAGAAATATGTCATTCTGTTAAATAGTCCAATTTTCCAAAAGTCCTGTAGGGTAAAGCACTTATCAGTATATTCCAAGTACCAATGCAGGCCTGAGGGGACATTTTTTAATAGAGTTAGGAAATTGAACTTGCCTACTCATCCCTTTTCTAGAAGTCAGTCACAAGTTTTGGCCCATGCCTCCCATCTACTTTGATGCCACTATATTTGCCACTATATGGTTCTAGCCCTTCTCACCTGACAAGCTTTGTTTCCTGTCTGCTTCAAAAATAGAATACCATCAGAGATAAAGAGAGACATTTAAAGAAAACTCAACAATTATACATGTGTAAGCACCTAATAACAGCTTCAAAATACATGAAGTAAAAACAGAACTAAAGGGAGAAATACACAAATCCACAATCTTAGATGGGGATTGCATTACCACTCTCTCAGTAAACGCTAGAGCAACTCAATAAAAAAGCAGGAGGAATGTCAAAGATCTGAACTTTATCAACCATTTTGACCTCACTGCTATTTATAGAGCACTACACCCAACAAGTGTAGAATACACATTTGTTTAAAGAATACACAGAACATTCACCCAGATGGATCATATGCTGGGTCCTAAAACAAGCCTCAATATATTTTAAAAGATTGAAATCTTACAGAATATGTTCTTGGAAAAAAGGACTTAAATTGGAAAAGAATAATAATAAGATATCTAGAAAAGCCCTAAATATTTGTAAATTAAACAGTCTACTTCTAAATAACCCATGAAACAAAGAGGAAATCACAAAGGAAATTATAAAATATTTCTAACTGAACAATATCAAAACCTGTAGGGTTCAACTAAAGCAGTGCTTAGTAGGAAATATATACCTTTAAATGCTTATAAGAGGAAGAAATAGAGACTTAAAATCAATTATCTAAGTTTCCACTTTAAGAAGCTAGGAAAAGCAAGTAAATCAAACCCAAATTAAGTAGAAGAAAGAAAGTAATAAAGAGAAGTAATCAATGAAACAGAAAACAAACAATAAAAAAAATTAACAAAGCCAAAAGCTGGTTCTCTGAAAAGATTAATAAAATTCATAAAGCAACAGCAAGACTGATTAAGGAAAAAACAATTACCAATATCAGCAATGAAAAGGGGGATGTCACTACAGATCCTACAGACATCAAAAGAGTAATAAGGGAATATTATGAAAAACTCTATGCCAATAAATTCAACAACTTTAGGTGAAATGAACAAATTCCTAGAAAAATAATTTACAAAAAAATAACAAAATAGAAAATTGGAATAGCCTTATCTATTTAAAACATTGAATTTGTTAAAAACCTTCTCATAATTTTAGTTAATATCTATTGATGTTGGTTGTGACAAATGTACCATATTAATGTAAGATGTCACCAATAAGGGAAACTGAGTGTGAGGTATGTAGGAACTCTGTTATCTTCACAACTTTTCCGTAGATCTAAAACTATTCTAGAATAAAAAGTCTATTTAAAAAAAAAAAAAAGCCTTCTTACAAAGTAAACCCCAGTGCCAGGTAGTATCATTGGTGAAATCTATCAAATATCCAAGGAAGAAGTAATACAAACTTTCAGAAAATAGAGGAGGAAAGAATACTTACCAACTTGTATTATGAAGCCAATATAACCCTGATTCCAAAATCTGATAAAGATATTACAAGATAAAAGAGTTCTAGGTCTATATTTCTTGTGAACATAGAGACATACACACACATACACAAATCCTGAACAAAATGTCAGTAATAGAATCCAGCTATATATACAGTGAAATATATCACGACCAAAGAAGTTTAATACAAGAATGTAAGGTCAGCTTAACTTTACAAAAATCAAACAATGAAATAAACCTCATGAACAGACTAAAAGAGAACAACTATATGATCACCTTAATCTGAGAAAAACATTTAATAAAAATGTTTAATAAAATCATTCTTTCATAATAAAAGCTATCAGCAAACCAGGAATAGAAGTGAACGTTTTACCTGATAAAGGACATCTATGAACAACAGCTAACATCATACTTAATGGTAAAAGAATAAACACTTCCCCGCTAAGAACAGGAACAAGACAAGAAAATCTGCTCCCACCACTGCTAGTAAATATTGTATTAGAGACCTTAGCTAGTGAAATAAGGCATGAAAAATAAATACAAGGCACAAGCATAAGATTGGAAAGGAAGTAAAATCATCACTATTCATAGACAACATGATTGTGTATGTAGAAAAATCCAAAGGTATCCACCCCAAAATACTAGCATTAATAACTGAAATTATCAAGGTGAAAGGAATCAAGGTCACACATAAAAATCAGGTATATTTGTATAACAAGCAACAAACAATTGGCAAATGAAATTTAAAACAAAATAGCATGTGTATAATAGCATCAAAAATGTCACATATCTAGGAATAAACCTAGCAAAAATTGCGTAAGATCTGTTTACTGACAACTACAAAATATAGCTGAGAGAAATTAAAGAACACCTAAATAAATTGAGAGATATACCATGTCATGGATTAGGAAAACTCAGTATTGAAAAGAATCTATTCTACCTAAATTGATATATAGATTCAATGCAATTCCTATAAAATATGATCAGATTATTTGGAAGAAGTACACATAGCAATTCTAAAATATAAATGGATATGAAAAGGATTTACAATAGCCAAAAAAAAAAAAAAACCTTGAAAAATAACATAATTAGAGGATTAATATTACCTAATTTCAATACTTAGTGTAAAGTGACAGTTATCAGGACAGTGGAATAATGATGTAAAGACAGACTAATAGAGCAGCGAAAGAGAATAGAGAACCCAGAAATAGACCCACACTTATATGATTATTTGATTTTCAACAAAGACGCCAGAGAGATCCAATGGAGAAAGAACAGACTTTGTGTGTGTGTGTGTGTGTGTGTGTGTGTGTGTATGTGTGTGTGTGAGGAAGATTCATTCTGAGCTAACATCTGTTGCCAATCTTCCTCTTTTTATTTCTTTAGGAAGATTAGCCCTGAGCTAACATCTGTGCCAACATTCCTCTATTTTGTATGTGGGTCACGACCACAGCATGGCTTGACAAGTGGTGTAGGTCCACATCCAGGATCTGAACCCATGAACCCGGGCTGCTAAAGCAGAGCACGCGAACTTTAACCACTATACCATGGGATTAGCCCCAGGACAGACTTTTTAACAAATAGTGCTGGGATAAGTAGATATCCATATGGAAAAAAAAGAACCATGACTCCTACCTCACACCATATACAAAGATTAATTCAAGGTGGATCATAGATATTAACATAAAAACTAAAACCTAAAGACCTTTGTGCAAAACATAAGATAACTACATTACTTAAAAGGTAAATGGGTTAAGAAAGCAATAAACATAAAAGAAAACTGATAAATTAGACTTCATCAAAACTAAAAACTTCTCATCAAAAGACATCATTAAGAAAACTAATAGATAAGCCATCAGTGGGAAGAAAATATATTTATAAGACATATACCTGACAAAGGACTAGTCTCCAGGATATATAAGGAACTACGACAATGCAGTAATAAAAAGACAACCTAATTTTAAATTGGGCAAAAAGATAGCCTTTTCAACAAATGGCTTCAACAAATACTAGAACAGTCCATAAGCAAAAAAATGAACCTTAACCTAAGTGTCATATCAGATTAACTCAAAGTGGATCATGGATTTAAAAGTAAGACATAAAACTATAAAACTTTAGAAAAAAATAAGAAAATTTTCAGATCTAGTGCTAGGAGACTTCTTAGACTTGACAACAAAAACATTATCTATAGAAGAAAAAATTGCTAAATTGAACTTCATCAAAATTTAAATATTTAGCTCTGTGAAAGACCCTGTTAAGAGGATGAAAAGATAAGCTCCAGACAGGAAGAAGGTATCTGCAAATCATATGTATGACAGAGAACTAGTATCTAGAATAAAGAATTCTCAAAACAAAATGGTAAAAAAAAAAAAAAACCACACATAATCAAGTTAGAAAATCGGCAAAAGACATGAACAGATATTTCACCAAAGAGGACATACAGATGGCAAATAAGTACATGAAAAGATGTTCAACATAGTTAGCCATTAGGGAAATGCAAATTAAAACCACAATGAGATCTCACTACACACCTATGAGAATGGCTAAAATAAAAACTAGGACTAACAATAAATTTTGGCAAGGATGCAGAGAAACTGGATCACTCATACGTTGCTAGTGGCAATGTAAATTGGTATAGTCACTCTGGAAAACAGTTTGGCAGTTTCTTTAAAAACTAAACATGCAGCAATTATACAACCCAGCAATCGTACTCTGGGCATTTATCCCAGAGAAATGATGATTTATGTTTACTCAAAAACCTGCACATAAATGTTTATAGCAGCTTTATTTGTGAAAGCCAAAAACTGGCAACAGCCCAGATATCCTTCAATGAGAAAACGGTTAAACAAATTGTACTGAATTCTCCATACCTTGGAATATTACTCAGCAATAAAAAGGAACAAACCATTAAAACACAAAACAACCTGGATGAATCTCCAGAGAATTATGCTGAATGAAAAAAGCCAATCCCAAAAGGTTACATATGCTATGATTCCATTTATATAACATTTGTGAAATAACAAAATTATAGAAATGGAGTACAGACTAGTGATAGCCAGGAGTTAAGAAGGGTGTTGGGGTGAGAGGGAAGCGAGTGTGGCTATAAAAGGGCAACGTGAGGGATCCTTGAAGTGATGAAAATATTCTCTATCTTGACTGTGTCAATATCAATATCCTGGCTGCCATATTGTTTTGTAAGATTTTATTTTCAAGATACAGTGTTGCAAGGTGTTACCATTGGGAGAAACTGGGTAAAAGGTACACAGGCTCTCTCTGTATTATTTCTGACAACTGCATGCAAATCTACAAATATCTCAAAATTAAAAGATTAATTTTTTGAGAGTTCAATTTTATTTTATTTTTTTCCAGCTTTGTGGAAAGATAACTGACACATTTTTAAAAGTTTAATTTTTAAAAAAGTGGGCAAAATATTTAACAGACAATTCACAAAAAAAGATGTAAGGAATGGCCAATAAGCACCCTAAAAAGTGTTCAACATCATTAGTCAGCAGGGAAATGCAAATGAAAACCACATGAACTACGGGCCGGCCCCATGGCTCAGCAGTTAAGTGCATGCTCTCCGCTACTGGGATCCGAACCTGGGCCGCACTGATGCACTGCTTGTGTGGCCATGCTGAGGCAGTGTCCCACATACAGCAACTAGAGGGATGTGCAACTATGACATACAACTATCTACTGGGCTTTGGGGAGAAAAGGGGGGAAAAAAAAAGGAGGAGGATTGGCAATAGATGTTAGCTCAGGGCCAGTCTTCCTCAGCAAAAAGAGGAGGATTGGCATGGTTGTTAGCTCAGGGCTGATCTTTCTCAAAAAAAAAAAAGAAATGTTTAAAAAAAAAAACAACACATGAACTACACCAGAATGGCTAAATTTTAAAATATTGAAATGAAAAAGACTGACAACATCAGATGTTGGGAGTATGTGGAGCACCTATAACTCTACCTTGTTGGCAGAAATGTAAAACAGTACAACCACTTTTGAAAACTGCTTGACAATTTCTCAAAAAGTTAAACATATACCTATCCTATGACCCAAAAATTCCACTTCTAGGTATTTACCCAAAGAAATTGAGAATATATGTCCACAGTTTGTATAAGAATGTTCATAGGGGCTGGCCCAGTGGCGTAGTGGTTAAGTTCACGCGTTGCACTTCAGTGGCCCAGGGTGCGCAGGTTTGGATCCCAGGCACAGACCTACACACCGCTCATCAAGCCATGCTGTGGCGGCATCCCATATACAAAATAGAGGCAGATGGGCTCAGATGTTAGCTCAGGGCCAATCTCCCTCACCAAAAAAAAAAAAGAAAAGAATGTTCATAAAGCCAAAATTTGGCAACATGCCATGTGACCATCAATAGAAGGATGGATAAACAAACTGTGGTATAGCTATACAATAGAGTATTATTCATCCACAAAAAGGAATGCCCCACTGATATACATAGCAACATGGATGAACCTTAAAAACATTATACTGAGTGAAAAAAGCCTTACACAAAAGAGTCATACTGTGTAATTGCATTATATGAAGTCTTAGAACAGGCAGAACTAATCTATGGTGGGAGGGGAACCAAAACGAGAACAATGGTTGCTTCGTGGGTATGGAGGATTAATTGGGAAGAGGAATGAGGGAACTTTCTAGAATGATGGTAAAATTCTATATCTTAATAGAGGTTTGGGTTACACAGGACACAGTGTCACAACACAGTGAAAATATACTTAAGATTTGTGTATTTCACTTGTGTAAATAATATTGATCTATAATTAATAATATACATGCTGAAGTATTTAGGAGGCGGAGTACTATTGCCTGCAATTTATTTGGAAATGTCATTTTAAAATAAGGTGTACTGATGGATGGATATACGGATGAACATATGGATGGATAGTGAATAGATAAGTGATAAAGTATAGTAAAATATTAAGGGTAGAATCTAGGTGGTGGGAATATAAGTGTTCAATAAAGAATTTTACAGTAAGTGGCTATATTTTCATAATAAAACGTTGGTTAAAAAATGAACTTTGAGGGGGCTGGCCCCATGGTATAGTGGTTAAGTTCGGCATGCTCCAATTCGGTGGTCAGGGTTCATGGGTTCAGATCCCCAGCGCAGACCTCCGCCGCTCGTCAGCCATGCTGTGGTGGTGACCCACGTACAAAACAGAGGAAGACTGGTACAAGTGTAGCTCAGCGTTAATCTTCCTCAAGCAAAAAAAAAAAAGAGAAAGACTGGCAACAGATGTTAACTCAGGGCGAATCTTCCTTGGCAAAGGAAAAAAAAAAAAGAACCTCGACCTCTATATCACTCCATACACAAAAATTAATTTGAGGCGATCATAGACTTAAATGTAAGACCAAGAATCATAAAGCTTCCAGAAGAAAGTATAGGAGAATATCTCATGACCTCAGAGTAGGCAAAAATTTCTTAGAGGCCACCAAAAGCACAAACGGTAAAAGGAAAAATTTGATTAATGGGATTTCAGCAAAGTTATAGTCTGCTCATCATAAAACATCATCAAAAAAATGAACAGACAGGGGCCGACCCCGTGGCATAGCGGTTAAGTGCACGCACTCCGCTGCTGGCAACCCGGGTACAGATCCCGGACACGCACCTATACACTGCTTGTCAGGCCATGCTGTGGCAGCGTCCCATATAAAGTGGAGGAAGATGGGCACAGATGTTAGCCCAGGGCCAGTCTTCCTCAGCAAAAAGAGGAGGATTGGCATGGATGTTAGCTCAGGGCTGTTCTGCCTCACAAAAAAATAAAATGAACAGACAAGCCTGGAAAATACATTTGCTATATATATAGCACATATATATAATATATTATATAATTTATATATAATATTTATATATTATATAATTTATTTATAATTTAATTTATATTATTAATATAATTTATATATATTTTATATATTATAGTATGTATATTATATATAAAACAGATGACCAGTATCCAAAACATATTTTAAAATTTACCCAAATCAACAATAAAACAACAAACACTCCAATTTTTAAAAATGGAAAATATAATGGAGCAGACACTTCACAAAATAAGACATAAAAATGCCCAAAAAGCACATAAAAAAGTGCTTAAGATCATTAGTTATTGTGTAACTGTAAATTAAAACTAAAAATGAGATACAACTTCACACTCACTAGAATGAGTAAAATCAAAAAGACTTACAACAGCAAATATTGGCTAGGATGTGGAGCAACTGAAACTCATACAATGGTTGTGTGAGTGGGTGTACAATGAAACAACCATACTGAAGAACTATTCAGGACATTCTTATTAAGTTAAAAACATGCCTAGTTTATGACTCAGTAATTCCACTCCTAGGTATTTACCCAACAGAAGTGAAGAAGACAAATTTTCACAAAAAACTTGTACAACAATGTTTATGGCAGCCTTATTCATAATAGCCCCAAACTGGAAGTAGCACAAACGTCCATCAAGAGGAGAATGGATAGATCGTGGTATATTCATGTGGTGGAATACTACTCAACAATAAAATGAAACAAACTACTGATACATGCAACAATACAGATAAATCTCAAAAACATATGTTAAGTGAAAAAAGCCAGTTATTTAAAAAAGTATACACTACATAATTTCATTTATATAAAATCTAAATACAGACCAAACTAATCTGTGGTGATAGAAATCTGATAGTGATTATAGGGGAGTTGGGAGAGGAATTGGCTAGAAAAGTGCAGGAGAAAACATTCTGGGGGATGAAAATGTTTTATCTCTTGTTTTGGGCAGTGTTATACAGGTGTATGCAATTGTCAAAACTCGTACTGAATATCTAAGATCTCTGCATTTTACTGTATGTTCATTACATTTTAATTACAAAGTCTAGAGCCACCCCTGATAGGGTGTGAGTTACATGGTTGTATCCATTCGTCAAAAGGGTGGAGTTAAGATTTACGTGTTTCAAAGTCAATTTTACCAAAAAATGCCTGTATAAAAAAAATAAAAATGAATAAACAAACTGTAGTACATCCACACAATGGAATACTACTCAGCAATAAAAAGGAACAAATTACTGATACACGCAACAACATGGATGAATCTCAAATCACTATGCTGAGCAAAAGAAGCCCTGTATGAGGCTTCACACAAGAGGACATACATATGGTTCCATTTACCTAATATTCTGGAAAAGGAAAAATTATAGAGACCAACAGTGGTTGCCAGGGTGTTGACCACAAAGGGGCAGCAGGGGGGACCTATTTAGGGTGATGGAAAGGATCCATAGCTTCGCTGTGGCAGTGTGGTCACTGTGCAGACCCAAATTCAGTCTACTATTTCTGCAATGGAGGTTCAAGTATTTGCCAAGCAGCCAGCACTCCTGGTCACCTCTCTTTCTCTCCTTCCCTTTGACCTCTACTTCCCTCATCACATCCCTTTCTCCGTCTCTCCAGCCTCCCTCCTCACTTATAAGGATGTTGTGATTACATCGGGCCCACCCAGATAATACAGGATAACATGACCATATAGTATACATAACTATATCTGTTTATCAAAACTCAGAACTGTACCCCTAAAAAGGGTGAATTTTCATGCATGCAAATTATACCTCAATAAACCTGACTTTAAAAAAATAATCGAGTTAGGGGTGAGAGGAGAGTGGGTGTAGGGATTGATGTAACAAGAGTGGCAGAATGTCGATGACTGTTGCAGCTCAGGGTGGGTATGTGGTGGTTTACTATACTCTTATGTTTATCTTATATATGTTGGAAATTTTTCATAATAAAAATCTTTTTTTATTTTAATGGAAGGGGAAATCTCCATGTGATGGAGGAAAAGATGCCACAGGGTCAGCTGACTGTTCATCCCCCCGGGACACTTATTGCACATTAATGAACTGATGCTCCTAGATTCTCAAACTGACCTTCTGCTTTTCAGGCACTTAAATAAACTAGAACTATTTACTTTGACCTTTCTTGCTGGTACTCTTCAGAATTTTTTAATGCCATTCGATTCTTAGCTTTTGCAAATTTTGCTCTGTTTTAAGGTCTCCTTATTCCCTCAGCTTGGGTATCCTCTCCCATTTAATATTTATTTATTTTTAAAGATGCCCTTTTCCTCACAATGGTCTCTTTGATATGTCAGTAAACCATGCAAGGCTTATTTTTCAAGTGACTGTTCTTTTGGATTTGTGCCATGCATTTATCACGGGCTTCCAATGAAGCACTTTTAAATAAATGGGCTCCAGGCTTTCTATGGGCTGTAACTTTTTAAACAATTCCTTTCATTTCTCCCCCTTAATGCCCTCATTCTGTCCTAGTTTCCCTTTCTAAAACTGAGCAATCAAATGATGGATTTTCCCCCCTCCCTTTCCCGTTAGCAGGCTGAATGTGTATTGTGGTCACTATTGACTAAGTGGTTTACCCATGACCACTCAGTGCCCCAGTGTGGTCACTGGGCAGACCCAGATTCGGTCTACTATTTCCTGCAGTGGGAGTTCAACTATTTGTCCAGCAGCCAGCACTCCTGGTCACGTCAATCTTCACCTTTATACTGTGAATTGGCTCCTAATCATCTACAGGATAAAACCCAAACTCTTCACACCTATCAGAATGGCTAAAATAAAAAGACTGAACAGACCAAGTACTAGTGAAGACGAGACGCAATTGAAACTCATGCACTGCCAGTGGGAAATGTAAAATGGTACAGCCAATTTGGAAAACAGTGCCTCAAAATGTTAACCATAGAGTTAACATATGACCCAGCAATTCCATTCCTAGGTAGATAAGCAAGAGAACTGAAAATATATGTCCACACAAAAATTGTATATGAATGTTCATAGCAGCATTAGTCAAATAGCCAAAAACTGGAAACAACGCAAATGCACACCAACAGGTAAACGGACAGAAAAACTGTGGTATATCCATATAATGGAATACTATTTAGCAATAAAAAGGAACTATTGATACATGCAACAACACTGATGAATCTCAAAATAATGATGCTAAGTAAAAGAAGCCCGACTCTAAAAGAGTGCATATTGTATAATTCCATTTTTATGAAACTCTAGAAAATACAAACTAATCTATACTGACAGAAAGCAGATCTATACTGACAGAAAGTATTTGCCTGGAGATAGAGGCAAGGGATTACAAACCAACAGAAGGAAACTTCTGGAGTGATGGATATGTTCATTATCTTGATTTCATGGGCATATACATATGTAAAAATTTATCAGATTGTACATGCTAAATATATGCACTTTATTATATTTCATCTATACCTCAATAAAACTGAAAAAATACATAAAAGAATAAAAATAATACAAACCCCTAGACTTGGCCAAGGAAACCCAGCCTTCTCCAATTACTCCGTGGGCACAACCTGGGCCAGCCACCATTACTATCTCATGCTATTTTAGTCCAAATTGTAAGATTCAAGTCTTTAGTCCATACTATAAGATTCACAGAAGACCTAGTGGCCTTCCCCTGGATAATATTTGCTCCCCTCCTCCCCACAAGACACCAATAAAACTCCAGCCACAGCCAGTAGGCCACTTAGTGTATGTTTCTAGGTCTGCCTTCCCTAACTCGGACAGGACCTCCATGGTAAGGATGTGTCTCAGTCACTTTTGCATTCCCAGTATAGGCCTGCAGAGATTTTTTTTTTTCACAAGTATTCGTCTCCCATAAGGGGACAGCATCTCAGAGACAACTCCTTAGGGACACCATTTTTGCAGCTAACAATTACGAAGGAGCTCTTTCATGTGAAGCACTGAACTAGGCCCCCAGAGTGAGGCTCAGTGTCAGAGAGCAAATGGACAAGGGTTCAAGCAGTTCCAACTCAGCCTGCTGGAGCTGAGAGATGCTGCGGGCACTAGCAGGAGGGATGCCTAACCTGACTTGGAAGTAGGGGTGGGTTCTGTCAGGAAAGGCTTCTTAGAGGTGATATTTCATCTCAATAATGAAGAATGAGTAAGAGCCCCGAGTGGGTGGGGTTGGGAGAGCTTCCCAGAACACTGCATGCAAAAAAGCCTGAAGCTGAGAAAGAGCGTGAGCTGGTTTAGCTGGATTCTGGAATTTGGAGCGTTGTTTTGGTAGGCAGATGCGAAGTTGTGATGGATCTGTTAGGCCATGCAAGGAGTCTGGCATTCATGTAGATTCTAGAAGGCTCTAGAGGGCAACACAGAGCTTTTCAAGGATTTCAAGCTGGGGAATACCTTGTTCACATTTGTATTTCCGAAAAATAACCTTGGCTGGGGCATGGAGAGTGTTTGAAAGCAGCGCAAAGCTAGAGGCAGGGAACCTCTTAGGAGGGGATTGCACTGGTTCTGGGGAAGTTAACGGCAGCCGGAGGCAAGGTAAAGGAGGGCGGGTTGAGGCAGGAGGATGTGTTACACTTCAGCCCCCACCGCCGGCCTAGTCACCTACTTGCCAGTAGACCACCAGTGTCCTCCCATAGCATCCTAAAACCGAGTCCTTATCCTGAAAGCTTAACCAAAGAAGGCAGTCTCTCAACTATGTCCCTGATCCCAACTCTGAGAGCCAAGAGCACTTTACACTCACTGCAAACGTAGGCAAACTTTGTCCCAGGACATAGAGTGATTAAACCAGGGTCTCCCTCTTCTGTGGCCTTTGAAACAATTGTCCTAATTAATGCGATCAGCAAGACTCTTCTCTGCCATCTCATTTCTCCCAGGTCTAAGAAGCAAAAGGACTGATAAACCCATTCTCAGGGCTCAGCATTAAAGCAGGAGTGGTAGGAGGAGCCCAAGACCCCTCATGGCTGTGGGGCTACCAGCTGCCTTCCCAAACCTTGGAGAACAGTTTGGGCACAGGTGGGCCTGTCTTTTAGTTCTCACTTAGCAGGCCTGGCTTCTGGAGTAGGGATGGGAAATTCCTAGCCATGAAGGGCCCACATGGCCCTGCTGGAGGCCCATGCCAGGTAAGGAGTGTTCTAGTCCTCATGTCTTCAGGGCTAGAGAATGTATCCTTCTCAAACGTCTTTGTCTCCTAGAGCCCAACATATGCATATGGTAGCTGCTCCTAAAGGTTTGTTTAATTTAATCAAAACAGAAGTAGGGCTTCAAAGGAGTCACAGAGACTTAAAGCTGCTATTGCACTCCCTGTAAGAGGACTATATTTTTCAGGGAAAGGGGATGTGTGTCCATACTGAGAAGTCTGTGTTAAATTAGGAAAATGTATCTTCAGCTGTCAGCTTCCAAAATCCCTTTACAAATCCTCCGGAGCCTTTTTTGGTGGTAGTAGTGGGAGTGGGGATTAGTTGGTGAGCCGTGCATCTGGAAACCAACCCTGTAACATGGGCCAAAACTTCTCCACAGCTTCTGCCCCGTGATGGATGTGCCCATACAGATGCCCAGGTGGGCCTCTCCCTGCCCCTTGTAACTCACCCACCCCAAGTGACCTTCTCAGGCACTTGTAATAGCAAAGAATCATTTTTCCCGGCTTTATTCAAAAAAACCTTAATTTTTGACACCAGTTTCATGACCTGACACCATCTGACATAAAAAACCTCTTCAAGATGCCCTGACTGGTCTCACCCCTCCCCCGCTCCACAAACCCACCTCTGGGTCACTTCAGCCTTCATTCACCTCCCCTGCCCTGCACTTGAGTTCAGCCCAGACACAACGATGTACCACTTATATAGTACTGGCATTGTGGTCCTCAACGTATAGCTTTGGTTTTGTTTTCCTAACTAGACTGCGAGGTCCTTGAAGGCAAATTTCGAGCCTTCTGTTTCCCAGAGCACTTATCAGCACTGATCCCTGAACAGCTAATCAATAATTATCGATTGGCAGGGGCCATTCAATCTACCACCGTGCGGGCAGGTGGGTGGCAGGCAGCAAGAGGCCCCCTCCATCTGCATGTTTTTATCCACAGGCTCTGACTCGACCCTGTAGATTCCTCAGATTTTCCCAGAGCCCATGGGTGATCTTGGAGAATACATTCTGGAACTAATTTAAATCACGAGGGAAAGCGCTGGCAGAGATCTAGCTGAAAAGCGATGTTCTGGGGCCAGAAAATCACCAAGGCTAGAGGGGAAACCCATCCGCTCCCTCGCCGGCCTTGGTAGGAAACAGAAAGGCCGGGAGCTACTAAGATTTCACAGTGGAATCCAGGTTAAACAATCACAAGGCGTGTGAACACGGGCAAACCACTTGACATCACCCGAGCCAGCAGAAAAATTGGATAAAAAGCAGTCTTTGGCAAGGCAGCCAAGGCTACACTGAAACAGCTTCCCCAAACACTACCTCTTTCTGCCAAAGCAAGCTTCTACTTATTAGTGGTTCAAAGTGAAGCTCACCTCCCAGAACGAAGTTTCAGGCACATTCGGAGTTGCTGTCAGCTGCCACCTTGTGGTCTAAATTACAACTGCCTACCGAGACTGAAATAGGTGGCCCCCAGAGCACAACCACCTGTGCAAGTTAGGATTTTTACCAGTTATCAACCTCACTTGGCTAATTATTGTCCATCTCAATACAATGCTTGGCCCACAGTACCCCACAAATATGATTCCCAAGTCCCTGCACCCCTTAAGATTCACTTCTATTAGTTACCAGTTTTGGTGGCTGAAAAACCTTACCTTGATGTGCCTCCTCTGAGTCTCTGGTTGGTCCAAAGCTGTACCTGATGTTTTGACCCCTGCTTAGAAGTGCATATTGACTGCAACTGCCAACAGCCATGGTTGGCTCTGCCAGCCAAAGTCAGTATCTCACTCAGCAAACCCGTCTGCAGGCTTGTGCCCCTGAGCTCTCACTGGGCTGCACCTTCAAGGGCCCCTGTGCCAGGTGTACCGTGTTTGAGGTGCAGGACCGCAGAAACGGTCCCCTCAAACCCCTCTGGCACCTATACTCTCAACACTGCTCTTGTCCATTTACTCATGTCATACGCTGGGTCACCACTTACAAAGGTTCCAGGAAAAATGGACAATGCATTTCCCCTTTGCAAGGCAAGAGCTCCAAGTACCCAGTATTTATTCTGATTATGTAAAGACAAAAATCCCAGGAGTCATCAGATGGCTAGATTTTTTAATTAATTATTTTCTCCCTTGATTCTTGTACGCCCGGAGCCTGGAAGGTTGAGGTTAGTATTCCAGGACCAGCAAAATAGCAACCTGCCCACCATCCAGGGCTGAGCCAGCATGGTTGGTCTGGTGAAGATGCCCAGCTTTCCAAACACCACCCAGAATGGTGACCACACTGGACATGACTCTGCAGGGACGCGTCTGCTAGAGCAAAGAGCGCTCTTGTCAAAGCCCAGTACTGCAGCTCTACCAACAAATGATGTCACCCTGGATAAGGACAGCTCTAAAACCAATCCAGGGCCGGCCCCGTGGCTTAGTGGTTAAGTGTGAGCGCTCCGCTGCTGGCGGCTCGGGTTTGGATCCCGGGTGCGCACCGACGCACCGCTTCTCCGGCCATGCTGAGGCCGCGTCCCACATACAGCAACTAGCAGGATGTGTAACTATGACATACAACTATCTACTGGGGCTTTGGGGGAAAAATAAATAAATAAAATTATAAAACCAATCCAGTCTTCCCCACATACCTTCTGATCCTTAAACCACTCCCGTTCAGGATACATAATGCAAACAAAACAGGACACACAAGATTAATTTTTTCTAGCTACAGGTTTATTCAACACAAAGCAACCTCCTCCAACTTTACTGAGGTGGCTGACCACGTCCACGCCCAAATCCGCCTCTCTGCAAGAGAAAGGATAGCAGCATTAGTGGTACGCCGGGCGGCAGGCCTTGTTATCACTGGAGAGGCCCCAAATGTAAGGGTTCGGAGAAGCCAGGCCATAAATCCCAGCCCTGCCTCTTACTGGCTATGGGCCACATTCACCTCCTGGGCCGTTTCCTCATCTGTGAAATGGGAATATGGATACCCACTCAGGAGTGTGTTTGTATATACTCACACACACAGAAGCACCTAGCACAAGACACGATCTTGTGTCTGCCACACACATCTCCTTTTCACAAATGAGACCTCAGAGAACAACTCTGTGCTGTGAAGACCTGCCAGTGGCCAGCTGTTACCCCCAAGAGGGATGTGCCAGCCCCTGTGCCGAGCACTCTGCCTGGATTAAGTAATCTCACAATTACCTTGAGATGGCTACAATCATCACCTCTATTTACAGATGACAAAACTGAGGCACAGAGGGGAACCTGCCCAAGATCACACCATCCTAAGGAGATGGATGATTTGATTCCACACCATCTCAGTTCTAGAGCCCATTCAATCTCCAAGTTCAATTCTCAACCTCAAGTTCTCATTCACGAAACTAATTAATGGGGTTATGAGCATCATTAATGAAACAGAAAATACCACTATGCCACATGTAGTATGGATTTGAGACTCATTTCAGTAAGTTACATATTTACAAAAGTTTGTACACTGTGTCTTAATGTAAACACTTATTTGGAATTTGTGGGGTTTTTTTGGGGGGAGGGCATGGGTGGTAGGACCCACACTATACTGCATCCCTAGAACCTGCAGACCCACAAGGCTGAGGCCAGAACAGTGACTGCTTATGGAAAGTGAGGGGGATGAGGGGAAGATACTCACAAACTGGAATTCGGTTGCTGACCCAGCCCCAGCCTCGGCTTTCTTGTCAGCACCAGCTGGAATGAGAAATATCAACTTAGATTCATCATATGATCTGATCTACTGCAGAACAAGGGAAGACAAGTCACCTGCCCCAGTCTTGGAGGAAAAGCCACATCAACAAATGTACCCCATGAAGTACAAGTAAATTACACTCAGTGGCGGAAGACACCTTCTGAGCCACCTTGGCCCCCTCTCTCTCCTGAGGCAGCCTTCCTTAAGGCATCCTTCAAAACCCACAGCCCAAACTATCACCTCCTCCAGGAAGGCTGCCTTGACCACAAAGCCTGGATTATGTGCCCTTCCTATATGGCTCCAGAGGACCCTCACTTCCTACCACATGCTTCAGACTGGCACCTAGCTTAAAGAAGGAGCTCAATAAAGGAAGAACTAAGAGGTAAAGGAATCAAGGACCACAGAAGCAAAAACCAATTTTATTATGATAACGGGAAAGAAGAAAACAAGATGAAAGACCTAGCACTGCCCTGTCCTGTTTGGCAGCCACTAGCCCAAATTGAGATGTGTGCAAAATACAAATCAGATTTCAGGAATTAAGAAATCACAAAATATCTCATTACTGTTTGTACAGATTACATGTTAAAATAACATTTTAAAATATATTAGGGTTTAAAAAATTAATATTCATGTAAACTGTTTCCATTTGATTTAAGTGTGGCCACCAGAAAATTTTACAGTTCATGGGGGGGTGGGGGGGAGGTGGCAGGGCCAACAGCGGCTATGGTTTCAGTAAATCTTGTTCAAATCGGGGCCTCCTTTTGGCCCATTTCAGATCACACTCACCAAAGGCTCCCGTCTGCTCACACTCTGCCCTTCTGACCAGCACACCACCAAGTCTTCCCCCCATTTCTGCACCTTTGTTCATGACGATCTCTTGCCTGAAATGCTCACCACCCCCTTCAACTTAGGGACCCCTGAAGCTCAGGCCCAAATATTATATCCTCTGGAGAACTATTCTCTAACTGATCCTATGTGGTGTGACTTCTAATAAGAGCAACCACTAACTTTCTCTGAATCGAGAGCCTGTGTGCTGGAGGAATTCATTCTTACTACTATCCTGCAAGGAATTCATGTTAAGTGCTCACTTCTATCTCACATATGAAGAATCAGGAACCACGACGAGAGGGAGGCAAGAGTGGTAGAAGGTAGTAAAAATTCCCTTTGAACCTTGCTTTTATATCACAATTAACTGCTTCTGCAACAAAGACAGAGTGACTCTAAAAACAAGGTGAATCCTATCATGCCTCTGCAAAAACACTAGCAACGGCCCCCCCATCTTACTCAAAAATAAAACCCCAAGTCCTACCATGGTCCACAGAGCTGAGACCTACATCCTTATCTCTGACTCATCTGCTGTTATTTAGACAAGCCCGATACCTTCCTCACAAGACCTCTGCCTGGAATGCTCTTCCTCTAGACACCACTGGCTGGCTCCCCTCCCCTCCTTCAGGTGTTTGCTTAAATCCCACTTCTGCAAGACTTTCCCTTAAAACTCGACTGAAAATTGCAACACACACCCCCCATTTAATTTTTCCCTGTGATTATACACTTATTTTTGCTTATCTGTCACCTACACTAATGAAATGGAAGTTCAATGAGAGAAGGGCCTCTCGTCTGTTACGTACACTACTGGCTCCCCAGCTCCTAGAACAGTACCTGGCACACCACAGGCACTCAATATATATTTGTTAAATGAACAAACACCTGCTGTTCCATGTCAATGCAAACGCCTGCCACTTAAAAACAAGATTTTGCACTATCTTTGCAATAAGAAGACAACAAATGAAATTTGAGTGGGCCCTGCCCTCAAGGAGCTTACAACACAGCAACAAAACCACATACACACACAAAAAAGCACGTTGCTTTCCTGAAAGTTTTCAGTTTTGCTCTAATTAAAGGTCTTCAACAAAAGTCTTCTGTCCCCCCAGCTCAGAGGGCTTTCCTTCTAATCCCCACCCATCAAATCCCCGCATAAGGCAAGAAGCACAAAGGACTCCAGCTGGAGAGGATCTGGACAGTGAAACCAATGATCTTTCCTGGTCACCTGGGCATCTTTGAGGCCTGAGCCCCAGCCAGGCTGACAGAACCCTGAGATTCTACCCCAACACCCCGATACACAGATGACGCATTACTCACGGGGCACAGCACTTCGTCTGTAGGTGTCTCTGTCGGCTTCCCCTCGTGTGAGTCTTGCAGGTCGCTCTCCCTCCAGACCTGCACAAATTAAACCATACTGTGATCACAGGGCAATGTGGGAACTCTGTTCCCTTCAGGCCAGGAAAATTGGAATCACTCTTCTATTCTCACTGGGCAACAACTTAGTTGTGCTGGGTTAATGGGGACAGAACTCCTACACCATGAACTGGCAGCTATAAACTTGTCATTGTTGACTTTTTGGCTCCCCACAGCCCCAGGAAAACTCATATCTTAATTAAAATGCCACACGTCTGCAAAAAGATTGCTTTCTTCTATTTTATTTCCTAACATAAGTGTATATTTTCCAATTACTTGGCAAATTAAGAAATCCAGCCATTCCTACAAACATCTGAATAGCCAAAATTTTGAACTTGACTCATCTCTGAAGCGGAAAACTTCCTGTGCAAATGGGAAAGGAGGCATCATAAGCTGAAAGCCCCACCTCCAACAGTAAGTATATAAACACAGAGGCTACCAAGAATCTTTTAGTTCCCCCTGGGCTTCTCCACATACCTTGCTAGGCTACAGGATATATACTGAGACACAAATTTTTAAAAGCTGCCTTAAAAACCTCATAAACACTGGAACTTTAATCTAGTATTTTCTCTGGTACTTACCTAGAGTCCATAGGATTAGAATACGGACTTTTTTTTTTTAAGTAAAAGGAGTAAGATTGAACCTGTGGTGAGTCGTTACAATAAATGCCAGCCCCCGCCCCTTGGCCAACTAAATCAGCACCTGTGGGGGCACAGACAGACAACTGGAGTCTCCCCCCACCCCCCTCCCACCAAGTGATTCCAAGACACAGTGGAGGACCTTTGCTCTAAAGATACATAATCCCATCTAATCATCAGAACCCCCAGGGAGCTTTCATAAAAAACAGATTCCTGAGCTCCATGAAGTCTCTGCCCAGGGGAACTTGTTTTTAGGAATCTTTGCATCTCATCACCCCAGCCCACAAACTGCTCCTCCTACAAAATTCCTGTGACAAGTGTTTTCAGAACCTAAGGAAAGGGAACCATAACCTTGAGAAAGTGCAACTGCAAGCCAGCAATGATCTCCAGTCAGAAAATAATTCCCTCACACAGAGTCACATCCTTTCACATCATGAACATATACACTCCTTCTGCCCTATTTGATTTTTAATTATTTTTGCTCCCATTGCCAAGAAACTATAAAACCCTTCATTTCTTTCACATGTGGTAAACAGCTTTGCTCCAGACTTCTTGGGACAAGCACAACCTCCCTCTCCTGGAAAAGTTACTCAGTGCTCTACCACATGTGTCCGGGCACAGACTAATATTTTGTGTTTAACACCATCTCCCAAGATGGCCTGAAGACCTGAGTTCAGTTCCACGCCAGGGGACAAAGGTCCCAGGACTTGACCCAAGGTCCTGCATGCCAAGAGTGCCTCTAAAGCTGACCCCAAGTGTGTATTTATAAGACCACTTCTGTTCCACACACAAACAAAAAACCCACTGTTTCACATATACCCCTCCCCCCAGAAAGAGCAGCTTCAGAGCAGGTCCTTGGAGGCATTTATCTGGGCACCATACCTTTGGGCCGTGGCCTGCCAGTCTCAGGACGGCTGCGGCGCAGGGTGGCAGGCACGATCTCAGGGGGCAGGTGGAGGTAATCACGGAGATACTGGATACCTTCGTTGGTAAGGTACCAGTAGAAATGTCTCCAGGCAAACTGTTCTTTCACATAGCCTCGGGATTTGAGCGACTGTAAGACAGGAAGCTACTGTTAAGGCATAACCAGAGGCTTGAGGCTAGAAAGGTAACGCAAAGGGAAGCTAAACTGCAAGGAGACAAGTCTCACGGTGTATCTACCTCACAGCCCTTCAGGGCAGCAAGCAGCTCTCCTGTCCTGACCTCTCCTTGGAATCTGCCTTGAACACCAGTGGACAATCCCTCCATGTGCACCCCACTGCAGCAGCCCCCCGGCTACCTGCATGGCCTTCATGACGTGAAGGTTGGGCACGTTCTTGTCCGCCAGCTCGGGGTGTTTAGGCATGTGGACATCCTTCTTGGCCACCATCACTCCCTCCTTAAAAAGGAGTTCATAAATGGCAATCCGGTTCTTCTTGGGCATCAACATCTGCAAGGAGAAATCGATCATCAAGGGCACTTCTGAGCAAGGTGACCTGGAACCAAGCTCATGACCCCACAACGACCCCACGAAATCACTGCTCAGTGGGCTGAAATCTCAAACGCACCATAGAAAACGTGCAGGAAGGAGGAATTCAAACTCCGCAAAACGGAAACCCTCCAGTTACCAGCTCCCTCCTCCACCCCCGGAAACACTTCAGACCAGAAAAACGCTGCCAGGACGCTAAAACACAACCGGGTGGGGACCCGTGTCGCTCCAGACTTGCAGCACCACAAAGCGGCGCAGACCCCGCGTTCTCGGAGTACTGGGGGACCACCAGCAACTGCGCCCACTGCGGACGGCGCGGCTGTACTTCCAGGCACGCAGGGAGGGCCCAGGGACGTCTTCGATTCATGACAGGCCGCTGACCCCAAACCAAAGGGCTAAGGCCTTCGCACCCTGACCTCCTACTACTCTTCCCCCAAACCGGAGCGCCAGGAAGGAGGCAGCCCGGGTGTGGGGTTCTGCCCCGGAGGAAAGGCGTGCAAGCGGGGCAGTCTCCTCGCCCGCCCAGTCCCCGCGACGCAAGGGCCTCATCCTCCCCTCCTCCGCCCTCTGCCATCGGGACGCCAATCTTCGTCTACCAGCGCCCCACTACACCCGAAGTGCGCCCCCGGCCCCTCTCACTGCTCAGAAATGGGCGTGCGGGGAGCGAGTGCGGGCCCCCCCCACCCCGAACCCGGGGAGGCGCGTTGACTACGGGGGTGGAATGGCCGGGATGGGGGGCGATGGAACCCGAGCTCCAGCAGAACTCACCGCGGCGGCTTCTGCGTCCGGAGCCGGAGCTGGAAAGGAAGGGGCATGCGCGGCGCGGCGTCTCTTCCGGGCTGGCGTGCTCCGCCCCCCGCCAGGACCTGCGCGCCGCCTGGGGTGGCCTCGGCGGTGCCTGAGGGAGTGGCGGCTCTCGGCGGCCGCGAGCCCTGATCGCCTTTGGGACGCCCGCACGTGGAAACCGCCGCGGGGAGCTTCTGAGCCTGCGTGCTTTGTTAATGAATGGTCACTGTTATGCTTGCGCGTCCCTTTGGGAACACGCTACTTTATTTTCTTTTTTTCCTGCCGATACCTTACATGTATTACTGTGCGAGTAATACATGCTCTTCGAGCGGGAGAAGAGAGAATGTACAGACAAAATAATAGTAATAATAATAATAATTAATAATAATAAATAAAAACAGAATCCCGTCAACCAAAGGTAATCGCTATTAAGATTTTGGCATATATTCTTCCGAACTCATATACAGCCAAACAAATATATTTTTTAACAAAAATGTGATGGTTTGTATGTGTGTTATGTATGATGTGTTTGGTAACCTATTTTTTTCGCTTACCGATACGTTAGTAATCTCTCTTCGTGTTGATTAATACCTTCAATTGTAATGACTACGTAGTAGTCCACTGATGGATAGTTTAACACTCTATGATTGGGTATATATTTTTAAAATCTTTCACTATGTTAAGTAACAATGCCACACACATCTCTGCACCCTTGTCCAATATTTTCCTTAGGATGAATTCCTGAAGGTGTAATTGTTAAGTAACAAAGCCCACATTTTTAGGTTTTTGACACATGCTCTGCTGACTTCTAGGAAGGTATTATCAATTCCATTCTAGTCAGCAGTTATTAATAAGGCTCACTTCTCTATGAACCTTGCTGATATTGCATAATATCATTCTTATTAATTTTTGTCAGTCTGATATGAAATATTAATCTCATTGCTCTTTTAATACGCTTTTCTTGATTACTTCTTTGGTTAAATATTTTTCTTTTTAGGCATTTGTGTTCCTTCTTTCACAAACTGTTCATTTCCATTACCTATTTGCCTTTTGAGATTTTTCTTTTCATTTGAAGTCACTCTTTACATATTAAAGCTATTCAACCTTTGTCACATATTTTTCCAGAATTTCTCCAGTTTTCCGTTTGTCTTGATTTGCATGGTGTTAAAGTAGAAGTTTCACATTTCTTTATATTCAAATCTTTATGGTTTCAGACTTCAGTACAATGCTTAAAAAGTCGCTGCACATCTCAAGATTATATAAATATTCACCTATAGTTTCTTCAAGTATTTTTGTGATTTCATTGTTTAAAAATAAGTATTCATCAAGTTTCGCAAGATGGAAAGAGTTCTGGAGGTTGGTTTCACAACAATGTGCATTACTTAACACTACTGAACTGTACACTTAAAAATGGTTAAGATAGTAAATTTTACGTTATGTATATTTTACCATAACTTAAAAAAATAAGTATTCATAACATGTTTACAGAAATTTTTCTTAAAAAGAAGCTTGAACATATGGACAAGGAACAACATAATGTAAGAACTGGTCAAGCAGATTTGAAAAAATGCAATAAAACTTTTAGAAATGAAAGCTAAAATGATTGAAATTTAAAATTTAATTAAAAAAAGAATAAACAATAGATCTGACACACTTGAAGAGAAAAATTAGTGAAATGGAAAAAGAAGTGAAAAAAGTATTCACAATGCTGTTCAGAGATTAAAACAGATGGAATGTTTGAAAGAAAGGATAAGAGGTCTGAAGGATCGAGTAAAAGAGTCTAATCTATGTCTGGGTGGAGTCTCATAAGGAAATAATAGAGAATGTGGGAAAGTGATACTGTCAGAATATTTTCCAGAATTATTGGAAGATGACACACTGCAGATTCATTGAGCTCATCAAATCCCAAGTTGGATAAATAAAAACAGATCCACACCTCAACATATTGTAATGAAGTTGCAGAACATCAAAGACAAAGAGAAGATCTTAAAAGGAGCCAGCAGGAAAAGACAGGTGCTCACTTCCCAGCAGCAACACTGGAATGCAGTCTACTGAAATAGAGTCGCCCTGGTCTCTTCCCTTACAGAAGCTAGAGTGATTCTGCTACATCAGACCATGTCACTCCCCTGCTTACAACTCCCCCTCCAGTGACTCCCCAGTTCACTTGCAAAAATATTTAAAGTCTTTATGTGACTTAATTTTTTATGTTTAAATCTTTTATCTTCCTGGAATGTTTTCTGATGTAAAATTTTTCCCTCCAAAGGGTTATCCAGTATCTTAACATCATTTCCTCAATAGGCTATGCTTCTATGTACCTGAAATACCACTAAATTGTTTATGAGAGATGAATTCCGTTTTAGATTTTGTTGCATTTGTGACTATGAGACACACTGGTGAAAATACCCAGTATTATTTTAGATAAAGAGCTCAGAATTTGTCCTGTAGGAGAGAGTGGGGTTAGATTAGGTAAGGGAATCGTCTAAAACCCAGTGAGCATCTGAGATCACCTAGAGACGATGTGGAGTGAGAAGAGGATGAGGAGGGACCATAGCACCTCCCAGCTCACCCCTGGGTGGTACTCCTGTGGGTGTTGCCGTCCCTGGGTGGAGCCTTCTTACAGGCAGGGACTGTGCCTCTCTCCTCTCTCAGCGTTCCCACCCGCAGTTAGCACGATGTCTCACACATGTTAGGTCTACTTAATAAATGTTTCAGGACTAAACAGCAACCGCAGGGAGAGCGGAAGAGACTAGAGGTTGTTGAGTAAGGAAGGAGGACGAATAATAATACCCTCTGACGCTACACGAGACTTCTCTGGTGACAGCGCATCCTTGAATTCACTGAATTCCATTCAGCAGTTAGGCACTGAGCACCTGGCACTGGGCCAGGTGGTGGGGCAAGAATGGGGGCAGGAACACACAGGGGTCCCACGCCAAGCAACAAATATCCCTGTTATGTGCTGGGAGCTATGGAGAAAATGATCAGGGTGCGGTGACAGAGAGTAACGGGGAGTGAGGAGGTGACATTTCGAATCTTCGGAGGAGTCAGGCTGGGGTTGAGAACAGGCTGGAGGAACAATTCCTGTGAAAGGCCCTGCTTCAGAGGAGCGCTTGAACGGAAAGGCAGCCAGTGTAGCTAGGACGTGGTGAACAAGGCGAACCCAGGCAGGCACCGGCCTCAGGCAGGAGTTAGGATTTTATTCAAAGTGCAGTGAAAAGCTACGGAGAGGTTTCAAGTGGTAGTGACAGGATCAGATGGATGTTTCAAAGAGATTACCTTTATAAAGACCAACCCCGGTTTTACCACTCCCACCCTACGTTGTGCATGAGATATGGGTATATCACCTGCCATGTGTTGAAGACACAAAAAAATTCAAAAAACGAAAACTGAGGCTTAGAGAAATAGATGTTTCTTGCTCAAGGTTACAGAGGTAAGAAGTGATGGGACTGGACTCTGACTGCAGAGCCGCAGGCTTCCGGCTGCCTTAGGCTGCCCCTCTGCAGCTGGGTCTTCCCGCTGAGGCCAAGGTCAAGGGCAGGGAGCCAGAGCCCAGAATTCAGAGCAGTGAGAGGAGGGGCGCAGGCTTTCCCAGGGTTTGGTCTCATCCCTGCTGCCAATCAGAATCCCTTGAGAGACTTTTAAAAATCCGTTCACCCATGGGCCGGCTCCGTGGCTTGGCGGTTAAGTGCGCGCGCTCTGATGCTGGCGGCCCGGGTTCGGATCCCGGGAGCGCCCCGAGGCACCACTTCTCCGTCCAACGTGAGGCCGGGTCCCACGTACAGCAACTAGAAGGATGTGAACCTATGACATACAACTATCTACTGGGGCTTTGGGGGGAAAAAACTGAATAAATAAAATCTTTAAAAAAAAAAAAAAAAAAAAAAATCCGTTCACCCAGGCCACACCCAAGACTGATGAAGTCAGACACTTGGGGATGGATGCAGGCGTTAGTATCTTATTTTTTAATTTTTCTTGATGTTTAATATACAATATAGTAAAGTGCACAAATCTTAAGGTTATAACAATGTATTTTTATGGGTGGGTGTGTAAATCCTTGTTAACAACCATCTAGATCAAGAGAGAGAATATGACCAATACACCTGAAGTCTCCCTTTCCAGTCACTGCCCCCACCCCCACTCCCAGGTACACGCTATTCTGGCTCATGTCACCACAGTGCGTATTTGTGTCTGGCTACCCACCCTCTCCGTCATTAGGTCTGTGAGAATCCATGTTATAGGCATCAGTGGTTGGTTACTTTCTGTTGCTGAGTGGCATTCCATTATATAGACATACCACAATTTGTTCATCCATTTACCAGTTGATGGACATCTGAGCTGTTTCCAGTGTTTGGCAATCATAAATGAAGCTGCTAAGAATGTTCTTATACACGTCTTCTGGTGGACATGGGTATCAGGCAGCAGCAGTTCCTAAAGCAGCCAACATTGAGAACCAGCGACTTTGAGGAATCTGTAAACTCCTGAGGGCTACGGCTAAAGACGGAAGTCAGGGTCTAGGTCCCAAGGAGTCCCTTCAGGTTGGAAATGAGTCAACTATGGCTCACAAAGATTTTCTAGTGGCAATTCCTTTCCATGTGAGGTTCCAGAGCCTTTAATAAAATCCCCTGTGTCACAGCAGGAACGGAGGAGACCTGGGGAGCAGTGCCCACATGGCCAGCACGGTGGCCTCTATTGCTGAGGCTCCGGGAGCAGGATGGAGGGCACGCTTTCATGGCCCAGGTACGGTGATGCACTGGCTGTACCAACAGTAAACCAGACATGCTCACCTTTCCCCACATCTCCCTGCACCACGTCTAGAATAGCTTTCTAATCCTGTGGCGTGTTACCTCTTCCCACTCCAGAAGAATCCTCCTCAAAAGAGCCATCTGTGCTGCGAATTTTCATTTACAGCTCCCATGGCATATATGAGTTTGTGCTATGTAGGTAGATGGCTGCTGATACATTCCCAGACACGTACACACTCACATAGACAAGTCACCCACATCTGGCGCCATGGGGCTGAGGGTGTGATTTCTCCTCTAAATGGAGCCTGACCATCCCTCCACTTGGACAACCATGCCGTGGACAACCTCTCCCTCAGTGACTGCCCCCTCTCTGCCTGTCATTGTTTGGGGCAGCTCCTCTGACCTCGGCTGCCTGGAGCTGCTGTGATTACTTTCCTGAATTATTTGATAATGAGGCAAAAACAGCAGACCGAGTTCAGGGAATGCTATATGTTTACAGCCTGTTGGATCTGCTGCATCACGTCCTGCTCTTGATGCTGCTGCAGAGATGATCCACGTTGCTGTCAAGGTCCGGTTCATCCATTGTCACCGTAAACCTCTGAGCATTTCTCATACTTCCTTGTTTTCTTTTCGACTGCCTAACTACATCTTTGAGTACCCATCTTACAGCTGGAAAAACTGACGCATGGGAGGGTTTGGAATGTGGGCTCTACGGGGGCAGAGATTTCTGCCTGCAGTGCTCACGGCTGGGGCCCCAGCAGCCTGGGACGGTGCCTGGCACACAGGAGGGGCTCAGTAAAGATTTCTCAAGGAAATGAATGAAGCATGTGGTGCATTTTGGTTTTGAAACTCCTACCTCAATATCCTCTTGTTACTGAGCCTCTTCCTCAGCCCAGTCCACCAGGATGAGCAAGGTAGCCACATCCCCTCTGGAGAGTTTCCTCTCCCATCCCCCATCAGAGCCTCTTTACCTCTGCAGTTGAGAGCACAGACTCGGGAGCTGTTATATGCGGCCTGCTGCAAACCTTGGCTCTGCCACTTTGTAGCTGTGGGGCCTTGGCCAGTCTCTTAGCCTCTTGATGCCTCGGTTTCCTCATCTCTTTACTGGAAATAACAACAGAACCAACCTTGTGGAGTTGTGGAGAGGATTAAAAGAGTTCATACAAGTGATGTGTTTGGGGCTGTGCCTTGCTCATGGCAAGTGCTCAAGAAATGTTAGTTATTAGTATTACTTTAAATTTTTTAAATGTATTTTTTACCCTTTCATTATAAAATAAAACCAGACACAGGAAACAACAGAAAATAAAGGTATAGCTTAGTGAATTTTTATAAGGCAAATGCCCTTGTAACCACCACCCATATTAAGAACTAGAACTTTGCCGTGCCTTCCCTCCTCCCCCCTAGAAGCCCCTCCATGCCCCATCCCAGGTGCAGCCCCTGGCTCCCTCCAACAGTGCCCACCACCCTGACTCATAGTATTCACTTCCATGGAGTGTTATCACTCACGTGTGCATCTCTACACATTGTAGTTCAGTCTTGCCCATTTTAAAAATTAACTTTATTGAGGTATAATTTACATCCAAGAAAATTCACCAAGTGTACAAGTCCATGAGTTTTGACAACTATATACAGTCATGTAATCACTAATTATGATATACGAACATTTCCATCACCTAGAAAAATTCCTTTGTGTCCCTTTACATTCCACCCCTCCCCCACACCTGGGTTCAAGCAACCACTGATCTGCTTTCTGTCCCGGTAGATTAGATTTCCCTTTTATAAAATTTCATATAAATGAACTTGTATGGTATATTCTTTTTTTGTGAATAGGTTCTTTTACTCAGCATAATGGTTTTGAAATTCATTCATGGTGTAGCCTGTATCAGTATTTCTTTCCTTTTCATTGCCATGTAGTATTCCATTGAAGGAATATGTCAAATTTGTTTATGCATTCTTCTTTTGATGGACATTTGGGGTGTTACCTGCTTTTGGCTATCATGAATAAAGCTGCTGTGAACTTTGGCATACAGGTTTTTGTGTGGACATATGCTTTCATTCTCTTAGTAAACACCCAGGAGTGGGATTGCTAGGTTGTATAGGAGGTGTGTGTTAAAATTTATATGAAACTGTCAAACTGTTTTCCAAAGTGTATGCAACATTTTACGTTCTCATCAGCAATATTTGAGAGTTCTAGTTACTCTCTGCATCCTCACTAGTATTTAGAATTGTCAGGTTTTTAAAATCAGTTTTTTAAACCATTCTAATAGGTATGTAGTAGTATCCCATTATAGTTTTAATTTGCATTTTCCTAATAACCAATAATGTTAAGCATCTTTTCATGTGCTTATTGGCCATTCATACATCTTCTTTTCTCCTCCTCCCCACCTTCTAGCTTTATTGAAGTATGATTGACAAATAAACAGTGTATATATTTAAGGTGTACAATCTGATGTTTCGATATCTTCTTTTCTAAAAGGTCTTTTCAAATCTTTTGCCCACTCTTTGACATCGATCTTAGTAGCATATTTTTAAGTACCATGTCTGACCAGGCAAGGGAAACAATAGAAAAAATAAGCAAATGGGACTGCATCAAACTAAAAAGCTTCTGCACAGCAAAGGAAACCATTACAAAACAAAAAGACAACCAAACAATTGGAAGAAGATATTTGCAAACCATATATCTGATAAGGGGTTAATATCCAAGATATATAAAGAATTCATACATCTCAACAACAAAAAAAACTAACAACCCAATTAAAAAATGAGCAAAAGATCTGAACAGACATTTTTCCAAAGAAGATATACAGGTGGTCAACAGGCTGATGAAAAGATGTTCAACATCACTTGATTATTAGGGAAATGCAAATCAAAACTACAATGAGATATCACCTCATGCCAGTCAGAATGGCTATAATTAACAAGACAAGAAATAACAAGTGTTGGAGAGGATGTGGAGAGAAGGGAACACTCAAACACTGCTGGTGGGAGTGCAAACTGGTGTAACCATTATGGAAAACAGTATGGAGATTCCTCAAAAAATTAAGAATAGAAACACCATATGATCCAGCTATTCCACTGCTGGGTATTTATCCAAAGAACATGAAAACACCAATGCATAAAGATACATGCACCCCTGTGTTCACTGCAGCATTATTCACTATAGCCAAGACTTGGAAGCAACCTAGGTGCCCATCAAGGGATGAATGGATAAAGAAGATGTGGTATATATACACAATGGAATACTACTCAGCCATAAAAAATGATTAAGTCTTGCCATTTGCGACAACATGGATGGACCTTGAGGGTATTATGCTAAGCGAAATAAGTCAGAGGGAGAAAGTAAAATACCGTATGGTCTCACTCATAAATACAAGATAAAAACAACAACAAACAAACACATAGAAACAGAGATTGAATTGATGGTTACCAGAGGGGAAGTGGGGAGGGAGGAGGGCAAAAGGGGTATTTAGGCACATGTGTGTGGTGATGGATGGTAATTGGTCGTTGGGTGGTGAACATGATGTAATCTACACAGAAATCGAAACAATGATGTACACCTGAAATTTATACGCTGTTATAAACCAATGTTACCTCAATAAAAAATAATCTTTTGCCCATTAAAAATTTTTTTTAATTGTGGTAAAATATACATACTATACAATTTACCATCTTAACCATTTTTAAGTGTATGGTCAGTCTTTTGCCCATTTTTAAAACTGGATCATTTTTCTTCTTCTTATTGAGTTGTAGGAGTTATTTATATAATCTGAATACCAGTCCTTTTCTCAGATATATGTATTACAAACATTTTCTCCTAGTCTGTGGCTTGTCTTTTCATTTTCTTAACAGTGTCTTTTGAAAACTAGAAGTTTTTAATTAATTAATGAATAGTCTAATTTATTATTTTTTAATGACCCATCCTTTTTGTGACCTATCTAAGAAATCTTTGCCCACCCCAAGGTCACAAAGATATCCTCCTATGTTTTTCTTTAGAAGTTTTTTACTTTAGCTTTTACGCTTACACCTATGATCCATTTCAAATTAAATTTAGTGTATGGTGTAAGGATTGAGATCTAGTTCTTCCAGAATCATTTGTGGACAAGACTATTCTTTCCACAGCGAATTACCTTGGCACCTTGGTTGAGTATCAATAGACTGTAAATTTGTGGGTCTACTTCTGGACTCTCTTTTCCCCTCCCTTCAACTGTGGGTCTATCCTTACACCAGCGCCACTCTTTCTTGATACTGTTGCTTTATAGAAAGCCTTGAAATCAGGTAGTGTAAGTCTTCCAAACTTGTCCTTCTTTTTAAAAAAACTGTTTTGGCTTGCTCATTAAAACTTTTTTGGGTAAGTGTCATAAAAGACAAGGAAAAACTTACAGATTAAAGGAGGCTAAGGAGAAATAACAACTAAATGCAGTATGGGGGGCCGGCCCCATGGCTTAGCGGTTAAGCGCATGTGCGCCGCTACTGGCGGCCCAGGTTCGGATCCCTGGCACGCACGACACACCGCTTGTTGGGCCATGCTGAGGCGGCGTCCCACATACAGCAACCAGAAGGATGTGCAACTGTGACATACAACTATTTACTGGGGCTTTGGGGAAAAAAAGGAGGAGGATTGGCAATAGATGTTAGCTCAGAGCCGGTTCTCCTCAGCAAAAAGAGGAGGATTAGCATGGATGTTAGCTCAGGGCTGATCTTCCTCACAAAAAAATAAATAAATAAAATAAACTTTAAATAAATAAATAAATAAATAAATGCAGTATGGGATTCTGGATGAGATCCTGGAACCAAAAAGGGACATTAGTGAAAATTCATGAAATCAAAGTAAGGTCTGCAGTTTAGTTAATAATATTGTACCAATATTAACTTCCTATTCTTGGTTATAACAGATAACATTAAGGAGAGCAAAGTGAAGGATATAAGAAAACTCTGTACTATTCTTGCAACTTTTCTCTAAGTCTAAAGTTAGCTCAAGGGCCGGCTCCGTGGCTTAGCGGTTAAGTGCGCGCGCTCTGATGCTGGCGGCCTGGGTTCGGATCCCGGGAGCGCCCCGAGGCACCACTTCTCCGTCCAACGTGAGGCCGAGTCCCACGTACAGCAACTAAAAGGATGTGAACCTATGACATACAACTGTCTGCTGGGGCTTTGGGGGGAAAAAAACTGAATAAATAAAATCTTTAAAAAAAAAAAAATAAAGTTAGCTCAAAATTAAAAGTTAAGGGCCGGCCCGTGGCTTAGCGGTTAAGTGCGCGTGCTCTGCTGCTGGTGGCCGGGGTTCGGATCCCAGGCGCGCACCGACACACCGCTTCTCCAGCCATGCTGAGGCCACGTCCCACATACAGCAACTAGAAGGATGTGCAACTATGACATACAACTATCTACTGGGGCTTTGGGGGAAAAAAATAAATAAATAAAATCTTTAAAAAAAAATTAAAAGTTAAAAAAAATACAAATATTGATTGTAATGAATGTACTCCTCTGGTGTGGGATGTAGATGGTGGGGAAGAGAGCCAAGGGTATATGGGAACTTTCTGTACATTCTGCATGATTTTGCTGTGAACCTAAAACTGCTGTAAAAAATAAGGTCTATTAAAAAGAAAAAAAGCGAGGAGGGAAAGGCCCAAATAAAAAAGAATGAGAAGAAAAAAAACTTGATATATCTTTTTTTTTGGCAGATATTCTCCCCCAATATTTTTTACTGTGGTAAAATACATATAACATAAAATTTACTACCTTAATCAATTTTAAGTGTATAGTTCAATGGTATTAAGTACATTCACTTTGCTGTTCATCCATTTCCAGAACTCCTTTCATTTTACAAAACTGAAACTCTGTACCCATTAAACGATAACTCCCCATTCCTCCCTCGGCCAGCCCCTGGCGACAGCCATTTATTTTCTGTCTCTACGTTTTTTGACTACTCTAAGTATCTTATATAAGTGGAATCATTTGTGGCTGGTTTATTTCACTTAGCATAATGTTGTCAAGGTTCATCCATATTGTAGGACACACACAGAAAAGGCACAAATAAAAAAAACAAGATAGAAAAAAACCCGATATGTCTTTTAAATCTCCTCTAATCTACATATTCTCCTTCTGTATTAGTTTTTCTATGCTGCTAACACATTATCACAAATTTAGTGGGTCAAAGGCTGGGCATAGCTTAACTGGGTCCTCTGGCTCAGAGTCTCACAGGCTGAAATGAAGGTGTTGTCCAGACTGCATTCTCATCTGGAGGCTCAAGTGGGGAAGAGTCCACTTCCAAGCTCATTAGGTTGTTGGCAGAATTCATTTCCTTGCGGTTGCATGACTGGGGGCCCCAGATGTTTGCTGGCTATGTTTGGTTGGAGGCAGCCCTTAGCTTCTAGAGGCTGCCTGTGATTTCCTGGTCCTCTCCATAGGCCTCTCATAGAATGGCTGTTTTCTTATTCAGGACTAGTAGGAGTCTCTCCCTCCAATCTGCTAAGATGGAGTCTTACATAAAACATAGTCATGACAGTGACATCTCATCATCTTTGCCATATTCTATTGGCTAGGGGGCAAGTTACAGGTCACACCCACACTCAAGAGGAAGGGATACAAGGTGTGACTCATTGGGGGTCACTTAGGGTATGTTGGCCACACTCTCCATCTCTTTTTCTTTCCTTTACAATTAATTTGTTGAAGCGCCTGGGCTGTTTGACCTGTAGACTTTCCCACGTCTGGATTTTGCTGATCACACACATGGTGCATGCAGTTCAACATGTTCCTCTGTCCGCTGTATTTCTGGCAAATTGGCAGCTGGACCCAAGCCAGAGGATTGATCAGACTCAGGTCTGATCCCTTTGGCAACATTTCAGCTGGTGGTGTGGTCTTCCTTCATGGGGCACACAATGTCTGGACGTCTCTCTTTCATGATGTTAGCAGCCATTGATGCTCAATGCCCACATCAGTTAATGCACTGGGGGTGGCAAAATGATGATGTTCTAATTCTATTATTTCTTTTTCATTTATCGGTTGCAATACTTTTGTAAAGAGATGCTTCCCTTCATCTATTATTTGGTTACCCAGTGGTATAGTTCATAGAGGGCAGGCAGGATCAATGCTTGATTCATATCTATTATTTACCAGTTTCCAAGACAATAAATTGGTTCCCAGCAAGGTGACCAATTATTATTATTATTTTTTTAAAGATTTTATTTATTCAGTTTTTTCCCCCCAAAGCCCCAGTAGATAGTTGTATGTCATAGGTTCACATCCTTACCAATTATTTTTTAATAGCATTATGAACCTATAGACTTAAACATATTTGATTGATTTGAATCCATTGCAACTCTTATCCTTATTAAAGCTCACATTGTCCAGTGGGAGCCTCTTCAAACTGACTCCTGAGTCCTTTTGACATGATCCTATTAGTCTTCAAGAGCTTCCTGCTGGCTGTTACATCAAGGCTGTCCAGGCTCATCTTGTACCTTGTACCTTCCTGCTCCAGAATTGAAATCAGGCATTTCTCCAAGAAGCCTGATTTCTTTTCTTGGGAAGTGATATTTCAAGACCACAATCTGGGCTATCAGGATGCTCATTTCTGTTGGGTCGATCACTGTCTAGCCTTTTTGGTGGACAGAACTAGGAAATATGGACAATTCTGTGTGAGCTCATCTGATATGGGGAAGAAAGGGTGTGTTGGAACTGAGAGGCAATAAATTCACAACTGTCACATCCACTTTTTTCTGGCTCTTCTCTTTCCTTCATATCTGTTGTCCCTATTCTGTGGCTCAATTTTATTCCGTGACCAGCAGTTTCTCCCCACTGTGGTGTCCTGCACCACAGGGCATGGAGCCTGGGAGGGTCTCTTTCAAGAGTTCAGAGGAGTTGGGCTGCTCCAGCCCCTTTGAGCCCCTCACACTTAGACACACACTTCAGTGTCATTGCTCTTCTCAAACTGGCCGCTGTGCTTTCCCACAGATACCTGTTGCTTATTTGGGGTTCTCCTGTTTTCAGGTCACCAGATGCTGCCCCCATCGCTTCCCTCTGCCTCTTCTCCCACAAGTGCCAGTCTTGTAGCTGTCCTCGGTTTGTCCTCACCCACCTTTCTTTTAGGCTTCATGGAGATAGCTTGTCACCAGTTGTGCTGTAAACCTCGTCTGTGGTTTTTGGTGACAGTGAGGGACACTCACTCAGCTGGTGGCTGGGCTGGGCTGGAAGGTCCGGAAGGCCTCACTTGGCATTCCGCCACATGGCCTCTCTCTCCCCACTTGGTGGCTCGGCATTCAGTCACCGACGCTTCTTTGAAGCATGGTGGTGGTTTCCCAGACATCACAGAAACAGAAGCAGCTAGGTCTCCTAAAAGTCGTTCCCACTGCATTCTGCTGGTTAAAGCAAGTCACAAGACCAGCCCCGATTCAAGGGGAGGAAACAGACCCACTTCCAACGGGAGGAGCAGCAGGTGCACACAGGGCGGGGATGGATGGTGCCATCTTTGGAGATCCCACTTCAGCCTTGTCTGACCCAGAGCCCAAGTAGGTAACATCCCTCGCCCTTCTGTTGGAGCCAACGGAGGCCTGTACCAGTCTCTGTCACTAAGGGGTGGGGAGGGGAGGGAGGGATGGGTGGCTCCTGCCTCCATTTCCGGAAAGGAGTCCTGGTTCTCTGACTCCATGGCACTCCACCCAGGTATGGGGTTTCCACCTGGGGGTCTGGGGAGCACAGGGGTGGGTGGGGCCCTCCTCCTGCGGGGCCAGCACTGTGGAAAGGAAAGGAATTAGCTCTCATCTTTCCTCCCTGCCTCTGTCACTGGCAGGCCCTCTGAGGGCTGGCAGGACATATGGCCCTGCCCGTGGTAAGTCAAGCCAGGAGCCCTGCCAGGGAGGGCCAGATGGCGCAGGAGGAAGGCACAAATCAGCCCCCACGGCCAGTGCCATAAATAACGCTCCTGGGCGGGTGCGGCAGCTCTGTGGGCCCATTCCACCAGCCTTGGAGTATTCCTGCTGTGCCCCCTCCCTCGCCTCTGGCCTGAAAGTCTTAATCTAGCCACCTGGCATAAAAGCTCCTTGCAGCCTGCAGGGTGAGGACAGCTGAAGGGGAAGGCAGATAGTTCGACGTGTCAGGGCCACTCCAGAAATCATTAGTTTGTTCCTATCTTGCTGCTCCTCTGGCACAGGGCTGAGCTTCCTAGCTGAGGGTGGGACCAAGTCACCGCCCGGAGCCCTGACGTTCTGATGGACGAAAGGCCAGGGCGTTTTCCTCTCTGATGCCTCAGTTTTTTTTCTGGGGCTGGCTGGGTGCGCCGGCAAGGCTGATGCCATATGGCAGTTCCACTTCCTCAGCAATAGAAGTGGAATTTTGCAAATTGGAGATCAGGCCCTGAGCTGATGCAGCTGTCCTCTCTGCCTGCCTTTCTCCCTTCAAGGTGAAGATTTGACTTGCTGCCTCTGGTTAAATTTCACAGGCTGAAGCTTTCGTCCTTAAGAAGCAGAAACGGAGTTCCACCTGCCAGAACTCCCCAAATACTTTGCCATGAGGCTCATGGTGAGCCGCGGTGTCAGGAAGACCAGAAGACGCAAAGACGAGCGAGGCTGAGCGGGGAGCCCCATGAGCTGTGGGGCGCAGAGCTCCCCACTACTGTCATCTTGGGGTGCTTGTTCCCCTCATACTCAGTGTCATTGAGTTTTTTTGAAGTAGGAAACATCTTACAGCCCTGATTCTCAAAGTGTAGCCCAGGTCCCATCTGGGAATTGTCCAGGGAGCTCTAAAAAAATGTCGGTGAGATATCACCTCACAAGCATTAGGATGGCTATTAGCAAACAAACAGAAAACAGGAAGTGTTGGTGAGGATATGGAGAAACTGGCACCCTTATTTATTTTATTTTTTTTCCCCCAAAGCCCCAGTAGATAGTTGTATGTCATAGTTGCACAACCTTCTAGTTGCTGTATGTGGGACATGGCCAGAGAAGCCGTGCGTCGGTGCGTGCCCGGGATCCGAACCCCGGCCGCCAGCAGTGGAGCGCGCGCACTTAACCGCTAAGCCACGGGGCCGGCCCTAGCACCCTTGTGCACTGTTGGTTGGTATGTAAAATGATGCAGCCAGTATGGAAAACAGTATACAGTTTCCTCAAAAATTGAAAGTAGAATTACTATATGGTCCAGTGATCCTACTTCTGGGTATATACTCCCCAAAATTGAAAACAGAGTCTCCAAGAGATGTTTGCACCCCCATGTTCATTGCATCATTATTCACAGTAGCCAAGAGGCAGAAGCAATCCAAATGCCTGTTGTCAGGCGAATGGAAAGAGAAATTATGGCATATACATACAGTGGAATATTATGCAGCCTTAAAAAAGAAGGAAATTCTGGAGCCAGCCCTGATGGCCTAGTGGTTAAAGTTCAGCGTGCTCCGCTTTGGTGGCCTGGGTTTGGTTTCCGTGTGCGGAACCACACCACTCGTCTGTCAGTAGCCATGCTGTGGTGGTGACTCACATAGAAGAACTGGAAGAACTTTCAAGTATACACAACTATGTACTGGGGTGGGGGAGGGGAGGAAGAAGAAAAGAGGAAGATTGGCAACAGATGTTAGCTTATGGGAGATCTTCCCTTGCACACACAAAAAAGAAGGAAATTCTGTCCCATGCTACAACATGGATGAACCTCGAGGACATTATGCTGAGCAAAATAAACCAGGTGCAAAACGCCAAATGCTTTATGATTCCACTCACATGAGGTATCTGAAGGAGTCAAAATTATAAAAACAGAAAATGGTGGTTGCCAAGGGCTGGGGGAGTCGGGAGGGGAAATTAGTATTTCATGGGTATAGAGTTTTAGTTTTGCAAGACGAAAAAAGTTCTAGACATCTATTGCACATTAATGTAAATATACTTAACACTACTGAACTGTACACTTAAAAATAGTTAAGATGGAAAATTTTAAGTTATGTATTTTTTTTACCACAATTTTAAAAAAGGGAGCTCATTTCCATTTGGAAATGCAAACAATTAAAAAAACAGAGGCAGGCTCCTGGGCTCTGCCAGACCTCCAGAATCATAATCCCTACAGAAAAGGCTCAGGAAGCTGGCTTTTTTTTTTTTTTTTTCATTTTTTGTGGGAAGCTGCCTTTTAAACCAGTCCTCAGGTAATTCTTAAGCCCAATAACATTTCTTTCGTAGATATCATGATTAAGAAAACAGGCTCTGAACCCAAACCACCTGGCAACTAAAGCCACCATAGAAAAACAGCTTGTCCTCTGTGCCTTAGTTTTCTCATCTGTGTAATGGGGGTGATAATAACACCGACTCACAGATGGGAGTGTTGTAAGGACTAAATTAGTTAACAATCACAAAGCATTTGATCCATGTATGTATTATGATTATCAAAATCAAGCACCTCCTCTTGCCCCAGGGGAACGAGGCCCAGAGAGGGGAGAAGGCTTGTCTAAGGCTGGTCCTCACTGTGGTGCCAGAGCCAGGGGAGGACCCTGCTCCCGGGCCACAGGGCACGGCTCACTGCCACAGGTGCTGTCCTGTTGTCAGTCCCAAGGTCCTGACCAGGAGACTGGGCTACCACCTGGCAGACTGGAGAGGAACCCTTCCCTGAACACACACGCCTCTCCCCAGGATGCCTCCAATGGAACCTTGCGTTGCTCCATTTCCCTGGCAGATAGTGAGGGCTCGCTTTAGGCAAGCCACGGACACCGGGCGCGAGGTTGGGGGTGCTGTGCATGGGTTGACTGGGAGCTGTTGGCCCCCATAATCAACCCCAGGCCTTTGCGTGCCTGACCTCCCTGGCCTCGGGACGGGACAGTGCTAGTACAGAAGCTCATGGAGCACAACCTTCCGTGAGGGGCCCTGGTCCTATGGAATCAATGCACGAACAAATGCAAGCCGATGGCAGTTTGGTATAACACTAAGAACAATAATGGATACAATGGGTTGCCTGTTTACTGCGTGCCCAGCTCTGTTATGCTTATGATCCATCTCACAGATGATGAAACAGAGACACAAAGGGGTTAACTAACTTACCCCAAGCCACACAGCTAGTGAAGTGGAAGCAGCCTGGGTGGTGTCCTGAGCCCTGGGGTTGGGTCCCATCTGTGCCCTGAGTAGAGGGGCAGTGGGGTCTGTCAGAATGGCCCATTTCCAAATCCCAGCTATGTTACTCACCAGCTATGGCCTTGACAACGTCATTTAGTTTCCCTGAGCCTCAGTTTCTCCATCTGTCAGATGGAAATAATGACCCCTTCCTTGTAAAACTGATGCAAAATTTAGGGCCTAGCAGAGTGTATTCATTTCCTATATTGCTGCTGTAGTGAATTACCACAAACTTAGTGGCACACCTATATTCTCTTACAGTTCTGGAGGTCGGAAATCCAAAATGAGTCTTAACAGTGCTAAACTCAAGGTGTCAGCCGTGCTGGTTTCTTCTGGAGCCTCCAGGGGAGAATCTATTCTTTACCTCTTCCAGCTTCTAGAGGCCACCTGCATTCCTCGGCCACAGGCCACATCACTCCAACGTCTGCTTCTCCCATCACATTGCCTTCTTCTCTTCTGTAGTCAATCTCCCTCTGCCTCCTTCTTCTAAGGACACTTGTGACTACATTGGGCCCACACAGACAATCTAGATCCTTAATTTAATCTCAACATTCCGACATCTCGAGATCCTTAATTTAATAGCTTCTGGAAAGTCCTATTCCCTATCTAAGTTAACATATTCACAGATTCTGGGGATTTGGATGTAGACATCTTTGGGGGGGCCATTATTCAGCCTACCACACAGGGACTAGCAAAAAGGAAGGGTGAGACGGGTGGTCATTATTATTATGTGGCCTCAGGTCATTACCAACTAGCTGTGTGGTCCTGGGTGAGGCATCTTCCTTTCCTGATTCTCAGTGTCCGCATTTGTAACACGGGCCTAGTGATAGGGGCTGTGAGACGAGGGGGCTGCGTTCAGAGGTGGAAATGGCTGGGCAATATTGTTGCATGAGTTCCCCGGATGATGAACAGACACTGAGGGCCCTGTGCTTCTTCTGGGGGAGTTCAGTGCAGGGTGGAGAGTGGGGAGGCCTCAGCAGAGAGGCCCACCTCCAGGATGGAGGAGTGGGGAGGGCACAGAGGCACACGTGGACCCTCAGGACCTGGTGGGTCTGGGGTTCAGCCCGAGGTCAGTGGTTGTCTCCTCTGGGGCCACGTGCCAGCCAGGCTCGGTGACAGGGCTCAGAGGTCTTGGGGTGTTGGGATGCGTTGGAATTTGAATGAAGGTTGCAACTTTGGGGGGATGGGACAGGGATTCCTCCTGTCCTTGAGTGTTTCTGCCGTCACCACTGTTGCTTTTCTTCCTCACTTGAGTTCACCCCTGTGGGCCGGGGCAGGGTGTGATCAGAGGTGGACCTGGGGTCCTGTCTTGGCCCGCTCTGCTGCAGTGGGGTGAAGGGGACAGAGTGGGGTGAGGGGGACAGATGGGGCTCAGCGCCTCCACGGCCTGGCCAGCTGCCCTGTCCTGGGGGCTACCGCAGATTCAACCAGAGAGGAACAAGAGGGGATGAGGGACTCTCTTTTCTGCAGAGAGTGCCAAACTCTCTTTCCCAGTAAAGATCCTGATTTTCCAGGAGAAAAATCCTTCCCTGCAGGAGGTGGACATGCCTACACGGACAGTAGAGTCACCTCCCCCACTGTTTGTGGAGTGCCCACTACGTCTCACATTATCAATAGTCCTTCTGACAACACAGCAAAGTGACCACCATTTGCTCCATTTTGCAGATGGGAAAGTTGAGCCCAAGGAGTTCAGCCTGGGCCCGGGCTCACTCTCACGCAGCCAGCAAGTGGCAGAGCCAGGGTGAGGGCTCAGGACCACCTAGGCCCAAGGCTGTTCAGGCCTCCCCTGGCCAGGCCAGGTGGTGTCAGAAGGTAAGAAAAGGTCTTCGCGATAAACAGATTCAGTGCAATCCCTACTAAGAGCTTCACAGGGTTTTTTACAGAAATAGAAAAGCTCATCATAAAATTCATATGGAATCTCAAGTGACCCCAAACAGACAAAACAATCTTGAAAAAGAACAAAGTTGGAGATCTCACACTTCCTGATTTCAAAACACACTACAAAGCGACAGTAATCAAGATGGTGTGGTACTGGCATAAAGACAGACATATAGACCAAGGGAACAGAATAGAGAGCCCAGAAATTAACCCTTGTGTATATGGCCAAATGATTTTCCACAAGGGCACCAATGGGGAAAGGACAGTCTCTTCAGCAAATGGTGCTGGGAAAACTGGATATCCATAAGCAAAAGAATGAAGTTGGGCCCTTACCTTATACCATATATAAAAATTAACTCAAAATGGATCAAAGACCTAAACATAAGAGCTAAAACTAGAAAACTCTTAGAAGAAAATATAGGGGAAAATCTTCATGACATTGGATTTGGCAATGATTTCTTGGATATGACACCAAAAGCACAGGCAACAAAAGAAAAAAATAGATGTTAGACTTCATCAAAATTAAATACTTTTGTGCAGCAAAGGACACTATCAAGAGAGTAGGGTAAAATTGTGACCACATTTTTTGCAATTTTTTTTTTTTAAAGATTTTATTTATTTATTTTTCCCCCCCAAAGCCCCAGTAGATAGTTGTATGTCATAGCTGCACATCCTTCTAGTTGCTGTATGTGGGACACGGCCTCAGCAGGGCTGGAGAAGCGGTGCATTGGTGCGCACCCGGGATCCGAACCCGGGCCGCCAGCAGCGGAGTGCACGCGCTCAACCGCTAAGCCATGGGGCCGGCCCGCAATTTTTAACTGATATATAACTCATATAACATAGTAAATTATATGAGATAATTTACATAACATAAAATTCACCATTTTAAAGCATACAATTCAGTAGCATTTAGTATATTCAGAATGTTGTGCAACCATCACCCCTCTCTAATTCCAGAACATTTCCATCACCCCAAAAAGAAATCCCATACCCTGTAGCAGTTACTCGCCATTCACCCCTCTCCTCATCCCCTGGCAGCCACAAATCTACTTTCTTTCTCTACGGATTTGCCTATTGGTCTCATTTTTTAACATAAAATTTTAATCAGATTTATTTCCATTATCAATTTTCATTGAGAAAATATTTCCTGAAGTAAATGGTATTAAGACAAGATAATTCCTTGAGCAGTTTTCTATAGCATGCAATAAAATGTTTTTCTCCATTTTGATTTTTACCTTGCTGAGATTATTGTCATTGGGATCAACTGTTTTCTAATAATTTTTTAAAGTCCCATATGATTTATTGACTTTTGCGGGGGAGAGTACATATTAAGTTTCACTATTTGAAACTCCTGCTATTGTGAGTTTTCTTTGTGGCCCTATTCCTACCAAGTGTAATTGCCCCACTCAAATTTAGCAGATGTGAATTTTGTCAAGAAGTTTTTTTTTTTTTTTTTTTTAAAGATTTTATTTATTTTATTTTTTCCCCCCAAAGCCCCAGTGGATAGTTGTATGTCGTAGCTGCACATCCTTCTAGTTGCTGTATGCGGGACTCGGCCTCAGGATGAACGGAGAAGTGGTGCCTCGATGCGCACCCGGGATCCGAACCCAGGCCACCAGCATCGCAGCGCGCGCACTTAACCACCAAGCCACAGGGCCGGCCCAAGAAGTTTTGATGTATTGAAAATTTCTCGGGAATATTCACCGGCCCCTCTTATAAAGAATGTCCCCTGTTAGTCTCTAACTCTCGAATCCCCATTGCACTATCACCACCTGACATTATTTTATATTTGTCTGTTTATCTGCTTATCATCCGTCTTCCCACCAGGCTGTGAGTTCCCTGAGGGCAGGCATTGTGCCTGTCTTGTTCATGGCTGTATTCCAAGCACCCAGCATGGTACCTGGGACACAGTAGGCCCTCAATAAATGGAATGAAGGAAGGAATGAAGTATGGCTTGGATAGGAAGCTGCTGGTCTGTATTTGTCTTTTAGTTAGTCCATGAGTAAAATTATGAGGAATTGTATTAGACAGAGAGAGAGAGAAATGATGCAGGACCGAGAAGGGTCCAGGGCCCAAATGATGGGGCCAAGCCATCCCCCTCCACACTGAGGATGAGCCAAGTTCCAAGGAGCTCCCAATATCGCCAGGGAACCAACAGAGCAGCCTCTGCTCCGCTGTTTGATTTACTGGTGCTATAGAGTGGTGACTTATGGCTTAGGGGCAGCAGGGCACATCGTCACCATGACCGGAAATGGTGCTGAGGGTGCTATCCAGACCATCAGGGCAGAAGGAGCCAACAAGAGAGAGAAAGGGTGGCACTCTGACAACACTTAGCATCACCTCACGATGGCTGCAGTTGCTGGAGGCTGTCGCCAAGGAGCCTGGCCAACACATCTGCCCTCTCTCCCTCCGTTCGGCCCAACTGAACACCACTGAGCAGCAGAATCAGCCGAGAACTGGGCCCCACGATGAGAAACCTCACTCTAAGGCCTCCGTTCTGAGTATCCATTGCCGCACAACAAACCACCCAAAAGCTTAGCAGCTTCAAACCACACGTATTGTTATCTCTCCTGAATCTGTGGTTGACTCAGTTCAGCCGGGCGGTTTTCTGGCTCGAGGTCTCATGTGTGTCTGCGGTCAGATCGCTGCAAGGCTGGAGTCCTCCGAAGGCCTGCCTGGTCTGGAAGGCTAGGACGGCTCTCTCTCACAGCTGCTGGCGGGTGCTGGCTCTCAGCTGGGGCTGTCAACCGGAGCACCTACGTGTAGCAGGAAGCAGAGGATGCAGGTTGGTTAAGGGCTACACTGGGAACTCGCACAGCATCACTTCCACCACATTATTGGTCAGAGTAGTCACTGGACACCCAGATTGAAGGCAGGTGGAGAAACAGACCCCACTTCTTGTTGGGGAGACATGCAGAAGAGCATGTGGATGGGAGCCACTGTTGGGACATCTTTGGAAAATACACTCTGTCACAGCCTCAAAAAGCATTGAGGTGGGGTTCCCACAAGATAAGCAAAGATTTCCCATTTTTGCAGGGCCCTCTTGACTCTTCAAAGAGCTTTCATGCCCATGCTCATCCCAATACCTGTGAGGGACGTGGGCTGGCTGCGCACGTGAGGCAGTACAGCAGTGCAGGCCCAGACCACCCGGGTCTGCATCCAAGGGCCACTGCTTCCTTCTTGCATGACTCAGGCAAGCTAGTTCACCTCTCTGTGCCTCAGTTTCCTCATCTGTAAAATGGGGGGATAATAGTAATGCCCGCCTCATAGCTTCGTTGTGAGAACTAAGCCAGGTATTGGCTGTGGGGCACTTGAAATAGTGTCGAGGATGGAGCAAGCCCATGTGAATGGTGGCTACCATTATTACTCCCCATTGCATTTATTTTTACCTTTAAAATTTGTCATTTAATTTTTTGAATAGGTGATACATTTATACGGTTCAAAGATCAAAAAAGAATACGAGTGTCCGGGCTGGCCCCGTGGCTTAGCGGTTAAGTGGGTGCGCTCCGCTACTGGCGGTCCAGGTTCGGATCCTGGGCGCACACTGACGCACCGCTTCTCCGGCCATGCTGAGGCTGCGTCCCATATACGGCAACTAGAAGGATGTGCACCTATGACATACAACTATCTACTGGGGCTTTGGGGAATAAAAAAAGGAGGAGGATTGGCAATAGATGTTAGCCCAGAGACGGTCTTCCTCAGCAAAAAGAGGAAGATTAGCATGGATATTAACTCAGGGCTGATCTTCCTCACACAAAAAAACAAACAAACAAACAATAAATCTGAGTTGGTTAAAAAAAAAAAAAAAAAAGAATATGAGGGTCCGTAGAGCAGAGTCTCCCTGCCCTGTATCCAGCCACCTGCTTCTCTTCCTGGGAGGCAACCACTCTTTCTTTTTTTTTTTGTTTTTGCTGAGGAAGACTGGCCGTGGGCTAACATCCGTGCCCATCTTCCTCTACTTTATATGGGACGCCGCCACAGTGTGGCCTGACAAGCGGTGCATTGGTGTGCACCTGGGATCCGAACTGGCGAACCCTGGGCCGCCGCAGCGGAAAGCACGTAGTTAACCGCTTGCGCCACCGGGCCGGCCCCCAACCACTCTTTCCCAGTCCCTGGATCCTGCCAGAAATACTCTCTGCATTTACAAGCAAACATGATTATATATTCTCCCACCAACACTTTTTGTGTGTATGTGAGGAAGATTAGCCCTGAGCTAACACCCGTTGCCAATCTTCCTCTTTTTGCAGAGGAAGATTGTCCCTGAGCTAACATCTGTGCCCATCTTCCTCTACTTTCTGTGTAGGATGCCGCCACAGCATGGCTTGACGAGTGCATAGGTCCGTGCTTGGGATCTGAACCTGCTAATTCCGGGCCGCCGAAGTGGAGCGCGCAAACTTAACCACTGTGCCACCAGGCTGGCCCCCCACCACCACTTTTTTAAAATGTGTGCACATGGTAGTGATGATACTCACAGCTTTGCACCTTGCTTTTTTCTCTTAAAGTGGATGCTTGGTGATTGTTTCATATCAGAACGTTAAGAGCTGCCTCATTCTTGTTTACCAGCTGCATAATCTTCCACTGCATGGCTGTGCCATGATGTGTCTGTAACCCTCCTGTGGGGGGACACTTTGGTGGTTTGCAGTCTTTAGCTCCAACACACTGGGCTGTGATCCTTCCTCACTGTGTTGGTGAGGAAACAGGTCTGAGGCAAAGAGTCCCACCCCAGGCCACACAGTGAGCTGGTGACAGAACCAGGATCAGATTGCAGTCTCCGGCCTTATACCCCATGACATATTCCCATCTCATCTTGGCTGGGCTTCCTGCCTCTGGGATGCGGGGAGCTGGCATGAAAGGGGACAGGCTGCCAGAGGGTGAGGGTAGAGAGCAGGCAGATCTACTAGTGCTGTTGTCTTCTCCTCCTTGGCCTAACACTTGCCTGCACAATGAAGGAGAACCGGTTGGAAGGAAGACCCCAGGCTCCCAGACTGAAAAGCCCAGAGGCTGGAGGGGGTTCTGTGCAGAGTGGGTCCCACGGCAGTGCCTTTGCGAGAAGCTCGTTTTGTCCTTTGGGGGTGGGGGTGGTTCGCTTTGGAGAAAGTAGATGCTGACACCCAGCCCAGGATGGGAGAGGAACTCAGCCGACAATTCAGGGACCCGGGATCCAGACACAGGCCTGCACTGCTCATGGAATCCTGGGGCTGGTCACCCAGCCTCTCTGGGCCTGGAAGGTGGGAGCTCGACCCAGTGAGGCCTCTCCAGTCACAAGATCCAGGTTCTGGAGCCGCCAGGGTTAGGTTCCAACGCCAACTCAATCAATGCTCCCTTGACGAGTCCCATTTCCTCATTAACAAAAGTGGGAGTCAAAGTAATACCAGGCGTGGTGAGAGTCAAAAGAGACATTGTGTGTGAAAGCCCTCGGAAAACTAAAAATCAGCACACCACACAGATTCCCCTCCTCCAGGTATTAATTTACAGGCTGACATTACAAATGGTGAACTCTGCCCACGACCATGTCTTCAGTATGAAAGATTATTATTAGTGAACCACACTTCTCTATTGCTCAAGACACAGGAATTAAAAACCAAACCAAAACACAAAATCTCTGTGGGATGTTGAACTCGACCCTCGCCATTGTCTCAGGTGTTCTGCCTGCATTTAAGGTACAGCGCCACTAGGTGGCAATGGTGTCCAGGCCACTGAGGCCTTTCCAGAGCAGACACTCTAAGGACAACCTCAAATGTCCTCCCTTTTTGTACTTTGAGAGGCGTCACCAAAGGACCCACTGAGCCTCAGTTTCCTCATCTGTAAAATGGGGGTAATGGTACTAAATGAGATCATGTAAAATCCTCCTGTGCACAGTACGACTCTCAGTAAACACATGCTTCTTTCCTAGCTGAGTGATCAAGAGCATGCCTTTCAGACCCAGACTGCTTGGGTTTGAATCCCAGCTCCACTACTTACCAGCTGTGTGACCTTGGGCAAGTTACCTAACCTCTCTGGGCCTTAGTTTCCCTGTCTTAAACAGGGCTAGTAGTCGTACCTAGCCCCATAGCTTATATGTGTAAAGTGCTTAGAAAGTGCCTGGTCCAAGAAAAGTGCTCTGGGTTTGCCATTGTCTGTGTATGTCCTGGGGTGACCCGTCTTTTGAGCATAGTCTGGGTCCTAACTCAGCACCTCCCAAGATTGAGGGCCTTGTCAGGATGATATGTCCTCAGGGTGTTTTTAACCCCCTTGGCATGAGTCACGGACAGAGAAAGCCACAATTCCCAGACTCGGAGCACCCAGGTCTCTGGATTCAGCGCACAGCTGGCAACAGCCTCTGTCCACTAGGCAGGTGACGGAGACCAGTTTGCAAGTGTGACGCCAGCAGGTGGGAAGAGAAGGAGAGAGCAGAAGGGGCTGCGAGGCTGTTTTTAAAGTACCTTTGTCTCTTGGGGGTGTCCTACTCACCTCTGTGCATGCTGCTGGGGGGCAGCTCAGAAAACAAAATGCCATGGGGCCCCTGGGCCAATCGCTTCCCTGCTCATCCTTCCCCACCTCGGGGCAGGTTTGCGGGGGAGGTAGAGGAGTCTAGTGACCACAGCACCTGACCAGAAGTCAGGAGATCCGTTTTTAGCCCAGCTCTGTCACCAACGCACTGTGTGACCTTGAACGAGTCACTTTTCCTCTCTGGGCTTCAGAGTTCTGCTTTGCCCAAATCAGGGCACACTCACTGCCCTTCCTTTCCAACCAGAGATGTGGTGAGAATAGAGAAGCCTCAAAACCTCACCTCCTCCTTGAAGCCTTCCATATCAGATGGAACAAAAGGGAATCCAAAGCTTCCCTTCCTCCCTCCACCTCTTCCAGGCTAAACATGAGATATTAATCACCAATCCGCTATTTGATCATTGATTGATTGATTCCACGTGCTCCTTCAGGGCTGGGCTGTCCTCCTGTCTACATGTCCTTTCTGTCCTGTCTGCATAGGACAGAAGGGGAGGGCTGTGTCTGCCTCCTTGCTCTGCGTGACACGGAGAGTCCAGCAGGGGAGGCTTCCGATCGAAGGATGGCTTGGGACTCTCGGTGGGAAGGAAGGTGCCGTGGAATCCCAGATGGGTCAGAACTTAATGGTACTGAGAAAAGCGAGTTGTTGGAGATAAGAGATGTGAAAAGTGCTGGGCAAATGGGAGAAAGTCTTATTCTCTGGACGGGGCACAAAACAATAAGGGGGGTATTTAGCTTTGATAGACATAAGTTTTGAAATCAGAAAATCTAGATGGAAGCTAGTTTAGTTTTAGGAAGCATGGAAGTTCTGTGTCAATTTCCATAATAACATATGACATATTTTTTGGATTACACACGGGCAGGGATGTGAGGGGGGATGTGTTTGCGTGTGTGTGTATTTTCCACTCTCTTTTTTTTCAGGGCTTGGGTCTGGTAAGGCCTTAATTCAATGCCAGGCATACCTCAGCTTCAAATGGAGTAAGTCCAGCGTTCTGCTCCCTCACCCCTTCTCCCCACAACCCTACCCCCTCACCATCATCTGCCTCAACGGGTCTGCCCCTCTCCTGCCCTCCCCACAGCTGCCCCAAGCGGGCCCAGCTTCTGTGACCCTCCAGCCTCTCTTAGCCCTCCGCATTATGAGCCCATCCCCTGTACGCCTGTACCCTTCCCACTCTTGCCATCCTCCACCAATGCCTGGCTGCCAAGGGACACCTAGTGTCCTATGTCAGTCATTGTCTTGTGATCTGGACTTCACTGCCTTTCCAAAATTTACCAGTCCCGGGCTCCAATCCATCTACATCACAGCCCCTGATGACACATTGAGCCAGGCCTATGTACTGCGGTGGGGGGTGGTGCAGATATTTTAGTCTATCCATCCTAGATTGCACTTTAAGAGCCTCTTGGGGAATTAGCCTCTTCACATTAAGAAAATTCTGTCTAATGGGAATTTCACAGCGCTGTGGTAGACCAAAAGGGGAGAGATTGGGGGTGCATGTAGTTAATGAGAATAATAGATACTATTTACTGCACACCTATTAGGTTCCAGGCACCATGCTAGGGGCCTTGCATCCTTTGTCTGATTCCAAGAACCCTAGGAGGCAAGCGTAATTATCACCATAAATACAATAAATACAACAAAATGAACTGGGTACTTATGTGCTAAGCAGTTCACCTGGGTTGTCTTGTGTAACACTCACACAGCCTGTGAGGTACGTGCTGTTGCCATTCCATTTTCCAAATGCACAGATCGATTAAGGAACTTGTCACACAATTATTAAGATAAGGAGGCTGAACCTCAGAGGGGGTAAGTAACATACCCACTTTTACCCAGCAAACAAGCAACTGCGTGAAGTCGATGTTTTTCCTCCTGTATGCCCATCACTTCTCCTCCTGGGGCAATGCGAAATTCCAGGTTGAGGTGAGGGCAGCTGGCACCAGCAACTTCCGGGGTGGGGATAGAGGGGGACACCAACTCGACAGCTCGACACCAGCATGCCCCTTACATGGAGGGTGTCCAGAAATGCTCCAGGACCCCAGTCCCAGCCACCTGCCAAACGTCCCCTGGCTTTGCTGGCCTCTCCCAGTAATCCTTCCCTGCCTCCTGCCCCATCTGGCTCATCAGAACCCCAGCTAGGGCCGGCCCTGTTGCTTGGCAGTTGAGTGCACGCACTCCGCTGCTGGCAGCCCAGGTTCAGATCCCGGGCGCGCACCAACGCACCACTTTTCCGGCCGTGCTGGGGCTGCGTCCCACGTACAGCAACTAGAAGGATGTGCAGCTATGACATACAACTATCTACTGGGGCTTTGGGGGAAAAAATAAATAAATAAAATTAAAAAAAAAAAAAGAACCCCAGCTATTGTTCAGCATCCCCATCAGAATGATGCCTCCTCCAGGAAGCCTTCCTGGATGACCCTAACCCAGAGCCCTCTGACCTTCTCTGGAACACTGACCACTCGCTTGGCTGTCCTGTTCATCCTTGGGGTAGATACTTTCATCTGGCCTCCCCAACTAGGTGTCGAGTTCCTCTGGGCTCTAACACCTAGTATGCAGTCAGTGCTCGGCAAATGCTTATTGAGTGAATAAATGCTGCACTTGGGCATTCTCTTGGGTCACTGGGACCATGAATTTCAGTGCCTCCGGTGAGGGAGGAGGGAGAGGGAGGGCAGGAAATATAAATGTGTGACCAGCCTAGGTGCCAACAATAGGGAGTGGTGAGGTCTGTGGCCGACTAGTCTGCACATCTACCTGAGGGGTTTACCATCAAATTCAGCCACCCTCACTCCCCACAAATGGCTGGGACCTAATCTCGCCCTGACCACCCTCACTTTCTTGTCTTTTTTCTACCTTTATTTTCCCACTCTGTGCAGACCACTTTAAAATATCCTCTCTACGTTATTTATTATATTTAACATCTGCGTTCTCTCACCAACGTGAACTAGGTGAGGGCAGAGACTTGGTCTGTTTTGTACTCTGCTGTAGCCCAGCCCCTCCCCAGTGCCGGCACATAGTAGGCCCTCAACAGACGAGTGTTGAACAAATCATCAGCTCCTACCAGGTTTCTGCAGTGAAGAGACTGGCCTACTCCCCCCTGCAGGGTCCAGGCTCCCAGAAGCGCTCAGGGTTCAAGGCGGGAAGAGTGAAGGCCGTTGGGAGTCACAACAAGCCCCCCAGAGAGCCTCAAGGAGATGGCCTGGAGTCTGTCTTGGTGACAGCAGGTCCAGCTGGAACTAGGGCAGGAGGGTTAGTGAATGCCCCCATGGGGTCAATCGGGCACTTCTGGACGAAGCTAATGGGGGGGGGCTAGGCGGGGGGTGGTAGTGGTGGAGAGGGACCGTCACTCCAGAGCACGCCCACACACACGCAACCGCACGGACCCGAAGATGCAGGATTAGGAGAGGCCAGAAAGCGACTGACGGACAGACAAGGCCGGAGGAATGTCCAAGAAGGCGGCGAGAGGGCAGAGAGGGGAGGGGAGCGGCACCCCCGGGTCCACAGCGCGCTGCAGGAGGGCTGGGGAGGAGGGCGCAGGGCAGGTGCTTCTGCACCCGCCCGCCGCAGAGCCCCTCTGCCCTCCGGGAGCACCGCCCGGAGGAGGGCGCGGGCCTGGGAGCTGGGGGAGCGCCCCCTCTGCCCCACACCCACGCCCGGCGCCTGCTAAGCGGGTTGCTGCCTCCTCAGCCGCCGCGGCGCGTCCACCTGCGCAGACACGCGCCTCCCTGCGCCCGCTGCCATTGGCTGGCTAAAAATGCCTCTCTAATCTGCGCCCATCTGTGCACGCCTCCTTCCTCCTCCTCTCCCCCTCCTCCCCGGCTCTGACCTTCCTCCTTCCCGCAGCCCCGGCGCGAGCCGGAGAGACGCGGTGGCGGCGGCCGCTGCACAGCCTCCTCTTCCCGCGGGAAGTCGTCCGGGCTTGAGGCCGGGCCCCAGACGCCCCGCTTTGCCCCGTGGCGCCGCCGATGGTGCCGGGCGCTCCTGCCCCCAGGTAGGGGGTCTGGCCCTGGATAGAAGGCGGGGAGGAAGGGGTCCAGTTAGGGAGTGCGTGTTCGCGGTGGGCGCAGAGGCTGACGTCTTCCCTGCCGGAGCGTCGGGGTTGGGGGGGAGATTGGACAGTTACCTGGAGAGAGGTGAGCGCGCGAGGGCATGCTCAGTCTCTGGGTCCTCATAGCGAGTTCTGAGCAAATCTCATGACTCCTTCGTGTGGAGGTGCAAACCCAGGCCCGAGGTGCTTTGCAAGCGCCGGGGTTCTCGGGCATCACCCGGGCTGTGCCAGGATGCCCCTGCTTTGGACCCTTGGGAGAGGGAGCTGGCGACGGAGGCTTTTACCCTGGGGAAAACGCAGGAAATAGGTTCCTTGGGAAGCTGGGACCCAGGACCTGGGGGTCCGAGTCTCTGGCCTGGGGTGTTCCGGTAGCAGCAGGGCGGGTGGGCTGGCGCCAGCTTGGTGCGTAGGCTATTTATGGATCAGAGTGGGCTGGGGAGAAACCCAGCAGCTGATGCGCTCTGTCCCCTGTCTGGTTTACAATTAAAGATATTTCTTCTGTTCCTCTACCCCTTCCCCCACAGCTGGGATGGGAGCGGTGAGAGGAGAAGGAGGTGACGCTACGCGGCCCCCAGACACAGCAGAAGCCGTGGTCTGTCTGGCATTGCCCTCCTCTCTACCCCCCAGGCCCCTCGCTGCCTGTTGGAGCTATCTCTCTCCCTTATTTCTCCCTTGCAGGAGGCGGTGAAAAGCTTAAAAGGTCATCAGGGTGTGAGCGACACAGTGGCAAACCCCAGGGCTTGGCCAGACCCAGCTTCAAGCCCCAGCTCCTCCCACCCCCCACCCTGCTCTGCACCCCACGTGCAGTGACACATGTGGCCGCTTTTCTCTGGGCACAACCATAAATAACCCACATTGCCCTGGCTCTGGCACAGCGGGGTGCAAACAGAACTGTCTGTCAATGATTTGGGAGGTTCTGTCCCTCACCTACTTGGCCTTCCCATCACATCACTGGTCCAAATCATCACTCACAAGCCACCCCCTCCAGGCAGCTTCCCTGATAGCCCAGGTGAGATCCTTGCCTCCTGCCCTGCCTTCTCCCACCTAGTCTGCCTGTGGTTTGGTTATTTATGTCTTGTCTGTCGCCCTCTAGACCTGAAGTGCCTTCAGGGTAGGAATCTGTCTGATTCATTTCTGCCATTGACCCTGCACCTGACCAGGGTCTGGCACCAAGTAAATGTTTGTGGAATGAGTGAATGAATGAACTTGAACTCTGGGAAATAGCTGGCAACCTGAAGGATGGGGCTGAGACCCCTCTTGGGCTTTTCTTCCGCACCCCAAGACCAAAGAGCCACCAAAAACAGTCCCATTTAGGCCCTTCCTGGACCTGGAACTCACGGGCACCTGTGGCATTTGGAGGTAAACGCCGCAGTCCCGATGGCTCCACACGGTCTTTTTGGGCCCCTGGTGTGGGTGCCCTGGCCTGGTCCAGGCTTGGCGGAAGGCCCCAGGTGAAGGTGTGGCTTTCCTCAGGCCTCTGGGTTGGCGCTTTCTCCCTGGCTCAGCTCAGATCAGGGGTCTCTGTCTCTGTGCAGACCTTGGGGAAGTCCAGGTCAGCCTCAGGGAGTCTGGGAAGGCCTGAGCCAGGGCATGCTCAGCCTCTGGGTCCTCATAGCGAGTTCTGAGCAAATCGCATGACTCCGTGTGGAGGTGCAAACCCAGGCCAGAAGAGGCTGCCACCACAGGTCCTGGGTCTGTGCCAGATGTGGACATTTGCAGAGCTCTCTCCCAGCCCGAGCTGATAGGACATCTGCAAGAGGCTCTTGTCCTCGTCTTACAGAGAGCCAGGGCGGCACTCAGTTCCTGGCTCCAGGTCCAGCGCTCCAGGTCCAGCTCGAGGGTGCTGCGGCTGGGCCACAGACCCAGGTCAGAGTGCCTGGTTGTCCTAGAACCCAGCGGTCCCTCCTCTCTGGCTCTGGCCTCGCCCCTAGTGCTGGAGAGACTCAGGGATAAGGGAGAGGTGCCTCAGGGGTGGAGGGAGGCGGGTGGTGGAGGCTTTAGTTAGTGCCTGCAGGTAGTTGGCCCTGGGGGCCTTGAGGGCAGGGAGCAGTCCTCACAGTACAAGCTAACAGTCCGAAGCAGTTGTCATGTGCCAGCTCCTGTTCCCACTATTTTTCATGTATTAACTCATTCAGTCCTCACAGTAGCCCAGTGAGGTATGTACTGTTATTGCACCCACTTTATAAATGAGGAGTCCGAGGCACAGAGAGGTTATCTATCCAAGGTCACACAGTTTGGAAGCGGAGGGGCTAGGATTTGAACCCAGGCTCCAGAGTCCATGTTCTTAACCTGTATTCCCTATCGCAAGAGCAAGAGGGCTATCGACCTAGCTGCTGGGGGCTTGCTGTCTCCGTGGAGATAGAGGCTTCAGGTACTCTGTGCTAAAGTTCCTGCACGGTAGTATGTGCGTGATTAAGTGTGACTGTGACCGGTAGTATGTGCGTGATTAAGTGTGACTGTGACCGTTGTGGATGCTCAGAATAATAGCACCCATATCAATGGGTATCCTTGAGCAGGAGAGTGGTCTTTATAAGATGCACATCTGAGTCTGTCACTCTCCTGCTCTGCATCCTTCAATGGCTCCCCCTTGCCCTGAGGACAAAGTGCAGTCTCCCTAAAGTGTCCCTGCCACTGTCCCCAAGCCTGGGCTTCCTCTCCCTTCTCACCCGCCCTCTGCCCTCCAGCTGCTCTGAACTGCTTTCAGTTCCTCCAATAAGTTATGCTTCTGACACCTGCAGGCCTTTGCATAGGCTGTTCACCTGCCTAGAACACTCTCCCCTCTCCTCCCTACACGTTCCTTTTCACCCTCAGGGGTCACGGAGACTTCTTTTCCTCCCAGAAGCTTCAGGCTTGGGCTGGGAGCCCTGACCATGCACCCTCCCTCCCGACACCTCACCCACCTCCCTCACTCAGAATCCTCTGGGCCTTTTGATTGTTGGCCCCCATCCCCCTCCCTCACCCTGGGGCTGTGAAGTCCACAGGGGCAAGGTCTTGTCCTGTTCCCAGCGTCCCCAGCGCTGGCGCAGAGTCGCCCTAGCTGGTACTTGTAGAATGAGTGAATGCTTATTGGTCCCATCATATACTTTCTCTCCTCACCAATCTCCGGACACACAGCATTTTTCTTCTCCCAGTAGGAGATGGGGAAGCCATTCTTAAATTTGCATATAACCCCCCAGCCAGGACAAGCTGGTGGTGGAAAGTCTTCACTGGAGAAGTGAAACTGCCTGTGGGCCTGGCAGGACAGGGGAGAGCGTTTGGGGTGGTTCCCTGATCTGGGGGGAGTCCTCCCTGGGGAAGCAAGTGGGAGGGATGGGGGAGGAGTGGGTGTGCCAGGTGGAGGAGGGCCGCTTGGTTTGCTTTTACATTTTTCTTAAAGACAAAAAAAAAGCTTTTATTATTTTTTGTTACCAAAGTAATATGTGCTCGTTGTGGAAAATTTGGAAGGTACTGGAAAGCCAAATGAAGAAAACCCATCAGCCAGCACTAGACCCACGCACTGTGGGCACTTTGTGGCTGGTTTTCAGCCAGGGGCCTGGTGCCTGGGGTGGGAAGGTGGGGACTGGGCGGGTGGGGCAGGTCAGGGTCCCAGGAAATGGACATGGGGATTAGCGTGCAGGCAGGGGGTGGTCCTCAGGCCTCGCCTGTGGACAGCAGGGAAGGAAGCAGGACGGCTGGAGGGAGACGTGGAGCTCTGATGCAGGCCCAACAGGCAACCTTGGGGACCCTCGGGGCGCTCTGGGGCTACAGTGGCCCTTTAGAGCCGAGTTTGCCTGGAATGGTCAGGCCTTTAGACCTCAGCGTCCCTCAGGTGCTGGGTGTGGCCTGGGGCATGGTGGCTCTGCAGCAGCAGTCCCCGAAGGGGCTGCCAGCTGAGGGTCACGTGCTCACAGCACCTCCAGCAGCTGGGCGACAGACAGTGTGCACCACGTGAAAGGATGGGTGGGCAGGAACCCGGGGGATGGGCTGATGGGAGAAGACCAGCAGGAGCCTGGCCCCGCTGGCCCTGGGGACAGGAACTCTGATGTCACGGAAGTTGTTGGGCCCATCACTGGGTGGGGAGCGCGTCTGTGGGGGTGGGGCGGACGCCTCTGGAGCCTTGAGCTCAGGTGTGAGGGGCAGCGGGATGCCTGATGACTGGCAGGGCAGAGGAGGCCTCCACTACTATTTAAAAATCACTTGAGGGCCGGCCCGTGGCTTAGCGGTCAAGTGCGCGCACTCCGCTGCTGGTGGCCCGGGTTTGGATCCTGGGCGCACACCGACGCACCGCTTCTTCGGCCTCGCCATGGCGGCGTCCCACATGCAGCAACTAGAAGAATGTGCAACTATGACAGACAACTATCTACTGGGGCTCTGGGGGGAAAAAAAAAGGAGGATTGGCAATAGATGTTAGCTCAGAGCCGGTCTTCCTCAGCAAAAGGAGGAGGATTAGCATGGATGTTAGCTCAGGGCTGATCTTACACACACACACACACACACACACACACACACACACACACACACACACACACACACACACACACACTCTTGATGTTAAAACGCTGGGTGGGGGCTTGCCATATAAAATATAGGATGCTTACTTACATTTGAGTTTCAGATAAACAACAATTTTTTTTTTTAGTATAAGTATGTCTCAAATATTGCGTGGGACATACTTGTACTAAAATTTTTAGTTGTTGTTTATCTGAAAGTCAAATTTAACTAGGTGTCCTGCATTTTTATTTGCTAAATCTGGCCACCCTAGACTGGGATGGGGAGGGGGAGAGAGAATGGGAGGGAGGGAGTGAAGGGTCCTAATTTTCTCTTCTTTTGTATTGGGGGAGGGGTCAATGTATACTTGTTTGAAGTTGACAATTAAAAAAAATTAACATGTCCATTTTTAGAAATTAATGAGATGTTTCAAATTTTGCGTCTGTAAACTGTTTCTGTTTACTCTCTTAGAGAGTTGCTCCCATTTGTGGATTTTGGTTCCCTAGTGCTGCTCAGAAACAATAAAATGGGGGGCCAGCCTGGTGGCGTAGTGGTTAAGTGCACACGCTCTGCTTCGGCTGCTGGGGGTTCGCAGGTTCGGATCCCGGGCGTGCACCGACGCACTGTTTATCAAGCCCTGCTGTGGCAGGCGTCCCATATAAAGTAGAGGAAGATTGGGCCTGGATGTTAGCCCAGGGCCAATCTTCCTCAGCAAAAAGAGGAGGATTGCCAACAGATGTTAGCTCAGGGCTAATCTTCCTCACCGAAAAAAAAAAAAAGAAAAGAAAAGAAATAATAAAATGGGGGCTGGCCTGGTGGCGTAGTGGTTAACTTCGCACACTCCACTTTAGTGTCCTGGGGTTTGCGGGTTCAGATCCTGGGCGTGGACACACGCACCGCTCTTCAAGCTGTGCTGTGGCAGGTGTCCCACATACAAAATAGAGGAAGATTGACACAGATGTTAGCTCAGGGCCAATCTTCCTCACCAAAAACAAAAAAAAAAAAAGAAAAAGAAATAATAAAATGTACCTCCTCTCTTTTATTCAGGAGGGACAAAAGGAGATTTGATGATCAAGGGTGGAGTCACTAAATAAGGTTAATCCTTAAATAAAAGTCATCGTCATGATAAAGCTCTTACGTGGCGGAGGGTGTGGGAAACTGGAACTCTCCTCTGCCGGGAGGACAGGCTGGCACTGCCTCTGGCAATAGCCGTCAAAGTTTTGACCCAGCAGTTCCACATCCAGGGTTTCTCCGCCAGGTACCCTCTTAGCAGGGTGCAAAGAGAGCTGGGTGGAGGTGGTCAGCGCGGCACTGCTGATGTCCATCAGAAGAGCTGGTGACATAATTAGGACCTTTCCAGACGATGTGATTTTAGGCAGCTGTTCATTCTTTCGTTTGGTCAGTGAGTTTCGACTGAACGTCTGTGTGTGCCAGGCACCGTTTCAGGTGCTGGGGATGCTGAGAAGGAAGAATGGGGCAGAGCTTAATAGCGCGGGGGAAAGACGCTCAGAATGTGCTGGCAAGTTAAAGCAAGTGACTCCGTAGAACAATGTGTTTAGCATGATCCCGTTTTAAAGTATACGTATGTATCTCTGTGTTCATATTGCGTGTAACTGTCTAGAAGGCTGCGTCCCGGCTTGTTATTAGAGCTTAAGAGCTTAGCTCCGGGCCAGGTATTGAGAGGCCAGGTACCAGGCAAGATGGGGAATGTTTCCTCTTTATTTCTGCATCCTGTGCTGTTTGCATTTTAATACAACAAATGTCATGACTCATAAAAACATAGTTAAAATTACACTTGAAAATACCTGGGGTTTTTCTTAGAAATCTAAAAAAATGAACATTTAAATTGCATTCCCCTTAATTTGAGTCAGATGCTGCCACTTGAGTTGGACGAGTTTTTATTTCTGGCTGGTTTCTAACTGGTCCCCTCATGGGCTTGTTTCTCCTCTCCTTCCTCCTCCCAACCCGGGGCAGATGAGCCCTGCTGGGATGGGAAAGGGGGTAAGGTAAGTCTGCGTATCAGGAGGACTGCAGAAGGAGCATCGCTGAGGATCCATGGGCGTGGCGATTGAGCATCCGTGGTGTGCATGGCACTGGGGTGTCCTGTGGGGGCCACAAAAGAGGGAGGCAGGCCTGGACAGCAGTGCTGGGGGCCTGGGGGGCCTGAGGTCCGCTGACATGTGCCAGGCATTGTTCTGTTTATTGATATTTATTAACTCATTTAGTTTTCTCAGTAACCTTATGAGGTTATCTCATTTTACAGATGTGGAAACTGAGGTTAAGTGACTTGCCTGAGGTCACACTGCAAGTAAGTGGCTGAGGCAGGATTCACACCCGTGCAGTCTGACCCAGAGGCGGAGCTCTTAACCTCTGTGCCACTGCACCTCTCGCTGGGGGGTGGAGATGATCACCTCTCTCAGAGAGTGGGGGCAGGAGTGCTCCCAAAGATGGGGGTGGGTGCGTTGATCATGGCGTCTTCTGCAGGAGGTAGACCTGGAAGGAAAGGATGGTAGATTCAGAGCTGGAAGATGCCTTCCAGGCAACATGACAGCGGGGACAAAGATGCAGCGGCTGGAACGTGAGAGGTGGGCGTAGGGGCTGGGGAGGAAATCAGCGCAGGAACCCGAGGGAGGAAGTGGGAGATGAGGCTGGTGGGGCAGGTGCCGGATATTTTAAACAATCAGCCGCGTTGGGCTTGCTGGGGCAGGTGGCCTAGGGCTGTCCCGGCTCCTCGCAGGGCCCAGCATCCCTCAGCCCCCCTCTGCCCCACCTGGCCTTCCCTGGGGCTGCACTCCCTATCCCTGGCCTGTCTGGGTCCAGCCTTGACTGGCCGCCAGAGGAGAAGAGAGACAGCCGAGGCAGGGCAGGAGCACGGCTGGGGGTCTGGAGGCCCAGGGTGAGGTCCTGGCCCTGACACTGACTCACACAGGGGCCTTGGGCCATTGGATGCCATCCCTTGGACTCAGTTTCCTCCTCTGTCCTTTATTTATTTTTTACTTTTTTATTTTTTGGTGAGGAAGATTAGCCCTGAGCTAACATCTGTTGCCAATCCTCCTCTTTTTGCTGAGGAACACTGGCCCTGAGTTAACATCCATGCCCATCTTCCTCTGTTTTATGTGGGACACCTGCCACAGCACGGCTTGATAAGTGGTGTATAGGTCCACGCCCAGGATACGAACCCACCAACCCCAGGCCGCTGAAGCAGAGCGCGTGAACTTAACCACCATGCCACCGGGCCCGCCCCTCCTCTGTCCTGTATTTTTAAACTTTTTCTTATGGAAAAATATAAGCATTTACAAAAGTAGAGAGAATAGTGTAATGAACCACTATGTACCTATCGCTCAGCTTCAACTGTTATCAACACGTGGCCAGTCTTGTTTCATTTATACCCCCCCTCCCACCCCCATAATAATTGAAACCAAAACCCAGGCATCATTTCATCACGGATATATCAAGATATATCTCTAAAAGTAAGGACTTTTCCTAACTTAATCACAATTCACAATACCGTTATTACACCTAAGAAGGAACCATTCCTTTATATTGTCAAATATCCACTCAGTATTCACATTTCTGGTTGTCGCAGACGTGTCTTTTTTTTTTTCTTTACAGTTAGTTTGACTCAAAATTGGAGTAAGGTCCACACGTTGTGATTGGCTGATATGTCTTAGTCTCTTTTCATCCATAGTTTCCCCTCCATGTTTTTCTCTGTTCTTGGCAGTTTATCCATTGGTGAAACCAGGTCATTTGTCCTGTGGAATTTCCCACAATCTGGATTTTGTTGGCGTCCCCGTGGTGTGGTTTAACATGTTCCTCTGTCCCCTCTGTAAATTGGGAGTTGGATTCATCTGTCTTCTGACGTCTCCATGCCGTCATCAGAAATCCGCCTGGCTCCACGTTCAGGATGCCCAGATCTGACGTGGGCGTCAGAACTCACCCCTTTCTCACCCCTCCACTGCTGCCCTCCCTTCTAAGCCGCCACTGTCACTCTCCTGGATTATTGCAGCAGGCTCTGCCTGGTCTTCCTGCCCGCCTCCTTGCCCCGGCAGCCAAAGAGAGCCGTCTAAAGCCTAAATCAGATCACATCCCTCCACTGCTCAAAACTTCAATGACTCCCTCTTATTTGGAATAAAACCCAAAGTCCCTTAAAAAAGTGCTGTAACAGCCTATAAGACCCCGTGTGATCTGGCTACCCAATACCTCTGCCCTCATCTCACGCAACTCTATCCTCACTGGGCTCCTGGCCATTTTTTGGATGCATCAAATATCCTCCTGCCTCAGGGCCTTTGCACTGCTGTTCCCTGTACCTGGCCCCAGAGGTCTGCTTGGCTCACGATGTCCACATCTCTGCCCACATCACCTCCTCAGAGAGGCCTTCCTGGAGCACCTCATCTAAAATAGCCCCTGTTGTTCTCCATCCTCTGACCCTGCTTTCTTTTCCTTCATAGCACTTATGCATGCATGATGTTACAGTCTTGTTGGCTTCTTGTCTGTCTCCCCTACCTGCCTGTGAGGCCAGGAGGGCAGGGGAGCACGGCTCTGCCCACAGAGTGGACCTCCTCTTCCACTTACATCACACCCTGTCAGCTTCTCTCCTTTCGGTGTTTCCTGGAAGATAAAACAACCCTGTACTTGTGCATGGTGCTTCATAGTTTACAAAATACTTCTGTCTTAGGTCAGATTCCCTGGGAGCCAAACCCGAGACAGGGAATCCTGGGCGAGTGATTTATTGCAGGGATGCTCACGGAAGGGAGCGAAGGCGCCTGGTGGGGCAGGGGAGGAGCTGGGGAAAGACGCACTTTCAGCTGATGTCTGGCTCTGGGCTGATCCCACAGGCAACTGGGAGCACTCTGCGGGGTTGTCCTTCCTTAGGGCAAGGGCCCAGGCCTTTGTACCCTGTACCAGGGAGTCATTGGCTGCCTCCCGGGAGAGGGCATACCCTCCCAGGCATCTCCAGGTGAGGCAGCTCATCTAGAAGCCACTCAACTCTCAGAAGGGGGCAACTATGAGCTGTTAGCAGCCAGAACCCACAGCGCCTGGGGGATGGGCACCCCTTCTGATAAAGGGGCACCCACAGCACCTCCACTTTCACATCCATTTTGAGCCCTGCCGTAAGCCTATGAGGAAGGTATGCATTAATTACCATTATTCCTATCTCATAGATGAGGAAGCTGAGGTTCTGGGGGGAGGCGGTGATATGACTCGCCTGGGGTTGCACAGCCTGGAAGGAGGCAGACCTGGGATTTGAACTCAGATATTTCCTTGGGGTCCTCTGGTTGGTTGATAAATTGTCTTAGTGGCTGCTGGTTCCTAGTTTTACTCTCATGCATTCATTCAGCAAATACGTATTGAGTGCCGTGTGCCCGTAGGAAGTGGTGAAAGCCGCTTGCGTCTGTGGATCTGCCTGGCGTTCAGCTGTCCCCCGCCCTGCTTACCCCTGCGAGCCCCCAGCAGCCCCCGTGTCCATCATGACAGCATGTGATGCTTGTCAAGACGTACTGTGTGCTGGGCGCCGTACCAGGCTCCTGCTGTTGTTGCTGCCTTCACCTTCACAGGCCCCGTTTTCCGATGGGTAAGCCGAGGCTGCAGAGGGGCTACAGGCTCCTGGCCCAGGACCCTTGGTGAATGTGTGATAGAGCAGGGATTCAAACTCGGTCTGAACACGGCTCTCTCCATTCCTGCCTCCGCTCCCTTGGTCCCACCCACAGCAGGATATCTGGTGTCACCTCTATCAGCAGCTCCATCGGACACCAGGCTGCCACCACCGCCTGCTCCCCGAGTGTTGGGTGACCAGCTGCCATCTCACCTGCCCCACTTGGCCCTGTCCCAGACGGGGCACCTCCCCACCCTACAGAGCCCAGGATCCCTGCCTCTGCCCTCCTTCCCAGCCCCTTTGTCACTGGCCCTGACTGGCTGGGTGGGCCCTTCTGCCAGCCCCGGCGGCCTGGGCATTGCTGGGCCCTCCCCCCTCGCACCAGCTGGCCTGGTAAGCTGCAAAGCTGGCTTGGCCTGGGTGCCACTGGACAGGGCCGGGGGTGGGTGGCAAATCACAGCTGGCTTCCTTCTCGCCTCATCACTCCCCACACAGGGCCAAGACAAGCCCGACAGGGAGAAATCAAGTCACAACATTGCCACCTGAGGGATGTGAGGATGGGAAGGGCCCCCCAGACTGCCTTGGTGTTGGGGGTCTGTGGGACAGTAGAATGAGACTGGGTGCCCCAGCCTGCAACAGCTCCAGATCCTGAGACCCTGCTCCTCCTGGGACCCCCTCACTTCCGCACCCCCAGGCTACCCTGACCCATTGCTCAGCTGAGCTGGGCAATGGAGACCCCAGGCTCTGTCCCAAACCTCAGGCCTGGAGGCTTCCTCCAGGGGCTGCGCTGAGGAGGGGCCTGTGCCCCTCTTGGCAGAACTCTGGGAATATTTGTGCAAATTTTGGACACAAAAGAGCATGCGGAACCCACGCAGATCAGCCCGTCTCCCTGTTGGCATGGCCTGGCCGGATGGCTGGAGCCCTGTGTCTGCGGGGAAGTCAGGTGCTCCCCTCAGGGGCTGGGGAGATGCAGGGGCCAGGAGAGGTGGGGAGCCCTGAGAGCTGTGACCGTCCCATGTTGACTGCAAGTTAATGTGCAATTTCCATCACATTTTTCTCCTCACCAGATGGTGATTTTTCTAATTTGATCATTTTGTTTGCGTTAGACTTCTATAAGGAACTTTCTCTCTTCACCTATTTTGTTATTCTGGAATATGCTGCATACAGTAGTATAAAGGCTCAATTTTTTCCCTTTATCAATTTTTAGAGAAATGAGTTGGTGCTCTAGCAACCTCCAAAGGTGACCAGTATTTTTCCCATTTTTAAAATGTAAAAGTATATAAAATACGTTACACATTTTAAAAAATTCATATAAAACCACCACCAACGTAGCCACCATCTAGGTCAAAAGCAGAGAATTGCCACAGCTCCGAAAGACCCCCTCAGACCTTTCCCCACCACAGCCACCATTCTAAATAATTAGGGTTATTAGCTGCTTTATTTTGGGTTTTACCATGTAAGTATGCATCCAAAAACAAATAGTTCTCTTTTTGAATTTTAATGAATGGAGTTATGTATTCTTTTTTGTCTGTTTTTTTAACTTTTTTTTTTTTTTTGCTGAGGAAGATTGGCCCAGAGCTAACATCCATTGTCACTCGTCCTCTTTTTGCTTGAGGAATATTGTCCCTGAGCTAACATCTGTGCCAGTCTTCCTCTGTTTTGTATTGGGTCACTGCCACAGCATGGCTGCAGATGAGTGGTGTAGGTCTGCACCCGGGAACCAAACCCAGGCTGCCAAAGCGGAGCATGCTGAACTTAACCACTAGGCCACGGGACCGGCCCCTAACATTTTCTTTTCCCACCATCTAGATGGTTCTTTGTAGCATAGCCCTTTCATTTTTCATTATTGCATAGTGTTCCAATATGGGAGTATACCACGATTTACTTGTCCAGTCTACTGCTTACAGGCATCAGGGTCATTTCTGATTTGTGGCTGTTGTGAATAATGCTGCTCTGAACGTTCTTATTCATGTCTCTGGGTAAACATATGCTGCGGTTCTGCGGGGTGTGTACCTGGGAGTGGACCTGCTGGGTCTTGGGGGATGTGAATCTTCAAACTTACTAGAGAATGCTCGCCTGTTTTCCAAAGTGTTTGGGCCAGGTCACACATTCACCAGCAGTGTGTGTAGGATCCCTGTGCTCCACATTCTTGCAGATATTTGTTATTATCAGACGTTTTGTTTTTTTAGATTTAGATTTTTTTTATCATTGTGGATTTGTATAAATTTGAGGAGTGTCAGTCCTTGCCCTCATTATTCTCAGTGGTGCTCAAGTTGTCCCATCTTTGGCCAGGCGGAGCCTCTTCAGGTTGGCTCTGGCATCCTTTTCATAGCACCACACTGGTCTTTGCAAGTGTCCTTGCTTTCTGGAATGAAGACGTTCTAGGCTCCTCAGAGCTGCGATCAGCTGTTTCTCCAAGGAGCTGTGGATCCTTTTATATACATACATTTTAAAAATTGTGATATAATTCATATACCATAATTTCAACCTTTTAAAATGTACAATTCAGTGGCTTTTAGCACATTCACAAAGTTGTGTAACCATCACCAGTGTCTAATTCCAGAACATTTCCATCACTTGAAAAAGAAACCCCATGCCCATTAGCAGTTACTACTCAATTTCCTCTCCCTCAAGCTCCTGGCAACCATTGATCTACTTCTGTCTCTATGAAGTTGCCTATTCTGGATATTTCATATAAATGGAATCATACAATATATAGTCTTTTGTGACCAGCTTAACTTAGCATAATGTTTTCAAGGTTCATCCATGTTGTAGCATGTCAGTACTTTATTCTTTTTATAACTGAATAATATTCCATTTGTGGATATACACATTTTATTTATTCATCCATTGATGGACATTTGAGTTGTTTCTACTTCTTGGTTTTATGAATAATGCTTTTTTTTTTAATATTTATTTATTTTTCCCCCCAAAGCCCCAGTAGATAGTTGTCTGTCATAGCTGCACATCCTTCTAGTTGCTGTATGTGGGACGCGGCCTCAGCATGGCCGGAGAAGTGGTGCGTCGGTGCGTGCCCGGGATCCGAACCCGGGCTGCCAGCAGCGGAGCGTGCGCACCCAACCGCTAAGCCACGGGGCCGGCCCAGTAATGCTTCTCTGAGCATTATATACAAGTTTTTGTGTGGACATGTGTTTTCATTTCTCTTGGATTTATACCTAGGTGTGGAATTGTTGGGTCATATGATAACTCTACATTGAACCTTTTGAGGAACTGCCCGACTGTTTTCCAGACTGCCCCAGTTCACATTCCCACCAGCAATGGATGAAGGTTCCAATTTCTCCTCATCCTCACCAACACTTGTTGCATCTTTTTATCATAACCGTCCTAGTGGGTATGAAGTGACATCTTATTATGGGTCTTATTTGCATTTCTCTAATGACTAATGATGTTGAGCATCTTTTTATGTGCTCATTGGCCTTTTGTACCTTTTTTTGAGAAATGACTTTTCATATCCTTTGCCCATTTCTTTTTTTTTTTTGTGAGAAAGATCAGCACTGAGCTAACATCTGATGCCAATCCTCCTCTTTTTGCTGAGGAAGACTGGCCCTGGGCTAACATCCGTGCCCATCTTCCTCCACTTTATATGGGACGCCACCGCAGCATGGCTCTACAAGCAGTGCGTCGGTGCGTGCCCAGGATCTGAACCTGCGAACACCGGGCTGGCCGCTTTGCCCATTTTTTAATTGGGTAATTTGTTGAGTTTTTAGAGTTCATTATATATTCTAGATATCAGACCCTTTTCAGAAATAGGATTTGCAAATATTTTTTCCCATTTCTGTGGGTTGTTCTTTCCCTGTGGATCCATTTAAGGGGAATGGTCTCTAGAGACTCAGTCTGGGTGTTAGAAGCATTAGGCTTCTTGAACTCTAGAAACCAACCTCAGGACTCACGCATGGCCTCAGAAGCTCTGGGCAGTAGGGCCTCTGAGAGGCAGAGGAGGGAGGTGGCCCACCCAAGGGCACCCAGCTGCTACGTGGCTGTGGGGCACCAGAGCCAGGGCGCCAATTTAGTTCTCGTTGCTCCTCTTGGGGTCCTCACCGCAGCCTGACCCACATCCTCCAAACCCCAAACTCAACCATTCCCTTTACCTCGGTGCCCCCACCTCTGCTTTGTTGCTCTCAGCCCCTGTTCCTTCAAGGAGAAACTTTATTGGCTGCCCCAGCCCAGAGGGCTTGTCCTCCTAGGATGAGCTCCTGTGGCCCCAGGAGGTGGGAGGTTGCACTTGGATGCACTGTCAATGGTCAAGTTTGGGGAAAACTGGGTTCACCCAAGGTAACGAGTTTTCTTTTTTTTTTTTTTTGTGAGGAAGATCGGCCCTGAGCTAACATCTGCCAGTTCTCCTCTTTTTGCTGAGGAAGACTGGCCCTGGGCTAACATCCGTGCCCATCTTCCTCTACTTTATATGGGGCGCCACCACAGCATGGCTTGACATGCGGTGCGTTGGTGCGCTCCTGGGATCCGAACCTGAGAACCCAGGGCCGCTGAAGTGGAGCGCGCACACTTAACCGCTTGCGCCACTGGGCCGGCCCCTAAAGAGTTTTCTTTACTGCAGGACTCATCAGTGCCTTAAACCTGCTATTTGTGTGTTGTGAATGTCAAGGAGTTTAATTGCCAAAACTTAGAAGCAACCCAGACATCCTGCAATAGGTGAATGGATAAACAAACTGTGCTACATCCGGAAATGGAATATTATTCAGCACTCAAAAGAAATGAGCTATCAAGCCGTGAAGGACACAGAGGAACCTTAAAGATGTATTAATAAGTGAACAAGGCCAGTCTGAAAAGGTTACATACTCTATGCTTCCAACTATGTGACATTCTGGGGCCGACCCGGTGGCGCAGTGGTTAGGTGCTCGAACTCCGCTTCGGCAGCCCAGGGTTCGCTGGTTTGGATCCCAGGCACGCACTGATGCACTGCTTGTCAAGCCATGCTGTGGCGGCGTCCCATATAAAGTAGAGGAAGATGGGCACGGATGTTAGCCCAAGGCCAATCTTCCTCAGCAAGAAAGAGGAGGATCGTCATTGAATGTTAGCTCAGGGCTGATCTTCCTCACACACACACACACACAAAAAGACCAACTATATGACATTCTGGAAAAGGCAAAACTATGGAGACAATAAAAAGATCATGGTTGTCAGGGGTTTGGGGACAGGGAGGGAGGAGAGGAGGGGGGAAATGAAGAGCTGGAGCACAAGGGATTTTTAGGGCAATGAAACTACTCTGTATGATACTATAGTGGTGGATACATGTCATTATACATTTGTCAAAATCCACAGAATGTACAACACCAAGAGGGAACCCTAATGTAATCTGTGGACTTGGGTTGATGATGTGTCGATGTGGGTTCATCAGTTGTAACAACTGTACCACTCTGATGGGGATGTTGATGGTAGGGGGGCCTGTGGGGGTGGAGGAGGGGATATTGTGGGAATTCTCTGTATTTTCTTCTCAATTTTGCTATGAACCTAAAACTGCTCTAAAAATAGTCTGTTAATTAAAAGAAGTAACGTTAGGGAGTGATTAAGTGTTACAAAGAAAGAATTAAACAGGATCAAGGGGCTAGGGAGTGACAGGGGTGGGCTTACTGTTTTAGATGGGGTGGAGGCAGAGACCTAAATAAGGCGGGAAGTGAGCCTGTGGACATCAGGGGCAGAGCATCCCAGCACCGGGAGCAGCAAATGCAAAGGCCCTGGGGCGGGAAAGTGCCTGGTGTATGTGAGGGACACAGAAAGGACCAGTGTCTGGAGGGGCATGGGGTTGGGGGTGGTTGGAGGTGAGGATAAACAGACAGGCCGGGGGTCTCCACATTCGCCTGCAGGCCGGCAAGCCCAGGATCTGTCCTCAGTGAGATGCTGAGTCACCGAGGGTTTCAGCAGAGTGTGATGCATCAAAACTGTATTTGTGTTTTAAAAAGATGACTGTCTGGGAAGGGTGTCTGGCAGGGGTAAGGGTGGAAGCAGGGAGACCTGTCAGGAGACTAGACATCCTCCAGGAGAGATGATGGTGATGCTGTGGACCCGCACGTCTATGGCGGGGGCGGGGTGGCTGGGTTCTGGGTACAGGGAAGGGAGCGTCAATGGGATGTGGGGCAAGGGAAGGAGAGGAATCCAGGCCTTAGGTTTGAGCTTCAGGTGAACAGTGGTGTCACTCTGAGATGGAGAAGACCAGGGTGGGAGCAGACTCGGGAGCACTCAGGAGTTCCACTGGGACATGTCAGGCTGTTCGACATCCAGACGGGATGTTGAGGGGGTGAGGGGATTTACAGACTGGAGTTCAATGGCAGAGTTGGGGCTGGAAATATAAGAGTGGGGTATTTAAAGCCACGGGCCTGCATGAGATCACTTGGAGAGCAGGTGGAGATGGGGAAGGGAAGAGGCCCCGGCCTGAGCCCTGGGTGTACCGGCCCACAGAGTTCGGAAGACGGAGGAGTGATGGGAGTGGGGGCGGGGGCCTGATGTCAGAGAAGCCGAGGGGCCACGTATGTCAGGGCCGATGGGGTGGCAGCCAAGTGGTCCTGGGAGGAGGATTAGGGAGGGACCAGGGGCTTTGGCACCGTGGGGGTTAGTCGTGGCAGTGGAGGGCCAGAGCCTGATTGGAGGGGCCTCTGGAGGGAGTGGAGACAGGCCGTATGGACGGCTTTCCCAGGAGTGTCCTCTGTGAGCCAAGGGAGCAGGCCCTGGGGCAGGAGCTGAATAGGGAGGCCTTTTTTATTTTTTTTAAATGAGAGGAACAGCACCATGTTTCTCTCCTGATGGGAGAGATTTCGTATGGAGGGAAAACCTGATCATGTTGGGGGAGAATTGGAGTGATGCAGGTGGAGAGCCAGGAGGGCTGGTGCGGGCGCGGGAGGGAGGCCGCCTGGGGGTGGGCGTGGGGCCGAGGGCGGGGGCGGAGGGTGGGGCCTTCTCTTTAGACCGCTCCGGGTTCCTCAGCGCATAAGCCGCGTGCCCGTCGCGGCTGAGAGAGGAAGCAGGAGGTGCTGTGACACACGGGTCTCCCTCGCGGTGCTCACAGCCGCCGCTGACGCAGGTGCCTCACTCCCGCTATGCAGATGAGAAATGAGCCCAAGGGTGACTTGCCAGGAAGGGGCAGGCCTGGGACGTGAAGAGGGCCTGGCGGATTCCGAGGGCACTCACTCCTCTGGGTGTTCCGGCAGGATCTCAGGATGAGTCCACCGCCCGCTCTGCCAGCCTCCCTGCCTGTGCAGCCCTTCACATGCAGGGCGACACGGAGCCCAGCAAGGGGAGGTGACTGCCCGGGGTCACACAGTGACACAGGGTGGACCCAGTGGATTCCCTGTGAGCCAGACCTGGGCCAGGAATCCATCCATCACCTGGTCCCCATATGCTCTCACCCTAAAAGGGGGCCGGGGAGACTTTCTGGGTCCCTGGTACCAATGTCCACGTGGACCCCGTGTCTAATAGTCCTTGAAATGCCTGGCTATCTCCAGTGGTGGTTACCCAAATAGATGGCTGGCTGAGCCCCTCTGGGAGGGCCTGGTGGAATCATTAACACGTCCACTTGTTCTGGGGTCACAGGACCATTACCCCTGGGCACCTGCTCCCTCCTTTACTCACCTGGACCTGCAGCCTTGCTCAGCTCTGGAAACTGGGCAAGGGATATGACTCTTTATTGGGCTGCAGCCCTCAGCCCCCTGATCATCAAGCCTCGGTTTCTTTTGATTGTATGGAGTGGGCAGTGTCCTTGTTGGTGCCCGTCTGGCTTGCCCCTGGGGACCCCGGTTCTGTTAACCACATCCTTAGCTCTGTGGGTCAGGCCCTCCCGGCTGCCGCTCTGACCTTGCCATTAGTTTTAATAATTGCACCCACCTTGCTTCTAACGAGTAAGTGCTGCCAGCTGGCCTCTTATTTGGGGGTCCTCGCATCTCCATTGCTGTCGGGGCGCCCAGTTCTGTAACAGCAGCTCCTGCTCTCGGGTCTTAGAGGATACTCACCCCCGAGCTTGTCAGGCTGCTGACGCCCCTTGCTCCACCACTTTCCCGTGGTTTGAGCAAAGGGAGTGTGCATCAGGCCCTCACCCAACCTTACGCCTCACCCCCACCCTTGATCCAGCCTCTCAGATTGCATCCCACCTGCTCTCCTGGCTTCTGCCAGAGCAGAAGCCTCCCTCCTGCCGCCCGGCTGAGGTGTAACTTCCCCTAGTTATTGGCCTGGTGGCTCCGAGAGGAGGGGGTGGATCTGAGCGAGGACCGTCAGCCTCGTCTTCAAGGAGGGGACGTGCTAGGCTCTGAGGGTTCACTTCCCCGTCCCACTCTTTCCCAAGCAGGGCCTGACCTTGCTGCCGCAGACTCCTCCTGGGCTGAGAATTCAACCTTCTGTGACTTTCTGCTCCGCTTATAATTAAGCCCTGCGCCTGCTCCTCAGCTTTCCCCTCCCCTCTAGCTGCAGGAGAGGAGGATTTATATGCAGCTAAGGAGGCCTTGGGCTTTCACACTTGGTCTTAAATTAGGGATTAAGCCTTCTCAGCCGTTGATTGTCTTCTGCAGTGCGTGCGAGGCCGCAGCCCCAGCCGTCTGGTTCCCTGGGCTTTATCGTTGATGCCTGTGCCCCGAGCCTCTCAGACCCGGGAGATACTGCCCCTGCAGTGCCCAGGCTGCCCCTTCCATCTGGGAAAGGGTCAGCAGCTTCCTCGCTGCTGCCTGCAGTCGTGGAGCCACTGCCAGCCACACGTGGGTGACCCCTCTCCCATCCCAGTGTTCAGGGGCTGCTTTCTAGAACCACTCACCCCTGACACCAGTTGGCTAGGTTCAGTTCCTGAGGAAACAGATTCTGAAATGAAGATTCGTGTGCGGGAGGGCCATTGGGAGGGACTCTCAGGAACAACACATGTAAGAGGGGCGGGCAGCAGGACTAGGCAGGGGGAGGGAGCGTTGAACCCAGGTGCGGTTTGAACCCAGGCCTCACTTGATCCCATGGGGAGCACTGAGGCTGGGATGGCACTTCCGAGTTGTGCTGAATTAAGGCAAGGGATCCAGGCCTGTGTCAACAGTTACTGGATGTGAGCTGCCCGCTGGGAGGGCTGTAAGGTGGAGGGCAATTCTTGGGGAGAGACTCTGCGGGTTGTCAGCAGTAAGTACAGCCCGCAGCTGGGGAAAGGTACCTTTGTCCTGAAGCAGGGCTTCTGGATGGCACAGCACAGAAATGATTTAGTCTTTCAACTGTTTTGGGTTGTTTGGGGGCTAATATGAATACTACTGTTGTGAGCATTTGTGTGTATGTCTTTCGGTGGCCACGTGCGGTCTTTACTGTTGAGTGTTTACCCAAGAGTGGAAGTGTGGGTCTAAGGTACGCGTGTGCTGAACTTTAGTAGATGTTGATGAATAGTTTTCCCAAGTGGCTGTACCATTCTACACCCCCATCAGTAGTGTTTGAGAGTTCTGGTTGCTCTGCATCCTTGCCAACACTCGATATTGTCTGTCCTTTTATTTTAGCCATTCAGGTGGTCCAGACATCAATCATTCTTTTTTTCTTTTTTTGGTGAGGAAGATTGGCCCTAAGCTAACATCTCTTGCCCATATTCCTCTCTTTGCTTGAGGAAGATTATCCCTGCGCTAACATCTGTGCCAATCTTCCTCCATTTTGTATGTGGGATGCTGCCACAGTGTGGCTTGATGAGTGGTGTGTAGGTCCACACCTGGGATCCAGGCCTGCAAACCTTGGGCTACCAAAGCAGAGTGCAACAAACTTAATCACTACACCACCGGGCTGGCCCCCCATAAGAATCCATCATTCTTATGTGCAGTCAGGGTGGGGAACCACTGCTCCACGGTAGGTAGGTGGATGTGAGATTTGGGGAGCCCTGGGACCACCCCTACCTGTGTACCTGCTCTCCATTTCCAAGGGTCTTCTTCAAAACCAAATCCTGGCAGATGCATTAAAACGAGAGAGTGTTACTTGTTTTGTCCGACTCCTTTCAACCTGAGATTCTGGCTCTGAAGGGTCATGGGAAGCAAGCAGGTAATTTTTGCTGCCTGCAAGGCCACGCTTATGTGGGATCTCATGAGGACACTGGGAAGCAGCCATGGTGACTCACCCAGTCCAGTGTCTCACGGTTTCCAAAATGCTTTCTCATCTTAGCTCCTTTGGGCCTCATAACAGCCCTAAAAGGCAGCAAGAGAACATAGCATCAGCCCCATTTGACAGAAGAGGAAACTGAGGCCAATCACTTGTGCAAAGTCATACAGCAAGTTAGTGGCAAAGTGAGCATGAACCCAGTGGTGGATTCCACGTCCAGGCCCCCACATTTACTTCTTGGTTTTATTGGCCTCTGCCCTCCTTCCTTCCTTTAGAAAGCAGCTCAGGGCCAGCTCCTTGGTGGGTTTAACCCCCTCTGCCCAGTTTCCCAGTGCCCCCCCTTGTTTCATGGTGTACCCCTGCCTGTTGCCCGTCAGTGTCCTCCTAGAAGCAGGTCATTCCCAGGGCTCTCTGGGGCCAACTGCTGGTTAGACCAGAGCTGCTCCAACCTTGATGTGCTCAGGAGTCTCCTGGGGACTAAGAGATTCTGAGTCAGGATGTCTGGTGAGCCCAAGATTCTGCATTTCTCACAAACTCTCAATGATGCCAGTGCTGGTGGTCCACAGACCACACTTTGAGTAGTGAGGAGTTAGCTCACTCCCCAGTTGTGGGCTGTACAGGCAGGTCTTTACGCTGTGCTTGGTCTCCCCCATGGAGCTCAGGCAAACGCTGGTTAGTTACTGTCTGGACTCTGTCATGAGTTACTACAAGTTCAAGTCTCTCTCCAGGTTTCCCATTATGAGACATACCATTCAAGTCATTTGGCTTGGTTCAAAGTCCCTTACTTTTAATACCTCTCTCAGGAGCACCTCTATTCCCTCTGTCTTCCTACTCTCTTCTCTTTCCTCTTCTATCAACACTCCTAATTCCTACCCTGCTCCCCCGCAAACAGGCAGGATCTCAGTTAGGCATTAGGCAGAAAGCTGGCTGAGTAAACTTATTTATGCTAAAGTGTGAATGACTCACATCTCTTCCCTTAACTCTTCCAGTGGTTATTTAGATGTGAAAAAGAAGAAGCTTTCAGTTGTTGGAAAAGTTAACAGTGAGGGAAAGAACAGGAAATAATCAGGAATTCTTTCCTGGACCCCCTAACATTTCCCAAACCTGGGTTAATGATTGAAATCATATGAAGGAACTTTGAAAAAATAAAACAAAACAAGACCCGGATCAGCAGCATCAGAATCTCCAGGGTGGGGACTGTACCATGCGTTTGTTTAAAGGAGATTTTGTCACACATCCAGGTTGAGAAACTACTTCCCTAAATCATACCGTGGGTGCAAGTTGTGTATCCACTTCCCCTCTGTTTCTAAAGGAGAGGGAATTCCTCAGGGGTCCCTCTATCTCGCCCAGGAAACTGTGGAGTGGGAAGAAATGGGGCCCAGGGGAGGTGTTAGGGGCCAGCTCCCACCAGAACTCACTGCTTACGGGCTGCTCATCCTCGGTGAGGGTGAGCCTCTGTTTCCTCGTCTCTGCAGTGGGGTGAAGCTGGCTCCCCGTGGCCCACCCCTGCGGTTGTCATGGGAAAGTGGAGAGACAGCGGGTTGTGTGGATGCAGGAGATGCCGTGGGACACAGGGCAGCCTGTGAGGGGGAGGCAGGGGCTGATGCATGTTGGGGGCTCAGCGCCTGTGCTGAAGCCGTGGTCACAATGGCTCATTGGGAATAATTGTGGTAATTATGAAGATCGCACAGGCAAATGAGTTCCAGTTTACATGCTGCTCCCCTGCAAAGGTCATCTGTAATTGCCTGACTTCCTCCCTGGAGTGGGTAGGAAGCTCCGTGGGGGCCTCTCACAGGGGTCTCTGGGCTGCAGGCCCAAGCTGAGGGGCGTGGGGGGCTGGGATGATCTCTGCCAGCCTGAGGGGGACGGCAGGCAGGTGAGCTGTCTGCACAAAGACTTCTCTGCCTTCTCCTCCAGGACGATGCCTGGCTCCTCAGTGCACTCTGCTGACCTGCCTGGACCTGGGGCACGCGGTGCTCGCTGACCCAGTGGGTGGTGATCAGTGGCCGAGGCAGTGACCTGTCCTGCCTATTGGTCTACCAGGAAGCCTCAGAACCACGTCACCCTTCAGCCTGACGTGCTGTGGGACCTCACATTGTCACCTCCCTTCTCTGGTTGTCTTTCTCTACAAAATGAAGGAGTTGGCCAGACACGATGGCCTTGGGAGGCCTCTTCCAGGTCTGGAAGATTGGTGCATGGGCTTTGCAGTCAGACAGAATAGAGTTTGAATCCTGGCTCATTCCTGCTGTGTGATATTGGGCCACTGACTTCACCTCTCTGATCCCTAGTTTCCTCTTTAAAAATAGAGGTAATTGGGCCGGCCCCGTGGCTTAGCGGTTAAGTGCGCGGGCTCCGCTGCTGGCGGCCCGGGTTCGGATCCCAGGCACGCACCTACGCACCGCTTCTCCGGCCATGCTGAGGCTGCGTCCCACATACAGCAACTAGAAGGATGTGCAGCTATGACAGACAACTATCTACTGGGGCTTTGGGGGGAAAATAAATAAATAAATAAATAAAATCTTTAAAAATAGAGGTAATGGTATACATCTCTTAGGGTTGTTGAGATTATAGGAGATAATAATGATGGAATAGATAGCTGGCATAGTTGAGTGCTTCCTCTGTGTCAGGCATGATTCCAGGGCCTTTTCCTGTCCTAAGTCACCTAGTCCTCCCGGCTGCCCTGTGAGGTGAGTGCTGCTGTTGTCCCCAGTTTAGAGATGAGGAAACATAACGGTGGGAAGTCTGGATGGACAGGCTTCCAGCAGATGGCAGCTGCCGTTACGACTGCTCCTGTCCTCCTCCAGGAGCTTCTCCAGCGAGGCCTCCCCCTTTGCTCCTTGAGTGCTCACCTCTGCACCTCTGCTCGAGTTCTTCCTGCTCTGAGCTCCCCCTCTTCTCTGGCCCTCCAAGGCTGCACCCCAGCCCTGGCCCCAGGCAGCCCTCCCCAGCAGCCGGCCCTCTCTGATGCTGTGGCACGGACAGCCTCCCCGCGCTGTCCAGCACCCTGTTACCATCTGACTCTGTGGCCTCTCCCAAGTCCACCTAGCTCCTCTGGGCTGAACCCATGGCCAGTTCTTGTTCATCTCCTCTGATGCACCTGGCATAGCACTTGGCGTGGAAGGTGCTGGGGAACCATGTGTTTGAAAAGTTCCAGGGCTAGAATCTCCCACAGTGGTCCCAGGCCCAGCATAAGCCCCATTGAGGGGGCTGGCTGGCCTGGTGGCGTAGTGGTTAAGTTTGCACACTGTGCTTCGGCAGCCCAGGGTTCACGGGTTTGGATCCCTGGTGTGGACCTACACACTGCTTATCAAGCCATGCTGTGGTGGTGTCCCACATACAAAATAGAGGAAGACTGGCACAGATGTTAGCTCAGGGCCAATCTTCCTCACCAAAAAAAAACCATTGAATATCTCCACGGGCCATGCCTTGTGTTAGGAACTGGGAATGCAAGACCAATACAAGATGATCCAGAACCAAGAAGATTTCAGTGCTGTGGGTTCTTAGCCCAGGATGCCCCTGGGAACCACCTGAGGAGCTTTGAGTTACTGATGCCTGGGCCCCAACACAGAGATTCTGGGGTGCAGCCTGGACTGAAGGAGTTTTAAAAGTGTCCTAGATAAGAAAACTGGATATCCACATGCAAAAGAATGAAGTTGGACCCGTACCTTACACCACATATGAAAATGAACTCAAAATGGATCAAAGACCTAAATGTAAGAAGTAAAACTATAAAACTATCAGAAGAAAACATAGGGGAGAATCTTCATGATGTTGGATTTGGCAATGATTTCTTGGATGTGACACCAAAAGCAGAGACAACAAAAGAAAAAATAAATAAATTGAACTTCCTCAAAATTTAAAACTTTTTTGCATCAAAGGACAGTATCAAGAGAGTGAAAAGATAATATACAGAATGGGAGAAAATATTTGCAAATCATGTATCCGATAAGTGATTGATATTCAGAATATATAAAGCACTCCTACAATTCAACAACAAAGCACTGAACAACCCATTTAAAAAATAAGCAAAGGACTTGAATAGACATTTCTCCAAAGAAGATATACAGATGGCTAATAAGCACATGAAAAGATGCTCAACATCACTAATCATTAGGGAAATGCAAATCAAAACTACAATGAGATACTGCTTCACACCCATTAGGATGGTCATTATCTAAAAAACCACAAAATAACAAGTGTTAGTGAGGATGTGGAGGAATTGGAACCCTTCTGTGTTGCTGATGGGAATGTAAAAATGGTGCAGCCGCCGTGGAAAACAGTTTGGTGGTTCATCCAAAAGTTAAACATAGAGTATGTTCCAAAATTCCACTTCTAGCTATCTACCCAAAAGAGTTTGAAAGCAAGGACTCAAACAGATACTCGTACACCAATGTTCATGGCAGCATTATTCACAGTAGCCAAAAGGTGAAAACAACGCAAATGTCTGTTGATGGATGGAGGGATAAACAAAATGTGGCATATACATACAATGAAATATTATTCAGCCTTATAGAGGAATGAAATTATGACACACGCTACAACGTGGGTGAACTTTGAAAACATTACGCTAAGTGAAAGAAGCCAGATACAAAAGGACAAACATTGTGTGATTCCATTTATATGAGGTGCCTAGAGTAGTCCAATTCATAGACACAGAAGGTAGAACGGTGATTCCCAGGGGCTGGAGGGAGTAGGGGAATGGGGAGTTCCTTATGGGGACAGAGTTTCAGTTTAGGGTGATGAAAATCTTCTAGAGATGGATCGTGGTGATGGTTGCATAACAATGTGAATATACTTACTTGTACACTTAAAAATGGTTAAAGTGGTAAATTTTATGTTATGTATGTCTTACCAAAATTTGAAAAAAAGTGTTCCAAGTGATTCTCATAGGCATCTGGGTTGAGAAGCACTCCAAGGGAGGTCAGCAGATGTGCATGAAAATAATAGTTGTGGTTAAGTATTCCAGCACTGTGACAGACATGGTGTGTGTGGGCAGAGAAATGGGCACATCCATGGAGAAAGGTCAGGGGGTCAGTTCTAGAGCCAGACTGCTTGGTTTAAATCTCACCTCGCTCAGTGAGTTTTGGCAGTAACTTGGACAGGTTACTGCTCTGTACCTCAGTTTCCTCATCTATAAAATGGGGATAATAATCAGGCCTGCCCTGTGGGGAAGCTATGAGGTTAAACAAGGTAATCCATGTAAAGCATTTAGGACAATGTCTGCTCCGTAGGTGTTGGCTAATGTTATAGTAATCCGAATATACCATAATTATTTATCAATTTCCCCGACTGTGGACATTTAGGTTTTCTCCCTTTTCTGATGTGACAAAATTGCAAGGGATATTTTTGTGTTTGTTTTCTTGAGCACATGTAAGTTTTTCTCAAGGGTGTATGCCCAGAGGTGGGATTCCTAAGTCGTAGGATAGGCGTGGTCAACTTTATGGGACACGGCCACAGTGCTCTCCAGTGTTGGGAAGACTACTGGGGTCTCTCTTGAAAGAATTATTTCAATATGATTTAGGTATGTGAACCCTGTGTTCAGATGTGTGAGCCCTACAGTTGGGATGATATTCAAGATGGTAGCAGTTGAGATGCCCATAACAGAAAAAACAACTCACAATGGCTTAAACCATTGTTTCTCAAATTTTATTGTGTGTAGAGAGCACATATTACCTGTTAAAATGCAGACTCTGAGTCAGTAGGTCTCAGACTGTGGGAGGAGGCCTGAGGTTCTCCTTTTCTCGCAGGTTTCTGGGTGATGCTAATGTTGGTGGTCCACCAACCGCACTTTCAGTAGCAGGAGTTCTCAAACTTGGCCACACATTGAGACACTTGGGGGAAATTTAAAAAAATACTGATTCTTGGGTCCTACACTCAGAGATTCTGGCTTAAATGCTGTGGGGGAGTTTTTAAGGCTTCTCAGGTATTCTAATGGGCAGCAAAGTTTGGGAACTACTTGCTTAAATGAAAAGGAAGACTCGCCATCTCACTCTCCAGGATCTCCTGAGGACAGCTCCCGCGTTGCTTAGTTCTGTGACTCAGCCACCTCCAGGAACCAGCTTCTTCCCAGCCTCAGCTGGTAGGTTTGGTCCTCAAGCCAGCTCCCCCCTTGGGGTCACAGGATGGCCACCACAGCTCCAGACATCAGTGCAAACTTGACAATATCCAAGGAGACAAGGGACTGTTTCTTCCCAAGTGTCTCTTATCATCAGTAAGGAAACCTTTCCTGGAAGCCCTTTCCTCTGGTCTAACTGGCCGGGGGAATAGGATGACTTGGACCAGTGGTTCTCAAAGTGGGGTCCCTGGACCAGGAGCATCAACATCACCTGAGCACTTAATAGAAATTCTAATGCTCGAGCCCCACCATAGACCTACTGAATCAGAAACTTTGAGGGCGAGGCCCAGCAATCTGTCTTTTAACAATTCCTCCAGGCGATTCTGGTGTACATTCAAGTTTGAGAACCACTGGCTTAGAGTTTAAGGCTTAGACCAGTGGTTTTCAGCCTGACTTGATTTTGCCCCCCAGGAGACATTTGGCAATGTCTGGAGATGTTTTTGGTTGCAACTCAGAGGTGGGTGCTACTAGCATCTAGTGGGTAGAGGCCAGGGATGCTGCCAAACATCCTACAACACACAAAACAGCAAAGAATTATCCAGCCCCAAATGTCGGTAGTGCCAAAGTTAAGAAACCCTGCCTTAGGCCAATCAGCATGTTCTCCGAGTCACTCGTAATGCAGTGAGGACTCTGGTCAGCAAGGGCAAAGGCAGAATGGCTGTTGGTAAGACAGCCAACAGTGTCTGCCACTAAAAAGTACTTTCACAATAAATCAGACACGCCCACCATCTTTCCCACACTGTCCCCTTGCACAGCAGCCCTTTCTTTAGAAATAGACACAGAAATACTATAGAATGCAAAGGATGGGACTTGCAGAGTCAAAGAGGTTTCTCTCTGTCAGGATAAGACAACACACAGGCCCTCGCTCTCTCCTCTTGGAGGAGGGGGGAATCTGAAGGGGACTGGGTTCTGGCAGGAGTCATGCTTGGTGGCTTACTGCAAGTATTATTGGCAATGCAGTTTTACCAGGAGCTTAATCATCTTCTCTCTAAATATAGTACATGATTTTAAAGGTTGGCTGCATCCCTAAGTGTGATTTTTGCACTGTTTTGGAGCCAATTTTTTTGTCCAAGAAAGGCAGCTCCGTCGTATCATACCAGCAGTGGAGCAGCTGGAGTCTGATGTGTAGGAACTCTCCTTGGGGGCCCCATGAGTGTGTCATGTTGGACGTGCCCACATTTATTATTTGGCCATACCTTCCAGCATGGTCCATTTGAACTTTCCATGATGATGGGAATGTTCTGTGTCTGCACTGTCCAGTGTGGTAGCCTCTAGCCACATGTGGCTGTTGAACACATGAAATGTGGCTAGTGCAACTGAGGAAATGATTTTTTTTTTAGGAGTTGAATTTTTAATTTTATTTAACTCTATTTAACTTAAATTTCAATTGTCAAATGTCATTAGTGGCTACTGTAATGGTCAGTGCAGCCTTAGATGCCCTGAGTGTTCCCCATGGTAGTAGGCAGCGTGCTGGCTCATGGTGGGCCCTGAGAGGCGCTCAGCACACAGACTACTTAGAGCTGGACGGGGTCTTACTTAGAGGACACCTTGTCCAGTCACTCTCGGCTGGAGGCCCCCACGATTCGAGAGAGGGGCTTGGTTATTTTGAATATTGCAAAAAGCTGTGCCCAAATTAAATTTCCCAAGCTGAGGCAGCCTAGTCTATAGGCTCTTTGCTTTTGGTGGGAGTTATCTCAATTCAGCATAGAATATTAGTTATCCCATGCTGATCAGAAACTCTACTCATTAATTACTTGAGTAAAAACTCATTTGTTTTTCAATTTTTTAAAAATTACTTAGCATGTGTCTTTGGTACATAAAAATCTTTCAAAACCTGGGGTTCCTTGGGTGAAGAAATACATAAAGGGTCCCCCAGTGGTGCAGAGGTTAGAGATTGCTAATCTGGTCCAACCCTCTCACTTTGAGGGGAGCAAATTGACCCCCAGAGAGAGAGCGACCTGTGCCAGGTCACTTGGCTGGAATGGGGCCAAGTCAGGACGAAATGCCAGAGTCTCAGGCTTGTTGAAGAAGCGAGTGTCTGAACAGCATTCTTGTGTCCCAGTGTGTGTGTGTCAGCCCCCCAGGACAGCAGTTGTGTCTGTGGCATTCCCTTCGATCAGTGGCCAGAACAGGTGGGGAGATTTAAAAACCTTTTTGATGGTGGTGTTATAGAACAGGTGTTAGAGGATAGGACCAGATCTCGAAGTGTGGTCACTGGAACGCCCGTAGTATCACAGTGGGAAACTACCTGGAGAGAATGTCATAAAACATGCAAATTCCTGGGCCCCACCATAGACCTACTGTGGTGGTGTGGTACATTGGTGCTCCCTACCCCACCAGTGAACCCACCGTCCTGGTGTTCACACCCTGCTGTGGCCCCGCTCCCTGGCATTGACTTGGCCATGTGACTTGCTTTGGCCAATGAGACGTTGGCCAGCATGACTGAAGCAGAGGCTTGATAGACAAGCGCTCAGACACTGGAGCTTGTCCTCTTGGAGTGCTTGCTCTTGCAGTCCTGAGCTGCTGTGTAAGTAGGTCCAGCTCCCCTGCTGGAGAGACCATGTAGGGGGAAAGACAGGGATGGGGGGGACAGGAGGGAGATGGGGAGGCGTAGGGACAGGCAGCCAGCCAGCTGCTGGCTCCCCCAGCCATCCCAGCTGAGGGTCAGTCATGTGGATGAAGAAGCCATCTTGGACATTTCTGCCGTGGAGAAGAGAAGAACCCCCCAGCTGAACCCAGCCAACCTGCAGAATCACACAATACAATACATCATTGTTTGAAGTCACTAAATTCTGGGGAGCTTTGTTATGCAGCAATAGACAACCAAAATCCCTACTGAATCAGAATCTCTGTGGCTGTGGCCAGAATCTCCATTTTATACAAAACTCCAGTTGGTTCTGATGCTTGCTAAGGCCTGAGAGCCCCTGGAAAGGGCACTGCCTTTGGAATCCAAAGGCCTAATTCAAGTCGCTGTGAGCTTCTCTCATTCTCTGTTTCCTTGTGTGTAAGACAGAGGTTAAGTACAGACTCCAGAGGAAAGAGGAGGACAGTGCTCTGTGAATCTGAACCACCAGTTGGAAGTGAGGGGTTATGAGTATTGTCAGCACTGTTGGCCAGGCTGGAGCATGCATTGAGCACCAGCTGTATGCCCAGTGCTAAAGCTGGTATGAGTTGCTGTGTCACACTCTGGTTGTGAGCATCCTTGTTCAGTTTAATTCCCCTGAGATACCAGTGGGGAGAAAATGGCTGGTGGTGTTCATGGAAGTGGTGTCACGGGGGACGATCCATCCAAACCTTAGCAAGTCCTGTGGTACCACCTCCGGAGGGTGTCCTGAATCAGACTTTACCGCTGCACCATCATCCATCGTTGCTCACCTGGACTATTGCGATAGCCTCATTTTTTTTTTTAATTGAAGTATAACATTTACAGTGAGGTTCATAAATCTTAGGTATGTAACTTAATGCATTTGTACATGTGTAAACACCTGTGAAACCACCACTCAGATTAGGGTAGAGAACATTTCCAGTACCCCAGAAAGCAGCCTCATGCTCCTTCCTGTTGATGGCTCCCAGAAGCATCTGAGAACATCTTGATTTCCTCTTAATTCCTGAAGGATATTTTCACTGAAGATAGTATTCTGAGCTGACAGTTCTTTTCTTTCAGCAAATGAAAAATATTCTGCCACTTCTGGCCTCCATGGTTTCTGACGAGAAATTTGCTGTCATTTGAATTATTTTTCCCTTTTGGGTAGGATATCGTTTCTCTCTCTGCTTTCAAGATTTTTTCTTTGTCCTTAGTTTTCAGGAGTTTGATCATGATGTGACTTGGAGTAGATTTCTTGGGGTTTACCTGTTTGGAGTTAACTAAGCTCTTAAATCTGTAGGCATATGTCTTTTGCCAAATTTGGGATTTTTTTTCAGCCACTATTTCTTTGAGTACTTTTTCAGCCGCACATTCTTTCTTCTCTCCTTCTGGGACTCTAACAACATGAATGTTGGATCTTTTGTTATAGTCCCACAGATTTCTGAGATTGTGTTCATTTTTCTTTTCAGTCTATTTTCTCTCTGTTGTTAATATTGGGTAATTTCTATTGTCTATTTGCGTGTTCACTAATTCTTTCCTCTTGTTGCCATTCTGTTTTTGAGTCCATTCAATGAGATTTTGGTTCTAAAATTTCAATTTGGTTCTTCTTAATATCTTCTATTTCTTTACTAAGGCTTTCTGTTTTTTCATTTGTTTCAAGTGTGTTCATAATTGCTTGTTGAAGCGTGTTTAAGATTGCAGCTTTAACATCCTTGCAGATAATTCCGATATTTGTGTCATCTTGGTGTTGGCATCTGTTGGCTGCTTTTTCCCGTTCAGGTGGAGGTTTTCCTGGTTCTTGGTATGACACGTGACTTTTTTGTTTTTTGTTGTTGTTGTTTTTCTGAGGAAGATCAGCCCTGAGCTAACATCCATGCTAAGCCTCCTCTTTTTGCTGAGGAAGACCGGCTCTGAGCTAACATCTATTGCCCATCCTCCTCCTTTTTAAATTTTTTCCCCCAAAGCCCCAGGAGATAGTTGTATGTCATAGCTGCACATCCTTCTAGTTGCTGTATGTGGGACGCGGCCTCAGCATGGCCGGAGAAGCGGTGCGTCGGTGCGCGCCTGGGATCCGAACCCGGGCCGCCAGCAGCAGAGCTCACGCACTTAACCGCGAAGCCACGGGGCCGGCCCGACTTTTTTGTTTATCCTGGATGTTTGGGGTATTATGTTACGAGACCCTGGCTCTTGCTGAAATCTTCTGTCTTAGCAGGCCTCCTCTAATACTGCACGTTATTGATGCCAGGTCGGGGTGGAAGTCTAGGTTCCCTACTTGACCTTGGTTGACAGCCTGGTGGGGGACCAGGGTGCCTGCTTACTCCTGGACAGGGGTGGGAGTTCTGGCTTCCCACTAGACCTCCACTGATACTTCCCTGCCTGGGAAGGGAGAGGTAGCTCATCACTGCTCCCCATGTGGTCTCCACTGACTTGTTACTGCTGGGGGATGGTGAAAGTCCTGACTAGGCCTCCTCTGACAGCAACCCAGTGTGGAGGGGGAGGGGTGCTTTGTTACCACCGGGTGACAGTGGAGGTCCTGGCTCCCCACTCATTCTTCTGTTACCACCCTGGTGGTGGGGGATGGGGCACTGTTCACAGCCAGGCAAGGCTCCCCACTCCGCCTGCTCATGGGGCTGGGGCTGCAGTTTTTTTCATGGTGTTTGGCTAGAGTAGGGCATTTATTGTTTTAAAGGTTTTTGTCTTGCTAGAATGTGCCTTTCCCAGTCCTCTGGCTAGAGAGAGCAGGCTTTTCTTGGGGCTGTTTTTGTCCATATTCATTGGTGTTTCTGGGTTGCTGACTTCTTCAGCTCCAAATCTGGGATATATTGGGCAAAAAGAAAACCCAGAGAACTCACTGTTCTGTTGTTTTTTGGGTCGTGAGGTCCCTACTCAGTCTGCCTTCTTCTCTCCCCTTTTAGAGTCTTCATAGGCTTGTTTTGTATATAACATCCCAGGCTTTTAGCTGTACTTTGCAGGAGGAATAGGGAGAAGTACATCTACTCCATCTCTCCCAGGAACCAGAAGTCCAGATTTACCTGTTCTTGAACTTCATATAAATAGAATCCACTATGTATGTTCTTTAAAGTTTGGTTTCTCTTGCTCAGCGTGATGTCTTGAAATTTTTCCATGTGGTGGTGTGTGGTTGGGTATTTTTCATTGCTGTAGAGTATTCAACTATGTGAACAAACCACACGGTAGAATTTGCACAGTGGAATCCTATACAGCAGTGAAAAAGCAAACTACCTCGATCTCAGACAATAAACCACACAATTTGTTTATCAGTCCTCCTGTGGAGGGGCATTTGGGCTGCTTCCAGCTGTTATGAACAAAGCTGCTACAGATGTTCTTGGACATGTGCGTTAGTGGCCGCAAGCACCCATTTCTGTTGGGAATAAATATTGCAGAAGCCTCTTAACTGGTCTCCTTGCTTCAGCCCTTGGCCCCTTCTAGTCACTCTTCCACATAAAAGCCACAGTGTTCTTTTGAAAACATACATCGGATCCTTTCCCGCCTTGCTCAAAAATACCAATGGCTTCCCTACATACTTAGCATAAAATCCAGAGTCCTTACCATGGCCTACAAGGCCCTATAAGATGCAGCCCCTGCCAGCCTCTTCTTTATTCCTACCTTGTTGGCCACCTCTGTCTGCCATCCCTTCGTTTACCTACCCATCCGTCCATCCATCCATCCATTCAGTTTTGGGGTGCCTTCATTGTGCCTAGCTTACTTCTGCCTCAGGACATTTGCTTTTGCTGTTCCCTCTGCCAGAAACACTCTTCCCCCAGATCATCACATACCTCCCTTTTCCCCTTTATTTAGGTCTTTGTTCAAATGTCATCTCTTCCAAGAGGGATTCTAAAATGGCCCCCACTCATCCTCTCTCTGCCTTTACCCACATAATTTTTCATGATAGTCCTAGTCACCACCTGAACTTCTATTGTTCATTTGTTGTGTGTCTCCCCCTTTGGCATGAAACGTCCACCAGGTTATCTCGTAGTTGTCTGCTGTGTCCCACTGCCCGGAGCGATGCTGCACATAGTAGGTCCCCAGGAAATATTTGTTAAATGCGTTGAAGATACTAGCATGGGATTTGGTCAGACACACCTGCGTTCTGACACCAGCTTCATCTTCCAGCTGAATCACGGGGCAAGTCCCTTAACCTAGTGCTTCTCACTCTGATCTCCTGGGATCTTGGGACGATGCAGATTCTGATTCAGGAGGTCTGGGGTGGGACCTGAGATTCTACATTTCCTGCCAGCTCCCAGTGATGCCTGAGCTGCTGGTCCTGGGCTCCAGGTATTGAGTAGTGAGACCTTAACCACTCTGAGCCTCGGTTTCCACACCTGTAAAATGGCTTCTTGTGGAAAACAAGTGGTGAAGTGTGTAAAGCACTGTGCACGGTGCCTGGACTTAGCAGGTGCTCTGTGAGCATCTTTTGCCCCTTCTCTGGGTGCCTTTGAGATCTGAAGCTCGAGTCACGCTGGTTTTCTCCCTCTGCTCTCCCTCTGCCCACACATTTAGCCCCATGCATACCTCACCAGAGCCTTGTCCGTTGTGTTTCTGCAGAGCTGGCCAGCCCTGCCTGTCATGGGCGGGGGTTTGGAGAGGATTCTGGCATTTTGACAGTCATGGGAACATTATGCAAATGAGATGCAAAGCAGCAGCTAATGAGCCCGAATTTTGAGTTGCATTTGCCCTGGTGCTGGGAACACGTGGGATAACTGTGCGGACTGGGTGGGAGAGGGGAGGCAATGGATGCTCTTCAGGTTGGGCGAGAAGGCGGTGACAAAAGGGGTGGGCTTCTCCTGGGGGTCTCTAGGGCAGCTGCTCTGTGGCCTGGGTGAGCCTCTTCCTCTTTTGTACACTGATCCCACCTGTTGCACTGGAACATGGTTAAGGTCCCAGACTAGGAGCTGAGTCGGGCATGATGTGTGTGTGTGTGTGTGTGTGTGTGTGTGTGTGTGGTGTGTGTGTGTGTGTGTGTGTGTGTGTGGTGTGTGGTGTGTGGTGTAGGGGGTCCCAGACTAGGAGCTGAGTCGGGCATGGTGTGTGTGTGTGTGTGTGTGTGTGTGTGGTGTGTGGTGTGTGGTGTGTGGTGTAGGGGGTGTCCCTGGGCCTGTCTGGGGCCTGCAAGTGGGGGAGTAGGGGACTGCAGATGGATGACTCCTTAATATGTTTCTAGCCCAATTAACATATGCAGAGACAGCTCCAACAAAACTGGCAGAAGACAACTTTCCCCTGAGTGGGGTTCCACTTGGGAAGAGGGAGACAGAGGAGGTAGGAGATGGTAAAAGATAGAGTAGTTTCAAGGGGCACAGGCTGTCCTGACATGGCATAACCTAATACTCATATTTTTGCTGGTTTTGGGGTCTCTTATTGTGTAGACTTTGACAAACACTAAGGCTATCCGAATCTTGTCTTCCTTCCTCATAACATCTATCTTGGGGACCCTCCCACCAGCAGGTGGGCTGGATCAGGCTGACAGAAAGGGTGGGGTGGGAGTGGATGCTCTCTGGGCTGGGGAAGGAGTGGGTGACAGAGGAGTCAGCTTCTCCCACAGAGCCTGTCTGAGTGTAGTAGGGCAGAACCCGGGGGTCTGCCAGGCGGCAGATGGGGCTGGGTCAGGCTAACGGAGGGGTGGGATGGGGGGCGGCTGTCTTTGGTGTCCTGAATGGAGCCGGCTCTTTAGGAGAAAGATGATCTGGGGCTGGGGGCCGGCAGGGCAGGCGGGCAGGGGGCTCTGCTTACAGCGCCTGGGAACTCAATCCCTCTCCCCCCCTCTCTGAGGTCTCCTTGCTCTCCAGGGAGCCTCTGCTCTCAGGCGCCAGGCATCCCCACCCTCCTGGCCTTGGCCTCCAGCTGACCCTCTGCTGAGGACCTCCAGGCCTGGGGACCCCCAGCGTCAGGCTTTTGGCCCAAGGAAGGCCAGGCTGGAAATCACCTCTGAGGGCGTTTGTGGGGATCCTCACTCATGCCCACTATTTGACTGGCACTGAAGTGCATGTGACCCTGTCCTGCCTTTGATCTAAGGATGAAAAGTACACTTGGCTGTGAAACTCCTAGAAGCTTGGTGACTGTTGCTCTGCTTCCCAGTCAGATCTTTCTTAATAGAACCAATGTGGAGCATTGGAGAAAACTTGGCAGACAGAGGATTCAAATCCCAGCCCAGGCACTTCCTGGCTTTGTCACCTGGGCAAATCGCTCAGTCTCTCAGAGCCTCTGTATCTTAGTCAGTCCTGTGACCTCACCTGTGGGAGAACAGGAGTCAGGGACTCCACGAGCTTGTCACCCTCGGGCAGGGACTGTGTTTTGCCCGCGGCTGTGTCTCAGCACCCAGAACAGCCCCTGGCACATGGCGGGTGCCTAGTCAGTATCTGTGGAATGAATGAAAAGCCCAATGTCATCTCTTCTGAGATGATCTTCCCCCTCACTTTTGACATCTCTGGAATTTGGATGCTCCATACAGTTTATAGCGTGTCTTAGTTTGATTGGCAGCAGTCGTATGATGGAGAGGGTCTTAGATGGGATGAAATATGGAAGGGGCCATCATTATTACTGAGAGGCAGTTTTTTGCCTAATTTTCAGTGGGCTTCTGGTTCATTCTGATTGTATCTGCCCCTTCTGGGCTGTGTGGGGTCCCTGAGGATTGCCCTGGGGCACAGGGGCTGCAATGCTCTTTGCCTGAGGTCCTTCTGAGGTGGTGCTGGGCTGGGGACAGCGCATCCCGTGGGGCACGCTGTGCGTCCTTGGCCCCAGTCCCCACTTGGTCTACCCCCCGCCCCCGCCCCACTGGACCTTGTCCCTCCTGGGGGGCGGCAAGGCAGTGTGAAGCCTGGAGTTCCCTCTGAGGAGGAGGGCCCCATTTTTCTCTACCCTGTCATAATTCCAAGTACCAGGACTGGACAGCAACCAGGGGGGTGGGTGGGGATATCTGTGAGCATCCTTGGCCCAGGGGCTCTAGGGAGGATCTAGTCTGGACCAGACAGAGGACTTTCAGAAGGGGGGAGGGGGCATCGGGAAGGGTAACCCTGTCCCCACCCCCACCCTCGTCTCCTCCAGCAGCAGAGCTGGGACACAGAGGGCAGATTAGCATCCGATCCCTAGAGGGCAGGTGTGGAGCAGACAGATCCTTTCCCAGGAGGTGGCTCGTCATCCATTCCCCTGGTTGGGACACTTTTACTTGTGTCATTGATCCCCTCCCATGAGGCTAGTGTTGGGGGCTTGTGTCTACAGCTGCAATTTTGTGTAGGAAGGGTTTGTGTGTTGCACGTTCTGGATCCATGTAGATGTGTGTACACATGTCTTAAAGATGTGTGTGTGCTGATATTAGTGTTACAGTTATGTGCGTGTGTGTGTGTGTTACCTGTGTGTGTATAGGTAGACACACAGGCTTGTGGAAATGCATGTGTGGAAGTACATGTAAGGGGTGTTTGTATGTATAGTGTGTTGTTGGGGTGCACGTGTGCATGGACACATGTTGGGGCATATGGATCATACGTGTGTAGTGCAAGCCTAGATGTTTGCTCTGAGAGGTATGTGACAGCCGTGCCTGTGGGAGAGGCGCCAGAGTTGGAATCACAAGGCCTCACTGGCAATAACAAGCCCAGGGGTCTTGGATGCCCAGACAAGTTGTTTTACTACTGTGGGCCTCAGTTTCTAATCTGTAAAATGGGTATGGAATCTCTTGCAATGAGATTGTAGATGAGCATCTCACACTTGGCCTGACCCAGAAAAGACTCGAAATAAAATTTTGAGGAATGCCTGAATGAGAATAAATGATTAAGCAGATAGTGTTTTACAGAGCAGCTGCAGTAAGATTTTAAGGACCTGAGGGAAGTGCATGGAAAGATACAGCTTACAGTGTCTGGTAGGGACGCTGGGAGGCAGGGTCTTGAGGAGAAAGAGAGAAAAGGGGCTGGAGCAGGGTCCCCCACAGTCGAGAGTGGCCGCGGGAGCCTGTGTTCACCAGCGTCTCTGTGAAGGTGAAGTTTGCGCGCCCGCCCGGTGTTGATGGGGGCGCCATGTAGAAGGCGGGCGTCGCCTGGTGTACACGGGAGGGAGGCTGTCGGCGAGCATTGCTCAGTTGCCATAGAAACGAGCTGAAGGAGGTGGGTGGCTGGAGAAGGAGGTGGGTTGGGAGGAGGGAGGGGGAGGAGGTGGCGGTGGGGGGCGGGGAGCTGGCTTCTGCAGTTCTGGCGCTGCTGGCTTCCTGAGCAAGCGGTGGAGGGGACCCAAGAGGACAGAGCCCCCCGCCCAGGCGCCAGGCTCCCTCCCCGCCCGCCACCACGGAGAAGGAGGACGGCCAGCCCCTCTGGCCCTGGCCTGGCCCAGCGGGGGCAGTGCACTCCTGCCTGCCCCTGGCTTGGTGCCCAGACGGGCCCAGGTAGGCCTCCTGATGGGGACAGCTGCAAGAGGCTGCATTTGGAGTGGGGCCCCGGCGCTGCCCCTGCCTTCCGACCAGCAGCACCTGGAAGCAAGCACAGGGGCTGGAGGGGCCAGAGCCAGTGGGCCTCGGTAGGGAGCAGCCAGCCTCCTGGGAGGCCCTCTTCAGAACTGGGGTCCTCCTGGTCAGGGGGACTGCCCCTGTTGCCTCTCCTCTGCACCTCGTCCCTGTCTCCACCACTGCCACAGGTCCTGACTGCAGAAGTGCCCTCCTCCCTGGGGAAGTGGGCTGAGGGGCTGGAGCTTCTGGGGACCCCCAGTGCTGCTCCTCCCAGGGCTGAGGCTATGGGGGCGCGCAGGGAGAAGTGAGGATGTCCCCTGCCCCTACTCAGGGCACTGCTAGACCCTGGCCATTTGGAACCACAGACAGACCCACCTCCCACCCCACACCAGCAGCCGCCCTGCTGGCCCCGATGGTCTCAGGCATTGGGCTGAGCCCCCTGGTCAGGGAGGAGGTGTCTTTCTCCTTCTCCTCCAAGCTCAGGCCCTCCCCCTCTTTGTTCTCCCTACAGACCTAGATCCCCAGATCCCCCAAAGGACCCCTGTCCCACCCCCAGCAAGCCCAGGGTCTCCATGTCGGAGTACAGGAGAGCAGGCCCCGATCTGGTGGGGGTGCCTGTGACCCTCCCTCCCCTTCTCTCTGTCTCTGTGCTGCATCGCTCTTGGGGACAGACCGGGCTGCTGCTGGGGGAGCTCGGGCACTGCGGAGGAGCCTCTGCCGGTGCTCAGAGGGGGTGGGGCTGGGCCTGGGGAGGAACTGGGCTGCACTGCCTGGGCTCTGGGCACCGGGGACAGCATCGGCCTGTGGTAGTGCAGTGGGTGCGGGGCACCTGGTCTGGGTTTGCCCTGGGATGGAGCTGAAGGGCCTTGGCTGGCGTGGGGAGGAGATCCTGGCCTGAGAGGGGCAGGGGGTTGGTGTGTGCAACCTTAGGTGTGCTTAGGGTGCCTGGATGGCAAAGGGTCTGCCCCTTCTCCCACTGCCTTATCTACCCGGCACCCCCTGAGCACTTGGCTGGGCCCTTTGCTGGGCCCTGGTACCACATTGTGGAGCTTCCCCTTCCCCTGGGCACTTGGGGGTCAGAGCACCTGGTGCGGGGACTGAGGAGGGGTCCCGGGGCCTGTGATGGGTGGGGGAATACATGCTGAGAGGCTGACATGGCTTGGTTCATTTCTGCAACTGATGGTTGCACCTGCTGAGTATTAGGCACAGGGGCCTCCCACTTTGGGATTAAGAGCCTGAGAGGTGAGAGGGCAGGTCTTGGGATGGCAGGAGCAGGGTGGGGACATAGATCTGCCCAGGAGCCGGCAGCCAAGAACCCCGTGTACATTGTCGCTGTCTCGCCCTGCTTCTCGGAACCCCGTCGCCCTGCTGCCCACCAGGGCCTGGGACCGGCGCTGGCGTCCGCCCTGCTTCGCCTCCTGCAGCTGCGCCTGCCCCATCCCGGCCAGAACAGGGGGCTGCTGAGGCCTGGGGGCAGTTCATTTGGCAGGAGCTGGAAGGGGCTGTCCCTGGCCCTCCTCCCCCACCCCTGGCCTGCCTTCTCTAGGCCACATTCCCCCTCGCCTTTTTTCTGTCCCACGTGTCCCTGGGGTCTGTCTTTGCTTGCTCTGTCTCTCTCCTACACTCTGTTGCCCCCAGACTCTGGGGCAATGAGCCCACCGGAATGGCCTCCTGGGGTACATTTCCCAACCACACCCCATCACACCCAGTGGGCCCACCTGCCTACAAGCCAGGTCGGGGCCCCAGCCTCCCCGCAGCAGCCTTCCTCATGTCAGCGGGAGCTGAAGCGAGGCCCCAGGAGCACTCAGAGGCCTGGGCTCAGCCAGGGGGCTGGGGCCCAGGACTGGAGGAATAATTCAGCCCCAGGCTGGCCCCTCCTCACATGCCCCCCAATACAGGAGTTCTGGGGGAGAGAGGAGACGTCTCCATTTGGCTCTGAATGGGCATCTCAGGGCTCCAAAACTGAGCTCCCATCTCCCCCAAATTGTTCCTCCCACCGTGCTCCCATCTCGGGAAACAGCCCCCCACCTGCCAGCTGCTCAGGCCCAAACCCCAAGCCATCCTGACTCTTTCTCCCTCTCACTCTCACATCCAAACCATCTCACAGTAGTTCCAGACCCCAACCGCTTCCCCCTGCGTGCAGCATCACTACCATCTTCTCTCACCTGGAGAATGGCAGCTGCCTGCCAGCAGGTTCCCCGTCCTCCTTGCCCCACTGTGGTCTGCTTCCCCCAGCAGCCAGGGATCCCTTAAAACCTAAGCCAGATCACTTCCCACCTCTTCTCAAACCCCGCAGTGGCTCCCATCTCACTCGGTGTGGGAAAAGTCACAGGCCTCACTCTGACCTACCAGGCCCCATGTGATCTGCATCCTCCCCCAGCCTCCCTGACCTCACCCTCCCTTCTCCCCTCACTCACGTGACCCCCTTGTTGTGGCAGCCACACTTCCGCCTCAGGGTCTTTGCACTGGCTCTTCCCTCTGCCTGCCTGCTCTGCCCCCAGATATCTGCAGGCCCCCTCCCTCACCCCCTTCAGGTCTTTGCTCAAATGTCACTTCTGAGAATGGCCTCCTCTGACCATCCTGTGTAAGACAGCGTCACTCCGAGCCCCGCCGTCCCTCCCTGTCCCCTTCCCTGCCTTATTCTCCGTAGCCCTGTCACCTTCTAATACATGCGCTCATACACTTAGTCATCTGGTTTGTTGTCTGTCTAGGCCTTCTAGAATGTCAGCTCCATGAGGACAGGGAATTTCCTGTCTCGCTCACTGCTGTAGCCCAGAGCTGCACCGCAGGGATCAGGGCTGCAATTGAAAGCCAGGAGTCTCTGCCTGGGTGGCTGGCCCTCTGCGTCTGTGCTGTAATGGGGGGCCTGTGACTCGGCCCTCAAGGAGGGGGGATCCAATGCCCCTCTGGCTGGGCAGTTAGCCCAGGGGCGTCGGGTTGGACAGGACGTCCTGCATGGACCGGGCCATGCATCTTGCCTTTTTCTGTGCTAGCCTTAACAAAATGGCTAGACTGGGGGGCTTAAACAACAGACATTTATTTCTTATGGTTCTGGAGGTTGCAAGTCCAAGATCAAGGTGCCAGCCTACTGGGTCCCTGGTGAGGCCTCTCATCCTGGCTTGCAGACGGCTGCCCTCCCGCTGTGTCCTCATGTGGCCTTTCTTCAGAGCAGTGCGTGTACTTCTCTCTTCCTCCTCTTATAAGGACACTGATCCTAGTGGATTAGAACCTCACCCTTATGACCTCATTTAACCTCAGTTACCTCCTGAAAGCCCTGTCTCCAGATACAGTCACACTGCGGGGTAGAGCATCAACATATGAATTGGGGGGACACAATTCAGTCCTTACCCAAGGTCTGTGGGGTGTAAGCCCAGAGGGGAGAAGGAGGTGTGAGGTCATCCAGAGAGATGAGTCTCCTGTTTGGAAAGCTCTGTGGCTGTGGGAGGCACGGGTAACAAGACCTGTAAGAATCATCACAGTTAACATGGTGCTTCCTGTCACTGGCTACTCATCTTGTCCTCACACCAACTCCATGGGTAGGTGGTATCGTCACCTGCATTTTGCAGGCGAGGAAACTGAGGCACAGAGAGTTTAAGCAATTTGCCAGTCACACAGCCAGTAAGTGGCAAAGCCGGGACTTGAATCCAGTTGTTCTGGCCCCACGGCAGTGCTCCTGACTAGTCTGCTCTCAGTGCTAACCTGGCGGGAGTGTCTGTGCGTGTCGGGAGGGCAGGTTGCCACCCTGATCCAGCAAGACAGGGTTTATGGCAGAGGGTGACTAGGAACCACACCAGCGTGTGGGGGTGAGGTAGGTGAGGGCTGGGATATTCAGGGAAGGCTTCTAGGAGGAGGTGGGACTGAGCTGGCCCTTGAAGGGAAGCAGGGTTATTTTGGGGAGAGGTGGGTGATTGGGGGGAGGACGGCATGCACTGCAGGCAGGGGGAGGGCGTGAGCAGAGGAGCAGAGGCTGGAATGAGCCTGGGGTGCATGTCAGGGGGAGGAGTGGAGCACAGCACCTTACAGCTAACCTGGACCCTTCTGGCTGCATCTGAAGCCCCAGCAGAGGCTGGTAAGAGTCCTCGTGTGGCCCCAAGTCAGGTGTGGTGAGCCCGTCCGTCTCTGGGTGAGGCGAGGAGCAGGGGGGCTGCTGGGAGTGTTGGTGGGACCTGAGACCCACCCTGGGTTGGGGGGCCAGCTCTGGCTTCCCCATGGCCCTTCCCAGGTTTGAGCTGAGCCGGTCCCTTAGGCCAAGAGGGCTGGGGTGACCCCTACGGAGTGCTGGCTCTGGACCAGGCACCTGGGAGGAAGGGGCAGGGGAGGGACTCACCTCTGGGTCTGTATCTGACTCTGCCTTCTCACTGCTGTGTGACTTTGGACAAGTCACTTAACCTCTCTGAGTCTCAGATAAGGCGGGGAAGTCACCACCCATCTCAATGGGTTGTCATGAGGATTAGAAATAAAGTATATGTAGAGGCTGGCACATCCCAGGTACTCAAAAATGGTTGTCTTAGTTGATATAAAGGGAGAGTGAAGAGAGGGATAATGTAACAGCCCGAGGCTGTGGATGCCTCTTCTGTCTGCATGCCGTGAGATCCCTAAGGAGGGAGGGCACCATCTGGAGGGCAGAATCATCATGGGGGATCAGGGAGGATGAGGCCCTGGAACTGGACCCTGAGGGTCGACCAAGAGGAGAGGAAGGGGATGCCAGGAGAATCCAGGGAAACAGAGGACAGGTGGGATCTGGGACCCCCTCTTGTGGGATTCTAGCTCTTGGTTATATCACCGTCATTATCAACATTTGAACACCTACTGTGTGTGGGTGACTGTGTTTGGCTCTGGAGTACAGAATTCAGTGTTTCTGTTATTTAATGAATAAATGTTCCAGAAGGTCCTTGGCATTCATTCATTCAACAAATGTGTATCATATTTATGTATTGTATAGTATTTACTTACTATGTGCCAGGCATTGGTCTGGATGCTGGAAATACCAGAGAACCAGACAGACAAAAATTGCTGACCTTACGGAGCTGACATTCTAGTGGGAGGGGAAGACACTAAACATGATGAATACTGTAATGTTAAGAGCCTGTCACATGGTGGCAAGTACTGTGGGTAATAATAAAGTGAGGAAAGGGAGGGGAGTGCTGGAGGTGGAAAAGGATTGCAAGTTTAAATGGGGCAAGGCCAGGACATTTGAGCAGAGCTGGAAATCTGGGATGGGGACTATTCCAGCAGGTCCAAAGGCCCTGGGGTTAGAACAGCAGGGAAATCAGTGGAGCTAGAGGAGAGTGAGAGTGGTGGAAGGTGACGGTAGAGGGGTGAGGGGTGGGACAGCAGGTCACGCAGGGCCTCTCGGCAAGGAGTTGGACTCTTGCTCTGAAATGGGAGCCACAGGAGGATTCTGAGTAGGGCAACGGTGGGATGTGACTTAGGTGTCCCCACTTCCCTCTGGCTGCTGTGTGGGGAGCAGACTGGGGCTGGAGGGAGACAAACAAGGTCAGAGGCGGGAAGACCAGTGAAGAGGGAGGGGATAGGGGCTGGGACCAGGGTGGTGGAAAGTCGACCTCAGGATCTGCTAATGGACTGGGCCGGGTGGGAGGAGAACGAGGCACTGGGGTCAGAGGCCTGTGGTTGTTAGTGACTGAAGACACAGGAGTCCACTCTGCGCCGTCCACGCCAGGCCTGCCCTCTCTGGGCTCGCCCTCTTCATTCTCTGTCCCTGCTGCAGGCCAGGGGGAGGCAGACCACGACCAGGGCCCCTGCCCTCCGGGGTCTGTGAGAGGCAGTGCAGCAGGCCTGGGGCCTGAGGGCAGCACCTTTCACCCTGGGGTTCCTTTCTCCCTAAAGGAGAGGTGAAGGCCAGGACGAACACGGGACATTTCCACAGTGGTCTGTGTTTTTCAAAAAAGAGCTACTACTCTTTTATCATTTGATCTTCCAAAGAAACTCAAGTATTTTTTCCACCATACCTGTTAGAAAACTGAGGCCCAGCTGAAGGGGCTTGGCCAAGATCTCACCAGCAGGGGGTAGGCTGGAGCCAGGGTCCCAGGCCCCCCCGTTCTGCAGGCCGAGGGCTACACTGTCCTCATGGGAAGAGAGGCCTGGCACCTCCCCAGGCTCCACAGAGAGGGCCCACCCTGCAATGGGACCACCCCCCACTACAACAGCGATGGTGACAAATGGGTAATGAGAGCTGGCAAACTCTTTCCGTCATGTCTCAGCCTCGGGGCTCCCGTCTACAGTGTGGGGTGATAACAGCACCCACCTCACAGGGTTCTCGTGGGGATTGGATGAGTTAAGACATGTGAACAGTCCTTGGCGGCAAGTGTGTGCTCCATAACTGCCAGCTATCGTTATTCATGATAAAGGGCTTTGAGGGCCGCAGAAAGTCGGATGGGCCTTGTGCCCATTTGATGGGTTGACGAAAGCTGAGTGTACCGGGCCTGCCCATGGGGAGTGGCAGATACCAGCCACACCAGCCTCCTGGCTCTGAGAAGTGCAGGTTTTCCGTGATGGCAGCTCCTGACTGCCATTCAGGAAGGAATTGAGAGCACTTGGTAAGAATTAAGCCTCCCCCGTGCCCCCAGGGTGGGGGTGTGGGGCTGATTTGGAGGAGGTGGGGGCAGGGTGGGATGGGGGGTCTGGTTGTGTGGTGCTGGGGGGCTCACACGCCCCCTCCCACATCCACTCCCTGAGCCAATTCTGTGTGGGCACAGCCCTGGTCTGGAGTGGACTGGACTCGCATTGTCCCCTCTAATTCTTTTTTTTTTTTTTTAAAGATTTTATTTATTTTATTTTTTCCCCCCAAAGCCCCAGTGGATAGTTGTATGTCGTAGCTGCACATCCTTCTAGTTGCTGTATGTGGGACTCAGCCTCAGGATGAACGGAGAAGTGGTGCCTCGATGCACACCCGGGATCCAAACCCGGGCCACCAGCATCGCAGCGCGCGCACTTAACCACCAAGCCACAGGGCCGGCCCTGTCCCCTCTAATTCTTAAATTGGGTCTTATCATCCTCATTTCACAGCAAGGTCCAGGGAGGCCATGTGAATTGCCCAAGGCCACACAGCAGTTTGGTGGCCGAGCAGGGACCCCAAGGCTACAGCTATTTTCACTACACATGCTACCTCTGCTGGGGGCCCGGGAGACCCGGTACCTGCCTGCACTGAGGGAGGGACCACAGCAAGTCCACCCTCCCTGGGTCTGGACAAGGTGGAGAGTGGTCTCCACCATTGTGCGTTCTCTTCTAGCCTGACATGCTAGGTCTTAGCTGCACTGTCCCCTCCTTCCATGCTTCGAGTGCACCCTTGGCTCTCCTCCAACACAAGCTGGAGGGTTTTAAAAAATATGCAGTTTATGCACACAAGGCAAAATTTAAAAGGCACAAAAGGACCTACAGTGAAAAATCTCCCTCCCACCCCATCCCCCAGCCACCCAGTTCCCTGAAGGCAACCACCATTACCAGCTTTCCAAAAATATTCCCTGCTAACATATTTCCCCCCATACAAATGGCAGCATCACAGCCACACTGTTCTGCACCTTGCTCGTTTTGTTTTAGTGGCATGGCTTGGGGACAGTTCCATTCAGGACCAGAGCATTCCGTTGCAGGCCTGCACCATAATTTACTTAACCAGTCCCTGGACGGGCATCTGGGTTGTTTCCAGCCTTTGGCTTTTACAAGCAGTGCTGCAGTAAATGAAATTGGGCGTCCTCAGTTCGCCCAGCTGGCTGGAAGGTAAATTCTTGGGAGCGGGGCTGTTGGGAGAAGGATGTGTACCTCTGCAGTGGCGGGAGAGAGCACCAAGTCGCCCCACTGAGGTTGTGTCTGGTCACTTCCCCACTACCAGGGGTGGGTTCGCCCTTCACTCCCATGAGGAAATGTCCCTACCCTCCACCCTGCTCCTGCCCCCACCGCCAGCCCGCTGACAAGCTGTACGTTATGAGGACCCCAAAGAGCAGAGTTCTCTGTGACTTCAAGGGTTCTGGACCGGGCTCTGGCCCCAGGGATTCTCACCTAAGCTGGCTGAAAGTCCTTCATCAAATATCCCTGCCTTTTACTTCTCCATGCCTAAATTCAAAGTGGTCTTTATGAAGCGAGTACTGCTTTATAAGTGAAAAGTGCCAAATTAAGAAGAAAAAAATTGAGACTCTTTTCTTGTCCCTTGATGAAATCCAGTCACCCTTTCTCTCACTCACCCCGACTGTGAATGAGTTTGTGGGAGTTTGTCTGAGGTTTTGCTAAGGGGAAAGGAACAAAGTATATTTAGTGCTTGAGAGAATCAAAGAGGCAATACTGGGTTATTACTGGGAAAAGAGCACTAGCCCCTGGACAGATGGAGAGACTGAGGCCAGAGAGGGGGAGGGACATTCTTGACCAGCGATCCCCACACGTTGGTACCATCTGCTCTGAGCCTGAGGGCTAGCTACTGGTGAGGGGTGGGGGTCCGCTGGACCCCCAGTTTGGGCTGAATCCTGCAGAGGCTAGCCCTCACCCAGCGTCCTCATTGGTCAGGGTTCATAGTCCTCTACAGTGCAGAGGCAGCAAGGTGTCCCCTGATTGTCCCTTGCCTGTCCTCTGCTGGAGGCTGGCAGCTCCTAGTGGGGTCAGGCCCGGCCTGGACTCGCTGCCCCTTTGAAGACCAGGCCCCTGGCCCTCTGGGTCCTGTCTCCTGACTACTGAGCCATTCTTGCCTGAGGTGGCAGCAAGGCCTGGGTGGGGGATGGGAGGAGGGCAGTGCCCCCTCCAGCCCTGAGGCAGCACACTGCCTACATTGGCCAGCCATGATGCTAGCCGACAGATCCAGGGCACACACAGCTGCCTGATACTCACACAGATCGCGGTGGTCTGAGCTGTGGGCCAGGAAGCTGCATGTCCAGGACTCATAGGAGACATGTAAGTGGTTAATGGAGGCTTTTTTTTTTTTTGTGAGGAAGATCAGCCCTGAGCTAACATCCGTGCTAATCCTCCTCTTTTTGCTGAGGAAGACCGGCTCTGAGCTAACATCTATTGCCAATCTTCCTCCTTTTTTTTCCCCAAAGCCCCAGTAGATAGCTGTATGTCATAGTTGCACATCCTTCTAGTTGCTGTATGTGGGATGTGGCCTCAGAAGCGGTGCGTCGGTGCGCGCCCGGGATCCGAACCCCGGCCGCCAGTAGCGGAGCGCGCACACTTAACCGCTAAGCCACGGGGCCGGCCCGTTAATGGAGGCTTTTGAGGCTGGGTACCAGGGCAGTCAGAAGGGCATTTACAGAGGCCCGGCAGCTCAGAGAACTGAGGAGGCACTCAGCCTGGGCCAGAGGTGGGAGGGGGCCCTGCTGCCAGCTTCCCAGGGGGTTTGGGTCCAAGCTCCAGGTGGGGGGTTCAGGGAGGATCTGGAGGCAAGACCAGGGACTCTGCGTTGGGTGGGGGAGCTGAGGAGGGTGTTTTGGGCCTGGCGCAAGGATCCAGCTGGGTCAGAGTGGGCAGTGATGAGGTGGGCAGAGAAGCCAGCAAGGGTTCACTGAGCCCCAGTGCCAGGCCCTGGGGAGGGGCTGCAGGACCTGCATGCAGATGGGCCTGACTGCTGGCTCTGAGGAGCTGTGTGTGTCTACGGAGCAAACCGCAGATTTAGATAAAGCAAATATGCAACTTCTAACTTCTAACTTCTGGCCCCAACTTCTAGCTCTATGAGTCCAGGAGCACAAAACAGTTGCCGGCACCATGGCTCTGGTGGTGGGGGCAGGCTTCGGAGAAGAAGTGCCCACGTGGGAGCAGGAGCACGGATTTGGGGGAGGGAGGAAGGAGAGGGTATAGAGTGAAGGGCTCTTGGAGGACAGAAGGGGAGGTGGGCACGAGGGGTACTAGGGGTGAATCTTGGGGTCACCCTAGGGATGGTGAGCCAGTCCCTGGGCAGGAAGTCCCCATCCCGATGCGAGGCTCATGCCTGCGGAGCCCTCATCCCCACAGCAAGTTGGGGCCCCAGGCTTGGAATGGGGCCCACGGGGGCTCTTCCCTCATCTCCAGGGATCTCTCTCCTGCCCTCCCAGCATATGAGCAGCCCAGCTTGGTGACCACTGCTCCACAACTGTCCATCCCCCCACGGCCACACCATGTCCGGCTCCTACGATGAGGCCTCACTAGCTCCAGAGGAGACCACCGACAGCTTCTGGGAGGTGAGGCTTCGATGTTCCCCAGGTCCTGGGGACCAGACAGCCTGGCCATGTGGAGGACTAGGCTCCCACCCACCCCATGACCTCAAGCCTTACTCCCCAGCCCCTTGGCCCCTCCAAAACCCTATGTCTAATGGGCAGTGGTAGCCATAAAGGGGGGGAAAATGACTGCCCACTGAATCTGGAGCCCCTCTGCCCCACAGCTGCCCCTGGAGAGATCCTGCAGTCTTTCATAATGTGGAACAGGCCCTCTTGACCCTCTGCTCTGGGGGCCCTAGCTTAGACTCCTGGCATTCACACAGGCAGGCATGCACTTGACAGTGTACATAGCCTTTCACAGCTGAAGTGAAGTGGGCAGGGGGTCGAGCATGGGTCACAGAGAAGTGGGGTAAGTCCTGAGAGCCCCACAGCAACATAGTGGTGGAGACCAGACTAGAAGCCAGGATTTCAGGAGCCTCCCAAAATATCTGAGACCCAGAAAAACATTTTTTCTGTTGGCTTCCAAAACCCAAAGAGAAAACTGCCAAATCTAAATTAATAAGTGTTTAATGAGATGTCTGCAAAACATAATATTATGTCAAGAAGCTGCAGCTCAACTCAACGCTTATATGACTCTATATAAATATAATAGATTTAGCTCACAAGAACAAAATGAACAATTCATTCTAGTCCAAGTCCAAATTATAAAAATCCTTACACATTTTGTGGCAGCGAGGAAATTACGTTTAAAATGGGATGGAGGAGTGTGCAGACGGTGGGATGCGATGCAGGGTGCCGAGGCCTCGGAAAGTGGGAGGGTCCGGAGGCCCAGTGCGTCCCCGCGTGGCGGCGAAGCGGTGAAGGGTGGGAGAGGGCGGTGGGGATGGACGCGGCGGGTGCCCCCTGCAGGGCGGCGGGCGGCGGGGCAGGAGGCGGGGAGCTCGCGGGAGTCGCGCTCGCTGCTTGGCCGCCAGGTGGGGAACTACAAGCGGACGGTGAAGCGCATCGATGACGGGCACCGCCTGTGCAACGACCTGATGAACTGCGTGCAGGAGCGCGCCAAGATCGAGAAGGCGTACGCGCAGCAGCTCACCGACTGGGCCAAGCGCTGGCGCCAGCTCATCGAGAAAGGTGCGCCGCACCCCCACCCCTGGCGCGCACCCCAGGCTCACCAGCCCCCGACTGTCTGGGTCTGGGGAGTGCCAGCCACCGGGATGCGCCTGCATCCTTCAGCCACGGGGCCTCCGCGGGCGCTGTCCCCACACCTGCGTTCTTCCCCTCCCAGACCAAGCCAGGCCTCCCTGTCTCTGTTCAACTCTACTTTGTACAATTTTAGGTTGGATTAAAAAACCCCACAACTTTTTATTTTGAAATAATTTAAATTTAGAGACAATTTGCAAGAATAGTACACAGAACTATATACCCCTCACCCAGATTCACCAGTTAACATTTTACCACGTTAGTTTTCTCACTTTCTCTCTATTTATATGCATATTTTTTCTGAACCATGTAAGTTCGAGACATGTCCCTTCTTCCTGACTTCTTGGTATATCTCCTGAGAGAACATTTGCTTACGTAACCATAGTTCAGCTATCAAATTCAGGACACTTAATATGGCCCATATACAAATTTTATTATAGCACTTGTTTATGCTGGCCCAGGATCCAATCCAGAATCTCATATTGCATGTAGTTGTCATGTCTCTAGATTCCTTTAATCTAGAAGAGTTTCAAGTTGGGGTTTACATGTATTGGTTAATGTTTTTCTCTTCCACTAGACTCTAAACGCCATGAGGGCAGGGGCTTGGCCCATAATGCCTAGCACAGTGCCTGGCCCAGAGTTGATGCCCAGGCTACAGACGAACAAATGACTGTGGAATGTTTGGTCCCAGTGGCCTCCTGGCATCTGTCACCAGTTGGTTCTTCAATTTTACCTTCAGCCCATATTCCTGGAGCGCCTATTGTATGCCTGCTGCTGTGCTGGGCTTGTGAGAGCTCATTGGGTCCAGGCTGCCCACTATGGGGCTCACAAGCTGATAGGGGAGACAGGGAGTAGGCACAGAGGCAGATGCTATAAGAAGAATTCAGTGAGGGCTGTAGGCTGAGGTGTGTGACGATAGAGCAGTCAGAGGCTTCCTGGAGGCGGTGGCTATACTTGGGCCCTGGGAGATAAAACTATAGGGAGAGCAGAGGCGGGCATTTTTGCTGCCATGGGAGGTATGGGGAAAACCTCAGAGAAAGGAGGCATGAGGGGGGCCTCTGGGCAGGGGGTGATGAGGGCCTGGTGACCCCGTGGTCATTTCTCCAGGCCCACAGTATGGCAGCCTGGAGCGGGCCTGGGGTGCCATGATGACGGAGGCAGACAAGGTGAGCGAATTGCACCAAGAGATGAAGAACAGCCTGCTGAACGAGGACCTGGAGAAGGTCAAGAACTGGCAGAAGGACGCCTATCACAAGCAGATCATGGGCGGCTTCAAGGAGACCAAGGAGGCTGAAGATGGCTTCCGGAAGGCCCAGAAGCCCTGGGCCAAGAAGATGAAGGAGGTGCCCGGTGGGCGGCTGCCGCAGATGGGGCGAGGGTGGGCGGCCTAGCCCAGAGGGCACTTTGATCAGAAGGAGGGGTCCAGAGTGCTCTGCCCACAGGGGAGCAGCACTGCCTTCCACTCCACAGATGGGGCAGGCTCCGCAGTGTCCAGCGGGAGGGTGTCCACAGGGGCAGCAGGCAGTGCCTTGCAGGGAAGCATCCACAGAAGGGTGGGCCCTGCTCCCAAATGCCTGGACCTGGGGCTGCGTCCCTTCTGCCTCTGAAGACCGTGTGCTCACAGCTCCGGGCAGGTGGGGGGAGTTGATGAGTGACCACGTTCGCTCCTGCTTACAAGTAGGAGCCCCGCCCCGTGCCCCTCTCCCCACAGCTGGAGGCAGCCAAGAAGGCCTACCATCTGGCCTGCAAAGAGGAGAAGCTGGCCGTGACTCGGGAGATGAATAGCAAGACGGAGCAGTCGGTCACCCCCGAGCAGCAGAAGAAGCTACAGGACAAAGTGGACAAGTGCAAGCAGGATGTGCAGAAGGTGCCGGCCAGCCGGGCCCCGAGCGCCCCTGGAGTGGGTGGTGGCTGGGAGCTGCAGGCCTGGGGCTCACGCTCGCTTTGCCCTGGTGCCCGTAGACGCAGGAGAAGTATGAGAAGGTGCTGGACGACGTGGGCAAGACCACACCCCAGTACATGGAGGGCATGGAGCAGGTGTTTGAACAGTGCCAGCAATTTGAGGAAAAGCGGCTAGTCTTCCTCAAGGAGGTGCTGCTGGACATGAAACGTCACCTCAACCTCGCTGAGAATAACAGGTACCTGGCGTGGCAGCGTGGTGGGCACACGCACGGGCAGCAGAGGGTAGGACGGGTGTGCAGGGCATCCCCGGTGGCCCTGTGTTATAGTGACAGAAGCAGGGAGGGAGGCAGAGCCGTAGGGGCCAAGAGGGAAGAGGCTGCAAAAGCAGTGGCTGCCTGGGTACAAGCTGACGCACAGTAGGTACTCAAGATACATGCTTGGACGGATGGGTGAGTGGCTAAGGTGAGGATGGAGAAGGGTGCCCGCTGCGCCTGCCCGGGGCCGTCCACACGGAGATTGCTTCCTGGGACGCCCGCCTGATTCCTAGCTGGGGGGCACGCCAGCACCCTGGTCCGTTGAGTAGGCTCCAGCCCTCACCGAGGACAGGAAGGGGCCATGGTGCATCTTGCCCCCCAGCTCCCCATCTCCCCTGTGCACAGCTATGTCCACGTGTACCGGGAGCTGGAGCAGGCCATCCGAGGGGCCGACGCCCAGGACGACCTCAGGTGGTTCCGCAGCACCAGCGGCCCTGGCATGCCCATGAACTGGCCCCAGTTTGAGGTGAGGAGGTGTGGGGATGGGGAAGGGGAGTCTGAAAAGCTGGGAAGGGGCCTCAGGGGGCAGCCCCCCAGACTGACTGCTCCCCTGGCGCCCACCAGGAGTGGAACCCAGATCTCCCTCACACCACCACCAAGAAGGAGAAACAGCCTAAGAAAGCAGAGGGGGTGACGCTGACCAATGCCACTGGGGTAGCGGAGTCCACATCCCAGGCTGGGGACCGTGGCAGGTGAGTGCCTCCTAAGGAGCTTCCTGGGGCCAGAGGGGCCCACACACTGGGGCAGCAGAGTGTTACCTCAGGAGACAAGAAATGATCTAAATCCCAGCAACCTCGTGCTCCTCTCAGAGACAATGGCAGCTAATCCTTTGAGAGCACCTACTGTGTGCCAGGCACTGTTCTAAGCATTTTCCGTATATTAACTCATAGAAGCCTCCCAGCACTCTGAGAAGTGTGTAAATATTCCCATTTTACAGATGGACAAACTGAAACCCAGAGAGGTTAAGTGACTTGTCCAAGGTCACACAGCTAGTTAGTAAGCCTCAGGGCCACGATATGATGCCCAAGAGGTCTGGCTCCAGAATCCTCACTATTAACCACTAGGTTGTACTGCCGCTCTCAGACGAGCCGTCAGAGGTTCTCTGGGTTCCCCTTCAGCACCCCCTCACTCAAGGGCTGAGTAATAATGCTAATAGTCCTGCCTCACGTCTGTTTAAAGAGCTGTCAATAAGTCACTGGCCCTGGACCCCCCTTTACAAGGCCCATGCCTGCTCCAGCCTTGGTGGAATTTGGGGTTGGGAGGGTTTTGGTTGGTAGGAGGGGGCAGCCCTAGGGACGTGGTGGAAGGCAGTTCATGCTGGGTCCTCTCTCTGCGTCTCAGCGTTAGCAGCTACGACCGGGGCCAGCCTTATGCCACCGAGTGGTCGGACGACGAGAGCGGGAACCCATTTGGAGGCAGTGAGGCCAACGGGGGCTCCAACCCCTTCGAGGACGACGCCAAGGGAGTGCGTGTGCGGGCGCTCTACGACTACGACGGGCAGGAGCAGGATGAGCTCAGCTTCAAGGCTGGTACGGAGGGCGGGGCGTCCGAGCCCGGCGTGGGGCGGGGCCTGGTGCGTGGGCGGGGCCACAACCTGGAGGGTGACCTGTGCGGCGGGGCCAAGAGTCGAATTGCAGGGCAAAGGCAGGGCCTGAGAGTGGCAGCTGGGTGCCAGGGGCGGAGTCTGGATCTGCAATTTGGGTGGGCGGGGCGGGGACATGGATTGGGGGCGGGGCCTGGGGGCAGGGGATGCCACGAGGACGGACAGGACCGGGGAAATGAAGCTGGAGGCGGGGCCTGGCTTTGAGTGCAGGGCCGGGCCCCAGATGAGATGTGTGTCCTGGGGCAGCACGTGGGTGTCTGGGTGTGGCTGGGGCTGGTCTCCGGGGGCGGGCATTGGGGCAGGGGTGGGCACTGGGATGGGCCCAGCATAATAGTAGATATGGAGGGCAGTGTGGGGCTGGGGGTCACCCCTCTCTGAGCCCCTGTCAGTGAGCTCCCCTGTGTCCCCTTCTAGGAGATGAGCTCACCAAGCTGGGCGAGGAGGATGAGCAGGGTTGGTGCCGCGGGCGGCTGGACAGCGGGCAGCTGGGCCTCTATCCCGCCAACTACGTGGAGGCCATCTAGCTGCCCTGCTCCCCTCCCCACTTCCCCTCCGTCCTCGCCCACCCCTCCCCTTCCTGTCCACTCTTGTCCCCCTCCCTTTGCCATAGAGTTCCAGACATATTTTCCGATCAAGCTTTTATTTTTTTAAAAGTCAAAACAGAAGAAAACAAAAAATAGAAAGAGACAGAGCATTTGCAGGGCCGCCTGGAGGCCAGGGTGGTGGGACTCTGGTGAGGGCCCCAGGATAGGTGAGGGTCTTAGGACTTAGCCCAACAGAGACATCACCACATCTGCCCTTCAGATCCGGCCAAAGAGTCTCCTGAGCCCTGAGGGATGTCTCCTGGACCCCTCTGTCCCACCTTGCTCCCCCAGCCCACTCCTCCCCACCCAGGCTACCAGCACCTGCCCCCTCCTCTGGGCCTGGTCTCCTGACCTCTTCCTCCTGCCCCACCCAACTCCCCTTCCACCACCTGCTCTCAAAGGCGCCCCCTCCAGACCCTGAGAAGGGGGCCTCCCAGTCCTTGGTCTTCCACTTTGCCCAGGGGAGTGCCCTTCTTCTCCTGGCCTCACCCCTCAGGACCAGTGGGGCTGGAGGAGGAATGGCCACCCTCCTCTCCCATGGCCCCTAGACTCCCCCAGACACGAGAAGAGGCGAGCGGAGTCCGTGACAGTGTCGCTGGGTGTAGGAGGGGGAGTGAAGGGGGAGCAGGCCCTCAGCCCTCCCACCGCCAGGCTCAGCTGAGGGACCAAGGCCCTGCTGGGGCCCTTCTTTCCAGCTGTCATCACTGGGCACAGGCTTTTCCTTGGAGCCACACCCCTCTGTCCCTTGCAGAGACCCTGCCCCTCTCATAAATCCTCAGGCGGCGGGGCGGGGCCCCACAGCCCAGGGCAAAGCCAGCAACAGTAGCAGCCTCCTCCCATTTCCTGGGGAGGAGGGCATCTTGCCCACCCACCCCACCTCCCCCCATGTCCATCTCAAACCACAGACTCACTAGGCTCAGCCAAGCCTCCATGAGACCCAGCTTTGTGGCCTCCCACCCCTCTCTCCCCTTCTTTGGCCCGCCTGGGGAGACACTGCGGGGCCCATGGGAGCGTCCAGCCTGGGACCAGCAGGTGAAAGCCTGCAGCCAATGGGAGAGGCACGGGTTTGGCAGGAGGGAGGAGCCCTGGCCTCAGGAGCAGGACAGTCACCAGGTCTTTCTTCCTTGTCCCTTTCCCCCCAACCCTAGCCCTAGCCCCTGGAGCAACATTCCCCCTGCTGGCAGCCCTGCCATATCACCAAGCCTGGGTCCCCGTTAAAGGACTTTGGGGGGTGGGAGGAGGCAGAGGCCTGCCCAGAGCAGGAGCGTTTCCTCTGGTTGGTGGAAGAAAGTGGTGCTGGGTACTAAGTATCAGTACCCCAGGAGAGGGCGCAGGGTGTGAGCCAGGCAGGACAAGACCCCCAGAGGCGGGGAATGGCTGGAAGAGGAGTCTCCTGGAACCTCTGGGGTGAGGCCCCGAGATTTCCTGCAGCACTAGGTGACCTTCAGGGCTGAAGCCACTTCTGGGCCTCGGGACTGCAGACACCCTCCATCTCCCACAGCTCCTGGCCCCCTGGGCCTCCAGGTAGAGGCAGTGTGATACTGTCACCCCTCAGTCCTCCCTTGCTCCCTGCTTCTTCTCCCAATAGCCCACTGTTAGGAGGTCGTGGACCCCAGCCTCAAGGCCCCGACCCTGCTGTGTGGCCACAGGATCCTGGCAGACTCTGGCAGGGGCCTGAGCTGGGGCAGGCCTCCCTCAGGGCCAGGGGAGTTGGGGAGTGGGGACAATGGCACCCCCAGGGACAGGCAGACTCCCCCCAGCATCCCCTTTCTTGTCACTGCTCTCTGGGCCTCTGCTGCAGCCTGAGCTGTGCCCGAAGCCCCTCAGAGCCTGAGGCAAGATTTTGGAAGCCCTCAGACTCCAGAACAAAAGCCCCTCAGCCTCCCCCCAGGCAGGAGCTGGGGTTAGGGGCCTCGGCCCCTCACCCCGTACCCTTGAAAGGCAGGAAGCAGGCACCTGCACCTTGGGGCCTGGGCTCCCCCTCTCTGTGCCAGTGGCTTCCCGGCACATGGGGAGGGGCTGTGGCCCTGGCTGGACCCCAGGCCTGTCCCCCTCAGCACTCTAGTTGCCCACTCTGGGGCAAGGACTCAAAACCCCATTCATTCTGAGCAACCATCTCCACGGCCCCATTTGGGACCACTCTCTCTTGGTCCCCAGGCTCCTCAGGACCCTGGAGTGGGAGGGTCTCCCACCTGACAGTCCCCTGAGCTCCGGGGCCCAGCCCCACCTGTCAGTGCTGGTGTCAGGGCACTCAACACCCAGTGGGGGGGCCACGCCCCTCACCGTGCCCACTGCCTCCTGTAGCCCCTGCCCCACCCTTGATGCTGCACGGGCCCGCCCTGTGGGGCTCAGCGACTAAAGTGTTTTGTCCCCATTCACCACCGTTCTGCGGCCTGGCTCTGCCACACCCGCCGTCTGCCGCCCTAGGCTTCTGACTCCATTAGTCCGACACTTGTGAAACTCCGAGAAGTGCTGTGGTCTCAGCAATGCACCTGTTTTGTACATGACTGTGTAATTTAAAGGTATATAAATACAAATATATATATCTGTAAGTTGTGATTGTATGACTGTGGATAAAATCCAGAACTGTGTCAACCTGGCTGGACCGTGTTGTCTTGAGTCATGTGTCTTCCGAGCCCTGAGAGTTGCCTGTGGTCGGGATGTCTGTCGGGAGGTGGGGCCCAGCACAACTTGGTGCTGTCCTGGCTGGTCACCAGCGGCTGGAGGACTGAGGGCTGGCCCCTTCACCTTCCAGAGCCCAGGGCCTGTCTGTACAGAGAGGGTTACATGAGCTGCTCTCTGAGGCTCTTGAGCTGTGGCCTTTAGGGTCCCGGGTGCTTGACTGACCAAGAGAGCTTGGGTATTTGGGGTCCCAAACTCACGGTTCAAGGGTGAATTTGACCCCCAAAGAGGTTTCAGTTTTTAAGGCAAAATTCTAAAAGTGACTGCTGAGGCCTGTGTTTCCCGGTAGTCCACAGTCCCAGGCTCCCTATGGTGTGACATCAGGCCCTGCAACCCTTCCCTGTGTCTTGCCTGCATTTCTGTGTGGGACCCCTGGGAGGGCTCCTCCAGGAGCGTTTCTCAGGGGAGGGGGCAGGACCGGGGTTCTGGGCGCTCAACTCTGTTCTGCCAGGCCCAGGCCCAGCCCCTGCCCAGGCCCAGCTCCTGCCCCAGCTTCCCCGCCCCCGGCGGGATATCTCCTGGGACAGGGCAGGAGTCCCAGGTCCAGTCCCCGTTCTGCCATCAGCTCCCTGTGTCCCCACCCCATCCCCACCGGGGCGTCAGCTTCCTGCTGGTTAGATGTCTCTCGGAGGCCCCTCTGGCCCCCGCCCCGGCAGCCCGGCAGGCCCCACACAAACCCACTACTCAAGGCAAATCTACTACTGTCTCCTCACCTCAGCTCTCTCCCGGCCTCAGGGCGCGCCCAGGGCAGGGAGCAGGGATCAATTGGGTTGAATCTGTTCCCCACCCCATCTCCTTCATCCCTTAAATCGGCCTCTAGTGACAAGCCCCTGGTTTTAGCCAAACAAGGACTCTTCAAATAAAGACAAAGTTTGCCTCGTCTGACTTGTGCAGGCTGTTCCACGCAGCTATGGGGAGCCCAGGAGGTGGGGTCCCATGCAGAGGGTCAGGGAACAACTAGGGTAGATGGGGTTCTGACGGGCAGGTGTGCGGAGGAGGAAGAGGAATCCGAAGTTCGCTGCCAGCATACAGGGTGTCTCTGGATGGGTGTGTCCCTGCCAAGCAGACGTGTGCCTCGTGGCAGAGCCACACAACAGGGAGCTGCCCCACCCAACTCCCCACAGCTCCCCTTTCTGGAGCGGCTCCAGCTCCCACTCCTAGCCCCTAATCCCCCTCTCCTCCCCCGCATCCCAGCCTGAGATGAGGCCTCTCCAGGCCCAGGCCCAGCTGGTGGCTCCAGGGACTCAGCTGGGGGCAGGGCGGGCAGGCTGGAGACAAAACCAGTTGAACAGAGCCGAGCTGGTCCTGGCCAGGGTCCCAGTCTGCCCCCTCCTTGGGGGTGGGCAGACAGCAGGGGCCCAGCGAGGCACAGGCCTGCGGCAAGGCCCCCTCCTCCTCCGGGTCCAATCCCAGCTGACAGATGCCAAGGTGCTGTTTGCTCACTGCCAGGAGTAAACTTTCTTCTGGAGACAATAAAATTGCTGAGGGCAGAAGGCAGCAGGACAGGGCAGCATTTAACCCTCAGTGGTCTGGGTGGCCCTGGCTGGCTCCTGTCCTGTCTCCTGGAAGCAAGTCATCAGAAGCTAAGGGTTACAGAGGCTAAGGGCACTGACCAGTCACGAAGCAGGAGGCATGGAGGGGCAGAGAGAGCCCTGTCCTTGTGGGTTCAGTTCCTGGTTCTGCCACTGATGGGCTGCAGGACTGTGAGCAAGTCTCTTAGCCGCTCTGAGCCTCAGTTTCATCCTCTGTAGAATGGGGGAGCAGCCCCTCCCTCACAGTTTTGTTGGGAAGGCTAATGACAAAAAGTAGTGGAAGCACCTAGCGGGTAGTCAGCCCTCAGGACACGTGAGCCCGTGAACGAATGTGAACGAAGCACGAGGACGCTGAGTGAGTTGCTTTGCCCGGGAGACTGGGTGGTGGGTCCTCATCTCCGCCAGCACACGCGCGCTGTGACCCCACACCCTTTCTCTGTCACGTGCTCGCCCCCGCACACCCCGCTCACAGGGCTCGCAGCCTCACAGAGGGCGCTGCTGGGTCTGTGACCTTGCTCAAGAGGGAGAAACCACAGATCAACTGAACTCTCTTCGCTGTAGAGCCAGCGTCCTACGAAGGGGACTGAAGCGCCCACCCTCTCCTGCACCCCTGCTGTCCCACCCCAGAGCCCCCTTGGTTGGCCAAGCAGATACAAGGGCTCTGGGACCCCTCTCAGGAGAGTCAGCCCCCTGGCCCACCGCAAGCAGAAAGCCCTGATCTACAGCAGAGCAAGAGGGTGCGGAGGACGCCGCCTTCTCTCCAGTCCTATGGTAGACCCTCTTCAACCCCAGGGCCCTCCCTCCTTTCGGCCCACACCAGGGTGGGGGGAGATGAGACCCATTCCAGCCCCTCCTTGGCCTTGAGGACTCACTGCCTCCCTCCCACAGCTTCTACCAATCAAGTATTCCTTTCCTTTTAGGCTCAGTTCAATGCCACCTCCCCCAGGAAGCCTCCCATGACCACCCCAGGCCCCTGTGACCACAACCACTTTGAGCACTGATGGCCTCTGAGCTGTCCTGCTGACTCACTGCACAGACACTGGGGTGGTGTCAGTTCTCTGGTATCTTTATTATCTGTTCCCAGGGGTACCCCTGGCACCCCAACTCAGGGGTGTGGACGTCTCCAACTCAGGGGTGCACCATGCATCCATGGTGCAGGATGGGCGGCACAGAGCACTGGACTTCTAGTAGCCTTGGCCAAGTCACTGCCATTCTGCCGGCTCTGCTCTGGAAATCCTGGGGTCAGAGGCTCGGGTGGAGGGAGGGCCCTCCCTATTCACCCCTGCTCCCTCCATGCCCTGGGGGGCTGGGCAAGTGATCAGTCAGGCCTCAGGAGGAAGCACCCCCACTCAGGCCTCGGAAAGCTGACTTATGCCCCTGGGAGCGGTGGGCCATGCCCTCCCTGACCTTGGACTCAGAATGCTGGCAGACGCCGGCCCTCTCCCCCGGCTCAGGGTCCGGCCAGGGCAGGAGCAGGCAGGAGGGACGTTTCAGGCCGAGGCCTGGCCCTCAGCCCTCAGATGGGGTGCACAAACTGGTAGACGAGGCGCTGGGAGATGTCGGGCTTCCGGATAATACCCTTCTTGTAATACTGGCGGATGGAGCGGCTCAGCTTGTCGTAGTTCATGGCGGGCCGGTTCTTGCGGATGCCCCAGAGCCGGGCCACCTGGGCGGAGTCCTCAATTTTGAAGATGCCTGGGGGAGCAGGAGGGGCCGGAGAGAGCCAGCCGTGCAAGTGGAGGGCAGGAAGGAGAAAGACCGAGACCAACAGGTCAGTCTCTCAGAAGGCCGAGAGAGCCAGTGTCGGCTGGGGCAGGGGCCAGGCTGTGGGGGCATCACACCTCCTCCCAAGGCTGTGGTGAGGATTAAAGAAATGCGTGCAGAGTGTGCCACAGGCCCAGTAAGTGGTAAATGATACTGTGGAGTCACAACCTCCTGGATGCAGGGGAGCCAGTGTCCGTTAGTGGGTTATTTGGGGCCTGGAGGGCCTGGCCCTTGCCAGCCTCTGCTCCTGTTGTAGGGTTTGTCCCATGGGGCTCCGGGCTGTGCCCAGGGCTCATTTGGCAAGGTTACCCCCCACCCCCACCCCCGCTGCCTTCCCCTCGCAGTTCCCAAGCCTGAAAGACCTCTTTGCCTTCTCAGATACTTCAGCCCACGAAGCCCTTTCTGGCAGGATTAATTCAGAGGACGTGGTGGAAAGAGTTGGAGCCAGGGTGACCTGGGTTTGAATCCTGGCTCTGCCATTTTCTACCTTTAGAAGCTGCCTGAGGCCCCTTTTTTCTGTCGGTAAGAGGGGGTTATAGTGACTACCATGTTGTTGAGTGTTTACAGAAAGTGCTTAGAGTGGAGCCTGAAGGAAGTGCCTCTTGGGACGGGCTATTACATTGTTAATACCCCCAGTTCTCAACCTAAGACCTCCTGGCAAGGCCCGGGTCAGCACACCCCCTCCAGGCAGCCTTCCCAGATCACCTCCCTGATGTCCTTTCCTAGAACTCTATCATGGGACTGTCTCCCCAGAGGACCGGCTCCCTCTCAGTCTCAAATATACACACAGGGTCACCACGTCTTGTGCAGGAACTTCTCTACCCCCTCCAGCACCTTCTCATCCTCCCCACTCAGCTCCAAAGTCACCTCCTCCATGAAGTCCTTCTGGACCCGGGCACAGCTGCCCCCACTGCCCCGTCGCAGCCCCGACATGCTCTGTACACCAGTTCATTTCACTGCTAGTTCTCCTACAAGACTGTAGGACCCTCGAGGATGGGGGACAGCTGAATCCTCCCGGCACCCTCAGAACATTCTCTGTAAATGTCGGCTGAGCAAGTGCGGAACCAGAGGAGGTGCTCAATGAAGGTTTGTTGGATGAATGAATCTAGTCCATTTCACAGATAAGAAGACTGAGGTCCAGGCACCCATAGCTACTGATGGCAGAATGGGGCCTGGAACCCAGGTTTCCTGGCTCTGAGCCTTTTCCAAAACACTCACATGCACACCGTCTAGTTCTGCACTGTTCACTGAGGTAGCCACCAGCCACATGTTTGAGCCCTTGAAATGTGGCGGGTCCGAACTGAGATGTGCTGTAAGTGTAAAATACACACCAGATCTCAAAGACTTAGTGAAAACATCTCATTAATAATTTTTATATTGGTTATATGTTGAAATTATAATACTTTATAATATTAGGTTAAATAAATTCACCTGTTTAAAAAAATTTTTTTTTTTTGTGAGGAAGATCAGCCCTGAGCTAACATCCATGCTAAGCCTCCTCTTTTTGCTGAGGAAGACCAGCTCTGAGCTAACATCTATTGCCCATCCTCCTCCTTTTTATCCCCAAAGCCCCAGTAGATAGTTGTATGTCATAGCTGCACATCCTTCTAGGTGCTGTATGTGGGACGTGGCCTCAGCATGGCTGGACAAGCGGTGCGTCAGTGCGCGCTCGGTTCCGAACCCCGGCCGCCAGCAGCGGAGCGCGCACACTTAACCGCTAAGCCACAGGGCCGGCCCTAAAAAACTTTTTTAATGTGGCTACCTATCGCATAGGAGGCTCGCACTGTATTTCTCTTTGGACACCATCAGGCTCCCCCGTGAAGCTAGGATGTTTTAGGGCAGAGACTGTGTCCCGTTCTCAGCAGTTTTAAGCCCCTGCTATGTCCCAGGCGCTGTGCGGGGCTGGGGATCCCAAACAAGAGCTTGGCTGGGGGACGGACGTGGCCTTAAACTGCGCACAGACTCCCGTCCCGTCCAAGGACGGCAGCGCGTCTGGCATTCGGGGCCAAGGTGGGGGCAGCTCCACCCCTCTGCCCGACCCCCGATCCGCCCCGCGCCCGGTGCCGGGAGGGAGCCCGGCGGGCCCCCGCTGACCAGCGCCCCGGCCCCCGTGGCCCGCGCGGGCCGCGCTCACCCTTCTCCTGGTTGAGCCAGCGGATGCAGCGCCCGTAGCTGTGCGGCTTGAGCAGCAGCTCCTTGAGGAACTGCCACAGGTGGATGGGCTGCCCGGAGCAGGACGAGTCCACCTCGCTGTCGGCCCAGCTGTCCTCGCTGGGCGAGGCTGGGCGGCCAGGGAGGGGAGCGGTGAGTGGGGGCCCCCTGCTTCAGTGGCAGCCCCCCCTCAACTCCAGACCCCGGGCCGGCCCCTCCCTGCCCAGCGCCAGCTCACCACAGAAGTGAATCGTCCCCGGGGAAGTCCTCTCTTTCATCCAGGCCGCTGCGGGACAAGGAGAGAAAGTTGGGGACCCAGGAGAGACCCCATGGGTCCAGGAGGGCGTTGGGTGGGGCTGTGGGGCCACAGAAGCCCTCCTGCGGCTGGAGGTTCCCCTCTGGCTCCCCTCCTCCTGCCAGTCTGGGAAGACAAGCTGTTTACAGAGGTGCTGCCTGGAAGAAAATTGAGGATTTGGGAGCTGGGAGGGGCCATAGAGGCCCTGCACGCAGTCCTTGTCCAGACTGGAGAGCGGAAGGGCCTTGCTCTGTCTCCCTTTTCTCACCTGTGAAGTGGGGCCAGGACCCCCTCACAGGTCCTGCCAGGATCCAGGGTGATGAAGTCTGCACAGTGCCCTCCCACTGCAGAGTTCACCGAGCTCTTCCGTCCCCTCCGGCTCTCCTCCTGGCCCCCTCCCCGTCTCTCCCACCCCCAGACCAGGCAGAGGGGGCAAAGGCAGCCAACGTCTGCCCACATACCACCCGGCTCTCAGCCTGGCACTGTCCACTGCCCTTGCAACCACTGGTCTCTGACTGGGCATATGAGTGGGTCTTGTCCCCTTATTCATCCCAGACCCCTAATGGCAGGGGCAAGCACTGGCATGGATGGCTCTGTGCCGGGCACACTGTGGGTGCCCAGTGAGATTGAGACGATTTAAACATGAAGGGCTTGGCACACAGCCGTTGAAAACAAGGCAGCTGTATAGATACTGATGGGGAACAAGATCCAAGATACACTGTTAAGCGCAGAACAGGGTGATACTCTGATACTATTCATGTTTTAAAAAAGGGTAAAACACACACATATCTAATTGCTTGTATATGCACAGACTTTCCCTGGCAAGGCAGCCAAGAAATGGTCACAGTGGTTGCCTCCAGGGAGGGGACTAGAAGGCTGGGGGTCAGGAGTGGGAGGCAGAGTTACTTCTCATGGTAGACTATTTTTCACTGTGGTCTTTTTTCAATCCTGCACATTTATTACCTCATTACTTCTTTAATAAAAAACAAACAAACAAAATAACAAGAGGACGAAGAGGAAAGGCTTCATGGTATCCACGGTCCCCGTTGGCTCTGAGATCCTGTGTCCTCGACAGTCTAACTTCCCACGTGCTCTTCCCTAAGTTCTGGGGGCTTGACCAGGGCTGGGAGTGGGTCGGGGCTGGTGAGTTCACCCAGGATACAGGCAGGCAGCTGCAACTGGGGCTGGGATTCAGAACGGAGCCCCGACTGAGACCAAGGGGCTTCTTCCCCAGAGGAGAGTAACCTCCTGGCCGACATCATGGCCTAATTGTCCCCATCGGGACCCCTGGCTTGGAGCCTGGGAGGGACCCCACCCACGCCATGTCCCACCTGATTTCCAGATGTCCAGATGGGCGTGCAGCACGTCCCCACCCAGGGGCGAGCGCTGGCGGAACTGCTCCTCCGACATGGCACACAGCTCCTTGCCCCCCAGCTCCTGGAAGGCCTTCCCCACGGGGGGCAGCCGGTACTGGTGCTCCGTCCACAGGAGCCACTTCTGCACGTTGCCAGGGCTCCAGTCCACAGGGTCTAGGCAAGAGACACTCCCTCAGCCCCAGGGGCTGCTTGAGGGCACCACCCCGAATGTGGCCCGCTCTGCTCTGATGGGGCGCCAGTGGGCACTAGTGGTCTGGGACCATGCACTCCTGGGGTGAGGCCAGGCCAGGCCAGACAGGCCTTGAGGGGCCCTGTGGAGGGGGGTACCCAAGAAGAGAGGGGAGTGAGAGGGAGGAGCCAGGGCCCTAAAAACAAACTCAGCTTGGGGTAGGGTAGCCTGGGGCCTCTGTACCCCCCACTCCACCCAGACCTCAAGTCCTCTCAGACCTTTCCAGCCTCTCCAAAGGACCTTTTGGGGAGCCTCAGCCCTGGAGGGGACAGTGACATTAAACCAGAAACACCCGAGCTTCTTTCCCATATGCCTCTTGCCTTCCCCAAACCCCTCAAGGAACCAGAGAAAAACCCAACCAGGAATTAGCCCTCAACGCCCGCCCCCAACTCCCACTGTATTTTACAGATGAGGAAACTGAGGCACAAAGACTTCCATCCCCTTGTCCAACACCCAACAGAGGGCTGGGCGCCTAGTAGCTGCTCAGAGCACGTGCACCGAATGAATGAGTGTCAGGGCACAGGGTGGTCATGGGGCAGCTACAGGCCTCAGGGGCCGGGAGGGGAGTCACTGGCTGGGTCCTAGATGTCTCTCTAGGGAGCTGCTCTGGGGGGAGCCCGGCAGGGCACACGGGTGGGGGCTAGGCTGTGGGCACAGTCACAATGGGACCTCCAAGAGAACTTCGTGATCTAAGCTGGTGCCCCAGCCGGGTGACCTGCAGACCGGGCTGCCCCCACTTAATAAACCCATTTTCCTCTCCAGGGTCAAAGCAATTTGTTTCTGTTCCCATTGTTCAGAGGGCAGGCCCCTCCCCAGGCCAGTGTGGGAGCGGAGGCCCCGTGGGAGAACCTCCCTGGGAGGGCCAGGCCTGGGTATTGGGCACCCGGAGGACTGGGGCATGGGCAGGAGCTGCCTCCAGGGGACACCAGTTGGGACTGCTGGGGGGCAGGGGCTGAGCCCAGATGACTCCGGGGAGGAGGTACTGGGCCTGAGGGATGCCTGAGACCCCTCCTGTGTGAAAGCAGCACAGAGAGTGGGACGTTCAAATGCCAGGATCCGAAGGCCAGGAGGTGAGCCAGGCCTGCCCAAAGCTGGAGAGACGATGGAGGAACAGGGGCTAGAGACCCAGCAGCCCCTTGACCCATGGCATCAGCTCCACAACCACACCTTCTAGGCCCTGGCAGACACACTCACGCCCAGCCTCCTAATGTCCCCTCCGTCATCACCACTGGACCAGTGACACATTTATCTATTTATGATCTGTTTCCCTCACTGTATTGTCAGCTTCACGAATGAAGGGGCTTCTGCGCTGTGTTTACCACTCAATCCCCCGGTGCCAGAACAGGGCCTGGCATATAAAGAAGCTACTGTTTCTCGGGCATCTATCATGTACCAGGTGCCAGCCTAGGAAGTGAGGATGTAGCGTGAATAAAACAAATGAAATCCCCTGCCCTTGGGGTGTGTACATTCCAGGGTGGGAGACAGACAGTAAACAAGATAAATAAATAAAATACACAGCATATCAGATGGTCTGTGCTGTGAGAGAAGGAAAGCAGGCAGGAGGAAAAAGAGGCGGGGGTATAGGCAGCAATGTCAATAGCGGGGGTCAGGGAAGGCCTCATTGAGATGGTGCCATTTGAGTCAAGACCTAAAGGAGGTGAGGGGTGAGCCAGGTTCTAGGGTGAGGGACCAGCAGGTGCAAAGGTCCTGAGGTGTGAGTGTTGTGGAACAGCAGAGACAGGTGTGGCTGGAGCAGAGCGAATGAGGAGAGTGGCGATGAGCCCGAGAGGAAGTGGTGGGCCAGACGGTGGAGAACTCGAATTCACTTCATCCATCACCTACCTGGGGACACTGGGCTGGTGCAGTTGGGGCACAGAGAGGGCTGGAACCTTGCCAGCCCAGGCTCACAGCTGCTGTGTGTCCTGGGCTGATTGTATGTGTAGAAGGACTGGCATCCTGGGGCTGCCTGAGGCTGGGCCAGGCAGCGTCCCCCTCCCCGCGACCTCAGCTCTGCCTGCGCCCGCCTTATGGAGGCGGGCGTGCAGAGGGGCTCACCTGCGGTGATGTTGAGCAGCTTGCAGGCCGTCTCGATGTCCTTGAGCACCTCGCCCACCACCATGGATTGCACCTGCTCCAGGGAGTGCTCCTCCAGGGTCAGCCCGCCCGGCGCCAAGTCCAGGCTGCCCCCGGGGGCCTGGCTGTCGATGACGGGGCACTGCTCAGGCTCCTCAGCCGGCTCGTCCCGGGGGCTGGCCCCGGGGCCCTTGGCGGCCCAGCCACTGTCCTCAGGGTACAGCATGTCAAAGTAGGACAGGTAGAAGGCGGACAGGCCCTGCTCGGGTGTGGCAGGTGGGCTGGGGCTCCAGTCCCGGCTCTCAGGTCCTGCTGCCCCCACGGCCCCCTTCTCCAGGCCTGTCCGCAACACTGTGTCAGGGGGCAGCAGGAGGCGGCTGGGGGCCACGCCGCTCAGGCCCGGGCTAGCGCTGCCCATGCCGCTGCTGCTCGGCCCGGCGTCTGCGTCTGCAGAGATCAAAGAGGAGGGAGAGTCAGATTCTGGCTGCTTCCCTGTCCCCGTGGGGGCTGCTAAGCTGGTTACAGGGATGAGGGGCCCTGTGGGCAGTAGCTGGGCCTGGGAGAGAGTTGGGGCTTCCGGGTCACTGGGCAGCTAGGCCAGGGCTGGGCAGACTGGCCTTCTGGCTGGGAGAGAGTGAGATGGGAGGAGGGTAGGACTGTAAATGGACAGCTCCCTCTCCCCCAAGGGAGCCAGGTTGGCTGGGAGCAGCCAATCTTGACACGTCATGTGCTTCGAACAACCTTCTGGGGTTCTTGACCTCACGCAGTCCTCACAGTGGAAGGCACGATTAGCCCCATTTGGCAGATGAGCAAACTGAGGCCTGGACAAAGAGCCTTTAATGTCCAGCCCTCTGTCTCTCGGCCGGCCCACACCCAGATCCTAGTCCCTGCCATTCTGTGGAGGAAGTTCCTTCTGAGAGCTAATCTAAATCTTTCCTGCTGTAGCAAAGCTTGTTTTCGTTTTTTCTGCCCTTGAAGTGGGTCAGGAAGGGAGAAGGCTACCACCATCTTCACCAGCCAGGTGAAGGAAGAAAGGAGCAAGGGAGGGGTGTGGCAGGGTAGAATCCCTTCACGAGTTGGGGAGGAGGGGCCATGTCCCCCTCCCACAGGGCCATTTGGGGGGTGTGAATAAATTCCCAGAGTCATGCTGCTGAGGTGGCCACTGAGCAACTACTTGCTGGTGTGCTTGGCCCCCGCTCAGGGCTGGGTTCCTGTATGCACCCCACGTGGTCCTCCCCTGAAAAGTGCAGCCCCCAGGCCCCTCCCTGCTCTCAGAGCCCTCTCCTCTCCCCTCACGCCCTGGAGGGACGTGCAGCTGCCCGAGGCGGTGCCCACGTGCTGACCTCCAGGCCCGGCTTTCGGGGTGGGGTGCAGGGTGTAGGGGGGCTGGGGGTGGTGAGAAGGCCCAGGCTCCGGGAACGACAGAGGCCCTCAGCCACTCAGACACCCTCTCCTCCCTGCCATTGGGCTCAACACGAGGACCTGGAGGCCTCCCTTCCCATTGGTCACCCAGGCTCTGCTTTGCCCGGCCTTTTCTCTGAACCCCATATTGGAGTATGTGGTTCAGGTGAGGCGGGGCCCTTGAGAGATGTCCGGATACCAGAATACCGGGGTTTCTGGGATATTTCTGTGATTTGTGGGCCCGAGACTCAAGAATAAATCAGGACAGAGGTGAAGGATTACCAACAAACATACGCCCCCAATAACACAGGGGGCCATTCAGAGAGGAGGGAAGGAGCGCCTGCTCATGTGTGTCCTTTCTCAGGGGTGTTTATATTTGAAAGCAGTGGTTCTCAGAACGTGGCATCTGGACCAGCAGTACCAGCAGCACCTGGAACTTGTTAGGAATGCACATTCTGAGGCTTTCTTCAGAGCTCCTGAGTCAGAAGCTCCGGGGTGGGGTGGGGGCGCCCAGCAATGCGTTTCCGCAGGCCCTCTGGGCGATTGTGAGGCATGGGCAAGTTTGGGAACCCCGGCTTTAATGGCATCAGGCCAGCAAGAGGGAGAGACTTTCATCAAAGGACCACTAGACTCTCTACTGGTGGAATTTCTGGGGCCACACTGGGACAGAGTGGGGGCTCCCTGGAGCATCTCCAGTCACCCCATGGGACTGACCTGCTCAACCTCAGCGTGAGTGGCATTGTCGCTGCAGGTGGGACAGGGAAAGAACTGTTCGGAAGACACCTCCAGCTCCTCTAGGGCTGCAGCTAGCCCGTTCCACACCTTGGTACAACTCAGAAAACGAGACCCTCTCTTTCTGGGTAGCACAGCTCAGTGAATGGAGCCCAGGAGGAATTTCAGCTCCCTCTCATCCCCTCTCTTGCGCTGTCCTCAACCTTCCCCACTTTACATGGCAGCCCTGCATTTTCCTGTGGCGGAGAGAATACCAGAAAAATAGAAAGGTGTTCCCTCTGATTTCAACTCTCTCTTTTAAGGGCTCCTTTAAGTGACAAGGAAGGAAAGGCCAGGGTGGGGTGGGGTGCGCAGGGATGGAAGGGGGGCCGGGGCTGCGGGGGACAGAGGGTAGGCCTGGAATCATTTCAAGTCCTTCTGTGCAAACACACGTGTGTGCTGTGGGCCCGTATTATTTACCCAGGCAGCACCAACAGCTCGCTCTGTCCCTGGGTCCCTACCCTGGCCTGTGCCCACGCCTTACCCCCTAGGTAGCCCCACCCCTGGAGAGCCCCTCTCAACCCCCCACCCCTCCCTCATCACCCCCTGCCTAGCTCCCTCCCCGTCCACGTCCCCAGAGCTCTCAGCCCTGCCACGTTAGGACAGTCTCTGCCAACACCCTGGGCCTTATGCCAGGGAGACAGAAATCTTTCCAAGCAGGAGAACTTGCTTCCTTCGCGGCCTCCTATTGCTGGGCCTCAGCTACAGGTAGGACGGGAGGCAGCTGCTATGTTTCCGGGCACTGTGGCATGAGGGGTCAGTGAGGATGAATGGGCAGGGCAGGTGGCAGTGTTTGTCAGGCTGGGATGTGATGACACAACCCTGACACATTTGTCAAGTCACCTTCACAGCCCTCGCACCTGTCCCCTCCCCAGGCCTTGTTCTCACTCCGATTCTGTGGATGGGGAGGTTCAGCTACAGATAGCTGAGGGACTTGGAGCCAGGGCTTCCAACGCCTGGCACAGGGCTCCTTCACCAGCAGAGAATTCCTGCCTCGTCCTCCACACCTCACATTCCAGCTCCCCAAGTCACCTTGCTCCTAAGTGCCAAGGGACCTGTTCTCAACCAAGGCTTGCTCCCAGCTCCAACACCTCCCTGGTGAGAAATAAGTTAATGATTAACTGTGTGGCAGGAGGAGAGATCTGATTGTCTGCAGGTGGGGAGGTGGGGGGAATGCTCTGACCCCAGCAGCCAGGTCTGGATGGACCTTGGTTTACTGGTCAGGGAGCCAGGGGCTGGTGGGCCCAGTCTGCAACTCCAGCATCTCCTCCAGGACCCAGGGCTGGACTCGGGAGGGAAGGGAGAGCTGCACAGTGAGCGCCTCCTATGCCCAGAGCACCCACGCATGTGACCCCCTTTCCTACCCACAGCCCGGGTGACGTGCACTCGAGAGCCCATTTTACAGATGCGGACAGTGAGGCTCAGAGAGCTTACGCAGCTTGCCTGAGGTCCCCAGCTGACCATGTGTGGGCTCTGCTCATCGTACCATGTTCCCTCTGGGGCTCCTGCTGTGGCCCGTCCCATCTTCCCAGGGTCCTTCCCACCTCCTGATTGGCCAGCTTGATCTTCCAAAGTCCATTCCCGCCTCCCAGCTGCTCACTCCACCCCACTGTCAAGCTCATTTCCCTCTAACACGCTTTCATCGGGCACCCCTGTGCTCAAGAACCTCCCATGGCTCCCCATTGCCTACCCTGCCTGATGTCTATGGCTGGTGCCCACCTCTGAGCCCACCTCCTACCCAGCGCAGATAATCAGAGCTGGAAGGGACTGCATATTATGTGATCGTTTTATAGATAGGAACAACGAAGCTCAGAGCAGGGAAGGGATTCATTCGCTGGTTAGTGGCAAGGTCTGAACCAGAACCAGAGATCCATCAACATGGTGACCATATCCAGGATCTAATGAGGACAGTGTTTCTCCCTCGGCCCTTGTGCTGTGGGCACGACATGGCTATTTTCTCTTGTGTTGTTGTCCCCCTGCCGAAGATGCCCCTTCCTTCTCATCACAGTTCAGCCCAAAGCCCTCCTCCTCCAAGAAGCCCTCCCCAACATCTCCCTCCTCTGACTTCCCAGGTCTCCACATCTGTGCCATGCAATTCAGCCGTGATTACATTCATGGGTGCTTGTCTGTCCATGAGGACACATGTGCCCTGGGAAAAATGAGGCTCAGAGAGTGGCAGGGATGTGCCCCTAGTCACACAGCAGAGCCAGGACCAGACTAGAGGCCTGCTGACCCTTATGGTTCCATAGGGTCCTGAGACAAGCCTGACGTTTGCCAGGTCCAGGTCTCTCAGACGGCAGGCCCAGCTCTCCCAACTGCCTCTGCTGGCCAGGCCCAAGGGGCTGCCCGTCTCCTGAGCGATGCGTCCAGCTCCCAAACCTCGAGCTGATCTTTTCTGGATTAAGCCACGTGTCTGGATTAAGGCTCAGCATGTCCTGGCTCCCTCCCGCCCCAGAGGCTCTGGCTCTGACTCCAGACAAAGAAAGTTTGGTAACAGCTGGTGGAGGCCAAGGCCCAGACACAGAACCAGATGGGCAGGGCAGCGGCCAGAGGGATTAGCCACCTCAGGCCCCTCCTCTCAGCACCTCCATCCCCCCAGGAAGGCAGATCCAGGAGAGAGGGCAGATTTATAGCAGCTGTTTCCTGCCACTGTCCGGCCTGCTCTCACTTACCTCTTGGGGCCAGGAATGTGCCCTGCAGCTCCCCAGCCTCCCAGGTTCTCACTCACACTCATACTGGCACCAGCAAAAGATCCCCTGATACCCCCTGAATCCACAGTCTCAGGGAAGCGGAGTTACGGGGAGGTCTTTACTAAAGTTATGGGGTTGGAGCCTGTCTCCCACATTCTGCTCAGTCCAGGCCCCCAGGGGGATTGTGATTGTCTTCCCCCCAGGGGGATTGTGAGTGGGATAAATGTGCCTGAGCCCCACCTCCATCCTGAGACCCAACCTCAGTCTGCCCAGACCCCAGGCCCTGGCCGCAGACCTCAGTGAGAAGAGCACGGAGGGACAGCGGGTGAGGCAGGGGGTGACAGAGCCCACCACTCAGCCCTGAGTCGGCCTTGCTCCACCAGCGGGAGCAGACCTCCTCTGGCTGCCCCACTGCGGCCCACAGCCCTGGCTGTCAGCCCCTCCCTCCCTCCAGCTAAGGGCCTCCTTTAATGAGTCAGAATCAGGGGGCTGTGGGGGTGCCACTAGGATCTGGCCAGGAGTCAGGCAGAGTAGGCAGGGGCCACATGGGCCTGCCCCCCAGTCAGCTGGTCAGCACCTTGGAGAGAAGCCGGGCCTGCCCAGGCCACAGGGAGGCCCTGACCTGCACTGTGTCTGGCTTCCCTGAACCCTCCCTGCCCCTGGCCAGCCTCCCTCTCTCCTAGACATTCCCCTCTCAGCCTCTGCTCCCCCTCCCGGCCCCTCACTTCTCCTCAGACAGCTCCTGCCCTCCCATGGAACCCCAGCTCCCTTGCCCTAAGAAACTGCTTTTCTAACTAGCTGGACCCAAGAAAAGGGCCCAGCCTCCTCCTTACTGACCACGCTTCACTGCCCAGACGGTCCTTACTGGACAGACCACCCTCTTACCCAGGAAGGGGTCCCCGGCAGGCCTCCCCCAGGCAGTTCCAGCCCCCTCCCAAGCACCCACTGCCCCGGGGCCCCCCAGGGCAGAGAGAAGGGAGGTGGGTCCAGGGGGTGGCTGACGGAGGACTTGCCTGTCTCAGGCTCAGCTTGAGAGTAGGGGAGGTAGGTTTCTTCTAGATCCCTGGGTTTCCCCCAACTTCTCAGATCCCAGACCTGTCCAGCCACTGACCTAACTTTCTCAGGAGCCCTGCTCTCTGGCGGTTCAACTGAGGAGCCAGCTTCTGGGCCCAGGAGCTGGGTGTGTGGGGAGACCTGGGGATGGGGTGAGGCTATGGAGAGATCAGAGGGTGGGTAGGGAGTTGGGGGACAGGGCCAGCGAGCAGGAGGACAGGGCACAGGAAACGAAAGGGTCAGGGGAGCATCAAGGAAATCTGGTCTAGTCTGCTTTGCCCACAGTTCCCAGGGGCAGCCAGAGCCCGAAGGCACATTTATTCCAGCTATGTCTCCCATTCACTCCCACTGCCTGGGTACAGCTGGCATCCACAGCGCCTCACTGACATCGCTTCCAACCCTTTCTGGGACAAGGTGAAGGCCAACTAAATAAATGGCTTCGTTGGGCTCTCCCAGCCCTGGGGCAGCCTGTATTATTCCCACCTGACCGACATGGTGCTGTACCTGCTACAGGCACACGTCCGAGGTGACCAAGCAGGGATTGGAACTCAAGACTGAGCCCCACCCTCTTCTCAGATGGTGCTAATGACTCAGCACCTGCCGACCTCTAGGGTCACTGCTGCTGACCACCCCTTTTGCCTCTGCTCAGGCTGCCCACTGACCCAGCCCCTGAAAATCCCAGCCCCACAGAGGTCGTATTGGTGGACTCAGGTGGCACGGACGCCTGCAGCCTGGAGTACAGGGACCCACCTCAGCCTCGAGCTCACCGCCATCTTTGAGTTTGCTCCAAAGGGGGTGTGTGGTCTGGAAAGAACTCGAGGCCTCAACATCTGGAGATGTGGGTTCATGTCCTGCACTGTTCCCACCGCATGTGAGGCCCTGGGCAGCCAGCCCCTGGTCCCCTCTGGGCCTCAGTCTCCTCCTCTGTTCTCCGAGGGGGTGAGTCATCTCCCAGGGTTTTTCTAGCCCAGACACTGTTTGGATTCTATGACTGCATGACCCCTATCTTCCCCCTCAGCCTGACTTGGAAGGAAGGTGGAGGAGAAACAGAGGTGGACACCAGGGACTCCCCTTGCAAGCAGAGACATAATTCAGGGATGACATTTTGGGCAGAATGAGGGGTGTGGCTACGTCTCCCTCTGCCCACCCTCCTCTGGAGCTGGTGTCCAGAGCCTCTCAAAGACTTGGCCCACCCTTCTGACCAAGCAGGGCCACGGCCAGGCCGCCCCTTACCTCCCAAGTTGCACCTCCCAAGGTTCCCGCCCCAGCAGCATCTCCTCCCCACGTCTTCCAGTCAGCGGAGACTCCCTGCCCAGGCAAGTCCGGCCAGAACCCCAATTTCCAGCCACATCAAGTACAAATCCTGCCTGACTTTCAGGGCTTTCCAGAAACTGCAGATCACTTCTTCATTCAGCCCTTGTGGAGCACGTACTGTGTGGAAATACATTTCATGTCTCAGCACCCCAGTCCAGCTCGACCACCACACCCCGGCCATCTGCATACTCCCCCTGCCCCTCCTCTCTCTAGCACAGTCTCCCCTGGGCCCCACAAACCCTCCTTGAAGGGGCTGGGTCACAGCACCCTCTCTCTTCCCTACCCTCCTCCAGCACCTCATCTGTACCACCCTCCCAGCACTCGCTACACCATAGGGGTGTTGAGGTTTTGTGGGTGTCTCTTCCCCACACTCCAGTCCCAGCTGGGTGGCGGGCCCCTGAAGGTGTGAGAACACGTGAATGTCACTTGGCTCTGCCTGGGGCCCCGTGGTCCATCCTCTCGGCCTTAGTCTCCTCATTGGTGAAATGGGGACTCGTAATGATAATTGTGTCTCTGGGATTTGGCACGACAAGGCAGGACAGTGATGTGGGAAGACTCGACACTCTCCCAAAAGGTGTGTGTACACGTCGGTTACTCTCATCTCTATCCTCCATGTCTCTGCAGCCTCCTCCAGGCCCAGAACAGCGACGGAAAGGCAGAGGCGCTTCATAAACTCCTGCTGGTGAATCTGTAAAGTTTTGACATGTCTGAGGGAGGAAATGTGCCTTGAGCCCCAAGCCTAGGGCCAGGGAGCCCACCTTGGGCTTGGAAAGGGGATTTTAGGACAAGTCAAGACAATCAAACAATACAGAAAATTATAAAATTTTCTGAACTGTTCTGAGAGGCTAAGAACAGAATTGCTTCAAAAAAAGGTTTAGGGGGTGCTGGCCAAGTGGTGTAGTGGTTAAGTTTGCGTGCTCCGCGTCGGCGGCCCGGGGTTCGCACGTTCGGATCCCAGGCGTGGACCTATGCAGTGCTCATCAAGCCATGCTATGGTGGCGTCCCATATACAAAATAGAAGAAGATTGGCACAGATGTTAGCTCAGGACTAATCTTCCTCAGCAAAAAGAGGAAGACTGGCAATGGATGTTAGCTCAGGGACAATCTTCCTCCCACACACACACAAAAAAGGTTTAAATGGGCGAGGATAGGTTATGAGGGGGTTATTGGGACACAACCCCATCCGTGAAGTGTCAACAGAGACATATCGCCCTTCTGTCTTAGAGCCCTGTGTGTGTGGGGGCGGGGGGGATGTGGAAGCTGGAGACAGGAAGAGCTGGATCCCAGTGGCCCTCAAGCCAACTTGCTGCCTCAGGAGCAGAGGGACCTGGGCCCCGCCCCTGTCACCACTCTCAGGTGCTGGGGCCGTAGCCTGGGCGGTCACCCCCAGACCTCTGTCTTCAATCCCACAGCCAGAGGGAGAGGGAAGGGTGCCTGGATTCTGGTGATGCCCACAGAGACCTCATGGCCCCTTTCTCTGGTCCCAGTGGGCTCTGGTCCGTCTGGCCCCCAGCAGAGTCACACTCAGGTCGCAGGCTGAGAGCAGTGGTCCCCTAGTCTGGAGGCCCTGCCCAGCCACTGAGAGGTGGAGAGAAGCATCTGGCAGGCGGCACTTCTCGCCTGGGAACATGCAAATGAGGCAAGAGAAGGAGCCTGCATTAAATGTCAGGAAGAGCCCAAGGCAACTGGGCTTGTGCAAAGTTTGCTTTGGGAAGTGTTGTTCCACCTGACAGGCCACTGGCTTAGCTGGGGGCACAGGGTGGGGTGTGGAATGAGGTGGGGTGGCGATGGGGGCAGGGGGAGGGTCCAGATGGAATTTGAGTCCGGACTCCCTGCTCTGGGCCTGGGGCAAGTGACTCGGCTTCCTCTGAGACTCAGTTGTCCCGTCTGTTAAATGGGCTGTCAAGAGCATGGCTTAAAGGGGTTGTGAAGATTGAGGGAGAGGGTGGATGGAAATTCCTTGTGAATCATGATGAGCTGAGCGTGCATGAAGGTGGCTCTTGGGAGCAGGTGAGGGGATGGCACTGGGAAGAGAGGAAGGAAAGGCAATGTGGCGAGGAATGAGGGGAACAAAGGAAGAAGTGGGGGTGGGGGGGCGGGGGGCGGGGCTGAAGGGCGGAGCCTGCGGGATTGTTGAGGACAGTGGTGAGGGAGGCCTGGGCCTTGCCCTGAGATCTTCCTGCTCTGTAGCCCAGTGCAGGGCAGCTGCTGGCCTCACCCACCCCTCCCTGGCCTCTAGAAGAAGCCAAAGCCAGAGCCACTCACCTCTGCTGAACTCAGCCTAGGGGACAAGCCTAGGAAAGCACACAAATCTTGCAAAGCTGCCAAATCCAGCTGGCCAGCCTGTCTCACCGACTCCTACACAGCCTTCAAAACCGAGCTCCAAGTTGTCTCTTCCATGAAGCCTCTTTTAACAGAAAACGCCACCTTATCTAACCTTCTCACTACACAGACAAGGACCAGCAAGTGCGGGGAGGAAAAGTGACTTACCCGAGGTCACAAGTGTGGGTCTTAACCCATCCCTTCTTGCCCTCCACCCGGAGCGTCTTTGTCCCTACGTCAACCTGAACTGACTTACCCAGGTTACACTCAAGCTGCAGTGTTTCACACAAAATTGTGCTCTAATTGTTTTGGGGCCATTAACTTTATATCTGCAACAACCTCAGTGGTAAAAAGTGGGTTCTCGTGGTTCTTCTACTTACTGCCGGCAGCATAGTTTCTGAGCATCTATTGAGCACCTACTGCATGCTATTCCCTCAGGCCTGGTTGACAGAGAAGCTCTATCTAATTCAGAAGGTTGCATCTGCCGAAGTGTTTTATAATTGGTAACACACAATAAACATGTCCAGGAGGGACTGAGTTTTCAGCTCTGGGGCCCCCCACAGTGCCTGGAGCAGAGGAAATGCTTGTCCACTCACTCTCAGGCTCTCAAAGGGGAGAGTGGTCTCCTGCCCAGAGAGACACCACCTCCTCCACACCCCACCCTCCCTGGGAGCCCTGAGGATGCTCCCTCTCCCCAAATTTCTGTGAGTTTGGGGTGGTAAGACCCCAAGTTGGGAGTCCCTGGCTCTGGCCCTCCCCCAGGTGGGCAGAGGGCGAGCAGGACGGGCCCAGTTGGGCTGGGCCGTGGCCTGGGCCTACCTGTCTGGTGGCGAGTCTCCTGCCCATCCCTGCCCGCCACCTAGAGCCCGGGGCAGCCTGGATGCCTGTTTGCTTTGTTACTCAGCCGAGCAGCTGGTGCTGGGGAGATGCCGCTTTATTGGGGGTGCTGTGAGGCTGTTTACTGGGGAGGTGGGGGCAGGAAGTGAGGCCAAGTCCCAGCCCTGGCCAGGAAAGAGGAGAAAGGCCATGACCGTCATACAGTGGACGGGCCATGGGAGGCTTGTGGCCTGGGCGTGGCTGCTGGGTGGGCCCAGATGGCAGGGTGAGTGAGGGGGTCTGGGGCTGAGGCCTGCTCACTCCCCAACACGCACACAAACACATGTACACACACGCACACACACATGTGCGCTCGTACACACACACACACACACACACACCCCTTGTCTAGCCTCGGGGAGCCCCTGCCATCTAGATCCTTCCACTTTCCACTCTGTCCTCTCTGCCATCCACTTTCTTCTCTCCCCACAGGAAGCACCTGGCAAATCTTAGAAATGAGCACCTTCAAGGACCACCCCCCCAGCCCCATTTCTTTCCTAGTGTGCCCAGACCCCGCCCACAGGCCCTCCACTTCCCTGCATATCCAAGCACCCAGGTGGTTTGCTCCACAGCTCCCCAGACCACCTGGTTCTTGTGCCCACCACTGCCCCGTCCAGCCCCTGGGCTCTGGGCCTGTCCGCTGTACTCCAACACAGACCCCGGCCCTGAGCCTCCAGGCTCTAGCAAGCCCCTGGCTACTTGCGGCCTGGCCCCAGGGAGACCCTTCCTTGGCAGAGCCGCTGCGGCTGGCAGCAGCAGAAAGGCTGCTTGTGTTTCGCTAGCCAAGTAGAACTGGCCTGGTCTCAGGGGCTGAGGCTCTGCATTTGCCGAGCTGCCTTCCCTCAGGCTGTGCTGGCTGGGTGCAGAGTGGAGCCCAGATGTGGGCCACCAAGACATGGGCACCCCATGCCTCCCTAGGCCAAGGGGGCTCATCCAGGCTCTGGTGTCAGCCCAGGGAGGCAGAGCGGGCAGCACGGAGAGGTCAGGGGCTTCTGAGGGTGAAGGACTCAGGTCACAGCTGCCTGGGAGATCATTCGTGTGCCTCCAAGTCCTGCCCTCAGTCGCCCACTGCCCCACAGCTGGCAGGGGAAAGCCCCCATGGCAGGGATCCTTGTGCCCCCAACATACTCACCTGTTAGCTGCCTTGTGCCCAAGGAGTCGTCTGCTGCAGTGCCAGCCTTGGGGACCAGGAGGAGGCGTGGGCAGTTGGGGCCACTGCTGGGTTTCAGCCAGGCATCTGAGGGGCCAGTGGGACCAGAGGCCAGCAGGGCTGGGGGCAGAGGTGGCACTCGGGTGGGCCGCCGGGGGCCTGGCCACCCTTGAGGGGTGGCCCTCTTAGGTCTCAGGGCTGTGTGCCCTGAGGGAGCCTTTGGCCCCCGGCCCAGGGCCACCTGCTGGCACCGTGGCAGGACCCAGCCAGAGGGACTAACAGGGGGGGCCACGGTGGGCTCAGGGCACCGGGTCTGTGGGGCAGTGTGGACACAGGCGGAGTGCAGGAATGTGCTGGGAGGAAGTCAGGCAGCCTGAGATGAAGAGTTGGCCTGGGCCTGATTTCCCATTATAAGTAATCCTTCCTTATTTACCTGAACAAATACGCTCCCTGCTTACCTCAGACCGCAGGCGGGCTCCCGGTTAACCCTTGCAGGCCTTCCCCTCCTTGCTGGGGGACCTACACCCTGGCAGCCAAGGATCTCACTCATTCATTCATTCATCCATTAACTCATTCATTCACTCATTAACTCACTCACTTACCCGTTCATTAGTTTATGCATAGCTACCGAGCTCATATTATGTGCGGGGCACTGGGGATACATCGAGGGGGACCCAGGCCGGGGCACTAAGAGGGATCAGCTGAGAGCAGGGAACAGACAAGCAAACAGCAGTGGAAATTCAGTGTCACTCACACTCCAGTGCAGGGCTACGGGAGCACTGAGGCAAGGGAAGTCAGCGAGGGCTTCCTGAAGGAAGTGCTGTCTGGCTTCCAGGCCAGGGATGGAGGGAACCCTGGGGAAAGGGACCTGAGGCTCATGGGCCCACCCACCCCACATGGCAGCCATGCTGTCTGTGCCCCACAGGGCCTGGCATAGGGCCATCACACAGCGGTTCTCAGGAAAGATTGGTAGCTCGCTTTCCCAGGCCTAGAGTGGGGGTTCGGCCAGCAGCAGCTTTCTCTCCCACAGTCCCTGAAGGGTGGAGACCACATCCGGGCACCCACTACCAGGGCTCTTCCACCCCCATGAATCCAAGGAGGGCCACGCAGTCAAGCCCTCAGCTTCCTCCTCGTCCTGCCAGGTGGGTTGAGGGCTGTCCCCGGAGGGCAGGGGCTGGCTCTTCCTTTCTCTGGATCACTCTGGAAGGGCACCAAGCACCTGGTACCTGCCTCTGTCAGATGAGGGCATTCTAGATAATGTGTATTGTTATTTTCTAATTTCAGTAGGAATTGTATGACCGCCCACAGCGTGAGTATTCTGGGGATTCAGGAAGATTCCAAGGCCTACAGAACTAGCCCCTCACCTTAACTGATGCCAGAATTCTCCAACATATGGTTGCACTTTTCCCCCTGGAGAGCCCTCTTCTTCGCTGTTGTCATGGGCACCTCGGTGAGGATGAGTTGTCAGAGTCGTTCCCCAGAGAAGGCTGAGATAGGACAGGATGGAGGTTGGGGGAGGTAACACAAAGTCCTAAAATGGCTACAGCCAGCCATCCTAGCCCTCCAGGGTCAATAAAAAGAAAGACCCCCAACATTCCCATGGAGGACCTCCTCCAGGATGCCTTTCTATACCCTGCTCCCCTGCCCAGCAGCCAGCCCTCCTCCCCACTCTCAGGAAGCCTGTGCTTATATCTGATGCAGTCACAATAACAGCCGCTGCTCAGTGAGCACCTACTGTATGCCAGGCACTGTTCAGTGCTCATGAGATGCTAGGGTATTAATCATAGTATGAGTACTACAACATGGGTAAGTACAAGGAGTACTCAATAAATGCTCATGGAATGGAAGGGGTGTCATACATAGTTACCCCCAAGGTCCATTCCCCCCTTTTCTCAGTAAAAAATCCCCTAATTTTTAGCTGGGAACTCAGCTACCTGGAATTAAGACTATCCCAGACCCCCTTGCAGCTAGATGTGACTATGTGACCGAGTAAAAGTGTCATGTGTCAATTTCCAGGAATCTTTCTTAAAAGTAAACTGGAAGGTACCATTTGCCCTCTTCTTCTTTATCTTTCCTCCACCTTGCTGCCTGGAATGAAGCTGTAATGGCTGGAATTTTGGCTGCCATCTTGGACCATGAGGACAAGAGAGTGGAGCAGCTGGAAGGAGCCTAGGTCTCTGAGGAGTGCATAAAATCCCCATACTGGCTTTGGACTGCCTACCTCAGGACTTTTATGAGAGAAACAGACGTTTTGCTTTTGTTAACTGGGGTCTTTATTATTCAAAGCCAAGCCTGGTCCTAGCCAAGATAGACCAGAAGACAGACAGACAGATGAAGACAGAACACTCTTGTAGTCAGAGAAGATATCTCACTGCTGGGTGGCTTTGGGAAGGGGCCTGGTCATACTACAAAAAACCTTGACCTTGGGAAGTCTACTCCTTGAAGGCTGGGTACAGCCTTGCTCTGGGCCCAAGGGAGCATTTCATAGGTGTCTCCAGGGATGGGTGGGTCTTAATGGACGGATCAGGCTAAGCCGTGCAGAGTGTGGACAGTGATTCTACCTGCCCAAGCCTGGAGCAGGGAATCAAAGAGCCTGGAGCCTCTGGAAGCTGGAAAGGTCCAGGAGGCAGCAAGGAGAGGACTCCCCATCTGCTCAGCTCGCGCTTAGCACTAGACTACAGTGCTAAGAGGCTGTTTGGGATGGACATTAGTGGCGGGCTCAAGGCAGGTTTGGTGCCCACCCTGGGGCAACTGTGGTGGGCTCCAGGGGAAGAGAAGGCCAATTAGGACCCATCCTTAACCCATGAAGGGACCCCGGGATGCAGACACCCCTCAACACCTTGATCCATCCAGCATAGTGCTGTGGCACCAGCTCAGCATTTGACCCAAATACATGTCTTGGTTCTGTCACCTTCCAGCTTGGTGACTTTGGCCAAGTGTCTGAAACCTGCTGGACAACCCCCCCCCCACCATCCCCAGAGAACTCTCAGAGCCCTTGTGAGGAGGGAGATAATGTTGGTGAAAGTGCTCTGTGAACCCAGACGGCCTGTCCCAAAGCCTCGCTAGCCACCAACCACACACCCCATGTCTGACACATGACATCTTACTCCCCACAGCAGCCCTTCCACATAGATATTACTAGGCCCATTTTTCAGGTGAAGAAACTGAGGCCCGAATGTTTAAAATATCTTGCCCAAGGTCATAGCTGGGAAGCAGATTCAAACTCAAATCTGCAGTCTCCTTGATCACGCTGTGCCTGAGGGGACCCTGTTAGTTCCCCCGCCCCCTCAGGGTCAAGTCCCAGGTCCCTGGCATGGGTCACTGGCTCCACCAGACCTTCTGCCTCCTGCCCACAGCTGCCCCGGGCTGGTCTCCTCTTCAACCCCCCTCTGGCCAGCTCCCATCGAGTGAAATGTGCCCCCCACTGCCCCATTCTCCCCATCCAGACCCCACCCATCTGTTGTGGGCGATGCCTGCCCCATAGCCACCCCGGCACACCACCCACGCTGGCCCCGCGTGACTCTATCCTGGAACTTTTTTCTGACCTACTGAGATAACATATTCTCTCTTGCCACTGGGGTTTCTGAGCTCGAGAGTGTAAGCTGGGAGCTGCCAGCCTCGGGGAGAGTGTGCCGCCACAGCGCAGAGGAGAAGGACCCTCCTGACACCGCCGTGTGAACACCTGGAGGAACCGGTCGCTTCCTTCTTCTGTTGTTCACAGGGGTCTGAGTTGAGTTTCTTCTACTTGAGCCCTCTCCTCAAGAGCCCTCTCCTCCAGAACGCTGTCCCGCGGCCGCTCCAGCCCGGGCAGGCCTCACACGGCACAGTGCTTTGTGTTCCGGTTGTTTCCCAGCATTTCTTCTCCCCAGGATTCCAACTCCTTGAGCGCAGGGCCCCTGGAGCAGTGGCAGCATCAGACCCAACGCGCAGATTAGGGTTTCTGGAGCAGCTGGCCTGCGCGCCCCTCCCCCGTGCGTCCTCTCCCACCAGAGCCCATCAGAGTGAAGAGCATGGGGCAGGGCCTGGGGCTCGGTTTCCGTGCTGCCATTTCCTAGTGGTGTGCTCATCTCAGGCCCCTCTGAGCCTCCCTCACCTCCCCGGAAATGGAAATAATACTCGCCCTGCTGCCCCGTGGGGTAGGACGTTGTGAGGAGTGGACATCACTGACAGAAGTGGCTGTACTTTGGAAAGGGCAGTCTGTCTCTGCTGGTCAGTTGGTCAGATTGCGGCCTTCCTATCTTCCCTTCTGCCCCCATCTCCCTGCACCCCCACCCTCCTACTTGGGTCCTGCCCTGCTAGGAGCTGCAGCCTGGGGGTGACGGCAGGGACAAGGCTGGGACCCATGCCAGCCACAGAGAGACGAGCCTGCCAGTAGGTTCTTGCCTGCCCCCTGCCCCCTTGACACAGGGCTCTGTTTTCATCCCAGGCTCCAGCTATGAGAAGGTGGGAACAGCAGCAGGGAGGGCTCCCCTGTTGACGTGTGAAGAGCCTGGGGCTGCTCACCCAAATGGGACTGTGGGGCAGGATGTGCAGGAAGCCTGGTTTGTGGGACTCAGAGACCATGCAGCCCTTGTGGTGCGGAGGGAGACCCTGAGACCAGAGAGGCTGGGGAACCGGGCTGGGATCTGAATGCAGACCCCGAACCGTGCTCACATGTGGCACGTGCTAGCTCATCTAATCCTACTAAGTCCAGCACCTGAGGGGTTCGCTGACCTTCTCACTCACGGACGAGGAACAGAGGCTCCTAGAGCTTCCCGAGAGTCAGGCTAGAAAGTGGCAGAGGCGGGATTCGGGCTGGCTCTGTTGGAGTCCTCTTTCCAGGACACCACGCTGCAGCTAGATGGGGGACAAGGGGACCAGGAACAGCCTAGGGGGTGGCAGTTGGGTCCTCAGGGGCCACATAACTAGGCATTTCCATCAACTGGAGTATGCAGAGCCCACTTGGGCCCAGGGTGGCCCTTGGTGCCCCCGGGCCCTGACACATTGCTCTGCACAGGCCACCGTGCACTTGGAGTGCCTACTCTGTGCCAGGCCCTGCACGAGGACCAGGGAAGTAGTGACCAGGCACAGTCTCGCCTGGGAGTTCGTGGCCTGGTGGCCACAGCCGCTCAGTGTCTCTCTGCCTTAGAGGGCACAGATGACCCCCAGCATCCTTCCCAAGGCTGGCCATGTGTGGGCTTACTGGTTTCATGAACACCTACTGTATGCATAAGCCTCTCCATTCTAGGAGAAGCTGACAGGTGGGAGATGCCAAAGGCCGCCCAGCTCGGGGCCTTGTTCCCCAGGCCCTGGACGTCCTCACCAATGCCATCTTCTGTCTGTCCCCACAGTGACCCCTCAGAGAGACCCCAAGCACCAGAGGGGGCCTGAGCAGATGGGCCTATGTCCAAGGCCTGGCTGTACCCCACCCACACACCCTTCTCTGTAGCCTCACCCACCCACGCCCATTGCCATTCACACCTGGGACACCACCTGAGGAGGCCTCACCCCACCACAGGGCCCCAGCACAGCCCTTAGGGTCCCTGGAGTTTCCCTGTGGATCGAGCCAGGCAGGGATCCTGCCTGAGACGGGCTCCAAGCCTGGGGAACCCTGCAGGCCTGGAGGCAGACAGGACACACACAAAACATCCTCCCTACCCTGCAGATCCCTGCGATGGTGGAGCAGGGTGGTGTCCCTGGCCTGGTCTCTGCTACACGAACCCACTCACTCCACAAACACGCGCTGAAGGCCTCCTGTGGGCCATGCTCCCGGGATTAGCAGTGACCCTCGCTGGGTATACATTCTAGAGGAAAAAGACAGTCAACAGTAAAAGTAATAAACGAGTAAATTATATAGTACACTAAAAGACGATGAGCACCATGAAAAGGAGGACGTCAGAAGTGCTGGGTGGGGCGTGCAGAACAGCGTCAAATATGGTGGTCGAGGCCAATCTCCTTGAGAAGGTAGGATTTGAATGAAAGCATGAAGGAGGTGAAGCCATGAGCCCTGCAGTTATCTGGAGTGTTCCAGGTAGAGGCAAAGCTTGAGCAAAGGCCGTGAGGTGGCTCATGCTTGCAGAGTGTCCAGGAGGCCAGGGTGGCTGGAGCGGGGGCGGTGTGTGGAGGGGGATGAGGCCAGGGAGGCGGTGTAGAGCCGACTCCAGGGCCTTGAAGCCGCGGCCCCTCATTTCTCCAGCCTTCCCTGCCAAGTGCCTCACTTGTCTGGTGCACTGTGAGCCAGATGTCATGCCGATTGCTTCACAGAAGTTAACTCATGTAATTGTCTTTACAGCCCATAGAGATGGCACCCCTATCCGTAGTGTCCCTATTTTAACCTCAGTGAGGAAACTGAGGCATGGAGAGGGTGGTAGCTTCTGTGTGAGGCGTGAAGCCAAGATCCGAAGCAACCCCCTCCCTGCTCAGTGCGTCAGCCATCCCTCCCGGCCCGCTCCAGAGCGCCAGGTGCACCCCCGGCCCGGCCGTCGTGGGGGGTGGAGGTGGAGGGGCTGCGTCACTGCCCACACCCGAGAGCTGGACGCTGCCTTTCCCCCCATTAGTGCAGAGCCAGCAGGGCCTGACAAAACCGCAGGCCCAGATAAGAGCACAATCGGAACCTGTTTTGCTCGCAGGCCGGCTGGGGGGCTGGGCCGCGGGGCGATGGGAAGTGCGCGGGGCCACTGGCAGCCCTTGGGCCCTGCTATCAGCGGCTCTGCCCACCCCCTGCCCATTAGCCCCTTTGAAATTTACCCACCTTATCAGGGGCGAGCTTTCTGGGGGAGGGCTGGTATGCCTTCGTGTCCAGCTGCGGAAGGCGGCCTTCCGCCTGGCTCGGCCTCTGCCCAGAGGAGACAATGTAGGGGGACGCGTGCTGGGAAAGAGACACCGAAGGGGGGCCCTGCCTCTCACACACACAGACCTGGGCTGCTGGTTGGCACCTCCCAGGCCAAGTGATTGCCCTGCCCCAGCGCTGGCCCTCCCTGCCCTCCACACTGCCCCCTCGAACTGAGCCTGCAGCCCGCAGCCCCCTCACCCCTCCATCCAGACTCCTCTCGCCAGCACTCCTGCTCAGCCTCCCTCCCCTCCCCCCGGCCCCTGGCCGGCTTCCCTCAGCAGCCAGGCCCATGACACGCCTGCACCCCCGTCACACCCTCTGCAAATGTTGATTGCGCACCTACTACATGCTGTGGGCACAGCAGTGAGCAGGACAGACCCAGCCCCGCTCTCCCACGGAGCGGACACTGTTGTGCTGGGGGCAGAGGAGAAATAAACACAAATAGGTAGCAGCAGATGTCAGAAGGCGGTGACTGCTGCTCTGGGGCACAGGTGCAGCAGGGACGCAGGACAGGGGTGTTGGGGCAATCTGGAGTGTGTGAGGGGCGAGGGGTCAGAGACAGCCTGCCTGAGAAGGTGATGTCTGAATCAAGACCCGAAGGGCTCTAACTCTCTCTCTCTGTGGGGTTAGACGCACAAACACAGAAGGGCAGAGCCAAGAGGAGGATAGAGATCAACCAGTCTTACAAGCTCCCTTTTTACCGAGGCTCAGAGAGGGCAGTGAAGTGCCCAAGGTCACACAGGACAACGGCAGCAGAGCCAAGCAGGAGTTAGAGCCCAGCCAGGATCCTTCCCCTCCATTCCTGCTGCCCCCAGCCTGGGGCACGGCCAGGGCCCTGGGCAGGACAGTCTGGGGGGTGGGCTGAGCCTAAGAGTGCAGATGCTTACAGCCATTTGACGGCCCTTTGCAGCCAAGGGGCCCGCTAGGTCTTGTTTGAGGCTAAGGGTTGGGGCTCAGACCCTGGTTGGATGACTACGGGGTGCATGTGGATGGCATTGTGACGCTGGGAGCTCCGCCCTCAGTGCGCCCGCTCAGTGTCGTGGTCCCCTGGCTCCCTCGCCTACCTGTCTGTGTTCTCCGTCTGCCCCTGGAGGTCCAGGTCCACCAATGGCCTGACCTCAAGGGCATGTTCTTCTAGAAGCCCCTTTCTACTCCCGACCCCCTTACTCCCAACACAGGCCTGCTCTCCTGTGAAGGGGCCAGTGGCCTGGAAGGGAGGAGTGGGCAGCCGCAGCAGCCATGGGCAGGTGGCAGTGGAGTCACAGGGCCGGGCTGGGCAGATCCTGGGGTCTGACTCATGCCCGGTGGGCTCTGAGGAGACGGATGAGCAAGTGGATGCTGAAGGGAGCTCAGGCTAGTGGGCCGCCAGGCAGGCCACCCCCTTGGAGTCCTGGGCTGTGGGGGATGGTGTCAGAGGCCCTCAGGACACTGTTTCTATGAGCTGGAGAAGCCCGAGGCGGCTGGGCTGCTGGAGAAGAGCACTGAGTCTGGAAACCGAGTTCAAATCCCAGCTCTGCTGCATCCTCACTGCGTGACCCTGGGCAAGTCACTTCCCCTCTCAGCCTCAGTTTCCCTCCTCAGTAAAAGAGCAACAAGGATTCCTTCTTCAAGGGATGTTGTAAGGAGCAAACGAGAGGGAGTGCAATGCCTGGCACACAGCCAGGCTGTCAGCAGTGGGTTCTCCCTGCGGGACCCCTGTCTCGCTCCTCTAGATGTGGCCAGAGTTTAGAGAGCACTCAGCATGGGCCAAGCCCCTTAGAGGCTTTTTTAAAGGACCCCTGTTAATCAGATTAGTCATAATCCTGGGTTTATGACACACACCCACCATGAGTCCATGCACAGCCCTCTCTTAATTTTTAATAATATAATGAATATTGTGAACCCACTGCCAATCCAGGACCAATGTTACATGTATTAACTCACTTATTCTTCACATCAGTCCCATAGCTTTTGTTCTAAATTGTCCCCAATTTACAGATGAGAAAATTGAGGCACAGTTGAGGGTTCGGGCATCCTCTCCACTGAAGGATGCTGGAGATGCACCAGGTACGTTCTTCCTCTGACATCCTGTTCTGGGCTCCAGAGCCCTGGACAGTGATGTCCTCACATGACCCCCACCCCACCCTTGCCATGTCCTGTAGCTCAGCTGAGGGGATTACGACCACAGGCTCAGCCCCCTCCCCCCGCAGGGCCCCATCTTCCACAGCTCTGACACCTAGGGGAGCCTCTGGGAGCAGCCTGCCTGGCCCTGCACTCCCTGCCTGCCCGGGCCTCCCACAGCCCCCTCTCGACCCCACCCAGTACTCCTCCCAGCCCAGCTCACTGACAAGAGCCTGGGGCTCCTAATCACTCTCCTAGCCTCCTTCCGGGGGGTGCCCAAGAATAAATGAAAGAAATTAATAAGTGAATGAATGAGGATGCTAGAAGGGGAAAAGAGACATTAAAAGAAAAAAATACAGAGCATTTCTGAGAGCTGGGGGGTGGGGAGGGGTTGGGGGAGGGCAAGGTGGGACTTAGTGTTGAAAGATGCCCCTTTACCAGCTGCCACACTCAGGGAGCCCCTGTGCCCCTTTGTGTGGATCTGACCCTCAGATCCTACTGCCCGGGCCCTGACCCTGAGTCCTGCCCCCTCCCCCATGGTGACTTATCAGATCCAGTGGCAGCCACAGAGTTCCCAGAACCATCCTAAGCCGATACAGCTAAAGTTGCTTCAGGGGCCTAGACTGTGGGCGGGACGCTCCTGCCGGGCAGCAGCACCACCAGCCAGGAAGTGCTCGGTGCCCTCACCTGCTGCCGGGAATGGCCAGCTCCTGACGTAGGGCTGGGGAGGGTTTGGGGTCTGGGGCAGAGTCAGGGTTAGGCTAAGATTGGGAGGTCCTGGGGTGTCCAGATGCAATGCCCGGGGAAGCCACTGTCTTCCCCACACATGTGGGTCTTGACCTGTATGGGGGAGCTGGTCACTCTTGAGAACCTACTAAAAGCTATAGATCCCCCACTCAGAATACACACACACACACACATAATTACAGGGGCTCACAGACACCCCAAAACCCTCCATGAACCCCAGATTAAGAGTCCCTGTCCTGGATCCTGGGTAATGTGTGGGAAGGACTGTCTGATTCACCTCCAGCTAACAGCAAAACATCTGGCATGCAGTAGGTGCTTAATATGTGCATATTTCCACAGATCAACAGATATAGACTTGTTGGATGAAGTAAAGGGCAGCTGGGGCTGGGCTGTGCGTTGGATCCGAGAGTCCGAGTTGGGAAGGGAATAGAGGGTGAGGCAGGGGCTGTCACTCTGCAGCTCACAGTCCCCCACAGCTCCCCATTGTCCTCAGGGCAAGTGCAAGGGGATTGTGGGGCATAGGAGGCCGTGTGTGACCCTGCCCCAGTCGCCCATTTTGCTTCAGCTCACAACCGCAGGTGCTGGTTCAGCTCTAGGAGCTGCTAGAAGCTCTCCCCAAATTTACTTATTCCAACATTTACTGAACTTCGACTGCATGTCACCCTGTTCTAGACACTGGGGACACAGGGGTGAACAAAACAGGCCCTGCCCTCATGGGGCTGACAGTGGCTCTTGCTTTTAGATTTTTCTACATGCCCTTGTACTTCACCTTCAGAATCCAGCATGGGCGTCGTCTCCTCTAAGAAGCCCTCCCTGACCCTGCCATTCCCGGACCCTGGGATCACAGCATGGATCCCACCTTATCAAACAGTCCATCTTGTTGTCTGTCTCCTGCTCTGGGCTGGGGGTGCAGAGTCGGGGGCTTTGTCTTATTTGCTTGGCACCCTTGGACTCCAGTGCAGTGCCTGGCAAACAGCTGTGCACGGAATAAAGGGATGGATGGATGGATGGGTGGAATGTGTTGGGGCTGGGGGTACCAACCAGGAAGTGGGAGGGGAATGGGGGCTGGGGCTGAGGTATGTCTGGGAATGTCTCTGGGAGGGCAGAGGGTGTGGGGAGGGTGCAGGGACCGGTTCCCTCCTCCTGACTCCGGTGCGAGACCTGAGTGCCCTGGACAACAATGGCCGCAGGCTTGTGGGAAGAAGGAGGGTCAGGGGAGGGGTGACGATGAATAGGACTTGCTTCCTGGTCTGGGGTTTCCAGCCGCTCCCACCCCACCCTGGGGCTCCAGTCAGAGGCACCCCTCCCCTGAAGTGACTCAAGCTCTGTCAAGTGGAGAGGGCTGCAGGGGACGTGGGCATACAGACCACCTGCGTCGGGCCCTGGGCGTGGGAAACACGGAGCTCCTACCTCCTTGGGTTGTGACCTCTGTGTCATCAGCTCCAGGAGGGGCTGAGACATTGCCTGTCCTGTGCTCAGACCTCAAGACAGGCTCAGAGAGAATAAGGGGTCTGCCCGAGGTCACACAGCTGTGGTGACACTCATGGCCTCTGCCGTCTTCATTCTCAGGCAGGGCCTGCCCAGCTCTGCCAAGCCAAGGAGGAGGCCTCTCTGCGGGTCCTCCCTCCTGATGGAGGGGGCAAGCCAGGCCTGCCTCTGAGGGTCCCACCCACATCGGAGATGAGCAGGGGCCTGACCCACCTGCCCATCCCTGGCGCACCAGTGGGCAGCGGGAACAGGACAGAGGGTTGGTGGGAGGAAGTCCATCAGCTTCCCAGTGTCTCGATCCTGTGACCGCCTCCCCACCTCCTTCACCACTAAGGCTGCCCCTCTCCTTTGGCCGCCCTCCTTGAGGAGGGGAAAGGAGAGAGGGAAAACAGAGGCCAGGGAGGGGAGATGTCATCAGGTGTGTGGGGACTGTAAAAGCAGGAGAGGGGTGTGAAGCCAGTGTGCCTCCACTCCCGAGAACTATGGATCTCAGAGCTGGAAGCTCCAGCTGAACTAGTCAAATGATTCATTTTACAGGGATGAAGCAAAGGCCCAGAGAGGAAAGGGACTTTCTCAAGGTCACACAGCACTATAACTGCTGAGCTTATGGAGTGTTTTCTCTGTATAAGGCACTCTTTTACGCACTTTACACATATTAACTCCTTAATCCTTCCAGCAACCCTATGAGGCAGGTGCACTATTATAATCCCTATTTTACAGATGGAGAAATTGAGTCACAGATGGAGGTTAAGGAAGATGAGGCACAGAGAGGTTAAGGAAGTTGCCTGAGGTCACACAGCTTGTGAGTGGCAGAGCTAATCTGTGAGCCCAGGCAGCCTGGCTCCAGGGCCTCGTGCATAATCTCAAGTTTTGTTACCCCTTGCTATAGTTACCAAGTAGGAATCTTGGTCCCTCCTTGGCTTCTGCCTGCTGTGTGGCTTCAGTTCAGTCTCTCATTGTCTCTGTGCCTTTATACTAATAAATATAATAATAATATTACTATTTGCACTTACTGGAGCCTTTCTATGGTATAGGTACTGTGAACAAAGGCCTTTTCGACATAATGCCATTTAATTCTCATAATAACCCTATGGGGTAGGTATCATAACCTTCACGTGCAGATGAGGAAACTGAGGCCCAGAGAAGTTAATTAAATTGCCCAGGGACACACAGGTAATAACAAACAGCCAGGATGCAAAGCTAGCCATGCCCAAGCTCTGATCACGACTCTGTCCTGCCTGTACATGGGCCGGGATGGATGAGGGGTCAGAGTCAGTCAGTCCCAGGAAGGTCGTTCTGTCCAGCCCCTCCCTCCACCTTTGGAGGCCTCTTGTCATGTGCACCCTTCACTGGACCAGCAGCCTGGTGGCCCCCAGGAACTGCCCTACCCCCTGCCGATGACCCTTGCCCCTTTCTGCCACCTGACGCTGCTCCTGCGTCATGTCGGGGAAGCCAGGATCCCCGCGCCCAGTCTGGGACACACTTGGCAGCAGCTGCAGGAAGCAGGACCCGCCCAGCATCTCGGGTGTCACTCACAAGCCCTCACCCTGCAGCCGGTCACCCCCTCTCCCCCACTCCCTTACTCACAGTCATCCACCACTTCTTCATTCAGCCCCACGTGTGCCTGGCCGAGGCCCTGCCCTCGGCTGGGGAGCTGAGACCAGCTGCCCGTGTGAACAGGACAGGCAGACAAGGAAGGACCAGGAGCAGGAAGCGGGGGTGGTCTCGGGGGTCTGAGAGGCCGGGAAGGCATCATGGCAGAAGCCGTCAGAGCCGGGACTTGAGGGACAGGCCAGGACTTGGTGAGGTGTGAGGGGGGAAGGGAACAAACACGTGCAGAGCTTTCCGAGGTGGCGCCGTGCTTGGCATTTCTCACATGTGAGGCATACATATGAGTGGGGCGAGGGTGACAACTTATGTGACCTCAGTTGTGTCCCCTCCCTGGGCCTCAGTGCAGACCTCTTGAGTTGAGGCGAGGATTAACCTCTGACACGCGTAAAGCAAGTGCTGGGGGTGGGGGGGCTGATCACCCGGGGGTCCTCACAACAACCCTGTGCAGAGTTCTGTTCTTCCCCCCATTTCAGAGACAGGCAAACTGAGGCAGGGCAGGGGTGAGGCGACCTGCCCATTGCTGGGCAGTGGCAGAGCTGCCACTGAGCAGGCCCTGCCACTAGAGCGAGGGCCTGCCTAACCAGGCATCCCAGAGCATTTGAGGCAGGAGTGGGTTGGAAGTCCAGGGGCCAGAGAAGAGCTGAGGCTGGAGACCCTCTCTTTGTACCCCTAAAGGTGGGCGGGCCAAGGGCCTGGAACAAGGGACTCAAGACCCGGCTCTAGCCCCAGCCCTGCCTCTGACTTGCTGTGCAACCTCCACAATTTCCTTTCCCTCTCTGGGCCTGAGCCTGGTCTCCTGAAAGCTGAGAGGTTGGATTAGACAGTCTATCATTAGGTCCCTCGTGGGCCCTCTCAGTACATGCTCACAGCCCTCTCAGTGTGGGGAGAGACCTGCCTCTGCCCCTCACTGAATTTACTCTCCATCACCATTCCCAACAACACTATCACATTGATTGGGCAGGCTCTTTTCATATGCTGCCTCATTTCATCTCCACACACCCTTGAGGAAGCTCTCATTTCCAGTTTACAGATGAGGAAACTGGGACCCAGAGAAGGTAGGAGGGCGGCCAAGGCCCCACAGAGAGTAGGTAAGTGGGTAGAATGAGAAGCCAAAATCTTCATGCCCCTGCCTCTCCTCGCAGGGTAGATGGTCACCTGGCCCAGTGGAGACCACAACTGGCTTGTCCTCCAGCCTAACAGACTTGGCGGAGGTTTCAGGACGGGGTGCCTTCACTGGGCCTGCCTGGTGGCCACCCACCGCCTGGGGCTGCTCAGGCCTCGGCTGGGATCCTGGGGGCACCATCTTTGCACGGTTCAGCGTTTCACAGGCAGGGGCTGGCAGCGTGCACCACGGTGAGTGGCAGCTACCATTCCCCTGTGCTGCTCCACCAGCGAGCTTCCCTGGGTGCCGCCATGCAGCACAAGCCCTGCCCTCTGGGAGGTTCTGCCTCACTAGGCGGACAAGAAGAATAACAGTAAGACCATGCACAGTGCCTGGCAGTTCTCAGCATTGTACACGTTTAAACTGTTAAATCCGCCCAACTACCCTAGGAGGCGGGCACTACTATTATCAACCCCATTTTACAGACGAGAAAACTGAGGCTGAGGAGAGGTTACATCACCTCCCGGGTACACACGGCTAGCAGGCACAGAGTGAGGGCTTGAACCCTGGCAGCTTGGCCCGATGGCGCTCTACTGCCGCCCAACACACATGAAACGAAGGACAATAGCTCACAGGCAATCTGTAATTAAGACTTGAACTGCACAGGACAGACTCTGTGCCCAAGGGAAGCTGAGCGGGAGGGAGATCAAAGTTCCAGAGGAGAAAGCCCGAGTCCTGGTGACCCAAGTGTGGGAAGGGGTGGTCAGGGTTGAGGCACAGGTCTCCTGGAAAAGGCATTTGATCCCTTCGAGATACTGAGTCCCCACCTCACAGGTTACAGGCACTTCACCTCCTTACCCCCACACCAACCTGCCCCTCCCATTGCACAGATGGGATAACTGAGGCCCGAGCTCCGTCCAGCAGGGCCCTCTGAGAAGAAGGGTGGGGATATCAGGCTGAGGGGATGAGTTCCTGGGGGCCCAGGAGGAGATGTGGGCCCTGCTTGCCTGGCCCGGGACCTCAGCTCTCCAGGTTTCCTGTCCCATCACCCGTCCTCCTCCCCCATCCCCTCTCCCCCCACACAGTAGGGGCCAGCCAGATGAGAGGCCAGCAGGCTGCCCTTCACCTGAGGCCTCCTAAAACATCCTTTAGTCCTCACAGCCAGCCCAGGTACGGGGCCATTTCACAGCGGGAAAATCTAGAGCTCAGAGTTTCAGTGACTTACGCAAGGTCACAGAGCTGACTCAAGGCAGGTGGGTTTGCCTCTCTTGAGGAGGAGGAGGAAGAGCAGAAAACAGAGAGGAGAGGAGAGAGGAAGGAAGGTGAGGGAGGGAAAGGACAGGGGGTGGTCTCAGTTGTCCTGAGCCCCTTCTCACAGCTCCCTGCTCTGGCCTCAGTCTCCCTGGTTGGCTTCCCCTCCCCCTTCCCAGAAAGGACAGACCACAGCCCTGGCCCCAGCCACGAGGCACCCTGCAAGTGGACCATGTGGTGTGGGCCCGAGAGGGTGTGGCCTCCTGGGAGGGGCCGGGGAGGGGCTGTTTGTTCCCGGGCGGCCCAGGTTTGGGGATGGCTTTATGGTGCCATCTGGAAGATGTGGCACGGGCGGGCCTAGCTGGCCCAGGGCCAGGGCGGGGAAGGGGGCACCGGGGCACAGCGGGAGCTGCCCCCCAGCTGTTGCCTGGCCTCAAGAGGAGGGCGGGGGCCTCAGGTGGGCGTGAGCCCAGTGCAGTCTGACGAAGACCCTATGAGGCAGGAACTAGCCCCGTATCATGGGTGAGGACACTGAGGCCCCGCAGATCAGTGAACTGCCTGAGGTCATACCTGGCCAGGTATGAGTGACATTGGAGCCTGTGTCCTACCCGCCTCTCAGCACTGCCACATGGGCGCTGGGCACAAAGGGCAGGCCTGGGACCAGAGGACCTAGCCCAGATGCTCTGAAACCTTGGGCAAGGGTCTCCACCTCCTTAGGGCTCAGTTTCCTGTACTGTAGAATAGGGATAATATACACCTTCTGAGTTGATGGATGGGAGAAACAGCTGAGGCAGAATTTGTGACCACGGTCAGAAGGATAAGAAAACAGTAGCCCCAGGATGGACGTGGGCGTGTGTCCGTATCATGTGGGTTGATAGCTGACGACCCCACAGTGCTCACTGCTACCACTGCGTAATGTCCTAGCCTGGCATCTGAGACCCCTGACGGCAGGATCCAGCTCTGCCCCTCCCCCACAGCCATTCCCCTTTCCCTCTGGGGGAGTATGAGCAGGCTTGTCTCCTCGCTCTGAGCCTCAGTCTTCTCATGTGTCGGGGGGCGGGGGTGCAGACAATATTCTCTGTGGAGGGTCCATGGGAGGCTCCAGGGAGCCGCTGTATGAGAAAATGCATCATGTGTACATGAAGTATTATAACGCACTAACAGCACTGCCACCTTAAGCAGTATCAGTCCGTAGCTCCTTGGTGAGAAGGAGTTTGTTTGATCTTCCTCAGGGCCTCAGAGATATTATGGTGAGAGCCAAAGTCTGGGCAGCAGGACTTGCAGAAAGGGACAGCTCCGGGAGCCAGCCCGTTCTCTTTCCTCCCCAGCACCCTGAGGCACTTTCTCCAGGGGGAAAGGCGCCCGGGACTTAGGTCTCTGCCCTGCTGGTGAAAGTTACTTCTTTCACATGGTGGGTTTGGGGGTAGGGCTGGCTCCTCTCCAAGCCCAGTGAGCTGCCAGGAGGGTCTGCCTGGGACTGTAGGGATCCAGGGTGGGGAGGCCCTGCCTCCTTCATCAGGCCTCCTGGAGTCCACCATTCAACCACAACCTGGGATCCAACCCACTAGGGAGGACCACTCAGGGGACCCATAGGGACCACAGTCTTGGACCTTTGGCATTTGCTAGGTGTCTGGACTCAGCAGCTCCTCTGAAAAGCCTCAGTACTGGCACAGGAGCCCCTACCCAGACCCCTCTCTGATGTTTTTGTCCTTTCTCCAGGCTTGCCTGACACCTGCCCTGGGCCTTCCACCTGGAGCTGTGTCCCATCACCTGCCCCTCAAGGGTCTACAGCCTCTGACTCGGGGCCACTTTCCTGAGGGCCACATTTACCGAGTGCCGACTGCGCCTGATGCTCCCCGACCACCTGGTTTGTCTCTATCCACCGCCTTCCCCTGGTTTATCTTCTTGGCCCTTGGAGGAGCCTGAATCAATCTTCTTTAGGTTTTGGTGTGATGACTGTCTGTCCCCATTGGAATGTCAGCTCCTTGGAGGCAGGGACTGGACCTGGCTTGTCCACTGCTGTGTCTCCAGCTCTGGTCCCTGCTGAGCAGTGGGGTGGGGAGGCCCTGCCCTGCCTCTGATGGACACCAGAGGCTGGTGTGCTGTGTTCTTACAATTACCTCCATCCTGCCTCTTTCCCTCGAGCAACCCTGGAGGGTTTCTGTTACTGGTGACCTCCACAGGTTCAGAAAATGTGCTGCGGGCTCCTTAGGAGAGAATATACAGGTGCAGGTGAGGGTAGATGGCCTCAGAGGTGAGGGAACAGCATGAGCCTTTTAAGTACAGAGATGGAAGAGTGCAGAGCATGTATAGGGAAGAGAGCGTTATTTGCTTCCCCAATATCCATTCTTTCTTTCTTTCTTACAAATGGAATCCCAATTTTCTTGGATGAAATAATGCCAGCATTCCTTGCAGACAGAAAGAACAGTTAACCAAGTTCTGGCCAATGGCATATACATGAAGTTGTTGGGTAAGGATTCCAGGACACTTCCTTCAAAAAGGGATTGATTCAGTCTTTCCTCCTTTCTGCCTGGAACTGGAATGTGATGGCTGGAGCTGTGGTGGCTACACTGTGACCACAAGGAGGCCCCGAGGATGGAAGCCAGCCTGTAATTACCTTCAGACTTGACATTTAACAAGAGATAAATAAATCCCTATCTTGTTTAAGCTACTGTCTTTCAGGACTGTTACTTGCAGCCAAATGCAATTCTTAAATGACTCAAGAGGGCCTGTTAATATCTTCTTCTTTGCCATCTCCTTCTTTGTCTAGATGGTCTTGGATGACCATTTCACTTATGGAGGGCTTTGAGAAGCAAAGGGGATGAAGAGAAGGGAACAGGGAATAGATGTGAAGCCAACTTGGGAGGAGGTCAGGGGGTACCCAGGAGAGAGATCCTCTAGAGATCACCCAGGCCTGGGAGTGTCCAGGGAGGGTCCTAGACTCAGCTCTCATCCACTGTTCCCCTCAACAATAAATCTGCTGATAAACATATGGCATCCAAAGCACATACAAGTCCCCATTACCACCACCCCGTTCTCCCAATTACATGTAGCCAACATTTGAAAATGCTCTAATATGCCAGGATTTCCCCTACTACCAGCCCTGGCCACTGTATCAAAGGGGTCAGGGCCCTGGACTGAGGCTGTGGCCAGCTGTGGAGTGAGGGTGCCGAGGCCAGAGACAGTGCTGTGGAACTCTGCCAGGCCCTGTGACCAGACCTGGTGGTGACCATAGATGCCCTCTGCTGGGTAGGGCAGGGCCTCGAGGACACAGAGAGTGCTCGGGTGGACAGTGCAGCTCATTATTTAAGCCTCACATCACGTGGGTGAAAAGACAGAGCCCAGAGAGGGGGAGTGGCTCCATCAAAGTCACACAGCACTAAGGGCAAGGCAGGTGCCAGAATGTGCATTTCACAAAATCCATAATCGACATCTAAATATAACAGGCATCTGTCTTTTTGCTTTGTTTGGGCTGTTCTCCTTGCCTAGCATGCTCTTCTCCCAGATATCCACAATGATCACTCCCTCAGCTGCTTCCCATCTTTCCTCAAACATCTTCTCAGTGGGGACCCCCTCGCCTTCTATTAAAGTTGCACTTCCCCCTCCCTTCCCTACCCCTTCTCATTTCTCCACATCCCTTTTCATCACCCAGTATACCAGATATTTCACTGTCTGTCAGCTCCACAAGGCAGGGATATTTTTTGTGTTTCACTGCTGCATCCTCAGCATCTAGGACAGGACTAGACACAAGGTAGGTAAGTGCTCAATACATATTCACTGACAGAATGAATGAATGAATGTCAAGCCTCACCAGTACAGTCATGCACCACATCACAATGCTTCGGTCAATGATAGACTGCATATCTGACGGTGGTTCCATAAGATTAGTAACATATAGCTAGGTATGTAGTAGACTATACCGTCTAGGTTTGTGTAAGTACACGCTACGATGTTCGCACAATGATGCAATCGCCCAACAACGCATTTCTCAGAACGTATCCCCGTCATTAAGCGACACGTGACCAAAGTGCTTCTGCAGATGGAGGGCACGATAAAAATGCTTGAATGGCTTTTTCTAGTGCCGAAGTCTCCTCAAATGTGTCCCCCGACGCAATGGATGCACTATGCCTCAGGGTAGGAGCCGCAGCCCCTGAGCTCACAGAGCTCGATGATCCTTTGTGCGCCAAGATACGCCCATTTAAGGGCAGGCTGAAAACAAAGCTTAAATTGTCTCTGCTGCTTTCCTCATGGAAAAAACAAAATAGGCCCTTCCAGCCCTTTTGTGATCATGGCCCTCTATTAATGTGAGGGTGTGCACACGTACAGTAATGGGTATTTATGGAGTGTGGTAGTCCAGAGGCAGAGAACTTCCAGTCTGGCCGCTTCTTAGTATGTGCCGGTGGGTCTGAGCCTCGGACTTCTCACCTCTTAAATGGGAATAACGGGCACTTACCTTAACAGAATACTGGTTCCTCATGTGAGCTGCTGAGTGGGAAGGCACACTAGAGAACCTGCTGGGGCTCTGGATGTGTTCTAGATCTTGACCTGGGTGACGGTTAGGCAGGGTGTGCATAGGCGAGAGTTCATCATGTTGAACCCCTGAGCTTTGTGTTTTTTACTGCATGTAAAGTGTACTTCAAAAACAAAGAAAAACTGTACTGACTCCAGAAGGTTCTTGTGAGGACAGAACAGAAAGAATTTCAAATATACCTGACTTACAAAGAAAATTACTAAAAAATATCAACTATTATTAAGTATGAATGTGTGCATATGGGTGTGAGCTTTGGTGTGGCATGGGCTGGTATAAGATTACATGACCCTGGGGCCGGCCCCGTGGCTTAGCGGTTAAGTCCGTGCGCTTCGCTGCCGGCGGCCCGGGTTCGGATCCCGGGTGCGCACCGAGGCACCGCTCCTCCGGCCATGCTGAGGCCACGTCCCACATACAGCAACTGGAAGGATGTGCAGCTATGACAGACAACTATGTACTGGGGCTTTGGGGGAAAAATAAATAAATAAAATCTTTAAAAAAAAAAAAAGATTACATGACCCTAAGGGTGTGGTGGTGTGTCTGTGTATGAACTAAGGTAATGAGTGCCCTGTGTGAGTGGATTCACGTGTGTTGTGTGAACATACATTCTTGAGTCTGAGTGCTGCACAGACCTGCACATGTATGTTGGAGGACATACTTGTGAATGTGTGTGCACGTGCAGGTATGTAGAGGACTCTGTTCTCTGCACCCTCATGTTATACACCGGACAGAGCCTGAATGCTGAGCCAAAGGCACTGGGACTCAGCTGTGCTCCTCATACCAGGCTGGCATAGGGCCTGCTCCCCCACACCCACGCCTCCCGGGGGAGACAGGAGACTGAAGGCCTGGGTAACGGCTCCCAGGGCCCCTTCCCTTCCCACAGCTGTAACTTCTCAAAGATGCAAATACCTCTTCGCCCTATGCAAATGAGTTCTGAGAGCTGAGGCGGCCTCCCCTCGGGGCCCAACCACCGCCACTCTCCCCGGACCTCCCTGGCCTGGCTACCCAGCTCGGGGATAGGAGCCAGCTGGAGTGGGTTCCCGTTTCCCAACCAGTGACTCTTTCTCTTCCCTAGGGGGGCCTTGGCTCTCTCCGCCGGCTCAGGTGTCCTGGAGACAGCCTGGGCTGGGAGTGGCCCACACTGGCTGTGGGACTCTGGGAAACGCAGTGCTCTCTCTGGTGGGGCTCTAAGTCTCTTCCTGGCCTCCTGTTTGGGGATGCTCTGAATGTCACCGTCCCCAACCCAAGGTGCTGGAGAGAGGCCTGGCTCTCCCAGACCCTCCTGCATGGCATATTTACTGAGGGCCCCACTCACAGGACTCTCAGCCTACCCAATTCTCCGCCGGTGCTCACTTTTCCTGTCTCCTAGGTCCTGTCTCCCCATCAGGGACGTGCGTTTTCGTGAGCCCTGGATGGCCCACAAAGGGGGCTCCACACACACACTGCCCTCCTGACCCGTCTTGGTAACAACCGCCCCAAACCCATCAGCTCTCTGTGGGCACCCCCAACCCCAAGCCTTCACCCCATGGCTCCTGGTTAGAGTGTGCTCAACTATCAGGAAGCCGGGATGTGTGGGAGGAGAGGTGGAAGTGAAGGAAGCAGCATGGAAGCAACACCTGGAGGTGCGTGGAGGACTCGGGTGCCGTCTGGCACCAGCAAGTGCCATGAGGATGGGGTGCAAATGCCACCTCGGTGCCCACCTGTGGCCTGGCCTCCCCCCTGGCCCTGGTGCTGACACGGATTCTTGCAGGCACCTGGATGCAAACGTGTCAGCCTCCATGCCGCGCCCTGGGAAGTGGTAAACCACAGCAGCCAAACCAGTTCCCAGTCTCTGGGCTGTCACTCTCAACCTTGGGCACACCTGTGATCCCTGCCTCTCTCCAGGAGCCCCCACCACTGTCTGGGGTCTAAGCTGGGCTGGGCAGTGTCCAGCTCCAGAAATCACGCCAGCCCAAGGAAGTCTCTCCTAGTCTTTCTCCCCCAGTTTCTCCTACACATTTGTTCACTTTTCCATTCAATAAACGTGGACTGGGGGCCAGCCCCGTGGCGTAGCGCTTAAGTGCGCGTGCTCCGCTGCTCGTGGCTTGGGTTCACATCCCGGGCGTGCACCGATGCACCGCTTGTCAGGCCATGCTGTGGTGGTGTCCCATATAAAGTGGAGGAAGATGGGCACAGATGTTAGCCCAGGGCCAGTCTTCCTCAGCAAAAAAGAGGAGGATTGGCCTGGATGTTAGCTCAGGATTGATCTTCCTCACAAAAAACCCCCAAAAACAACAACAAAAACAAATGTGGCCTGAGAGCCTACTGTATGCAACTGCTGAGTACAGCTTCCTCCCTTAGAGCCTCTTAGAAGAAATTAGGATTCGTCTAGACTCTCTTCCAGAATGGTCCTTTCCAGCATCCCAACTTCCACCTGACTAAGAAATATCAGCAAGGCAAGGAAATAAGACCTGTGGTCTAGGGAGAAATTCCTGAGCAGGCTGCGGACTTTTTGGACTCTGCCTCCCAAACGCCCAGTGTCCCAGTCCCCTCTCCTCAGGAGCCCAGACCTCCCACATCTGGCAGGTCACAAAAATATAACAGTCACCACAAACTGAACACTTACTATGTGCCAGGCATACGATGCTCGACTTTTATGATGGGTTTTAATTCTCATGATACCTCTGGAGAAAGGAACTGCTCTCATTTACAGATTGGGACACTGAGGTTCTGAGGGCTTAAGTAAAGCAGTCACACAGCAGACAAGCAGCAGAGCCCACATGCAAACCCAAGCTTGCCTACCTGGAGTGGACAGCAGAGGCAGCACTTGCCCTGGAAGAGGTGGGACTTGGAAAACATACTTGCAGGGGGCGTCAGGCCAGGACAGTATCCAGCCTTTTCCAAACAAGACCTGGGACACATGGCGCCCTCTGCTGGCCTTGTGCAGTCCCCTCAAGGGCCTCCTGCACTCCACGCTTCCCCCCCCCCACCCACAACATGGCTCAGGGCAGCCACCCCTGAGAAGGCATTCGTCGCCACTCAGCCGCAATCCCTCCCTGGCCCTTGCTGTCCCACGGCCCTCTGTGTGCGGGGGCCTCAGCTGCTCAGAGGCCCCAAGCAGTGACAGCCCAGCCTTTCAGGGATCTTGTGTGTCTTGGTTGCTGATTAGGGCTGGGGGCTTGGTGCAGGTAAGCGTGGCCCCCACAGGGCTTCTCTCCTCAGGCCTCCACTCAGACACAGGCCCCTTCTCTCAGACTGCTCCCCTTTCCCATAGCCCGGCAGGAAGAATTTCTAGAACTTGGCTCCAGGGAAGACAGGACCACAAGAGCTAAGCTAAGTGGGCCCTGGCTCCACTCCTCACGCCCCTGCTGCCTGGTTCCTGGGTGGGGGCCACCCCTGGCCTGGACAGCATCTAGCCCCTTGTTCACTCCATAACCATCTGCAGGAGGGACCAGCAGGGAGAAGGCTGGGACACAAAGGTCTAGGGACAGGACAGGCATTGCCAGGACAGGGGAGAGGTCAACTGCAGTCATCAGAGCTCTGGAGCTGAGGAGGGGTCTTCTTGGTCAGAGAAGACCCTCACAGAGAGAGTTGGGGCTAAGAGCAGGCTTTGAGGGAGTCTCTGACAGATGAGGTCAAACCCACTGACACTTCTTTGATGATCTCATCCAGTCCTGAGACTTGAAATTCCATCCAATTAGCGATGACTCTCACGTTATATCTCCTGTCCCAACCTCCCTTCTGAATTGCAGACTTTATATCCACCCGCTGGCCCAGCACCTCCCATGGATGCCAAAACAGGTCCCAAACTGACTCCTCATTTCTACCCCCAAGCCTGCTCCCCATGCAGCCCCACCTGTCTCAGGTAAGAGCAACTCATCCATCTAGTAAGTCGATGACAGCTGTTTAGGCCCCAATCTCAGGAGTCCTCTCTCTTCACACTAGACCTCTAACCCATCAGCAAATAACTGTTGACTCAATCTTCAAAATCTTTTAAGGATCTAACTCCTTCTCACCACCTCCACTGACACCATCCAGTAAACATGGAGTCTCCCTGCTTCTGCCCTGGTCCCTACAGTTTATTCTCAACACAGCAGCCACAGGGATCTTCTCAAGGATGTCGGATGTGTCCTTTCCTGTGCTCACAACACTTCAATGGCTCCCACCTCCCCCGGAGTGAAAGCCAAAGCCATTTCAGTCACCTCCCAGCCCCACACGACCTGACCCCCTCACCTCTCTCACCTCATCTCCTACTACTCTCCTTGCTCACTCTCCAACAGCCACGCTCCCATCTCAGGGCCTCTGCATCTGCTGTTCTCTGCCTGGAACGTTCTTACCCTTTGTGCCTATTAGTGAAGGCTTCTCCGTCTTGTACAAAACAGCAATCCTCTCCCGCACCAGCACTCCCTATCCTCCGTTTTATTTCTCTCCACAGCACCTGTCACCTCTTCACATGTCTTTGTTAATTGTCTGTCTACTCTGACTAAAACGTCAGCTCTACGAGGGCAGGGGTTTTGTCCCTTTTGGTTACTGCTGTATCTCCAGCTCCTACAATAGTGCCCGGCACATAAGTAATGTTCAATAAATGGATGAGTAAATGACCTGCAAAGTGGGAAGGGCAGCAGAGCTCGCCACGATGGGCTGAGGCAGCAACTGGGAAGCCCATGTTTTCATACCTCATCCTCTCCAGATACAGACAGCAACAGGACCACCCGGGAGGAATATTCCTCATAGAAGCACTGATCTCCTTTGTGTGTCTCAAGTATGCAACTTCTCTCCCATCTTCCCATAGGACATTTCCTCGCTGCCCTTCCCTTTTCCCCAATCTTCAGGTCTCAGCTTAAGTGTCGCTTCCTCAGGGAAGCCTCCCAGATACCCCTAAACTAAGTTAAGGCCGCTTACTCCATGCTCCCCAGCACCTGCACTCCATCTTCACAGTAGTTGTGACATTTAGGAGTTACCTGTCACAAACTGAGCACCAGACCAGCCTGCCCTCGATTGCTGCATCTGGATAGTTGTGAGGATTAAATGAGGTAATTCATAATAAAGAGTTTAACAGGAGGTGGTCAATAACCATCAGCCAATATTACCATAATTATAGTGGACACTTAGATATTTGCTGTTTGTGATAGAAAAGCAGCACACTAGAAAATAACATTTAAGCCAGAAATCACAGCCTGGATAAACCCTGGGAAGTGCTGGGAACCATGGCCCACATTTTGAATATTACTGTTCTAGATGACTTTAGCTCCCTCTAATTCTAGTGGGCCTGGCCAACACAGCCCTGGCTAGATCCGACTCAGTCTCAGAGGTCAGGTGGATGGGGGAGGGAAGGCATGCAACACTTCAGGCCATCCCCTACTATCCTCACACAAAGTGTGGTCTGAGGGGAGGGCCAACGGTGTCCACCCAGCTGGGAGCCTGTTAGAAACGCAGAATCTTGCCCTCTTCCCCAAGATATACTAAATCAGAATTTGCATTTTAAAATGTTTGAGTTTGAGAAGCACTGCCCGAGATCAGAGCATCTCAGAACTCAAGGCTAAAAAGGATATACATAAAAAACTTGCACGAGTTCCATCCAGGTCCTGGTTTCTAAACCAGTACACCTCCATTTTATCCAGGAGGCACCTGAGACCCAAAGTCATGCTGGCCTGTCACAACCCCTTCTGCGGACACCCTGACCCCCAAACTCACACACGTTCTCCCCTATCTCAAAGCAGTCTCGTCTGTTCCCTGTTCCACTCCTACTTTCAAAATCCAGGGCTGCTACGAGTGCCCTTGGTTCTCTTGGCCGCCAGACAGGGCTGGACACCAGGCGGTGTCTGGGAAAGTCACCGGGTCACAGCAAGCAGATGAGGGACGGGCCTTCTCAAGAACACGGTGGGAGGCACCAAGTACAACCTGAGCTGGGGCAGGGAGGCGGCCTGAGGACCTGTTTGCTCTGCCAGAAAGGCGGGGCCCGGTCCACTGCAACTGCCTCCCCCACTCCCCACCCCCCTGACAAAAGCTCAGCTGAGAGCCCCCTCCCTGTCACCTAGCCCCCGTGGGAATGGCTCAAGCCAGGAGCTACCAACAAACCTGCTCCCTTCTCCCAGGGCCTGGCGACTTCTTGACAGGTTACAGCCCCAAAGACAAACAGATTCTGCCAAGCAAATAACTGTCCAGCAGTGGGGGTGTTGGAGAAGGCCTGGGAATGGGTCTGAGCTGCCAAAAGACCCAGGTGACAGACAGGGTGGGGGCCCCTCTCCTGCAGAGAACAAACTTCCGTGGGCACTGGGAAGGAAGCAGGTTGCAGGAGCACTGTCATGGCACCATGGGCGGGGGCAAGGGCACTCACCCAGGGGTCTCAGGCCAATCTCCAGGCTCCCTCGCCCTGGGCTCTGTATCAGGCTATATATACAGAGAAATAGTTCTGCATTTGGGCCTCTGGGACAGGGACCAGTTCTCATGTGGTGCCTCCATTTCTCTCACGCAATCTGTGGCCACAGGTTCCCGTACTGAGCTGCCTATGGGGAGTTGGCCAGGGAATCCCCTCCCCACAACTCCCACAGCCTAGATGGCCCAGCTCACATCCAGGGCCACCATCATTTAGAATACATAGCTTTGCCAGGCAGGGTGAAGGCCCAATTCTGGGGTCTGCAATTAAGTGAAAATAATGCCAGCATCTGGGAGCCCTGAGTCCTGGTCTGTAAGACTCAAGCAGCAACCTTCCCTCTCTGATCTCACTTTCCCTTCAACATAGAGAGGTGATGATGTGACTGAGGACAAACTTGAATTCTGAGCTCTTAAGAGTGCTACAGACATGAAGAGATGGCACCACTGAACCCACCATTTGCTGTGTTATCTGCCAATTAAGTCTCTTTCATGCTGACCACCGTGTAACCCACCTCTCCATCTCCTGGCCAAGGTCATAGGCCTGGCTCGCATAAGTACATGGGGTAGATTCCAAGTTTGTCAGTTGCCTGGAGTGTGGTCGCCACCTGACTCCCAGGCTCCCAGGCCAGTCTGCAAAAACTTACCTAATCCATACTATACCAGAAGGAGCACCTAGAGCAACCAGGAACTATACCCAACAACCATGGGAAGATGCACTCCCTCTTCTAAATCTAGTATGCCAGGAGCCCAGTGGGGACTGAGGGGGAGGACTCCCCAGCTCAGCCCTGTCTGCTTTCCCAGTGGGAAAGATGCCTGTGCAGCTCTGCATTCTTCTGTGCTGGTCCTGTACCTGTGCTGTGTGCCTGACATAGTAAAGGCCCAAACAACACCTGCTGGCTGATCAACACTAACTTGGCCGGTACTTCTTATGTGCTGGGGATCGAGTGGTGCTCAACAGATGCATGGTACCCTGGGGACCTAAAGGCCATTGGAAGCAGTTTCCTCACCTTTCTGGTCATTGGGAGCCAGGAAGAGCAGCAGATCTAATTATAATCCCAGAATTGATTTCCCAAACATATAATGAAACTCAAGGTCTCAGTTTTCCCATTTGCAAAAGGGAGAGACCCAAAGACCAAAAAGTGCACAATACAGAGCCACCGGGGGGCCAGGCAGATACACAGAGGTCTCAGAGGCGCAATAAAACTCACTGACACACGTGAAAACAGGGTTTTGTGTGTTAATTTAATCATACAAATATTCATTTATACAGTAAGGAAAAAACCTCCTCAACTTCATCTCCTCCCAGGCACCCTGAGGCCCCACCACAAACGCCCACCCAGCTTGCTGGTACATACCATTGTCCAGGTGGAGGGGCAGCCACTGCTGCTCCAGCATTCACCCAAGGAAACAAAGGAAAGGCAAGGCAGGGTGGGGTGGGGAATCAGCTTGCATTTCTGAGCCCTGGCAATCCCACCATCCTCTCCTGCTGGGGCTCAGACTGAATTTGGGGAGGTGTTTCTCCTTGTGCCCACTTCCCACCTTGGCCACCCTCAGGCCACACACCAGCTGTCTTGGTGAGGTTCTCTCCAGGCTGGAAGTGCCTTTGATGGGCTTAAGGTTACAGCCAGTCCTTACTGGGGGTGAGAAGGCTGTTTCTTATAGAAAAATGCCCCGAATTCAACTGTCCCCATGGCAAAAAGAAAAAAAGGCATGCACGCGTGCACACACATCCACACACACCTCACTCCATGCACACAGACAGGTTCTTCCCAAGCCTGAGCCCCTCTGCCTTCTCCACTGGGCTCAGGCCCCTAAGGATGGTGCCTGCCTCACCTCCTGGGTGCCAGACACTGGTGGTCCTGCCCAGAGGCAGCCTGCCATTTGGTGACGAGTCCAAGAGGAGCAGGGACTAGTGGAGCTGAGAGGGTAGCCTCTACCACCCCACTAGGCAGAGGAGGAGATGGGCTCTAGGCATTGGCTCACAACCCAAACCAGTGAGAGGAGGCAGAATAAATGGTACTGATACCCTCCTGGTCCTGGGGGAGCCATGGACTCCCTCTGCCCCTACTCCAAGGCTTGTACTTGCTCTGGCCCTCTGCAAGGAGCACACCTCTCCAAGAATGTGTACAGAAATGGTTTGTTCTTGGGAGGGAAGCCAATGTGCTTGGGGACAGTTACCTTCCTGGGTGAGGGTGACTATAAGCAAGAGGAGGAGAAGGATGCTTCTGGCAGGGCCAGACCCACTGATGGTGGCCTATGAAGCCCTTGCTGAGGAACCACAGGCAGCCCCTCCTAGGAAACGGGGCAGGGACACCTAGTGTAGGGCAAACGAGCAAGCCAAGAAACCAGGGATGTAAAACCTCCCATGATTCTGCCAGGGGCAGCTGGAGACGTGCTGCTTTGAGGGCTATCAAGTGAGGAGAATGGCTGGGCATGTGTGGGCTCCAGGGCGGCAGTGTCCCAGGAGGTTGGCACCAAGAGCAGTGGCAATCTGGAGTTAATAGGGCCCTCAGACAAAAAGCCATAGTGAGCCCCTGGCTTGGGCCAGTGGTGGCCTGGGCACCTGGCAGGGACGCCCCTCTGCTTGGGAACAGGGCACTCATCGTGTGCATAGAAAGCGCGTGCTCCAGTGTTGAGCCCTAGTCCAGCCCCAGACCCAGCTGTACTGCCCTTCTCAGCAGGCTGGGTCCACCCTCCTCCCGGGCTTTTCCAGTGGACCAGTTTATTCCTTATTTTTTGGGGGGTGGGGAGGTGAAGGGGGAATTTCATACAAGCTTTTCTCCCACAATCAAGCTTTAAAAAACAACAGTCTCAGAAGAGAATGAGGAGGAACAAACAACACACATTTTTGGAACTCAGACACCCAGACAGAGACAGACAGGCAGGCAGACCCTCACCCACACCCAGGCTATATGACCCCTTGCAGCCGCTTATCAGCTGGTCTCCCTGCTTGTCTCACACCCTCAGGGTGGGTGGGGGTGTGGTAACAGGCAGGCGACCCTGCAACCGCACCCTAGATCCATATCCCTGGCTATCAAACCAACCACGACTTGAGGGAAGGAAGGGGTGAGAAGAGAAGAGGGACTTTGCATATTCTTGTATCTTTGGCAGACAGCTGTTCTGGCCTGGTTCAAGCTTCCCATGGAGATATCCACATCTCAAACTGCTCAGATGCCAGTGGGGCCACCTGCCCAAGTGAGAAGCCAGCCAATCAGCCTCTGCTTGGCTGGGCTGCCCCTCACTCACCACCTCCCAATAATCAAGCATCCTGCTCAGGGCAGGGGTCCCCTCATTTCCATCAAAATGTGGTCTCCAAGATCACGTACTCAGTAACTGTGGCCCTTCCCCATGGTAAATTCCCCATTCAGGGCTGTATTTTCATACCTTAACAGTCAGCCTCCATTAAAAGGCTGTGAGAACACCACAAAGGACAAGTGGAGGGAAACACGGGGAAGGGAGTTGTGTGACAACAGAGAAGCATGGGACATCTTCACACTCGCCTGCTGCACACTCGCTGGTGAGCTGCACCAACACCCATGTGTATGTGCACATGGCACAAGCATATACCCAGCACAGAGGCACTGTTCCCAGAGCAAATGGGAGCCACTGTATATGAAAAATCCAAAAGAGCAGTAGGCATGATGGCGTTTCTCTCTGCCAAGAGAAACATGGAAGAAAAGCAATTTGAGTTGTTACCAGTGTGTGCAGAAGGACACCTCTCGGCCTCAGAAACTCCTACGTCACCCAAGATCTATCCTCAAGGCTTCCTCTGCTGGCCACACAGGGAAGTTTGGTCTTCAGAGAAGTTCTGATGGTAACAAGCCACAGGGTTGATGAATACAAATGTCAAAGGTGTAAATCAACAGAAGATTAAAGAGAAAAGAATAGGAAAAGGGTGATAACTCATTGGCTGATGCCATTAAAAACAAATGGGGTCAGAGACTCCTGGAGTCATGTGGCACGGCAGATGTCCTCCTGTAGCACTGACCCGCAGAGTCCCCAAACATGCCACGCCAGCTTTTAACCTGAATCGCTTCCAGAGCAAGCAGCTATTCTATAAAGAGTATGTTATCCCTTATCTAAAAAAATAAAAGTGGGGAAAGAGGGGAAAAAAATTAACATGTGCTCAAAACTACAACCTGTCTGTAGGCAAAATAATTTTTGTTTAAAAAGATGGCTTTTTTCCCCCATTTTAAACTTATTTTCCCTTCCCGAGTGACCTAACGATTTGTTAGACTGGCGCCTAATAAACAAAACCCAAGGTGGCTGCATGGATTTCTTCTTGGTAGCCTCAACACCATTCCTGCGATTCAGCATTCACACATGCATACTGAGTTTACTCAAAACTAGTCTGTTCTGCTTCTTCCTCTTCTTCCAGGATGGGGGTCAGAGCCAGGGGTCTGTACGATGTGGTCTGCAATCCAGAGGAACCCCTTGCCCTCCCCCGCAAAGTCAGGCCTTCTGTCTTTTAATTTTTCTTCTTGCTGACACCCGTTTAAGACTGGCCGAAGGGGTAAGGCCCGTGGAGCCCCTAGAAGAGAGTGAACACAGTCAGTAATGGTAGACATAGCAGGTAAAATCTGACAACCAAACCAAGTGAAAGAATCTATGGTTCCCAGTGAGCCAAAAGGAAGCGCCAAGGCACAGAAAAGGCCTGAAGGTTGTCCTTGCCATGCAAAACCTCAGGAGGTCAAATACTAGCACATTTCAAGTTGCTATGTGTTCTCACTCAATCATGCCATCCAGGGGAGAGACTCCTCATCTTTCAACTTCTAGATCAATGGTGCCAACTTTCCTTCACCCATGTCACAAAGCCTTCCTTCCTTCTTGACAACACTGTCCAAACCTCTCTGCTAAAGATCCTTGTACACCATTTTCTGCACCTTCAGATGTAGGCTACTGCTGGCTAATGACACTTATATCAACAACAAAAACACTACAGCAGAAACAGTGACTGTCTACTGGGCACCCAGGTACCAGGGATGGTACTAGGAGCTTTGAACACATTGTTTTTAATCTGCCCCTGGAAGCCAGGTGAGTGTTATTACACCCATTTGACTGCTGCCCATCTGACTGCAGAGACTAAGAGACTTGTTCAAAGTCACATGTGTAGTAAAGGGCAGAGCCAAGATTCAAAGCTAAGTCTGATCTTCGTTCTCCCCACATTGCTTCTCCCTTGCCACATGAGGGTAAGGTTTATTCCAAATTCCCAAAGGCACTGCTGTGCTGCTTGGTTGGGTAGAAAAGGCTTCAGAGTCTCACTTTCCTCTTATATTAAGAACCAGACACCAAGATGTGCCAACACCAAAAGCAGCTGCATGAACTCATTGGAAGGTGACCTGTGCTTCCCTCCACCTTCCCCCCTCCTCCCAGAGTATGCTTCTTGGAAAGACCCAGTCAATGCCAAGACCTAGGAGGGCAAAAGTAACAGTGACCAGCCTCACTAGGGTCCTAAACTCCAAACTGACCCAGAAGCAGCAGGGCCCTTGGACCAAAGGGACCAAATGGGCATGCAGAGCAGGCACCTCAGCCGTAACCAAGACAGGTGACCACAAGGGTTTCCCAACGCTTGACAACTACCTAAAGAATCCTGAATCTAGGCACAACTCGGGGTGAGGAGGACAAGAATGACTGAGGTGATGTTTTTCATTAGCTTAATGGGATGTAGGCAGAATTTGAACATGACACATTTCTTTGAAAATAAATAAAAGTGCTTAGTTGCAGGGCTGCCAGTGATTGAATCCCTTTTCAGTATGACTTTGTTTTGTTTGCTGCAATCTCCCCAGCACCTAGCATGGCGCCTGGCCCTTAGCAGGCACCCAGTAAGTATTGGTTGAATTAATAACTGAAAGAGGACAGGTATTTCTCAGACTACTACTTGGAGTGTCAGACCCCTCTAAGTCACAGGAATATCAGCTGTTTCAGAACCAAGTTTTTAAACAGCTGCTTAGGCCTAGGGACATAAGTGTCTGGGTTATGCCATCCATCTGGTCACAGCCTCCTGGGGCCCAGGAGAGGCTGGGCTCTCTGGAGGTGGTTAGCTGGGGATGCATAACCCTCACAGTTTCCACTGCAGTGCAATGCAGGTCATGCAGAACTGGGAGAAGGAGATCTGGGTTCTGCTCCTGGCTTTGCACCAGCTCACCAACTGACCTTAAGTAAGGTCCTGTCCACTCACAGGATCCTGTGAGGCTCCTCCTTAAATCTTTCCAGATTTAAGGTTCTAGGAGTCGACACAAAGTGCTTGGGGCTAAGGAGGCTGAAAAACAGTATTCCAAGAAAAAAAATGCGCTTTCGTCACGCTATTAGGCTAGAGGTCAAAGCTGCCAAGAACAAGGAACATGAGACTAAAGTGTCCATAGTTTCTTCAGTAGAAAGCACTGAAATTGCTTTTGCTCCTCCCCCTCTCCCCCATATAAAGCCTCAAAAGACTAGGAGTATGTCTGAAGCTGCTTGGTGGTTACCACTGAACAAAAAGTCCTGAGGAGGTAAATTTGGGGGATGGGCAGGCCAACACTGGCGAGCAACAACTATGAGCCAGGTGCTGCTGTAGCACTTGAATATGTTCTCTTTAATTCTCACAAAGATCCACTGAGACAAGTATGATCTCCAAGTTCAGAGAGGTGAGGTAACCTGGTCAAGCGCACAGAGCTGGAAAGTAGAGCAGTGGTGTCTAAAATGCCAAATGCCACAGTCTGCCAGCCCTGAGCCAACCATGCCTCCAGCAGGCAAGCCAAGGCTGTCACTATCTCAGTAGCCATGGCACCTACCCACTCAGTCGAATGTGGGCTGGGGTAGCAAAGGGCTCTCAGGCTTCATTTTGCAGGGCCTGGTTGGAGAGTCACACACACCAGAGGTGGAAAGTAATAGATGCTTAAAACAAGCTGCTCTCAGTACTTTCCAACAACATTCATTCATCCAGAGCAATCCAAGGAAAGCAATAAAGGCTTAGATTCCCCTAAGATTTAGAACCAATACAATGCTCAAAGGTCTCTGTGCAGGAAAAAAAGCACAGAGAAAAGAAAACCCGAAAAACAAACAACATTTGTTTTCTATGAAATATTTTCCCTTTTATCCTAAATTTAACTGCTTTCCAGACCAAAGCTCCACACACTTCACATGGGCCTTTCAAAAGCAAGTACTAGCCTGTGACTTGTCTGGAATGCTTGGAGAAGGGAGTTCATGACTTTGCCAAGGTGCTGTTGCACAGTCTCATTTTACAGACAAATAAAATGGGTCCTACGCAATTGGCAGAGAGAGGAATAAAGACATGAGCATTTTCCGATTTCCATTTGAGTGCCCCAGCCCTTAGATCATTCAGTGTGGTATTTAACTAGCTTAGATGATGGAGTCATCATTGATCCTCTATTTACTGACTGAGATTCCGTGCCTTTTGGAAAGAAAAATGCTACGTAATTCCCTTTCACCCAGAGAATGGCATATGGAGTTGTTGATGTTTAATTGGCACAGAAAGGTGGCTTGAGGAACAAGCTCTATTTTCCTCCCTCCCAAATTAACTATCATCACTTCAAGAAAGGGAGAGGGAGCCAATCCCATTTCGAAAGCACTTCATCATCTAGACTCCCCACATGCAGGATTATAGGTGTCACAAGTGGATGACGGAACAGAGGCAACGCAACATCAGTTGTAGGGGAAAAGCTTGGCAGAGAGGCCAAGAACAGCTTGTCCAGGGCATCTTACGGCAGGAAGCCAAGAAGTAAGCACCTTTCCTGACAGTGGGATGGAGGTATATTCAAAATGGGAGACCCACCCACATTTTAGGTTCCCCTGGAGTTCCAAGACCCAACGTAACAGGTTCTGGTGGCTAATGTCTCCAACCCTAGCCTAAAAGTAAAGTTGGGCAAAACAGATAATGTTCACTCTCTGCTGGGGCCTAGAAACTCTTCAACTTTTATCTGTAGGAAAAGCAAATGCCAAATATATATATATTTTTTTGTGAGGAAGATCAGCCCTGAGCTAACATCCATGCTAATCCTCCTCTTTGTGCTGAGGAAGACCGGCTCTGAGCTAACATCCACCGCCAATCCTCCTCCTTTTTTTCCCCTAAAGCCCCAGCAGATAGTTGTATGTCATAGTTGCACATCTTTCTAGTTGCTGTACGTGGGACGCGGCCTCAGCATGGCCCGAGAAGCAGTGCGTTGGTGCCCGCCCGGGATCCAAACCCGGACCGCCAGTAGTGGAGCTTGGGCACTTAACCGCTAAGCCACGGGGCCGGCCCCCAAATTTTTTTTTTTTTTTTTTTTGTGAGAAGATCAGCCCTGAGCTAACATCTGACGCCAATCCTCCTCTTTTTTCTGAGGAAGACTGGCCCTGAGCTAACATCTGTGCCCATCCTCCTCTACTTTACATGGGACGCCACCACAGCATGTATGTCAGTGAGTGCCCGGGATCTGAACCGGCGAACCCCGGGCGGCTGCAGCGGAGCACTCGCACTTAACCGCTTGTGCCACCGGGCTGGCCCCAAATATTTTAACTACCCTGGCATCACTGACATCTCTCCTGTAACAGTCATACCACTACTAATAAGGAAAACAGACCAAGAGACAGATGCATCAGATGGTACTACAGAGCCCTGAATTAAACTCTGAATCAAGCAAAAAATTGAAGCCATCACAGCAGGATCACAAAACTCGGGGAGTCTGATGTACAAGGCCACCCTCCTCTCTATGAGGAATCACTTCTCACCACATAGGGAATCGCAGCAAGGCTGGATTTATCCCTGTCAACAGAAGGTATGAATAATCAAACCCAGAAAAGAACTCCTGTATCTGACTTCAGGTCTAAAGGCCAGTTCCCCAGGGCCTACCCAACTTGCATAGAAATGGGTTTTCAAAGGCACTGTTTCTTGGAGCAGCCCCCCTGCTGCTAGGGGACAAGTGTTCCTGGTGAAGGAGAGACAGCTTTTAGGTCCACGGGGGTTGAGATGTTGCCTGTTTGTCTCAGCCTCCCTTAAACTTTTCACTGAACAGCTGTCACAGCCGTGAGCCCTGGGATCTAAGGTCTACTTGGCTACAGGGCAAGTGAGCTCTCTCTCAAAGCACAGAAGCTCCATATTTGCCAGCTAAGACAGAGGAGCCTCCCTGGTTGCTGGTGTCTGGGCAGAGATCTTGGCCTCAAGCCAGCTGAATGATTACAGTAGTTGGGCCAGGTCCTCAACTGCACTTCCATGATGGGATAACTACTGCAAGCCATAATTTGGCTCATTCTCTAAAATATTTTTAAAAGAGAACATTTATAGACATAAAAGATAAGCTCAATCTCATTCATCACAATCTTTTTTTTTTTTTTTCTGGAAAAGATTTGCCCTGAGCTAACATCCGTTGTCAGTCGTCCTTTCTCTCTCTCTTTTTCCCCTCTCCAAAGCCCCAGTACACAGTTGTTGTATATTCTAGTTGTAGGTCCTTCGAGTTCTTCTATGTGAGCCACCACCACAGCATGGCTACTGACAGACAGTGGTGTAGTTCCGTGCCCAGGAACCAAACCCAGCTGCTGAAGCAGAACACACCAAACTTTAACCACTAGCCTATCAGGGCTGGCTCCATCACATCTCTTGAAAGGACAATTTAAGATCTAGTACTTGTGATCTTGTTCTCAAAGCAAACCTAAAAATAGCAACTAGCTCTCTGGTTTGTTTTTCACGATAGTTTATATTGTGAAATATATAGTTTCACAGTTGCTCCTGTAGAATAGCAGGATCACTCCCAGCAAGTGATTTGGTTATCACTGATCTTACGTGTGTATCTGCTAGATCTAAAAGTTCTTCCTAAAATTACACAAAAATCAAAATAACTTTTCCAAGAAGGAGTACTAAAAACTGTCACTGAGTGAAAACATTAACTATATGCTAAAGTACTAAAAAACAGGAAACTAGTTTTGTTTCAGCTAGAACATTTTTAACAAGTTTATTCATCAATTTTCAACAGTAAGAAGTGTTATCAGAAGAGCAAGCTGCCCTTTTATGAGGGTGGAACCTGTTTCTGCCAATTATTTCTGCCTTGCACACAGTAAGACTCAATTATCAGTAAAATGAACAAATAGGGGGCTGGCCCCATGGCGTAGTGGTTAAGTTCAGCGTGCTTCACTTTAGCAGCCCTGGTTCATGGGTTCAGATCCCAGGCGCGGACCTACACCACTCATCAGGCATGTTGAGGCAGCAACCCACATACAAAATAGAGGCAGACTGGCAACAGATGTTAGCTCAGGGCTAACCTTCCTCACCAAAAAAAAAAAAAGAAAGAAAAATGAACGAATGAACTGTGAAATGTTCTGTTTTTTGAACTTCCAGGAAATAAAAAAGCAGGCTGAAATTCCTAGTGAAACAAGGATGCCTTCTGAGGGCTTTCTGGGTTACTGTTTGTCTATATGAAAGTTTCTTTTTTAGAGAAAACATACGGAAACTTTCACATACCTATTTTTATTTTGCTTTTATTTTGTGATTTGATTTAAATAAATAAAAAGGTTTACAAAGGTTAATAAAAAGACAGGAGCGGTTTGCTGCATGGCTGTAAAATACATGCTCTCCCGGTGTATACTGATAGCAGCATCAGATAACACCACAAGGGCCTTTCTCCCTCTCCTCATTTCCTGGGCCAGTCCCCATCAGTGCTTCACCCACCTAGTGCTCCTTTTGTATCACTTATGAACACTGAAGGCAAACACAGAAGAATAGGGTTTAGTACTAAGTTCTGTTCTGATCCTGTACTGCAAACATGGTGTGGTGAGGCCCAGCTCACAAGGCTGGCTTGGCTGGCAAGGGCCAGAGACTGACCAAGCCCTGATCAAACCCGTTAGTCTCTCATTAATTAGAAATAAAATAAAGTCTGTACTGGAGTAACGGGAGGGCAGTGAGGACTCTCCCAGGAGTACTCAAACCAGGGCCCTTCCCTTGAGGGCTGCCGACCACTCAAGGAGGCTCAAAGTGGTATAGCAGGGCCACATCAGCATGACGGGAACTTCTGCAGATGCTTCAACACTGGTGTTCAAGCCACTTTCATGTGACTGTCCCCAAAATTTCAAAGGTGTATTTGATGCACTGGCTGAGGATGAGTGTGAGAACCAGCCAAAGAAAAGAAAATAAACCTACTTTTATGCATGAGGGCTGATCATGGGGCAGGCTCAGTTCACAGCCTTCTGGCTGTGCCAAAACTGTGCTTAAAAGCTTGACTCAGTTATAAGTGCACTGAACTAATTTTCTGTGTTTGTTTGTTTGAGGAAGATTAGCCCTGAGCTAACATTTGTTGCCAATCCTCCTCTTTTTTTGCTGAGGAAGACTGGCCCTGGGCTAACATCTGTGCCCACCTTCCTCTACTTTATATGGGATGCTGCCACAGCATAGCTTGATAAGTGGTGCGTAGGTCCACACCCAGAATCCAAACCTGTGAACCCCAGGCCGCCGAAATGGAGTGTGCAAACTCAACCGCTACGCCACTGGGCCAGCCCCACTGAACTAATTTTTTAAAAGCCCTATAAAACCATTTTTTATACCTACCTCTGTAATACAATTTTCTGTTACTCTTAACTAACTTCTACAGTCCTGCAGGGTACCTTCTTATCTATCCATCCATCCTCCCTCTACCCATCCATCCAATCCTTCATCATGCATCCTTCATTCTTCCTCCCTCCATCATCCATCTTTCCATCCTCCCTCCATTCTTCCTGTCATTCATCCTCCCATCCATCCAAAGCTTCTATGGCCAAAGGCAACTCCCAGAGCCTTCACCTACTCCCTGACAAATCAAGAAAATCACTGTGAAGAAGAAAACTCAAACATAACTGTTAATGAAAACACATTATTTAAATTTCTACAAAGAGGAGGATACTGGCTGAGTTCAACTTCTCCTTTCAGTGAAGACTTCAGAAAAAGCTATCTGCTATCTGGAATTCTAGCCCCAAAGATCTCATGTAATAGCAAGGGTGACAGAATCTAGGTGGGATGCTGGCAGACAGAGCTCTCCCATGGCCATCTCCTAGGGCAGAGGGGATTCCTAAAAAGGAAGAAAGAACTGATAAGAATCTCACTGAGGAGGACATCCAAAAGGAGAAAAGCTTATCCAAGTTCCTAGCCATGTCACCACTGGTGCTGCACTGTGGGAATCCTGCTGAGGCACAGGGTGAGGCTGCTGGTCCCATTTCCTCTCAGAATTTCTATTCAAGCTCCTGTACCCTTCTGTTAACTACAACTACCCTTTCCTTACATGTTATCATCTTCCCCCCTCTCTTTTACAATTAATTCACAGCATCACCCCACCCACCCTTACGACCAATGGCTGGCTGATTGAGGGAGGAGAAAAAATTGTCCCTCCTCGGTCCCATTCAGCCATATTTGGTTTCTTCTTGCCACACCCCTGCTCAAAAGTATTGTTGGCACTGTTTCCTTTCACATGAAAAGTGAACTCTCCTTTGCTTGGCTTTCAAAGGTCTTCTTCCAAAATTCACCCCACCCTCTTTAAGCACACCTCACTCACCACAGTCAGGCTGGCCAGCATCCCGTGAACACACCCTGCCTGTGGTTGCTCTGCCTTCCTGCATGTGGTTTCTCTTCTCTCCAACTCAGTTTGAATCTATTACCCACCTAGGTATCACTTTCCTGGCTACTCCAAACCTCACTGCCTTCCCCTTCCTCCAAACTCCTACGAGCACTTAAAAGTCAACTGGAACTCAATATACTCCATCTTTACTGGCTCTCATTCGTTCCTATGAGCTAGTCACATCTATGTACTCAGATAGTAAATTCTTTGAAGATAAGGATTAGCACAGGCTAAGCACCTAGGGGGCCTCACTTATTGACTAAATAATAGCAAGGCTATCTCGTGTAAAGCAAACAGTTCTACTGCCCTTGGGCAGTAAAATCACAGCAAAAAGCCCAAGACCCTCAAGCCTTTGCAGGCGAATGTCCACAGCTTTGGAAAGGGTCTCACTTTCAGCTGAGCTCTAAGGAAGACCAAATTTTCCCCCTGAGCTACAACATCATCTCTTAATCTTACATTCTGCACCTGGTCCTGCTAGAAAACAGTTACAGCAGACTTAGCTGAGAACAAGTCATTTGAAACCTGAACATATATACCAGGAGACAAATTCTCACGTTTTTGAATTACAGTTATCTGCTTGAACCTATAATTTCACTAGTTCTACTTTGAGAACTTTTTATTTATTTATTTATTTATTTATTTATTATTTCTTTGTTGTTGAGGAAGACTGGCCCTGAGCTAACATCTGTTGCCAATCTTCCTCCTTTTTTTCCCTCCCCAAAGCCCCAGGAGATAGTTGTATGTCATAGCTGTACATCCTTCTAGTTGCTGTATGTGGGACGACGGCTCAGCACGGCTTGACAAGCAGTGTACAGGTCCGCACCCAGGATCTTAACTGTTGTGCCACTGGGCCGGCCCTGAGAACTTTTATCAGAAATTAAAATGCTAAATTTAGAGTATAGGTAAGAGAATGCGTCCTTACAACTAAAATAAAATATGCTGGTAATCTTGAGAACACTAGCTCCGTTTCAGCTACAAGACTGCCCAGCATCAGACCAATCTAAAACAATGCTCAGAGCCCCAAAGCAAATAAATTGGAGCTGAACAGCTTTGAAGCTGTTGAGGTACAAAAGGGAAAGTTCCTGGAGGTACTTTTTATTCTCAGATAGTAATGTTACAAACAACAAAAGACATTTCAAGGCTCACAGTGTTTGCTTAATTTATTTTTAAAATGCACACATGACCCATGCCAATGCAAACACCATTGGCTAGGAGGACTTGACTGGATCCGCTGGGTTTTCAAAAGAGAGTCAACGTAGTATCTATCAAGCCAGAGTCTCCTGGCAAACTCCTTCTTGGACAGAATGTGCTAATCTGTCAGTGAATGGGGGCAGGTTCTTCAGTTGCTCTGCATTGCTTCCTCCTTCGCCACATATTTTTGTAGCTCCTAAAGGAGGTCTCTACAACCTGACACTAAGTGTAAAACCACCTTCAGAGAACAGCTAACAAATTGCTTCTGCCAGCAAACTTCATCACAGTGTGGTCTAGAAGAACATTAGACTCAAACTAGGTTCCTGAGTTCCAGCCCATGCCCACCCTCACTGTGTTGTGTGAATGTCAGCAAGTCACTTACAACCTTCTTACTCTTTTGTCAAGCGAAAAGTGTAACTACAAAAGTCACAAGAGTGCTATGAATTAATAATAAGAATAAATGAAGTAAAGGTGCTTTGGATAACATGAAGTGGTTTGTTTACATGTCAGACAGAGAGTATTAAGCTCAGTTCCTGGACCTCTTCTCTATCTATACCAGTGGTTCACAAGTAGGGGAATTTTGCCACCCCTCTGGGGACAATCTGGCAATGTCTGAAGACACTTTCAGTTGTTACACTCTGGGGTGGGGACGTACTACTGGCATTTAGTGGGTCAAGGCCAGGGATGCTGTTAAACATCTTACAATACATAAGACACGCCCTTCTAGTTGCTCAGGCCACAAACCTTGGTGTCATCCTTTACTCTCTTCTCTCCTACATCCCCTTCCAACACATTAGCAAATCCTGTTAGCTCTAGCTACAAACTAGACCCAGACTCGGACCACTTCTCCTACCTCTGCTGACACTCGGGTCCAAACCACTTACTCTCTTCACCTAGATGATTGCACTAACTTCCCTGTTGGCCCCCTACTTCTATCCTTGCCCTGTATTCTCCTCATGAGAGCCAGAGCGATCCTTTAACAACACCGTCAGACCACTTCATTCCTCTGCTCAAACCCCTTTAATGGTTCCCTTTGTCCCTCAGAGCAAAACCCCAAAGCTTTAACAAGGGCCCAGAAAGCCCTCCATGACCTGGTTTTTGTCCTCTGACTTCATTGCCCTCCACTGTCCTTTCCCCCCTCACTCAGTTCCTTGAACAAACCAGATAAACTTTCACCTCAGGGCTTAGACGGCTGTCCCTCTGCCTAAAACATTCTTTCTCCAGATAGCCTTTGCAGACACAAAACCCAAATTTAAAGGGAGTAAGATAGCCCCTAAGTATGTCCTAGTTCTAAAATACTAAATATGTTCAAAGGGAGATTTTAAATTTGTTCCAGAAAAATAAAACTCCACAGACTGTATCTTTTGGTCACAACCAAGGAATATAGACAGGTTTTGTGACTTCAAGAGGTATAGGTGTGGGCCGGCCCTGTGGCTTAGCGGTTAAGTGCGCGCGCGCTCTGCTACTGGCGGCCCGGGTTCGGATCCCGGGCGCGCACCGATGCACCGCTTCTCCGGCCATGCTGAGGCCGCGTCCCACATACAGCAACTAGAAGGATGTGCAGCTATGACATACAACTATCTACTGGGGCTTTGGGGAGAAAAAAAAAAAAGGAGGAGGATTGGCAATAGATGTTAGCTCAGAGCCGGTCTTCCTCAGCAAAAAGAGGAGGATTCATGGATGTTAGCTCAGGGCTGATCTTCCTCACAAAAAAAAAAAAAAAAGAGGTATAGGTGTTGCTGTCACAACAGTGAGTTAATGGAAATTTCAATGTCAACAAAAAACTAAACCCACGTGACCACGGAAGTTCTAGGGAATCTTTTCCCTTCCTGGATGCTAGAGAGAAAGGCTGATTTCTGTAGCTTCCATAATAGCTTGTGGGGAGAGGGGGTTTAGTAGTAGAGAAGTCACATAACATTTGGTCAATAATTGGCTTGATCCTCATTTGAAATGCAGGAGTACAGTATAGAAAGCATGCTCTCCCTAGCCCACAGCTATTAGCTCAGCTGATAAAAATGTGCACTTGAACATTACTTGTAATTGGGAAGCAATGTAGTGCACTACATTGTAGTAAGAGAGCAGGCTCAGGACTCAAAAACAACTGCTTTTGTTTGTATCCTGGTTTTACCACTTTCTAGCTGCACGACCTTGGGCCAGTCATCCAATCTGTGTAGCTCAGGTCTCAACAACTGTAAAGGGGATAACAACAGCGCCTGTATCGTAGTACTATTGTGTGGACTAAGTGAAGTAATGCGTGTCAAACACTGAGCCTGCTGTCTCTGGGGAAGAAATACTGGGAGTTGGGAGGTAGGGAGGTGACCAGTGTTTTTTGCAATAAGCTTTGTAGAACTACTTGGCTCCTTAAACTATGTACATTGATAATTTTAACAATAAAAATTAAATTTAAAAAGTCCTTAGCACATGGGGCTGGCCCGTTGACATAGTGGTTAAGTTCGCAGGCTCTGCTTCAGCAGCCCAGGGTTCGAAGGTTAGGATCCTGGGTGTGGACCTACACACCACTCACCAAACCATGCTGTGGCAGCATCCCACATAAAAAAACAGAGGAAGGGCCGGCCCTGTGGCTTGGTGGTTAAGTGCGCGCGCTGCAATGCTGGCGGCCCGGGTTCGGATCCCGGGTGCGCATCGAGGCACCACTTCTCCGTCCATCCTGAGGCCGAGTCCCACATGCCGCAACTAGAAGGATGTGCAGCTATGACATACAACTATCTGCTGGAGCTTTGGGGGGAAAAAATAAAATAAATAAAATCTTTAAAAAACAGAGGAAGACTGGCACAGATGTTAGCTCAGGGACAATCTTCCTCAAGCAAGAAGAGGAAGAATTGGCACAGATGTTAGCTCAGGGCCAATTTTCCCCACCAAAAAAAAAAAAAAGTCTTCAGCACAGTGGCTGGCACATAGTAAGTGCTCAATAAATGGCAGTTTTACAGTTCTGATTACTGTACTTTCACTGGCCTCTGCCCAGGAATAGCATGCTTTTGCTACTTGTCCCTTGCCAGAGAAGAACACAAGCTGGATAAAATACCAAGCGACACAAGTTTTCCTTCCAGCTTCTCTCTGAGCCATCTTTAAAGCTTCCATGGAAAGGGTCTACATCTGAGAACGAAGATTCAGGTTTCATGGCAGTGTGAAGGTTACACTGCCCTCTATCGCTTCACATACCATCAGCCCAACTAAGGACACCAACCACCTGCCTTCTGGTCAAATTCACTACCCTCTGAACTGGGCGAATGTTGGGCTCAATTCCCTTAAGTTGCCCCAAACCCATACCTTATTATTATGTTAAACTTGCTGGCTACTTCAAAGTAGATAATAAGATCCACAAGCTATCATAACCTCAGGCCTTTTTAGCAAAAGATTTGCCTTTTCCAAACCTCCCCCTGTAACCTCTACTACAATTTCTAAACCCTCACCTGAACAGAGGGAAAATAGCTCTTCTATGCCTTAGTCAACACAGATAGCAGCAGGTCAGAAGAGAGTTGATTTCGGATGTAATAAAAGCAAACTGACTCCTCTAGCCCCAGATTCAAAATTTACTAATAAAGCGTGTCAGAGAGAGAGAGAGGAAAAGGAGCAGGTGGGAACGTGGGCAGGCAGGGCAGATGCACTCAGCAGTGGCTGACGCTGGAGGAGTGCGATGAACCTCCCCACAAAGATAATAACAAGTTTCTCCTTCTGAACTAGCACTTGGCGGAAGTAATAACAGTGGTTCAGACGGTAATCCAGTTTAAAGGAGGAGTACTGTATGACATATACCAGCTCCAAACATTTTTTTAAGTAAGAATAAACAAAATAAGAGCCATAGTCCAAGTAACAAAATAAAATGAATTTGGGATTCTTCTCAGCTCCCTCACTGTAAATTATTACTCTTTTAGAGAAAGGAAGTAAAGCACTTGGCTGCCCTAAAGAACAGCCCCTTGGTTTCTGCCAGCCACACTCTTATTCCCAGCTGTCCTGAATCAGACCATTTGGTTGGTATCTTACCCCTCTGTAAGGCCTTCTTAGAAAACAGAGATTTAAAAAATTACTGGCCCACAAGAAAAAGAAGTAGCTCATTTAACAAGGCCTTATTCTCCTTCCTCACCTCTATAAATTGTTTTTCACTACTCTCACACTGTCCAAATAGAAGCTATCCTGGCCTCCAGAGATGAGTCAGAGAGCTGGAATTCATGGCAAGACTAGCCTTTTCAATAGAGTGAGCACCTATCCTACTATGACCCTTTGTCCTCAGAGGCTCTTGAGCTAGTCACATAAAAAGGGTTCATTAAAACAGCACCTAACCTTCACCAATACTTGATAGGACTGTTCACCCGGGACAGGTCAGCCACAATTGAGCTGACAATGAAGCCAGCCAACTTCTAACAAAAGAGCAAGGAGTCAGATTTATGAATCTTTGGAGCAGGTCAGCATACACTTACTTTCCTGACTCCCTCTGACAGCTCTTACACAGGGAGAGGTCAGGCCGTCTGGACTATGGGATGGAGCTAGGGCAGGTGTTCCCACCCAGAGCTTCCCCCGAGGCATGGAGCACTGAGTCCAGAGAGCTTATAGTTTTTCAAGGGAAAAACCAGCTGGGGAAGGGCTCTAGGGGTGTCCAGTTCCTGGCACTGACAGATGTCCCACTATGTTGACATATCCACCCAGCCCTCATAGAGCAGGTGCATGAAGCAATCTTTTCATGTCATCCTACCAACCTTAGCAAGTTAAACTATAACTATGGAGACAGCAGGAAACTATATCTGCGTACTAAAACCGTGGTCATGGGCTTCCAAGAGCCTCATGTTCTTTCCCAGCCTTAATGGCAGGCAGGGAATTTCTTTAGAGTAAATCAAATCTATTGCCAACTCAGTGATCCCTGACACCAGGGCATCAGGAACTCCTCCTACCCATCCAATAAAGATGGCACCTGGAGTGAACTGAAAACACGTGCCCCAACTCTAGAGTCCCAAGGGTCTCTCTCATCCTTTCCACTCGTTCATAAATAAGAGTGCTATTTATTATAAACACCACATGGTTTGTGCACCCCGAGAGTTATAAAAACAGTTTTTATTTTTATCAACCAGGAAAAGAATTCACTACTTTAAAGACTCAACAAATAGGGGAATTCTTCAAAAAGAAGATGCCACAGGCAATCCTCAGTTTACTTTAGAGCCACTTATCTTATTTCAACTCTGCTTCTTTCATGCCTTGATGATAGTGAGCATCAAAGCAGTTAATGCTTTGGCTCAACACAGCCTCCAGCCCAACAGGAGGATCTAGGAAAAGCCCAGGTTCACCTACTAGGAAATATGTTTTAGTAATGTGGCACCTAGATTTGAATCCCAGCTTTGCCTCTCACTAGCTGTGTGGTACTGGGCAAGTTACTTAGCCCCTCAGAGCTTTGGTTTTCTTATCAAAAAATTAGATGATACATGAAAAGTACTTGGCAGCACACCTGGCACATAGGAACAGTTAAAAATAACTCTGATATATACCTGATCTCATCACTTTGTCAAGTATACCCTTCAGAACCCCAAGCATGTCTGTCTTTAAAAATAAATAAATCTTGGGCTGGCCCCGTGGCTTAGCAGTTAAGTGTGCGCGCTCAGCTACTGGTGGCCCGGGTTCGGATCCCAGGCACGCACTGACGCACCGCTTCTCTGGCCATGCTGAGGCCACGTCCCACATACAGCAACTAGAAGGATGTGCAACTATGACATACAACTATCCACTGGGGCTTTGGGGGAAAAAAAAAGGAGGACTGGCAATAGATGTTAGCTCAGAGCCAGTCTTCCTCAGCAAAAAGAGGAGGATTAGCATGGATGTTAGCTCAGGGCTGATCTTCCTCACAAAATAAATAAATAAATAAATAAATCTATATTCTCAGGCCAAACACAAATGTTTATAATTATGAATTATCTCTGCTTTAAGATATCCATTTAAATATAGTCCCAACTCTTTTCAAAGCCACTTGTAATTATTTCATCCACTGCTCCTCAAAAGAACACACTGCTACCAACTGAACCTATCTCCCACTGTCCATCACCCACATCTCCTAACCACATATCCCTTACTCATTCTGCCCTCAGCACTTAAAACTGTTCTCCATACCATTGTCCTCCCTGTCTGTCTTTCCAAATCTGTCCATTCTTTGAAAAGCCCTTTCCATCAACTCTATTTCTACTTCACCTCTGCATTCCCTAATTCTAACCCCTAGCCATACACACAAATTACACATTTGACTGTGTTGTTCTCTACTGACCAAATTCATACTTGGTCTTGGCTGAACTGTACACGTTTATCTCCCCTACTGTACTGTAATCTACCAGTTGGTAGGGATAACTTTTATTCTTCAAGTCTCCTACCGAACAATGTACACTGCTCTAAACAGTGCACAAATATGTTAATAAATACTTACTGATGACTGTCTACACACCCTGCCCCATTTCTAAGGAGCCCTAAGAGGTGGAGCTGACTCAACTTTAGCCAGAAATGCTTTCAGAGAACTTGCTGGATACTCACGTAAGTGCTTTCTGAATAAGATTCTGTTTCAATTAAGAAAAAAGAAAGGCTCCAATTTCTCTCTGACATCTAAGTTTTCCATTCTCAATGCATTACAGCCAATAATCTCCTTGATATCAAATCCACTGAGAACCTTTTTTCTGTGCTTCTTGCAAATGCTACTTCTAAATGATCCTACAGAGTTCACCGAAAAAATTAGGTAACATACCACAAGTTCATCAACCTCAAGAAATATCTCAATAGCCTCACCACAGCCCAGCCCTTCCAAAAAAGGCATGGCAGGACCTCAATTAAGGCTGATAGGTAATCCATTCCGACTCGCTACCCCTGGGCCAGGGCAATCATCACGGAATTAGTTCAAAGGCATCAATCTCTAAAGCCCTAAAGGAGTCGAAAACAACTGACAGCTTCACAACTCAGGAAGATGAGTGCAGTGCCCTAGCCAGGAACGCCTGTGCTCTCCTAAGACTATAGCAATGGCTGAGCCAGGTAGTTCACAGTTGAGTAAAGGGGCTTCCATTACAGAAAGCATTGGAGCAACTGGTTTTCCTCCTCCAACTCTTCATCTTCCCATTAAACTCAACTGCCTCAAGTTCCCATTCTAACAGAGCATGCATAGCCTAGGGCCTGTACCACCTGGAACAGTCATACTCGGGAAGGTTAAATTTAAGGAAAAAGCATCTGGAGCAATAGGAGTTAGAGGAAAATCTTTTATTAGAGTGTTAAGACGGGAAGTCTTTCCTCAAATACAGGCAATTTACTTCCTTCCCAATTTACTTCTCTTATATACTGTACAACTAACATGACTCCACAGAATCCTTTAATCCTTTATAATGACCATCCAATCAACTACTAAGTCAATCCTTTGTTACACTAGTATTGAATGAAGTTCCTCTTACTAGACTGTGTGGAGAAAGAGTATTCACAGCACCAAGTTTCTTTTCTTAATTTGCCTCTTGATCTAGACCATATATAAAGCACTGGTCAGAAAAATACCATTCTTACAACAGAGTAACTTGTCCCTCAAATAAACATCAATTTTATTTTTAAAATTTGAGGGTGAATGCAACACGAAGCAAAGACAGACTTAACAGTTATATAGATGGGATGCTGGGCCTACTACACAGCATTATTAGTCAGAGAGGAATGCACTGGAATACTCACAGGCCCTGCCTCATGAACTACCTACAACAGTGAGCGCTCAGCTTCAGGGCTTTATTCAACCAACCAAAACCAACAACCAGGCACCATCATCACCTTAGCAGAGTGTAAAAGACACTGTTTAATCAGCTAGCACAGAGAGAAACAGATTAAGATATCAAACACCTAGAAGAGCGTCTCAGAACAATCAGAATATTTAAAATCATGGTTAACTCAACCCACAATTCTCTCACTTATTCCCCATATGTGAAAAGTCAAAATATCACTTAGGCCACTCTGTGTTGTGGGTGAAGAGGTAGATGGGCCATAACAGACTGAAAAGATATCAACAAGAAGATATGCAAACAAGGTAAATACAGTGAAAAACCAACAATATTTAGGATAAATAATTTAGCTTGTCTTTTCCCTCAGGAAAAAAAAAAAAACAAACCCACCAACAACCAAAAAACAAAGTAGGAACAAATTCCAAAGGTGTGGTGTTGTTGCTCTAAACTTAGTATACATTTACACGGGAAGCATGGCTGGTGATATTTTGACTTTCTTTTTTAAATGCTAAAGGTAAAAAACTTTGTTCTTTCAACACCCAAACCAGAGCAGAGAGACAGTAGTAAATTATAAATGTGGATGAAGTAACATCCACAGGACATGAAGATGGCGGAGGGGGGAGGGGAGAAGGGGTAGGTTTTTGCATTGTTGCTGTTGGCAGGAGAGCTAAGCAGTCTTAAAGAACATTCTAGGCTTCTAGGTTTGCCATGAAGGGGTATCACAAATCCCAAGGCCCACCACCTACCCCTTCTCCTCTTCTCCGAGGGCACCTACCTTACTGTAAGTCACTACTGATAAGTTGTTTGCGTGACTGCTGGGGGACAGATTTACAGAGTTCTGTGAGAGTCTATTCTCATCTTGCTCGGTTTGGTCAGGAGCAGGAGCCCATGTGTTTTTGCTGATCGAGTCGAACTCGGAACCCCCAGGGTCTTTTAAGTTGTTTTCATCTGATTGTCGGTTCTTTTGGGGAGAGGCAAACGGGTTGAAGTTTCCTTCTACCTTGCGATGTGGCTGTGTGTTGAACTCCGTTTCAAAAGATGACAGCTGCTGCGTTACTCCTAAAAGTCCACCCACCTCCACACTGAGAATCACCCAGATGACATCTGAAACAAAAAGGCAATTCAGGTCAATGCCAGGCATACCCTCAAGGCCCAAAGCAGCCATCAGGAACCCCAAACACCAATCAAACCTTAGAAAGCAACTTTCTTCTATATGCTAGTTTTAAAAACTTGCTGACAAAGTAGTCCAGTACATCTGCATCGCATGCAGTTCCACATTTCTGGTAATGTGAAGTTCAAACTCTGGTACAAATTCAGTAGAGGTCTGTGGTGAGACCCATGAAACTATCTGCAAAAAGGTCGTTACTAGTTGATTCTGATGCACATCTACATTTGGAAATCATTACTCCAGCAACAATGATCAATAAATAGAAACCTAAAGGCTATTTCCCCAAAATTACAAACTCTTTGTGGGTTTTGCTTTATTTCTGCACATGTTTAACTCAGAAAACTCAGGGTGGGCATAATTCTTGAGTCAAAAAATGCTTATAATTACTAGAATTGCAACTTATCAACGCCCCACCCCCCCCAAGTTTGGGCAATTCAGAGTGACCATATATTGTCCAAACTAGGACAAGTGAGAGTAAAAGAAGGAGCTATTAATAATCACACCAGGACACGGGTATAAACCATCACTAACCCTGACAAATTAGGACAGATATCACTATGTGGCTATTTTCACAATCTATATGATTAAAAGATACCAAAAATTTAGTACGCCTCAGACTTTCTAAAATAATCCAATTTAACACCAACTATGCATTTCTGTCATGTAGGGAAACCCTACTGTCTACACTGAAACCATAAGAGATTTGTTTTAAAAGATGCACCACAGGACTTTTGGTCATAATTCAGTTCTTTATTTTCGACTGCCAAAGCTAAGGGTTCAAACAGAAGAATAAAGAAAGTGGCAGTTTCCTTTGACGTTCAGCACCTCAATTCAGAGAAGAGTAGCATCTACTTTCCTGCTAAAAGGTTCTCAAAAAGTGAGCTACAAAAAGGCCAACAAGCTTTTAAGTGTGAACCCTATTGAAAATAAATATGAAAAATTGTCCAGGCTCCTAAGTAACTGCTGGAAGGTTGATAGGAAATAAGTAAATTTCCTCTCAAATAAATTTCATCAGTTAGCTATACGGAAATATAGATAATATATAAGCCTAGAACAAATACACTAAAATATCCAAGATAGTGAAGGAAATTGAGAAAAACCCTCTTGGGCTTTGTTCATTCTCAATTTTCAGTTTGGGTTCTGTATCTGGGTAAGGGGATCTTAAGAGTGTCATACAGCCCTAAATACTCAATTTAAGGTTAGTGGTTTGGGAGCCGTATTAAGAACTTGGTTGAGGGCTGGCCCTGTGGCTTAGCGGTTAAGTGCGTGCGCTCCGCTGCTGGCGGCCCGGGGTTCGGATCCCGGGCGTGCACCGACGCACTGCTTCTCCGGCCATGCTGAGGCCACGTCCCACATACAGCAGCTAGAAGGATGTGCAACTATGACATACAACTATCTACTGGGGCTTTGGGGGAATAAATAAATAAATAAATAAAATTAAAAAAAAAAAAAAAAGAACTTGGTTGCATCCAAACAGCTGAGCCAGAGCCCTCATTAAGCGGGGATGCAGCGACATCTGCTGTTCACTTCTAGAATTAGCACCTCTTTTCACCTCTTGAAGAAGCTAAAGCCACTAGCAGCACCAGCATGACTCACAGGAAGGGGCATCCATTCCAGACAACTTATTAAAGCAAATGTGAATCCTCGTGTAAACTGATACCATAAAGGTTGATTTAACACTGTACGCCAGGAAATGCAGCATGCCACTTCACTTAGAAACCTGGGACGAAGCCAGGAATGGTGGGTTGGAGGACTTTCATTTAAGGCTCTAAGTCAATCTCATAAACCAATATGACGTGGGCCTTAAAGAACAATTCAATGGCAGACAGCCTGAAGGAGGTTCATTCCATGCTCTCCTATCCTAGCTTTCTAACGAAAGGCAACATTCCTTCACTCTACCGTTCCTTTCTCTCCAACGGATATGCCTTGTCTTACAGTACAGTGATTCCCACTTCATCTTCTACCCATCTGTTTTTCAAAATCCTTTTGTAAGTACATGATATGTTTAGCATACTCAGCTACCAGTCATATGCTTCATTTTCTCAGCTCAGAAAACTAAACGCTTATGAAAAAGGACAGTCTTCTGAAGGCTGTTATCAGTATTCGAGACTAATGACATGAGTCCCTCTGGCTTTAAGCACTAAAGCTTCTTTAACATAACTCACTGGGCCTTATCATACTTAAGCCACTGCACTCTCTTCATCTTGGCTATTTTTCTGTACTGTTCATAGATCCTACATAGTAGCTACAGAAAAAATGTCATCTAAGCCGCCAATGATTTATAAACACCAAAAATAAACAATTCAGTTCTGATCCTCCACAGTTATTACCATGTTGGGTCATCACAAACAGCAAAATATGCCTTCTCTCTGGTACAATCTGAGCCATCTAAGTATTACCCTTTAGACTTCACATTTCAGAATGTGTTCATCCCATGCATAGTGTGTATGTGTGTTTTGAAATCAAATAAAAAGGATGATAAAAATGGGCCCAATAAGCTTGTTTCAAGAGGTTGACCATTTCCAATTCTTGCCAGAACACCTCGATTACTGAGATAAGAACTACCAGCCAGATATTTTAGTATCTCTGATGATAAAACCACAGCTGTAAGAAATCTTAGGGGTCATTTACTGGAACTACTTCACTCTCTAGATGAAGGATCCGAGGTGTGGAAGTAGAAGTGATGGGCCCAAGATCAGACTTCAAGATAGAAGCGGACCTAGATGACGACCAAAAACTCCCAGCTCTGAGTATATGGCTTTTTAAACTCACATTTGTTTCTTCCTAACAGGAACCTGGGAAGCCAAGTACCCAGGAAACTAAAGCTATAGTTAAGTCAATCCCATTTCCCAGGCCATAGTATCTTTACCTACAGACATATGATCTTTGGCACCAATAACAAGAATAGGCCAATGGGATGTCCTGGAAAAGTAGCTGAGAAAGGAGAACCAAGTGCCAGGCCTACACAGGGAGGGCTCAGTAAGTAAATGGAAAAACTGATTTTAGAATGTCTTGCTTAAGGTGATATTTTAAAAGCACCTGAGCCAGAAGGTACTGTAAATATTATTTCATTCAACTCATCCCTTATAATATGATAAAACCTTTAATAATAAGTATAAAATTTTAAAAAGTATAAACTTCTCTTTGCACAAATGTATAATAAATTACTAAAGAGAGAATGTAACTGGGGCCGGCCCCGTGGCTTAGCGGTTAAGTGCGCGCGCTCTGCTGCTGGCGGCCCAGGGTTTGGATCCCGGGCGCGCACCGACGCACCGCTTCTCTGGCCATGCTGAGGCCACGTCCCACAAACAGCAACTAGAAGGATGTGCAGCTATGACATACAACTATCTTCTGGGGCTTTGGGGGAAAAAATAAATAAATAAAAATTAAAAAAAAAAAAAAGAATGTAACCTTCTTATTTCTTAAGTTTAGACTATCACAAGTGTAGAGTAAAAAGAAAATATTTTACTTGGAGCCCAAGTCCATAATCTTCATGAATCATGCTGACATACAAAGACATCCTCAGATTATGGTAAGAATGTTAAAAACATTTGCATATACCCAAAAGCTAGCATCACAGATCAAAATACATCATAATAAACATAAAAAAGCATCCACAATTTGTCCACTAAAAGAGAATTGTTAAAAAGCAGTACCAAACTGGTAAATTTGTTTCTTGTGGGGCTATGGGTTACAATACACGTACAGCATGGGTACACATATATAGGAGTTGAACAAATAAGTAAGTGGATGGTGGTGGTGGTGGTGGGAGCCATGTTTTCCATTGCTGAAGAACGGTATTACAGATATGCAAGAAAGGAAAGTATTCTAAAATGAACCCTGTGGTACTGGATTAAAGTCAGAGAAGTCAATATAAACTCATGTTTATCTTAACACATATACAGACGAAGAAACACAGAAACAATTATAGGTATGTCTGTATGCAAAGGTTAGGATGCACTGATATATTACCTAGCTCGGTCTGGTGAGAGGGCCTAAAAGTAATGATACCCCAGGAGCAACAAACATACCCATTGCCCAGTGGTTTCTAAATAACCATTCTCCAATAAAAAGAACAAGGGCTCCTTGGAGAAATGGCTGATTCTGGGGCTAGGGCACAGAACACATAAGATGAGCCTAGAACATTTTGTAGTACCAGAAAGTAAGGAAGTGCTCAAAAAACAAAAGGATAGGGGCATGTCACAGGGATACAGGAGCCACCTGAAAGAGTCTCCTCTGGCCAAAGCTGGAACAATTTGGGAAACAAAATAAATAACATACTATCGGATTGTAACTCAAAGAAAAAAATAAATATCCATGAGTCCATAGTGACATAAATACGACTAAACTAAATGGGGGAGAAGAGGCAAACTTCCTTACAGAAGAATTCCAAATAATATATGTAGATACTCTCCCTTCCAAGAGGTGGAGCCTAATTTTATAGATCCCCCAACCCACCTTGAAGGTGGGCTAGTCTTAGTGATTTGCTTCCAAAGAATAGAGTACAGAAAGAGAAAAACAGTAACTTGAAAGTGGAGAAACTAGCAAACAAACTACTTAACCAAGTGATCAAGGTTAACATCACTAGTGATGTTATGTAAATCTCAGGTACCCCTGAAAGGGCATGTCACCTCTCTGGTATTCTTCTCCAAGCCCGTAACATCAGTCTAATCATGAGGAAAACGTCAGACAAACTCAGATTGGGAAACATTATAAAGGATATTTGCCAGTATTCCATAAAACTATGAAAAACACAGCAAGATTGAGAAACTGTTACAGACCAGAGAAGACTGGGAGACACGACAATTAAGTGTAATATGGTACCCTAGACTGGATTCTCAAACAGAAAGAGGTCATGAGTGGAAAAAAGTCTGGAGTTTAGTTAATAGTAATCTATCAGTGTTGATGTCTTCATTCTAACAAGTGTGCCATAGTTATGTAAGATAATAAAAATGGGGGAAACTGGGTATATGGGAACTCTGTATCATCTCTGACACTTTACTGTAAACCTAAAATCATTCCACAGTAAAGTCTACTAAAAGAAATTAGTATAGCATTAGAAAATTGTATTTTCAGACATTAAGAGGTAAAGTTGCAACAGAGCCAACGCTCTGCAGTGAACTGACTATAAAGGAGAGTGCTTTGATCCAGTAGAGGGTAGGACAAAGTGGTAGCAGGGCAGGAAGGAGGGGCCTGTCACCTGCTCAAATTCTTCAGAGGCCTCAAAAAGACCACCTTATCAACTGGACACATAAGTTACTCCTATCTGTGGGGAGATCTCTTTTCCGGTACAACCTCTTGTCAGTAGAGCAGCAGGGGCCAGTTAACAGTCTTCAAACAAGGGCAATAGTAATGACTGTATAAATGAACCATCATCTTGATGTGGATGTTGGGCTGAGCCTGCCTCTGGCCTGCACAAGATGCAAACAGAAACCACTTAAAGCAAGCAATAAACTGCCACATCAATAGGTTCCACTTGGTCTGGGCTTCCCAAGGGGAAAGGCCAGGGGACTTGGGAAAGCACCACTTTCGAAAACCCCAGTTTACAAGGACACCTCAAATGGTTCAAACTGTGGCTAGGACTGAACTCTTGTAGGCTTCTGATCTCTAGAGCAACCGCCTTGGGCTTATCCCCAGGAGTTGTGAGACAAAAATGCTATGACACCAGGAGACACAGCTTGGCTTTACTCCACATGTACATGGAAGATTATCATGGAGGTCAGTTCTAGATTTGGAGGTTGCAGAATCAAATCGTTCCTGAAGCTCAACTCATCTTCAGTGCACAACAGGAACCTCACATTTCCCTTGAGGATTAAGCAACAACTTGGGTCTATAGAGGTAAACAGGCTCCAGTCAGCTGCTGGGCTACAAGCTGTGGGCTCAAACTTTATCTCTGTAGGAAAGCTGACTATATATTGCCTAGCTTCAGCGAGAGAGACTTGAAAGGAGAGTTTGAGCACTGGTAGTCTAGTGGACTGAAACAGGCCCCAACAGTAAATAGTGCAAAGGTCAGTATTACAAGCAGGTCTCGACATCTTTGTGTCTGTCTCTTAGAATTACCAAGGTAGCAATGTGTGTGTGCCACGGTGAAAAGAAAGCACTTCTAATTGTCCTTGCACTAATCTGCCCATTCACAACTTCCAGTCTGCATTTCCACGCTATTTACTCAACATAGTAGCCTTGCTCCCATAACACATGCCCAGGCACTCAGATGCTTTCACTACATCTATCCACACACCACCTACCTCAGCATCTAAGGGGCGTGCGGGTAGAGCCAGGCTCCAGTTCATTAGCCCCTCAGAGAACAACTCCTGATTTCTGGGGCTTAGGCCCCGTCTACAGCAGTGACTGCTGAAGGACTTGCCTCTACTTAAACTCCGCTTCCCCACCCATTCTCACTTCCAACCCTACCCTGCCACAAATGTGCATTACAAACTTGTTCCTTAGATTAGGTATTATTCTCAGGAATTTCCTTTTAAAATACAAATAGACCTCAAAGGAACATATTAAGCTACCTTAACCTCATTATGAGATCAACGAAGGAGCACAAGTTCACAAAGGGGAGAGAGAAAGAGAAGAACACGAAAGAGCACTGGAAGCCTGGATGAGATGAGACAGTGAAGAGTTCCTGGTGCCCATAACAAGAGCAGGGCTCAGAGAAAAGCTGAAACGGCAACAACAAAGAAACTATTCCTACTTCACAATTTTTCCAAATCATGCCCTATTTAATAATCATGAGCTTGTACCTTAAAATGGGGGGAAGGGGAGAGAAGTACGGTGATCATTTAATCACTTATTTGCTTCAAGTCTTAGGAAATATGGATCCCTACTTCCCAACTCCAGTGATATCAGTGCCATGGAACGGAAAGAGTAAAAACATGTCTGGGACAAAAGATGAAAACCAGCTCGGAATGAAAAAGAGAAAAACAACCGTGCCATTAACTGGGCTGGGAGGACAGACACAGATAAAGGCAGGTATAAAGTTAACAGAAAACAGTATTTCTCCCAAGGTCATACAGCAGCTGTAAAATGCTATAAGGACCCTCTCTTTTTGAGTGGCTTCTGCTTTCTTACCAATGATGCCTCAGACCCACTTTGCTACAGCCATGGATTATTGACGATACCCAATTCTAAACTGCCCTTGCCTCATGACAGCACCCAAACCCTAATTAATCCTCTCTTCTACTCCTGCCTCAGAAACCACAGCCAACCCAAAACTGATCCCCACATCCCTTAGAGACTCCTCAGAATCCTTCAGCAGGAACCCAAACCTTGCAAAAGCTGCTTCCCTCATCCCTCTTATTGCAAGGCATTCCACAGTTCCCTGGGAGTGCCTTCCCTCACCGTATTATGTCAGTAAATCTGGTTTTGTCAGACTACAGGCTTGTTTCAGGTAATCTCTGAACCCAGATCCTTCCTCTCCTCTCAGCCTCAATTCCTAGATACAGAGACTCTACCCCTTCCTACCAGTCTTCCCTTCTTGTAGGACTGCTCTCCCCCGAAGTGGGCCCAACTAGCCCAGCCATCAGCTGATACCATAAGGAAGGAAGAGTGCATTCATTCAGTGACAGGGCGGTCAGAAAGAGACAGAAGGAGCAGCCCTGAGAATAAAGGAAAACAGAGTATACCATGTTCTAGAAGCCTAGTGACAAAAGTGTTTGAAGGAGGACAGAGTCATCAGTTGGGTCCAGTACAGCTCATAAATCAAGTAAGTTGAGGACTGGGAACAAAGCATTGGATGTAGCACCATGCAGGCCACTGGTGATTTTGAAAACAGCAGCTTCAGTGGAGTGGTGGGGACAGAAGCCTTAACCGAAAGAATTTGCGAGACTAGGAAATCAGGAGGTGGAGACAGCCATTATCGGTACAAAATTTTCCAAGGAGTTTGCTATGAAGGAGAGCAGAAAAATGAAGAAGAAGCTGGAGGAGGAAAATTAACAGCATTACACTATATATAACAGCAACAAATTTAAAACAACTCAAATGTCCATCAATAGGGACTGGCTGGAAAAACAATGACCCATCTACCTGAAGGAATACTCTACAGTCATAAAAATGAATGAAAAAGATCTCTAGAGTGATCTCAAGAATATATTATTAGGTGAAAAAAAGTAAGATGCAGATCAATATCTATAGTTATGACACTTTTGTGTAAGAAAAGGGGCAAATTTATACACATTTGCTAGTATTTACAAAACAAAAACACTGACTGGATAATCCATAAGTGAATAAATAAAAATGGGTACCTATAGGGGGAGGAAGGGACTAGCTGAAGGGGATAGGGATGGAAGGGAGACTTCTCTAAATACATCATTCCTAAATTTTGAGTTAGGACTCATAGAATGTTTTACATAGTCAAAAAAAAAAAAAAACTAGGTCAAAGAGGGACAAGAATAAGGACTGAAGATAAGAAATAAATTTCCTAGGATGATGATTGACACAGGGTAGGCGCTCAATAAACAGCAAATTATTTAGCAGAAGTACGTAGCACTGTAAGTGACACTAAAAATGTTTACTGGGTTGCTCTGTTAGAAGTTAGAGTCAACGTTAAGAGTAATGTCTGATGACTGGCTATGTCTAACTATAGCTAGAGGACTATAACAATGACAATAAAACAGGTTTCATATATAAAATCTAAGAATTTAGGATACCTATAAAAACGGTATATAACCTTTAACTCCTCCTCCTCATTCGTTTTTTTTTTTTTTAATTTTTTGTTTATTGCAGTAACACTGGTTTATAACATTGTAAAAATTTCAGGTGTACATCATTGTACTTCTATTTCTGCATAGATTACATCATGTTCACCACCAAAGTACTAATTACAACCCATCACCACACACATATACCGAATTATCCCTTTCACCCTCCTCCCTCCCCCCATCCCCTCTGGTAACCACCAATCCAATCTCTGTCCCTATGTGCTTGTTTATTGTTGTTATTATCTACTACTTAATGAAGGAAATCATACAGTATTTGACCTTCTCCCTCTGACTTATTTCACTTTGCATTATACCCTCAATGTCCATCCATGTTGTCACAAATGGCTGGATTTCATCATTTCTTATGGCTGAGTAGTATTCCATTGTGTATATATACCACATCTTCTTTATCCATTCGTCCCTTGATGGGCACTTAGGTTGCTTCCAAGTCTTGGCTATTGTGAATAACGCTGCAATGAACACAGGGGTGCATGTACCTTTACAAATTGGTGTTTTCAAGTTCTTTGGATAAATACCCAACAGTGGAATAGCTGGATCATATGGTAGTTCTATCCTTGATTTTTTGAGGAATCTCCATACTGTTTTCCATAGTGGCTGCAAGTGTTTGCACTCCCACCAGCAGTGTATCATTCATTAGTTTTATTGAAAGCAACTAGAGCACTAAAATCTCTACTCTAAAAATTGGCAATTAAAGGTAAAGAACTAAGCATTTAATCTAGCCTTATTTGTAAAACTGAATTTCAAGATAAGTCACTGCTGATAAAAGTTTTTCCCCCTCAGAACTACTCTAGCTCATATCTGTGGAAGAAACTGTCACTTTGTAACCCCTAATTGAAATGATTCAAGCAACAATCAACGAACGAAACCATCAGGCAAAAGGCTGGTTGACAGGAAGGACCTATGCAATGGAGGGATCAGGCTGTCACCACCTGAACCCTTTGATTAACCTTAGTAACACGAAGGGCCAAATAATTTTGAATAGCCAAAACAACTTTGAAAAAGAATGAAGTTGGAGGTCTCACACTTCCTGATTTCAAAACTTATTACTAAACTACAGTAATCAAAATAGTGTGGTACTGACAGACAGTCAGACATACAGACCATGAAGAGAATGAAGAGCTCAGAAATAAACCCTCACATTTATGGTCAAATGATTTTTGACAAGAGTGCCAAGACCATTCAAAGGAGAAAGGACAGTCTTTTCAACAAATGGTGTTGGGAAAATTGGATATCCACATGCAAAGAATGAAGTTGGACCCTTACCCTTACACCGTATACAAAAATTAACTCAAAATGGATTAAAGACCTAAACATAAGAGCTAAAACTATAAAACTCTTAGAAGAAAACATAGAAGAAAAGCTTCACGACATTGGCTTTCGAAATGATTTCTTGGATAGGACACCAAAAGCACAGCAACCAAAGAAAAAAGATAAATTGGACTACATCAAAATCAAAACTTTTGTGCATCAAAGGACACAATCAACAGAGTGGAAAGGCAAACCATGGAATGGAGAAAATATCTGCAAATCATATATTGATATAAGGGGCTAATATTCAGAATATACAAAGAACTCTTACAAAATAAAACAAATAACCTGATTAAAAAATGGACAAAGGACTTGAATAGACAAACTGAATGGCCAAAAAGCACATGAAAAGATGCTAAACATCACTAATCATTAGGAAAATGCAAATCAAAACCATAAGGAGATACCACCTCACACTCATTAGGATGGCTACTATCAAAAAACAGAAAACAACAAGTCTTGGCGAGGATGTGGAGAAACTGGAACCCTCGTGCACTGTTGATGAGAGGGTAAAATGGTACAACTGCTATGGAAAATAATATGGCTGTTACTCAAAAAATTAAAAATAGAATTGCCATATGGTCCAGCAATTCCACTTCTAAGTGTATACCCAAAAGAACTAAAAGCAGGGTTTCAAAGATGTATTTATACACACATTTTCATAGCAACATTATTCACATTACCAAAACGTAGAAGCAATTCAAATGTACATCAATGGATGAATGAATTAAAAGTGTGGTACAGGGGCTGGCCCATGACCGAATGGCTAAAGTTCTGCGTGCTCCACTTCAGCGGTCTGGGTTTGTGGGTTCACATCCCAGGCGCAGACCTACTCCACTCATCAGCCATGCTGTGGAGGCATCCCACATACAAAATAGAGGAAGACTGGCACAGATGTTAGCTCAGGACTGATCTTCCTCAAGCAAAAAAAGAAGAAGATTGACAACAGATGTTAGCTCAGGGAGAATCTTCCTCACAAAAAAAAAAAACACAAAAAGTGTGGTATATACATACAATGAAACATTATTCAGCCTTAAAAAGGAAGGAAATTCTGAGACATCCTACAACTTGGATGAACCTTTAGGACGTATGCTAAGTGAAATAAGTCAGTCACAAAAGGACAAATACTGTATGATACCACTTATAGAGGTACCTAGAGTAGTCAAATTCATAAAGAAAGAAAGTAGAATCCTGGCTGTCAGGGGCTAGAAGGAGAGGCGAATGAGAAGTTATTATTTAATAGGTACAGAGTTTCAGTTTTGCGAGATGCATAGAGTTCTGGAGATAGATGGTGGTGACGATTGCATAACAACGTGAAAGTACTTAATGCCACTGAACTGTATACTTAAAAATGGTTAAAACGGTAAATTTTATGTATATTTCACCACAATTAAAAAAAAAAACCCAGTAAATTTAAGCTAGTTGCTCGAAGTCAATCAGTAATATATTATGTGGCAGAATCAAAACCACAAGTCAGATCTCTTTAATTCTGGTCTAGTGCTTATATGTAACACCATGGAGCACTCCCTCCCCAACCCTGTCAGTTTTGAGTGTTCAACCAATCAGGAAATAGATAATACTTATGGAGACAACTATTCCTGGCAGAAAAGATGGAAATATTAACATCCTAATAATTTAAACTTCTATAGTCTACTAATAAAGCATAATCTGAGTGGGTGATAGCAGAACTGCAGAAAATTAATATAGCATGAAAGTACATTTAAGCAACTTAAATTACTAATTTAAATTTCAAAGTACAATTATGTTTAAGGATAATTCAGGGAATCTAAACTATATCTATAGCACATTAAGAGCCAAATGTATGCAACTGGCATAAAATACACAGATTGAAACTTGCATTTTAACAATCATTTTGGCATTAACATTGAAAAGCACTTAAATATAATATTGGATAAAAGGGCTTAACATTTAAATATTGTCTATTTTATATGCAAATAGGTAGAAAAATGGCTGGTATTCTTATTCCTTCACTACTTCTACTGAATTTCTCAATCAGTCTGATTGGGACACACTTGGTGCTTCTTGATATCTGCAGTATTTTCATCAAAGGGTAATTTAAAATAGAATATTTGAGCAGAAGAAGTACTCACAACTAAGTATTTAGTTCAACAACTAGAAAGTCAAATTTTAGACTAGCAACTGATTTACTTAATTCAACCTTAAATATCCTAATTAAAAAAAAAAAGAAGGGGCCAGGCCGGTGGCATAGTGGTTAAGTTCACATGCTCCACTTTGGCGGCCTGGGGTCCATGGGTTTGGATCCCAGGCATGGACCTACACCATTCGTCAGCCACGCTATGGAGGCGTCCCATATACAAAGTAGAGGAAGACTGGCACAGATGTTAGCTGAGGGACAATCTTCCTCAAGCAAAAAGAGGAGGACTGGCAACAGATGTTAGCTCAGGGCCAATCTTCCTCATCAAAAAAAAAAAGAAAGAAAAGGCCACTTTTCTTGGTATACATGCTTCTAAGGTGAGGATTTAAGAACTCTGATACCTTTCTACAGAGTTACTATGTATGTTTTGAATACTTAAAAGCATAATAAGACACATGCCCCATCTGTCTTTTTTTTTAGAAACTCAAACCCTATCTTTCACATAATATGGACAAAAAGTGTAAAACAGCATTATTGATGGTAATTAGTTATCCTTGGCGAAAGCTTTTCCATCCTAGAGATCTCTGATAATGCACTACATTAACTCTGCTCTTCCTTCCCCCTCCTCCTAAAAGAGGATGGGCTTTGTTTCTGGCTTCAGGGAAACTGCTCCCAGTCAATATCATCCTAGCTGGACCAATACGAGAACCAGCAAAACAAAGACAACAGTAACCCCTCCCCTCACCGTTCTCTCCAGACATTACGTTATAGACATCACATTCACCAAGTCAGAGTCAAAGACAGTAACAAAGCACAACTTCCTAAATGCTTCTTCATTCTTTATTTTCCCCCTCATTTTTCACTTTCTTCTTCATTTCTTTGGTCTTATACAACTTTCCTAAGCATCCCTTCCTCTTCATTTCCACTGAAGACCCTTAACAGTCCAAAATATTTTCCTGGCTAGAATCTGGGCACAGAGCTTTGGGGAAATGAATGATTATTCATCCCTAGACTGAAGTAGGGGTAGTAATATCCACACAAAGGGGATCTTAGGGCTCACTCATGGCCATCTGGAATTCTCAATCCTACAAAAGGGAGTCAACCTTACCTCCCACACACATCTGAGGTGCAGAGCACACAGATGCCCTCTTGGGCCTCTTAGTCTGCACCATGATAATCTGCTACTCACCTCTCTTCCAGATGACCTGTGGGTGTAAATATTCTTCAGAATACTATCACCTCCAATCTATCTCCCACTCTTTCGCACACAGAACCCTCAACTCATGCCAAACTGCACTAGTCACACACAACCAAACAAGTTTATGCTTATTTAATGCAATCTGGAAATGCGGTACCTTCTCTCTCTCTCACCAATCTGAATCTACTTAGTTAAAATACTGCATATTTGGAAAAGCTCTTCCAGACCATTTGATCTAGAAAATTATTTCCTAATGTGTACTATTTTTTATTAGTGAAGAGAAGCATTTTTAATAGACAAATATTTTTTAAGACTTTATTTTTAGAGCAGTGTTAGGCACAAAGCAAAACTGAGAAGATAGATACACCCTCTGCCTCCACATTTGCACAACTTCCTCCACTATTAACATCCCACACCAAAGTGGTATACTTGTTACAATCAATGAACCTACACAGACGCCTCATCACAACCCAAAGGCCATAGTTTACATTAGGTTTATTCTTGGTGTTGTACATTCTATGGGTTTTGATAAATGTATAATGACATGTATCCACCATTACAGTATCATACAGAATAGTTTCTCTGCTCTAAGAATCCTCTGTGCTCTGCCTATTCATCCCTCCTTCCCCTAGACCACTGATCTTTTTATTGTCTCCACAGTTTTGCCTTTCCCAGAATGTCGTATAATTAGAATCATACAGTATGTAGCCTTTTCAGATGGCTTCTTTCACCTAGTAATATGCATTTAAGGTTCCTCCATATCTTTTCATGGATTGAAAGCTCATTGCGGGCCAGCCCCGTGGCTTAGCGGTTAAGTGCGTGCGCTCCGATGCAGGCTGCCCGGGTTCGGATCCCGGGCGCGCACAGACGCACTGCTTCTCCGGCCATGCTGAGGCCGCGTCCCACGTACAGCAACTAGAAGAATGTGCAACTATGACTTACAACTATCGCTTGGGGCTTTAGGGGAAAAATAAATAAATTAAAAAAAAAAAAAAGAAAGCTCATTGCTTTTTAGTGCTGGATAGTATTCCATTGTATGGATATATCAGTTTATTTATCCATTCACCTACTGATGGACATCTTAGTTGCTTCCAAGTTTTGGCAATTATAAATAAAACTGCTATAAACATGGTAAGAGTTTAGTTTTTTAAGAAACTGCCAAGCTGTCTTCCAAAATGACTGTACCATTTTGCATTCCCACCAGCGATAAATGAGAGTTCTTGTTGCTCCACATTCTGGCCAGCATTGGGTGTTGTCAGTGTTCTGGATTTTGGCCATTCTAATAGGTGGGTAGTGGTAACTTAAATTAATTTGCAATTCTCTAATGACATATGATGTTGAACATCTTTTTATATGCTTATTTGCCATCCGTATATCTTCTCTGGTGAGATGTCTGTTCAACTCTGTTGCCCATTTTTTAACTGGGTTGTTTGTTTTCTTACTATTAGTTTTAAAAGCTTTTTGTATGTTTTGGATAACAGTTCTTTATCAAATGCGTCTTTTGCAAATGTTTTCTCCCAGTGTATGGCTTGTGTTCTCATTCTCCTGACACTGTCTTTCTCAGGGCTTACCAATTCTTTCTTTCATAGATTGTGCCTTTGGTGCTGCATTTTTAAAAAGTCATTGCCACACCCAAGGTCATCTAGATTTTCTCCTGTGTTATCTTCTAGGAGTTTTATAGTTTTGCATTTTACGTTTAGGTTTATGATCCATTCTGAGTTAATTTTTGTAAAGAATTTAAGGTCTGTGTGTAGATGCATTTTTTTTTTGAGTGTAGATATCTAGTTAATTCAGCACCATTTATGAAAAGACTATCTTTTCTCCAGCGTATTGTCATTGCTCCTTTGTCAAAGATCAGCTGACTACATTTATGTCAGTCTGTTTCTGGGCTCTCTATTCTGCTCCATTGTTCCATTTGCTTATTCTCTCACCAATACCACACTGTCTTGATTACTGTAATTTTATAGTAAGTTCTCCAAATTTGTCTTCTCCAAAACTGAGTTGGCTATTCTGAGTTGCCCTTTTCATACAAAATTTAGAATCAGTTTGTTGATAACCCACACAATAACTTGATGGGATTTTGATTGGGATTGTGTTGAATCTATAGATCAAGCTGGGAAGAACTAACATCTTCACAATATTGAGTCTTCCTATTCATGAACATGGAATCTCTCCACTTATTTAGTTCTTGTTTGATCTCTTTCATCAGAGTTTTGTTGTTTTCCTTGTATAGATCTTGTTCATATTTCAATAGATTTATACTTAAGTATTTCATTTTGGGGGAATGCTAACATAAATGGTAACGCATTTTTAATTTCAAATTCAACTTGTTCATTGCTGGTATACAGAAAAGTCATTAACTTCTGTATATTAACCTTGTATGGTGCAACCTTGTTATAACTGCTTATTAATTCCAGGAGTTTTTTTTGTTGATTCAGATTTTCTACATAGATAGTTATGTCATATGCAAAAAAAAAGAGAGTTCCAGTTCTTCCTTTCCAATCTGTATACCTTTTATTTCCTTTAATTTTCTTTAGAAAATTTAAGAAATCTTTAGAAAAAAAAAGAATTTTTTTTCTTTAATTTTCTTATTGCATTAGCTAGGACTTCCAGTACAATGCTGAAAAGCAGTGGCCTTTTCCTTACCTTATTTCTGATCTTAGCAGGAAACTTCTAAATTCTCACCATTAAGTATGATGTCAGCTGAAGTGTTTTTGTAGATCATCTTTATCAAGTCGAGGAAGTTCCCCTCTATTCCTATTTGCTGAGAGTTTAATCATGAATGGGTCTTGAATTCTGACAAATGGCTTTTCTGCATCTATTGATATGAACACGTGATTTTTCTTCTTAGCCTGTTGATGGGATGGATTACATTAATTAATTTTTAATGTTGAACCAGTCTTGCGTATCTGGGATAAATCCTACTTGGTCATGGTGTATAAAATTCTTTTTTTTTTTTTTTTGTGAGGAAGATTAGCCCTGAGCTAACATCTGATGCCAATCCTCCTCTTTTTGCTGAGGAAGATTGGCCCTGGGCTAACACCCGTGGCCCATCTTCCTCTACTTTATATGGGACACGGCTACAGCATGGCTTGACAAGCAGTGAATTCATCTGAACCTGGTGCTTTCTGTTTTGTAAGGTTATTAATTGTTGGTTCAACTTCTTTAATAGATATAAGCCTATTCAGATCGTCTATTTCTTTTCGTGCGAGCTTTGGCAGATTGTATCTTTCAAGGAATTGGTCCATTACATCTAGGGTATCAAATTTGTAGCCACAGAGTTGCTCTTATTTTTATTTTTTTATTTTTTGTGAGGAAGATCAGCCCTGAGCTAACATCCATGCTAATCCTCCTCTTTTTGCTGAGGAAGACCGGCTCTGAGCTAACATTACTGCCAATCCTCCTTCTTTTTTTTCCCCAAAGCCCCAGTAGATAGTTGTATGTCATAGTTGCACATCCTGCTAGTTGCTGTACGTGGGACGCGGCCTCAGCATGGCCAGAGAAGCGGTGCGTCGGTGCGCGCCCGGGACCCAAACCCGGGCCGCCAGTAGCGGAACACGTGCACTTAACCACTAAGCCATGGGGCCGGCCCTAGAGTTGCTCTTAATATTCCTTTACTATCCTTTTAATGTCCATGCAATCTGTAGTGATGTCCTGTCTTTCATTTCCGATAATGGTAATTTGTGTCTTCTCCCCTTTTCTCTTAGTTAGCTTGGCTAGCGGCTTGCTGATTTAACCGATTTTTTCAAAGAACCAGCTTGTGGTTTTGTTGATTTTCTCTACTGATTTTCTGTTTCCAATTCATTGATTTCTGCTCTCATTTCTATTACTTCTTTTCTTCTGCTTACTTTGGATTTAATTTGCTTTTCTTTTTCTAGTTTCCTAAGATGCAGCTTAAAGATTTCAGGTCTTTCTTCTTTTCTAATATATGCATTCAATGCTATAAATTTCCCTCTAAGCATTGCTTTTGTTGCATTTCACAATTCTGATAAGCAGTATTTTCATTTGCACTTGGTTCAAAGTATTTCAAAATTTCTCAAGATTTCTCTTTGACCCATGTGTTATTTAGAAGTGTGTGGTTTAATCTCCAAATACTTGGGAATTTCCCACTATCTTTCAATTGTTGATTTCTAGTTTAATTCCACTGTGGTTTGAGGAGATATATTGCATGATTTCTATTCTTTTAATTTGTTAAGGTGTTTTATGGCCCAGAATATAGTCTATCTTGGTGAATGTTTCATGTGAGCTTGAGAAAAATGTGTATTCTGCTGTTGCTGGATGAAGCAGTCTGTAGATGTCAATTATATCCAGTAGACTGATGTAACTGAGCTCAACTATATCCTTAATGGTTTTCTGCCTGCTGGATCTGCCCATTTCTGACAGAGGGGTGTTGAAGTCTCCAATATAAGTGGATTCATCTGTTTCTCCTCACAGTTCTATCAGTTTTTGCCTCACATATAGTTCGACACTCTGTTGTTAGGCACAGCAACATTAAGGATTGTTATGCCTTCTTGGAGTACTGACCCTTTTATCATTACTTAATGCCCCTCTTTATCCCTGATAACTTGCTTTGGTCTGAAGTCTGTTCTGTCTGAATACAGCTACTCCTGCTTTCTTTGGATTAGTGTTATATATCTTTCTCCATCCCTTTATTCTTAATATAGAGCTATCTTTATATTAGAAGTAAGTTTCTTGTAAACAACATACGGTGGGATCTTGTTTTGTGATCCTCTCTGTCAATCTCTTTCTTTTAATTGATGTATTTAGACCATCGAGGTTTAAAAGTGATTATTGATAGAGCTGGATTAATACCCACCATATTTGTTACTGTTTTCTATTTTTTGCCCTTGTTCTTTGTTCCTACTTTTGTCTTCCACTGTTTTTCTGCCTTTTGTGGTTTTAACTGAGCATTTTATATGATTCCATCTTCTCTCTTGTCTTAGCATATCAATTATACTTATTTTTTTTAGTGGTTGTCAGTGGTTACATTTACAACTAATCCAAGTAAAGTCTGAAATGACACTATACCACTTCACGGATAGTCCAAGTATCTTATAACAGCAAAATATTCCTAATTTCTCTCTCTTGTTCCTCGTATCTCTGTTGTCATTCATTTCACTTATACATATGCATGTATATACACATATACAAGATACATAATTGAACACATTGTTGCTATTATTATTTTGAACAAACTCTTTATCTGCCAGATCAATTAAAAATAAGAAAAATGAAAGTTTTAATTTTACCTTCACTCAGTCATTCTCCAATGTGCTTCATTTCTTTGTATAGATCCTAGTTTCTGACCTATATTGTTTTTCTTCTGTTTGAAGAACTTCCTTTAATATTTCTTGCAAGGAAGGTCTACTGGCAACAAATTCCCTTAATTTTGGTTTGTCTGAGGCAGTATTTCTCCTCAACTTTTGAAGGATAACTTCACAGGGCACAGAATGCTAGGTTGGTGGGGGGGTTTTCTCTCAATATATTAAATATTTCACTCCACTCTCTTCTTGCTTGCATGGTTTCTGAGAAGTCATATATAATTCTTATCTTTGCTCCTCTATTAGTAAGCTGTCTTTTTCCTCTGGCTTCTTTCAAGATTTTTTCTTTATGTTTCATTTCCTGCATTATGAATATGATATGTCGATGTGCAGTTTTTTGGGCATTTATCCTGCTTGGTGTTCTCTTAAATTCCTAGATGTGGTTTGGTGTCTGACATTAATTTGGGGGAACTCTCAGTCATTATGGCTTCAAGTATTTCTTCTGTTCCTTTCTTTCTTCTTCTGGTATTCCAATTATGTACTTCTTTTGTAGTTGTACCACAGTTCTTGGACATTCTGTTCCATCTTTTTTCAGTCTTTTTTCTCTTTGCTTTTCAGTTTTAAAAGTTTCTACTGACATATCCTCAAGCTCAAAAATTCTTTCCTCAGCTGTGTCCAGTCTACTAATGAGCCCATCATAGGCATTCTTCATTTCTATTAGTTTTTGATCTCTAACATTTTTTAAATTTTTTCTTAGAGTTTCCATCTCTCTACTTACAATACCCATCTGTTCTTGCATGTTGTCTACTTTTTCCATTAAAGCCCTTAGCATATTAATCATAGATTTTAAAAACCCCTGGTCTGATAATTCCAACACTCCTGCCACGTCTGACTCTGGTTCTGATGTTTGTTCAGTCTTCAAACTGTGTTTTGTGCCTTTTATTATGCCTTGTCATTTTTTGTTGAAAGGTGCACATGATATACTGAGTAAAAGGAACCACAGAAAAGAGCCCTTTAATAATGCAGTGATAAAGTGTAGGTGGAGGCGAAACATTCTATAGTCCTATGATTAGGTCTCAGTCTTTTGGTGAGCATGTGCCCCTAGACTGTGAACTTCACCAGTGCTTCTCAGGTTTTTCCCCGGCTTTAGATGGAACAGGATGGCTAAGAGGACTGGAGCCAGCTAGAGTTGGTTATTTCCATTCCCTTAGGTCAGTTAGGCTCTGGTAAAATAATTTCTCCTGAGGGCAAACCTTGTTAAGAAGAACAGAATACTCTGGGTAATTTCAAAATGGTTACTTTTCCCCTCCCCCTGCCAGAAGCATTAGGGGATTTTTCTCCAATATTCACTGTGAGAACCTGGTAGAGATCCTCGAGGTAAAACTCACAACAGTGTGGGGACACTGCAGGAGTTTTTCTCTTTCAGGCTTGTCCACACTGAGCCTCCAGTAATTTGTCAATTACAGTTCCTGTTTTTCTACCCCAGTACTGGTTCCCGCAGAGGTTTCTGTGATTCTCTGTATAATTTTCAGTGCACATTAAGCTACATATTCTGTCTTGGGTACTCCACACAAGCAATCAATGACCTGGAATCTTTCACGCCACCCTGAAGATCCCCCCAGGACGCCAAAGAAATAGATCATTTGGATATCTGAGATGAAAAAACCTTAAGGAATCTTTACTAAGAAAAGTTCATACAAGACAAGTTAACAGTTGAGGAGGGATTACTAGATAAGGTTTCACAATATAGTCAGATCTTTTAATAATAACAACAAGAATGTTAAGAAGAAGAAGAAGCATCTAACGCTTATTCAGTGCTTACCATGCCAGGTGCTGTTCTAAAAGCTTTTACATGCATTAACTCCTCTAATTCCCTCAAAACCCTATGAGGTAAGTGCTGTTTTCCTTAGTTTATAGATGAAGAAACTGAGTCATTAAAAGATAAAATAATTTCCTAAATGGCACACTGTTATTACACTGTTGAACTAGAAGTCAAACCCAGACAGTATGACTTCAGAACTCATGCTGCTACTCTACTGTCCTTCTTTACAAAAAAAAGAATATTTAAGACTTTAACGATAAATGAGCCAAGTAAGTTATGGTTTGTTCATTTTTAGCAAGCAGCCCAGATTCTATTTTTGAGACAGCTGTCTAATATATTTTATTATTTGGTCACTATTTATATATCTTACCCCAACACAGCAAAAAGAATTATCGACCCATAGAGACAGAAAGTACATTAGTGGTTGCCAGGGGCTATAGGAATGGGGAGTGATTGCTTAACGCGTGTGGGGTTTCCTTTTGGGGTGATAAAAATGTGTTGGAACTAAATAGATGACAGTTGCACAATACTGTGTATGTATTAAATGCCACTGAGTTTTACACTTTAAAATGGTTATTATGTGAATTTTATCTCAATTTAAAAAAAAGAAAGAATGATCCAATGGAATGGTATGCAACTAATAAAAATTGTGTTTTTGAAAGTAATGACAAGGGGAAAAGGTTCTAAAATATTAGTGAGTAGGAAAAAAGTAGGTTACAGAACTATATGTAGCACAACACAAAAATTTTTTTCCTTTTAGTATTTGGATACATATATTAACAGTGTCTATATCTGTATAACAGAATAAATGTTTTCTTTTTTCTTCATATTTTCTATGCCATTTATTTCTTTTATTATGAGAACAAATCTATTTTCAAAAGAATTTAATCACAAATAAGTTTAGCAATGTAACTGATTTAAGTCCTCAAATAAGAGAACAAAGAGAAAACAAATAAAATGGTTGAAATAAATTCAAATACCAATAATCAAACTAAATGTGAATAGTCCTAAACACACTAATTAAAAGATAGAGATTGATGTAATGGTTAAAAAAAAAAAAAAAAGGCCCAACCATATATTGCCTGCAAAAAACTCCAAATATAATGATTTAAGTAGGTTGAAAGCAAAAGGTTGGAAAAAAAATATATCATGCAAACATTAATCAAAGAAAGCCAGAGTGGCCATATTAATATCAGATAAAGAAGAATCCATAGTGAAGACTATTACCAGGGGGAAAAAAAGAGGGACATTACACAATAATAAATGGATCATTTACCCAGAAGAAGTAATCTTAAATGTGTATGCACCTAACAAGAGAGCTTCAAAATATATGAACCCAAAACTGACAGAACTGAAAGGAGAAAGAGACAAATCCAAAACTGAAGTCGGAGCCTTCAACACTTTCTCAGTAAGACAGAACAAGGAGACCTCCTCCACAAAAAATCTACACAGATACAGAGGAACTGAACGACAGCATCAACCAAATGAATCTAACCAAAATTTATAAAAAACTCCATTCAACAATAGCAAAATACACATTCTTTTGAGGTACACCTGATATATTCACCAAAATGGATGATATCTCCTGGGTCATAAACACCTTAACAAATTTAAAAGAATTGAAATCATACAAAACACATTCTCTGACCATAATGGAATTAAACTAGAAATGCTTAAACAAGATAACATAAAAATCATCAAACATCTGGAAATTTAACAACACACTTCTATATAATCTATGGGTCAAACAGGAGGTCTCAAGGGAAATTAGAAAATATTTTGAACTGAATGAAAATGAAAATACAGTCCTTCGAAATCTGTAGTATGCAGCTAAAAGCAGTGTTTAGAGAGAAATTTACAGTTACAATAGACTAAATGTCCCCTGCAAAATCCTTATGTTGAAACCTAACCTCCAAAGTGACTGTATGTGGAGGCGGAGCCTTTGAGAGGTGATTAGGTCACGAGGGTAGAGCCCTCATGAATGGGATTAGTGCCCTTATGAAAAAAGATCCCAGAGAGCTCCCTTGCCCCGTCCTCCACGTGAGGACACAGTGAGAAGACTGCTGTCTATGAACTAGGAAGCCGGCACTCACCAGATACCAAATCTGCCAGCATCTTAATGTTAGACTTCCCAGCCTTCAGAACTGTGAGAAATAAATTTCAGTTGTTTACCAGCCACCTAATTTATATTATTTTATTATAGCAGCCTGAATGGACTAAGAAAATAGTATTAAACACCTACATTATAAAAGAAGACAGATCTCAAACCAATGACCTCAGCTTCCATCTTAAGAAACTAGAAAAAGAATAAAATAAACCCAAATCAAGGAGAAGGAAAGAAATACTAAAATTAAGAGCAGAAATGCATGTAAATGAAAACAGAAAAACAGAGAAAAATCAATGAAACCAAAAAGCTGGTTCTTTGAAAAGACCAATAAAATTAAGAAATCTAGGGGCCAGCCCCGTGGCTTAGCGGTTAAGTGCACGCGCTCCGCTACTGGCAGCCCGGGTTTGGATCCCGGGAGCACACCGACGCACTGCTTCTCTGGCCATGCTGAGGCCGTGTCCCACATACAGCAACTAGAAGGATGTGCAACTATGACATACAACTATCTACTGGGGTTTTGGGGGCGGGGGGGGAAGAGGAGGATTGGCAATAGATGTTAGCTCAGAGCCGGTCTTCCTCAGCAAAATAAAAAACGAGGAGGGTTAGCACGGATGTTAGCTCAGGGCTGATCTTCCTCACAAAAAAAACAAAAAAAATTAAGAAATCTATCAAGATTATTAAAGAAAAAAAGAGAGGAGACACAAAATACCATAAATGAAAGAGGGGGTTATAACTACAGACATTGAAGGCATTAAAATGATAATAAAACATACTACAAACAACTCTATGCACAAAAATTCAACAATTTCATGAAAAGGGCAAATTCCTTGAAACTACTCAAGTCACTCAAGATGAAACAGATAACCTGAACAGATCTATAACTATGAAAATAAATTGAATAAGTAATTAAAAACCTTCCAAAAAGAACCCCCAGGCTCAGATGATTTCACTGACAAATTCTTTAGAAGAAGAATACCACCAATTCTACACAATTTGTTACAGAAAAAAAAAATTGGTACAATATACTAGAGTTTGTAGAGCCGCAGTATCCAATGGGGCAGGCCACTAGCCACAGGTAGCTATTGAGTACCTGAAATGTAGCTCGAGTCACATGTTGAAATGATAGTATTTTGGCTATACTGAGTTAAATAAAATGTCTTAAACATTTTTTAAAGTTCTCAAATAAGATTTAGGTCAGAAATAAGATCTTTTTCTTAATCACTTCTGATTTCTAAATATAAAAGAGAAACTGTAAAACTAAAAAGGAAAAATGACTTTGAAGTGGCGACTAAGCCAAAGACTAACCCACTCTAGCATTCAATTGCTTTCAAGACCATCTCAAAACAAACTACAAGTAAAACTCTTAGAAATCATAACTGGAAGGACACTGTTCACTACAAAGCAAAATCCAGAGGTTAACAGGCTCACAGCATTCCTTCCTGGAGCCAAATGTCCAATGTTAACATTCTCTTTGTAAAGAAAGGAAAGCATAAACTCTTTAAAGATAAAAGGAGAACAATAAACAGAGCTAAAAAAAAAAAAAAAGAAAAACAACTATTTTTTCAAGATAAAGATTACAGAATGAACTAATTTCTAAGTGATAAATATCTTTGCCATTCCAAGGAAAAACCCATTAGAGCATTATGTGGCTAGTGTCAAAGCATCATTACAGGAACAGAATGCATTTCGCTTTTCAGTAAGAAGACATCCTCTTCAAAGATTCCCATCTTTAACTACAAGACTATTGGGAGGTTTCTAAAAATAAAGTAACAGGTACATTCTGAGCAGTAATTAAGGAATATAAACCACATCAGAAAAACTAAGATAAAGCTTAAAAGCCCTATACATTGATTATTTTAAATAGTAATCATTCTGTTTAAAAAAAATCACATATTTTTCAGTAGTTTTATAGCATATACTGATAAATTAGGTATTCACCATGATTTGAATGGAAAGCAATTATACTTGCTTCCTTATTTATAAGAAATATGCTCTGGTCTGATTCACAGGCAAGTGTACACAATGGCACTTACTAAAAATTCCCATCACACAACAAATCAGTAAAACCTTAAGAATTTCTCATCTGAAATAATTTCAGCATATATGTAAACATTTTTTGTGAAGGGGAAATGTACATATTTCCTCCTCCATTGTAAGTCTTACATTTTTCCTTGTTTTTAATATTTCTGAAATAAAAATGCATCATATAATCAAATGTGTTCATTTAATATGGTAATGGCTCTACCCCTTTCCCCTTAAGAGAAGTGGTCATTAAACTAATGATGGATATTAAAATTACTGTCATATAGGAATCAAAGAAGTACAGGAAGTTTTATGTGTAAATGTTTTACTATGACAGGACTATACCCTCTAAGTAACTAAAGACTTTTTAATCAGATCCAGCCTCAGCTACAGCCCTTACCAATGCATACACACAAACAAGTTAAGGATTATATATATTTTTTAAAAAATGAAATCATGCCTAAGTATTTAATTTTAAAATGGTCAGTAAATAAAAATAACTATTTATTTTCTTTTTAACAATAAGTATATTAATATTTTAATAAAGAATTATATTTGGTTAAAAAAAATTTTTAAGGAACTGTCAATCCCCAAATTCAGAATTCTACAAACCTAACATTCCAGATCAAAGAAGTATCTGTTAACAGAAGGGCTCTGGCTACCATAAGAAAACAAAAGTGCTGCTTTCAAATTATATTCTTGCCTTTCTACCAAATCTTTATATATATATATTTGGTCTACTGAGAAATAATGAAACTAATTATAAAGCAAACAGTGTTAGCACTAACAGTATACAATAAAACTACTCACAGTTAAATTTCAAAATAGTTAAAACTACTATATGATGCTTCATACCTGGACTTGCAAATATTTTATTTACCACACCTTACAGATGGATCACTGTTTCATCTGATTTCTTGATTTTCTATGCTCCATGGAGGTTCAAGACCCACATATTTGCATTTTAGAGGTTAATATGAACAGTAGAGCCATTTCACTTTGCCTTTAACCCATGTTTAACTACCTGGAAATGACCACCAAACAATCACCACCATCTGGTGGTAATACAACCAAAGGCAGGCTTCCTTCTCTGACACTGAAATAGCCCAGCACCTTATAAACTTAATACAGACCTCAGAACGTAAAGATACTTAAGGATTTCAGATTTCACTTACACTTTGAAATGTCCCTTCTAAAAACATTTCCCATACAAGTCACAATCAATTTGGATAGCATTTCTTTTATCAAAAAAGAAATCTGTTGTTTTCAAGGGCTACTCATATTTCTGATATCAGAGAATTCTAGAGATCAGAATTGAAACAGAGAGCATCTTACTGAGGATCTTCTAGAAGCAAAAGAGGCAGCCTTTTTGAGTCCAACATACAAGAGACACGTTCTGAAGGTGGGGTCAATAGGGAAAAGGGCAAGAGAACTGGCAGAAAAAGACACCTGTGTGGAGTCCAGAGAAGGTCTGTATGAAATCAGAGCTTCTTTCATAACATGATCAGTTAAAATACAGGAGAAGAATGAGGAGGAACAGTCCTGCACTACCTGGCTAGGGAGGACATTCCGTAAATTGAGAAGCTAGAACAACAATTTACAAAGGTTTTAGGAAACAGTTTGGTTTACACAGAGCAACCAACAAGTTTCCTAACATGTGGGACATATTATGGTTTGGGAGCTTAGTAAGGGAAGTACCATTTCTAACCTCTGAGAAACTAAATGAATAATGTCTAAGTATTTAATCTACATATGAAATGTCTCTGGGGACCCATGTGAAGTATTTAACAAGAAGAGCTACTTCAAGTGGGAGAAACCATCACTAGCATATGATAACCACAGTATCACTTGATCCTAGCCTACTTCACAACTAGAATCCCTCCAATTTAGAAGGAACCATCCCAAGTGCAAGGATAAATCTCTCCCGTGGAATTTGGAAAGAGGGTACTCTACTAGGAAGAGGGGAGGCATGTTACTGTTGGTACCAAGGCTAACATGCGGACAACTACTCATGCTGCTTACTCCTTCCCACGAGTCAAGTGTCCTACAGGAACTGTGTATCTCCTAGCAGGACAGAACTCCTTGGGAACACTGATATTTACCCAACTACCTAAGAGTTTCCTCATCAATCTCAACACCTACCCTCATTCCCGCTCACTCTGGGAATGGAGAGAGGACTTGGGGACCATGTACCCCACTCTCCCTAAACCCTAACAAGCTTCAACACCTTGGAGCCAAAGTTCCTTTGTGAACCTCATAAAGCAATGAGGGCCAAACTAATGACAAAGATCATAAAACTACTTTTGCTAATTTATAACTATAATTTATAGCTAATTTATAACTTTTAATAGACCTTAGGCAAATCATTAATTCTCTCTGGTCTTCAATTTTCTCGTCCACAAAATGTAGTAGCTGGGGCCGGACCGCTGGTGCAAGCAGTTAAGTGCGTGCACTCTGCTTTGGCAGCCCGGGGTTCGCCAGTTTGGATCCTGGGCGCGCACTGACGCGCTGCTTGTCAAGCCATGCCGTGGCAGCGTCCCATATAAAGTAGAGGAAGATGGGCACGGATGTTAGCCCAGGGCCAGTCTTCCTCAGCAAAAAAGAGGAGGATTGGCATCGGATCTTAGCTCAGGGCTGGTCTTCCTCTCACACACACACAAAAAAATGTAGTAGCTAATACTTCCTTCATAAGGTAATTAATATGCAAAAAGCCTAATATAATGCCTGACGTACAGTAGGTATTAGATAACAGGTTGCATTTATCTAAGAAGCAAAAGTCTGTTACAAGGGAGCTAGAAATGTATGTGGTAGGGGAGGAGGGTTGGTTGTAAAGGTGAACATGTGAAGCTACAGGTATTTAGGGCTATGGTGATACATACGCCCCACATTATGAAGAACTGTCCACACAACATGCCAACAGCACCTCTGTTGACTCTGAGAGAGCATAACCAATCTAAAATGGGGGAAGGGGACCCATTTTGTAAATTATTAAGTATAGCAAAAATTTCTTTTGAGGAAGAGAAATGAGCTGAAACAACATAAGTGTTATTATAAAAAATAAGGAGAATGAATTCTTTCTAGAGAAGACCATCTAAAGACTACAGAAGACACCACCCCACCAAAAACAAAACAAACAAAAAACAAGGTTTGTCGTCAAAACAGAAAGATAAGGCACAGACAAGTTACCTAACTTGTCCAAGTTTGTGCCCAGGCAACCTAGTCCTACATTCCACACTCTTATGCCTGCACTATTCTGAATGAGCTAGCAAGGTAAGAATGAGCAGAAAAACTGGGACGAGCCAATCATAGTTAACGTGGCAGTTTATTTTTTTTCATGTGTTCATAGTTGTGGTTTTATATATATTATATTCACTTTCTGCCAGTCATTTAACATCTTTGCTATTAGGATGTGTTTCATAATCAACAGTAATCTGGATTCAATGAAATATGATAGTTTGCAAAATGGAATTAAATTTACTAGAGCAGATGAAAGGTTTACAAACTGTACTCCACAGAGCCCTGGAAGTCATCTCAGACAGAGAGCAGGAAAACACAAGCCAAGGAGGCTCCCAATTCAACAAAACCAGTTTCATTTTTATCTTTTCCCCTTTTTAGAGGGAGCATTCATATATGCTTTTATGAAGAAAAGCACTAATTACGAAAAATGCCTGAGGGGCCAGCCCGGTAGCGCAAGCAGTTAAGTGCGCGCGCTCCGCTGCAGCGGCCCAGGGTTCGCAGGTTTGGATCCCGGGCCCGCACCGATGCACCGCTTGTCAAGCCATGCTGTGGCAGCATCCCATATAAAGTGGAGGAAGATGGGCATGGAAGTTAGCTCAGGGCCAGTCTTCCTCAGCAAAAAAGAGGAGGATTGGCAGATGTTAGCTCAGGGCCGATCTTCCTCACAAAAAAGAAAAAGCAAAATGCTTGAAAACCATGGAATCAGATGAATTATTAAGATCCTCTAAAGGTATGAGATTTCACAAAGTCCTGAGAAACAACTTACAGACTATAAAACCAAGAAAGGCTTTAAATTCTTTATTGCCTCCAAAGTTAGTATATTTATACTCTATTTCCAGAATTTAAGAGGGATGTTACAAGTATAAAATTTAATGTCCCACATAGTGATAATTATTTTTAATTTAACACAAACACACACAGAAACAAGACTAGAGCTCTCAAACACTGGAGAATGCTAAGAAGAAATATCTTGGCATAAAAGAAATTTAAAAAAATCATGTATGTTGTCTTTTTCCTCCCTTAAAAATGTTGACATTCATTTAAAAAATCTACTGAGTAGCCACTCTCTGCTCTGCACTGGGCTCAGCTTTTTAAAGAGTTACAAAGATAATCAAGACATTTATCACCTTAAGTTTCAAAGGTGATATGAGACATTCATCAAATTAACTGGGTAGAAAGAGACAAAGTGCCAAAGAAAGGCAAGGGTAGCTCAGCAGTAGCAGAAACTATTTCCAACTGTGCGGGTGAGAAGACACTTAGGAGAGGTGGCCTGAATAACAAGAGTCCAGAAGGGAAGGGACAAATAATCTCTCTGCATTCTGATACATGGTTACATGTTCATTTGTTATTCAACAAATAGTTCATAGTCTAGTAGGAGAAAGGATAAGTGAACAAACACCTATAATAAAATATGTTAAGTATAGTAACAAGCATGTGCATAATATTAATGAAAAAGGGAGGGATGAATTTCCTTGGGGTAGTGGGGAGAGTAAGCAAGGGGAGAGGAAGGAAGAAGGAAAGGTGACTTCAGGGCCCTGAGGATGAGCAGTAGTTTGTTGGAAAGAAGGAAAAAGATAAAGATTTCAGGCAACGGGAACTACACGAGCAGCAGCATGGAGAAGTGAAAGCATGTGATGTCTTCAGGGACTGGCTGTGGGGGAGTAAGGACGTGACAGAAGATGAAAGTGAAAATGAGGTCAGGCCCAGGTTGTGAGGAGCTTTAAGCCCCATGCCAAGGAGTTTGGCTTCATTACAGTAGGCACAAACGTTTTAGGCAAAGAATGATATCACATAAGCACTATAAGACACCTTTTCTAACATGAAAAATTTTTGAGGCTGTAAAAATATTTTAAAAAAACATATATGAGAACATTAATTCCAAGACCCCTTGAAATAACTCCAAAGGTCCCACTGGCGTGAGTCCAGTTAGGAGCTCCCTAAGGGCAAGAACTATTTACTATTTATTTTTCTTTGGATTTCAGGACATGGGATACAGCAGAATCCAATAGGGACTGGTTTGTGATTAAGGACAATAAGACAGAACAAAAAATGTCTCCAAGGTTTCTGGCCTGATCATTTCAGTGGGGTGCCGTTGAGAAGAATATAAGTTCTGCCTGGGAGATGTTAAAATTCAGAAACCTACAAAATATTCAGGTGTTCTGTCCATAAGCAGTTAAAATACAGGTTTGGAGCTCCGAAAAGAGTTTGCAGGCACAAATATGAATTTGAGCATCGCTGTGTATGCTGTACTGGTGACAGCTGAAGCCACACAGGAGGACGAGGTCACCGACCATGAACAGGGCCCAGCTCAGAATCTAGTAATCCCAGGGCAAAGACAAAGTTAGACAGAGAAAGAACATTCAGAGGAGGAGGAGAATCAAGAGAGGTATCATGTGAGTCTAGGAAGGTACACATTTCAAAAAGTATTTGGAGTACAGTGCCAAATAACAGAGGGTCAGTCAGCATGAAGACTGTAAAGTGGCTTTGGATTTGGAAACTGGGTAGTCACTGATAAACTTTCATTGGAGTGGATAAAGGATAGATTACGTTGAAGAATAAATGGGAAACAGGAAGAGGAGATAATGAGCACAGACCACTCTGTTCAGAAAGTTTGTCAATAAAGAGGAGGAATACAAGTCTTGACAGGTCATCAGGTGGAGAGAAGTATGCAAACTCTGTGCATTATCTTCTTTTACATAGCTTGTGTCTAGAGACTCTGAAGACAAGGACTACCTTCAGTATTCTTATAGCACCTACTAGATTATATAATTAAAAAAAGCAGCACTACTAAAACATTGTTTAGAAGATATATCTCATACACTTTCCTGAATTTTAACTTAATTCCTAGTGTAAAAGGGAGAATGCTAGACTGAATCAACTGGATAGTCATAAAATTCAAGTCATTTACCTGCATGGGATGACTGGTTAAAAGAGGCCCTGCCCTATTATTTAACTTGACAGGTTCCGTGAGCAACACTGGGGATGCTATAAGATGTTACCTGAATTCCTTCACCCTGGGCTGCACAAGGACATACTCACCTCCATAGTAGAGTCCTGTAGCAGTGCACATCCGCCACTGTCCCTGATACATTCCTGCTCTGCTCGGGCTGCACATCTGGACGCTGACATCTGCAATCTCTTGGGGCTCTAGCGATCTCACCATCACCATGTTCACATGTCCAAATTGGTCTCCCCCGACATATTTAAGACAAACCCCTGGAGGCCAGGCCTCTGTCCCTGAGTTCAAGCAAAAGAAAAAAATGTTAGGCAATCAGTGGTCCTACGCTGGGTGCAGTTCATTACAAAACTGTAGACAAGGCCCTTTTGTCTCTCACACATACGTAAATCTACCCACATATCCTTGAGCCATTTAACACCTCACACAACGGATGAGAAGGAATTATCAGAATCCACAACCTCTGACCAACAGTCCATCCCTACGAGAAGGCACATACTGCAAAAGCAAGGCAGTTCCTCAAGAAGATGTGTTTCAGGTGACCCCGGGGAAGGCCACACATCACACTGAATCTGTAGAACCTAAGAATCATGTCTACAAAGACCATGGAAATGAAGCACAGACACATCTTTGGAGGACTGCTCTCTCTACTAAGAGGTAATACATGCCCATTTTCACTTGAACTTTTTAAGCTGACATTCAAAGTAAAAATATGCCTGATTGTCCCGCTTTTCCATCGAGGCAAGAGGATGAAACACATGAGGAGTAATTTCTATGCTATTATTAAAACTGCTTTTTCCCTGACGTATGAATTTTCTTCTGGAGTCCTTAACTATGAAAAGACTGAGGCTCAATAGACTGCAAATACAAGACAGAGGAGTTAAGTGAAAGTTTCATTTTCAGGTTTAAACAGCAGTGCGGGAAATTTGAACAGTAGGGTGAACTCTCCTGATAACAACACAATGAAACTGTGGTCTCGGGGGTGATGACACCAGCCAGAGGTGCTTGCAGAAAGGATAGGAACGGCAATACAGAGAAATGGCTTTGGCAGGAATGTCTTTCCTCCTTTGGAAGTGGCAAAGATCTTAGTTGGTACCTATTCCTGTGTACCTATTTTCATGTAAACAAATCAGAAATCTATATATTGACTTGTTCTGATCAGTCATAGGTGGCCACATAGTGACTAATGTGATCTTTCCTGTGAAGCCTACCCAATATACCCCTTTTTACTGTAGACAAAAACTCTATATACCTTTTTTGGGGATTTATACATTTATTATAAAAATAAATCACTATGAAAAGTTGGACATGGCAGGGATCTCAGGACACAGCATGCTTGAAATTTACCTAACAGTACTCTAGGCTGCCTCGGTACCTTGTTCTTGAAGTGCCAGGCTGGTTTTGATACACCTGATGGCTTATTACTGAAAAGGGAACCAGAGAGAAAAGCAACCAGAGCTCTACCGCTGAGATCTCAGCCCCATAATGAATAGCACCCCCAGTGGCTCTTAGATCTTAAGAGGTAGCAGATGAAGCAGTGGCCACTATGTTTTGTCATACCCTCATAAAAAACCTGTCAGCAAAGTGCTCTCTTAACACTAGAGAGAGCAACTGGTTGTGGATGATACACTGATGATACACGCAAATTTTGTTTTCCATTTCTAGGGCCTATGGCCTGGCAAAAGCATATTTGTCTTAGGTCAAGAATAGCAGCAGCTGACACGAAGCACCTTACAAAATGTCGGTCTCAAAAGACCAAGATCCAACAGGAAAATTAAACTACTGTTATTAGGGCTGAATTCACAATTATTCTTAAAACAAAAACACACACACACACGTAACAAAACAATGTCTGTTTATATGAAAACCCAAGAATGCGTCTGTTTTTGAACTTCTAGGAAAATAAGGAAAACCAAGACTGTCTGGGTGTGAGAAATACTTGGCTGTCCTGAGCAGATAACCACAAGCAGCTGAGACAGTCAGATCTCTAAGCTATGTAAAAGAGGGAGTGCTGCTATATTTCAGGGAGATTGAGTTAGTTGGTAAAACATTAAATGATTAACAAATTATGCGGCTACAGTCCTAATCTTTTTAGTACACCAGATACGCTATTAATGTAGTACTTGGAGAGCCTCTTGAAGAAAAAACTGGAAGAGTTATCCACCATCAACTCTAAAGTGTTAATTTGCTATAGAGTGAAGAACCAATCGCCTGCCTTCTGAGAGTTACCAACAGTTCACCATGACATATAGTTCTTACAGCCCCAAGTGTTAGGTCAGATAACTCTGAAAAGGTCAAAGATACTGATTCTTGATACAGAAGGAAGGGAAATACTGGTGAGCTGTTTGGACCACCAGACTAAGCATACCTGAAATCTGAATTTGAGAAGTATAATACAATAAGGCTTCAAAGTAACTCTTAGTTGTAAAATTGGCTTAATGGGGGATAGATATATCTAGAAGAAAAGAAAAACTAACCTGTGTTTTATGACTTCCCAAGTTAAGTATCACAAGCATGCATATGATTAAGGCTGTGATTCTCCAGTTATCACTGAATATAAGTTTGTTTAAAAAAAAAGGTAAAAACAAAACAAAAACCTGTCATACGGCAATTTTGACAAGATAGAGAGCATGGCAAAAATGAAATAAAAGTCCATCAGTTCCAGAAAGCCTGGGACTTACTAGGTATAAGTGATTATAAAAGTAGTTTGGAGACAGCAAGAAACATCCAAAGAGCAATGCGGAAGAAGAAAAATCACGATACAGATCCTCTATTCTTTTTAACCTCTGTAAGTTTGCAGACTGCATTTCAAATTAACCTACATGTAAACAGGGACTTTCATTGATCTTGTCATCATTTTCTCCTGATACCTGATAAAGTGACTGCAACATAATAAAATTTGTTGAATGAATGAAGCAGAATTATCTTCTTTATAGTCATACTGAAGAGAAAGGTAGAAAATTAACTATTTTAAGAAACCAAAAGAAAAATGCAGGAAATAGTTGTTCTTTTTCAAGTTCTTTTCCTGACTCTTGTTTTATTTCACTTCTATGTAGTACAAAAAAATAAAGATGACTCCGAAGCCACTCTTACAACTACTTCATATGACAATCACAACTACTTCACCAAAGCCAGAGAAACACCAGTTATTATAACCTGCTCAGCTTAACATTCACTACAGTTGAACAGAGCACGGTTGTTAACAACTGAGAAGCTGAGTTAGTAAAGAGAATTGTCTACTTTCATCTTTAGAGGGACAGTTTCAAATTTTCACTTTAAACTCTAATTGGAAAGTTTCCTACTCAAGTTTCCCAAGCTTTTAATACTTACATAGTGTCAAAAGTTTGGATCCTGAGATTCTGCACCTAATATCATTAAATGCCTCATTTCTGCTTTTCTGTGGTCTGCATCTAAGGATTTTTTTGTTTTGTTTTTTTGTGAGGAAGATCAGTCCTGAGCTAACATCTGTGCTAATCCTCCTCTTTTTGCTGAGGAAGACAGGCTCTGAGCTAACATCTATTGCCAATCCTCCTCCTTCCCCCCCCCCCCCACAAAGCTCCAATAGATAGTTGCATGTCATAGTTGCACATCCTTCCAGTTGCTGTATGTGGGATGCGGCCTCAGCACGGCGGGAGAAGCGGAGAAGCGGTGCGTCGGTGCACGCCCGGGATCCCCACCCGGGCCGCCAGTAACAGAGCACGCGCACTTAACTGCTAAGTCACGGGGCTGGCCCCAGCGTCTAAGGATTTAAACAATATCAGGAGTTTAACTTTAAACAACGTGTGACATTTATCTTCTTTGGGAAAGCTGTTGGGACAGCTATACGCAGTTCCTATCAATCTCATCTGTTGTCTATGTGAGTGCCCAGCATGCCTAAAACATGACAGCAGAGAGGCACCATGAAACTTTCAGTGAGCACTTATCTCTTAGGAAGGTTATGAATGACAGTAAGAGAGCCAGAGGAGAAATAGCTAAGGCCTGCCCTACTTCTGTGTTACTACTCTATTTCCAGACAGAACTCAGGCCAGATTAGGATGACGCCGAAAAACCAGTACATGTGCATGCTTTCCCTCTAATAACACACCTATTACTTAGTTATGGGAGGCCAGTTTCTCCTTAATCAAATGGAAAGCATTTAGCTATAGATACAAAACTATTTTACAAGTGGGTGAACAATTTCCAGAAGAATAAAAAACCTATTTGTTCAAAGCACCTTGAAAGGTAAAATCTCTAGCAATTGTTGCCCAAGCTTTCAAGAGGTGTTCAGGAACAAGAATGCCCTTTTGCAGAAAGAAAGGCTGCAGACCCAGAGGCTGTTTTAAACTGGAGTTACTATGCAAAAGCAGGAGGAAAAAGCAGCCAGGCCCACGAATACACATTTTCTCCAAGTCAAGGTGAAAGGCAGGCTCTTTGGGGTTTTGATTTCACATTCCAGCCATTTTATATCAATCCCCCCAACACCTCATTAACCCAAGGAACTGTCCAGTGAGTGAGTAGATTTATCAAGAGGCTTTCTGAAATATAAAATGGTTATTCTGCAACAAGATAGTATTTAAAACATTTCAGGGGGCTGGCCCGATGGCGCAAGCAGTTACATGCGCGCGCTCCGCTGCAGCGGCCCGGGGTTCGCCGGTTCGGATCCTGAGCACACACCAACGCACCGCTTGGCAAGCCATACTGTGGCGGCATCCCATATAAAGTAGAGGAAGATGGGCACGGATGTTAGCCCAGGGCCACTCTTCCCCAGCAAAAAAAGAGGAGGATTGGCAGATGTTAGCACAGGGCTGATCTTCCTCACACACACAAAAAAATTTCAACAGTATTCCAGCAACTTTCAATATTTAAAAACACTATAAAGAACTCATGGAAAGCCAGGCCATTTTCAGTGTTTTCACTGTAAGTAAACAAGGTCTTGGATTAATTTTTTAAAAGATAAATAAAACTTTTGAATAAGTCATACTTCCTAAACAAACATCACTCACTTAAAAAATTCATGTATAGGTTTCAAAAGTATTTTTGATCATTAACACAGTAGGTTTTAGTAATTCAGAGAGGAAACATGATAAATAGAAGCTGAACTAAAGAGCTTGTTTTAATATTTTTTAAAGCAGGCACCACTTAAGAAAGGTGAGAAAGAAGTTAAGCAAAGTAAAGATAAACTTTGAACAAGTAAGAATTTCAAGAAAAATGGAAAATATGGCTATTTTCCCACATTACCATGTGTCTCTCAAACTAACAAAGCACCAGACTATTATAACCAAAAGAGAAAAGAAGCTAATGAAAATTTTACAAAGCCATGAACGTCCCCAGTCATCTACAACAGAGTCAATCTGGATTATGTGTGTTTGCTCAGTGACACACCGAACCTTCATCCAAGGGAGAATTACTTCTAAATAAGCCATAAAAACTAATAATAACCATTTGGTACATTAATTATTAAGTAAAAGGCTAGCTTAGCCAGTTTTTCCCCATCATAAAAGAATTGATGTTACAGAACTGAAAAGTAAACAGAGTCAATAAAAGGTCACTTTCACAGGTTTGAGCCCAAACAAAGCGAGTTTCATATCATCTTTCTAGATAGGGTTCCACTACACTCACAAATTTTAAGCTACTCATTTTGCCTAGTTTTCCAACTCAGAATTTCTCTGTAAGTCCTTATTAACAAGGAAGTTAAAGCATCCTCACCCAGTTAGCATAAACTGTTACTGGATGGGACAAGAAATACTAAACCTACTCAAATAAAAAAAGTCTTTAGAAAAGAATTTAACAAGCAAAAGGTAACAATTAACAGTTACCAGACATATAGACACTATTTTCAAAGAACTGTGGTTAACTTTTTAATTTTTCCTAAAGTCAGCAGTACATCAAAATAATACTTCTTAAAAACAAATAATTTCTCAATCTTTCCATCTTGCCCATTTTGAGCAAATACTTACACTTCTTACCCTATTTTTCAAAGTGATATTAACATCTCAGATATCTCAACGAAATTTCAGATAGAATCATCCTGTGGCTGCAAAGAAATGAGCTTTCAAAAGAGTAGATGCTCACAGCTCCTTCTAACTACCTTGTTCTATTCAAGGACGTGCCACCTTTAGCCTGCTGGAAATAACTGGAAAATTAATTAGAGCAGAATTAAAATGATGGAGTAGAACTGTACAGGTGGACACAATACCACCACCACACACAGGCTTAATTTCTGATATCAAATAAATATTGAATCATGTTTAGACGCCAACAAGACTTAAATCCTTCTTCCTACTCTAGGGCAGGGGATATTTCATTGATGTTTGGTCACCATACTAGTCCAAGAAAAAAATGGTACATCATGTATAAGAAAAAGCTCAGAGTTACACAATCACATAACTTAAGCTACAAGATTTCCTTATTTCTTTTTAACCACTAAGAAAAAGAAAACTGAGCAAGGAAGAATTGCCCATTATACACTTACCAGAATTCTGGATCCGCCATGTTTTTATGAACTGAGTATCAGGAGGTATCGACTCCCCTTCTCCTATGGTGACATCTTCAACAAAGGACATAGAGGGCACACTGATGTTTGGGCTCTCAAAGTCATAATAGGCGCCAATTGCTGCTTGTAGGTTCCTACAAATAAAGAGAAAAGGCAAAAAGACTTCAGTTCTGCCCAAAGCATATTATCCTAATTGTCAAACAAAAGGAAAAAACTGGTTTCTTAGGGTTTGTTATAGAACCTAAGGCTCCTGGTATGCAAATCTTCAGAGCCATTGTTTCTGGCTGAGGAACTACAGGAAAAACACCAGGACCAACAAACTTGCACATCATATTCTTCCCAAGGTACCCACACAGAAAGTAACAAATATCAGCACCATCAGCAACAATGTGAGGAAATCTCGCTCTTACTCACAAGGATAGCAAGCATGGGTAAAGAAGTCAATTAAAAGAGAGCTCCTCTGTAACTGTAACTAGAATTCAAAAAAGCTCCATTTTTCAAAGCAGTCTAATTTTTTGAAAAAGCAATACATGCACATGGTTTAAAAAGTTTCGTACAGTGAAAAATACCCATCTTATCTCTTCTTTCCTACACACACACACACACACGCACACACACACCCAGGTAGTCGTTCATATTACTTTCTTAAATATCCTTCTAGAACTTCCTTATGTACATACAAGCAAATGATATATTCTTATTTCCTCTCTTTTTACACAATTGGTAGCATATTATACACTGTCCTTTGCTTTATACCCTTAACTCTATATATCATGAAGACATTTCTATGTCAGTACATGAGTATCCTCAATGTTTTTTACAGCTGTATCCACTGTATGTACAGATACATCATTAATTATGAAACCAGTCCACTTCTGAGTTTGTCTCCAATCTTTAACCCTTCCATAAATAAGCTTAAGCACACATCGTTTTATATACATGCAAGTGCATCTGTGGGATAAATCCCTATAAGTGACACTGCTGGGTCAAAGGGTATATATATTTGTAGTTTTAACAGATATATCTAAATTTCCCTCAATAAAAGCTGTACACTTAATGAATGTTCCCACCAAGAATGTATGAGAGTGTCTATATTCCCACTTGCTTATCAACAGTGTTTCTCCAAAATTTTGTATTTTTGTCAGTCTGATAGGTAAAAAATAAGATCTCAGAGAGATCTTTTTTTTTTTTGGAGGAAGACTGGCCCAGAGCTAACTCTTTTTTTTTCCTTTTTACTTCCCAAAGCCCCAGCAGATAGTTGTATGTCACAGTTATACATCCTTCTAGTTGCTCTATGTGGCACGCCACCTCAGCATAGCTTGATGAGCGGGGCGTAGATCCGCACCCAGAATCCGAACCGGGGAATCCCAGGCTGCCGAAGCAGAACTCGCGAACTTAACCACCACGCCACCGGACCGGCCCCTCGGTAAGATCTTAAAATGGTTTTCTCTTATTATGAGAGAGGTTAAGTATTTTTTACATGTTTTAAGGAGACATTTGCAGTTTCTTTTTTGGAAGTACCATTTGTAAATGTTGGTGTTCTTTTTAATCACTCATAAACCCCCTTCTGTCAGAAGGAACTACCAAGCACACAAACCATAGTCCCTAATTGAACAGAATCACATGACTGACAGCTTGATTCATCAGTGCCAGAAACCAAAGACCACTAAGGGGTTTAAGTAAGCTGTATTCATTACAGACATCAAAGAAGCTGTTGGTGATTACAGTAACTGCTTCTGTTACGGTCTTACTCAAACTAGTGACATCATCCCCAGTTCCCACAGTAGACAACAACACAAATTGCATTTTTCTAAACATAACCAACCATAAGCCAATGGATCTAGTGGGTTGTTTTTAATTACGCATAAACATAGCATGAAATAAGCTCTGACAGTACACAACTGTTCAACAGACATGCTGTTAACAGCAAATACTTTTCTGCTGGGGCCTGCCTGTTCCTCCAGGTGTTTGCAGCTGCCAGAAACGAAGGCTATATTTAGAGCAGTTACCTCAGGTCAAGTCTCATGCAACAGTGGCCTGTCATATTAGTTAGTAATGACTGGAATTACACCACCAACAACTGCCTGTCTATCCTGTGTGTGCTAGATAAAATTTACATAGAGCAGAGCTGGGCCAGTGGCCAAACTGTGCCTATTTGCTTGACCACTCAGTAGGAAGGCTCAGACTTGAATGTTCCCAGCAACTTTGTTATCCAGCTGCCTGTGATCCAAAGTGAAGAATATGTGACACGTCAAACTTGGGGACGTCCAACCCTGCCACCCACAATCAGGCTTAGGAGTACATCTGGAATCAGCCTTACACTTAGGGACCAGGGATAAAACGAGGGAGAGAAAAATAAGCCTGGTTTGCATTTGTTCTTCTGAAAACTTGCTGTAAAAGCTGCATGTCTACCTTTTCATAAAGATAATTTTTCTGCCGCAGGTCTCCAGCAGGTAGCCTGCTGAATTGTTTTCTCTTCACTTGGCTGTAAGATATGCTTGGGAGGGAAGAAACTATTTGTGCACTCAGGACAACTGCCAATTCTCACCCTTCAGCCTGTGTCATATTTCACCACTCTGCTCTGCTTGATATCAGACAGGACTTTGAAACCACTGTAGTAGAAACACTAACAAGTGGAAAAGTCCAGCTACCCTACTTAGGCAGATCCAACCCCCTCCTCAAATCTCCTTTCACACACCCCAATTCATCCCACAGCCAAGCCAACAAAACTGCTTATTTGTACCTGTATTATACAAGTAATTCAGCCAGAGAAAGATTAAGAAACAGTTTTAAAGTCCAAAGTGAAACTGAAAGTAGTGAACTGGACTCCTGGCAGGAAGCAGGAATGGAGGATGACAAAGCAAATTCATTTCCCAAGTACAGGGCAGAGAGTGGACTTTAGCCCAGTGGTGCTCTAACCCATGAAGCAGGTACACAGCTCAAAATGTGGGTACACAGCTCCTCAGCGCTCGAAAGATTTAGATCACAGCCTCACTGGGCTGAGCAACAAACGGAATAGACCAAACAGCTCCAATTCAGTGTGAGAACAAGTAGACAAGATAGCATGTATTCCCATTCAAAACAACATACTCAATTATTATTAGCCAACAAGAAATTCTACATGAAATAGAGCTGGCTGAAGAGATGGAAAACAGAGAACACTCACTCAGTATTCAGCCCAGCCTGAAAGTTTAAACTTCCAGGTTCCTTCAGTGTTTTTGCTCAAAAAAAGTTTTTAATCTGATTTCAGATGGTTAAAAGCACCTTGAAGAACAAAGGGAAGCAGTGTAACAGTGGGAAAAAAGACACAAGCTAAGATGGAGGATGGTAATGGTTGCACAACATTGTAAGTATACTTAATGCCAGAGAACTGTACACTTAAAAATGGCTAAATTGGTAAATTTGTTATATAGCACAGGCTTTATTTGGACGCAGCTCCGACCCCAGGCTGTGGGGCTTTGAACACATAGCTAAGCATCTATGCCAGTTTACTCACCTGCAAAACTGAGTTTTTTTATATTAAAAGATTGGTATATATTTTATATTACAAGGTTGGCATTATAAAGTTGGCTGTGAAGATTGCATGAGGCAATGTGTGTAAATGCCCTAAGCTGGCAGTCATTTATTCAGCAAATATTTAATTAATGAGCATTTATCCATGTGCTGGGCACTCGAGCTTGGACTGGGGGCAGAACAGACAGCAAGAAAGATAAGGCCCCTGCCTTTACCAAGCTTACAGTCTAGGAGACTGCAGCAAACTGGGGACACTCAAACAAGGGTAACTCCAACTCCTCTCATACCAAGGCTGTCAGCCCAAGGCAGCTTTTCCTACGTGGGCTGAAAAATGGGCTTGGTGCACAGTACAGTTTCCCCTGCACTGATAATCAGGTTAACCTGATCTAGAGTAGAATTTGGTGATGCTGACATATGTTACCCTACCGAAATGCAATTTTGTAACTCAGAAGCAATATTGTCCAACCTTCACATTATGTATAAGGCCACAGATGCACTGACAGGTAAATAACTTGCCCCAAGCTAGACAATTATTAGAATCCAGAACCATAGCTGATGAAAGACATAAAATTTTTAACTTACCCAGAATTTGCCAATTATCTAATAACACTCTGAACATCTGATTTTCTTAACATTTTAATTACCATCATGAATTCAATAAATGAACTAGTTGTAATCCTCTCATTAAGCTGAATTCTTGAAATTGGTTAGATACCTAATCTTGCATATACAGTAGTCCCCCCCTTATCTGTGGTTTCACTTGCCACCGTTTCAGTCACCCTAGGCCAACAGCAGTCTGAAAATATTAAATGCAAAATTCCAGAAATAAACATTTCTAAGTTTTAAGCTATGCGCCATTCTCAGTGTGAAGAAATCTTGCACTTCCCCGCTCTGTCCTGCCTGGGACGTGAATCATCCCTTGGTCCAGTGTATCCACACTGGGTATGCTACCTATCTACCCATTAGTCACTTAGTAGCCCCCTGGGTTATCAGATCGACTGTCACAGTAATGCAGTGCTTGTGTTCAAGTAACCCCTTTTTTTTACTTAATAAGGGCCCCAAAGCTCCGTTAATCTCTTACTGTTCCTAATTTATAAATTAAACTTTATCACAGGTATGTATGTGTAGGAAAAAAACATAGTCTATATAGGGTTCAGTACTACCTGCAGTTTCACGCATCCAATGGGGATCTTGGAACATATCCTCATGGATAAGGGGGGACTACTGTATTCACACACACAGAACATTTTATTTTTGCACTATGTATACAAACATAAGTCAGATTACTGGTCTTAAGAAGAAAAATCATCTTTACACTGATTATACCACCAGGAACATCACCCAAAAATATGAGGGTAGAAAACAGTTAAGAAAATCAGGAGGGCTGGCCCCATGGCTTAGCGGTTAAGTGCGCGCACTCCACTGCTGGCGGCCCGGGTTCGGATCCCGGGCGCGCACCAACGCACCACTGCTCCGGCCATGCTGAGGCCGCGTCCCACATACAGCAACTAGAAGGATGTGCAGCTTTGACATACAATTATCTACTGGGGCTTTGGGGAAAAAAAAAGGAGGAGGATTGGCAATAGATGTTAGCTCAGAGCCAGTCTTCCTCAGCAAAAAGAGGAGGATTAGCACGGATGTTAGCTCAGGGCTGATCTTCCTAACAAAAAAAAAAAAAAAAGAAAATCAGGAAATCAGAATTAAAGAGGGAATGCCAGCAGTTGAGAATTAGCTCAGATTCACAGGGAAATAAAATTAAATACCTTCTCCTTCCATTCTCTGAACAAGTAAGAAACTCAAAAGGATCCAACTTATTTAAGAGAAAAAGAAAACTACTCATCTTATTTGGACACAAATTAAAATGAGAAATCAGAATAATGAACTGATCCAGTTAAGCATGAACAGCAGCATCGGGCTTGGTGCGATACCTATCCTGAACCACAAAGAAGATTCCCTCACCTGTGGAGCGCCAGTGATACTGCTACTGAGGCCACAAGCCTACCAGGCATCAGGAAGGCCTTAGTATCTCTGAATGACTGAAAAACCTGAGTAGGAAAAGGATCAGCAAAATCAGTGGCGGTTCTTACGAGGGCTTTCCAACACTCATGGAATCTAACGTGGAAGAGGAAAAAGAGGGGCCAAAAAATATGTACTTGTGACTATCGTGAATTTTAAGGCCTGGGAAGAAACTGAGAATTTCATTAAAACAGAAAGATGACTGCAGGTAGAGAATAGGAGTTGGGCTAAGGAAGACTCGCAGTATTTTCAAACCTAAAAATTAACTTATAGATGATACTAGTTAATATGTGAAGACAGTAGAAACAAGAAAGAACTTGTGGGAAATTTCATTAAGAAGAGTAACAAAGTTCACACCAGCATTTACCCACTTCTTAGAGCCACAAGATTATTTCTTCTCTCTTCTTTTCCTGGCAATTTATTGATCCATTAATTTTATTATTTTTTAGAACTGGTCCTTCTAATTATCATCAGCAGTTATACTTTTTCCAAATAGAAAGTGAAAAACAAGCATTCTGCCATGAAAAGGCAGGTGACAGCACCGTTTTAGATTTAAAGAGACATTAACAACCAAATGCGATATATATGGTCCTTGAGGTCCTTGATTGGACTTTGATGCTCTAAAAAAACAAGAAAGGGTTATTAAAGACATTTGTGGACAACTAAGGAAATTTAAATATGGACTGGATATTTTTTATTAGTAAATATTTTTGTAACTTAGCTTAGTGGTTAAGAGAATGTCCTTATTTTTAGGAGAAGCATGTGTTTAAGGATGAAGGGTCATGATGTCTACAATTTTCAAATGAGTCAAAAAAATTTTACAGGGGGTCGGCTGTGTAGTGTAATGGTTAGGTTCCCACACTCTGCTTTGGCAGCACGGGGTTCACAGGTTCAGATCCCAGGCGCAGACCTACACACCGCTCATCAGGCCATGCTGTGGCAGGCGTCCCACATACAAAATAGAGCAAGATTGGCATAGATGTTAGCTCAGGGACAATCTTCCTCAAGTAAAAAGAGGAAGATGGGCACAGATGTTAGCTCAGGCACAATCTTCCTCAGCAAAAAGAGGAAGATTGGCACAGACTTTAGCTCAGGGACAATCTTCCTCAAGTAAAAAGAGGAAGATTGGCAATAGATGTTAGCTCAGGGACAATCTTCCTTATCAAAAAAAAATATATATATATGAAGGGAGATTTGTATGGTATGTGAATTATATCTCAATAAAATTATTATTTTTTTTTTTTAAAGATTTTATTTATTTATTTTTCCCCCAAAGCCCCAGTAGATAGTTGTATGTCGTAGTTGCACATCCATTCTAGTTGCTGTATGTGGGACGCGGCCTCAGCATGGCCGGAGAAGCGGTGCATCGGTGCTCGCCCGGGATCCGAACCCGGGCCGCCAGCAGCGGAGCGCGAGCACTTAACCGCTAAGCCACGGGGCCGGCCCTCAATAAAATTATTTTTAAAAAATTTTCTATAGAGAAAACAAAGGCAAAAAATGTTAACCACTGTTGAATCTAGGTGGTAAGTATGAGGGCATATAATCTATAATTCTTTAAAATTTTCTGTAGGTTTGAAAAGTTTATAATAAAAAGGTAAATAGGAAAAAAAGAAGAAAGAGAAGGTATCCTTTATCCTGCCACTGGAAGATACCAAAAAAATTCAATGCACAGAATTACTACAACCATCTTAGGAAAATGAAGGGACCTATGGGAACCTCAGAGGACCTAATGAGGACAGACTGATTTGAAGAGGACAATCAGAAAGAGGGAAATAATTGCTGTGTCCTTGATGATATAGTTGAACCACTAAAGTAGGCAACCCCAGAGCCATCTTACATTGGGTATTCTTGTAATCCGAGACAGTAAAATTGGCTTATTGTTTAAAAAACAAAAAAAGCAGATTCTGAGGACACAGTGACTCGACACTGGCTTTCTAAGTGCCTTTGGCTAATATGTCAGGATCAAACTATTTTTCTTTGAAAAAAAAAAAGAGGTGAAATTCACATAACACACAATTAACTACTTTTAAATATATAATTCAGTGGCATTTAGTGTATTCACAATGTTGTGCAACCATCACCTCTTTCTAGTTTCAAAACTTTTTCATCACCTCATACCCATTAAGAACCCTCCACACCTATTAAGTAATCCATTCCTTATCCCTCCCTCCCCCATCCACTGGCAACCACTAATCTTCTGCTTTCTGTCTCTATGAATTTGCCTATTCTAGATAGTTTATATAAAAGAAATCATACAATATGTAACCTTCTGTGTCTGTCTTCTTTCTCTTAGCATGTTTTTGAGATTCATCCCAAATTGTAGCATGTTGATCAGGATTTCATTCCTTTTTATGGCTGAATAATAGTCCATTATATTTACATACAGTCATGCATCACTTAATGATGGGGATACGTTCCAAGAAATGCATCATTAGGCAATTTCCTTATTGTGTGAACATCATAGAGTATACTTACACAAATCTAGATGGTATAGCCTACTACACACCAGGCTATATGGTACTAATCTTACAGGACCACAGTTGTATACCCAGTCCCTTACTGACCAAAACTTTATGAGACACGTGACCTTACTATTTTTTGTTTATCCATTCATCTGTTGACAGGCATTTGGGTTGTTTCTACCTTTTGACTATTATGAGTAATGCTGCTATAAACATTCACAGACAAGTGTCTGTATGGGCACATGTGTTCATTTCTTTGGATATATACCTAGGAGTAGAACTGCTGGGTCATATGGCAATTCTATGTTTAACTTTTCAAAGAACCCCCAAACTCTTTTCCACAGCAGCTGAACCATCTTACATTTCCACCAACAATGTACAAGTGTTCCTATTTCTCCACATCCTCACCAACACCTATTTTCTTTTTCATTATAGTCATCCTAGTGGGTATGAAGTCATATCTGACTGTGGTTCTGACTGGCATTTCCTTAATGACCAATGATCTTAAACATCTTCTCATGTACTTCTTGGCCATTTGTATATCCTCTTTGAAGAAATGTCTATTCAAATCCTTCATTTATTTTTTAACTGGGTTGTTTGTCTTCCTGTCGTTCAGTTGTTAAGAGTTCCTCATATATTCTGGATACTAGACCCTTATCAGATATATGATTTACAAATATTTTCTCCCATTATGTAGGCTATCTTTTTACTTTCTTGATAATGTCCTTTGATGCACAAAAGTTTTTAATATTATTGAAGTCCAATTTATCTAATTTTTCTTTTGTTGCTCGTGCTTTGGATGTCAAATCTAAGAAACAATTGCCAAATCCAAGGTCATGATGATTTATCCCCATGTTTCTTCTAATAGTTGTATTGTTTTAGTTTTTATATTTAGGTCATTGATCCATTTTCCAATAATTTTTGTATAAGGAGTGAGGTAGAGGTCTAACTTCATTCTTCTGACTGTGGTTATCCAGTTGTCCAAGCACCACGTGTTGAAGAAGATCAAACATTTTTAAGAGGAAAAAAAAAGCAGGACGAACTCTTGGGTATGGGTGGGATCCTGCCCTATTTATGACCCTAGCCCTTGGTGACACTTAATGGCAAGTGCAATAAACGGCAAAGCTCAGACTTGGGAAATCAAGTGGGAGTACAAGCTGAGACATGCACAGCACCATAACTCAAGTATGGTATGCTTATGCTCAGACCACCCTAAATGCTATTTCCTATTCCCACCACAGTTTCTAGGACTGAAGGAACCAACCAACATTCATCTGTGAATCAGTCAAACTAAATTATAAGCACAAAAATTTTTTTCCCTATCTGCCAATCAATAAGTATACAGTATTTATTTCTTTTATATTTCTTTTCTTTTATTTAAGTTTTCACTCGTTCATGCTCTAGGTACTGGAAATGCAAAGATAAATAAGACAAAGTCTGCTACCAAGGAACACAAAGTCTATTAAGAAAGATTTGGGAATAAATAGTCATAACTCAATGTGATAAATGTCAGAGAAGAAACATGGTAACCAAGGACTATGCAAGTACAGAAGAGGAAATACCTAATCAAACTTAAGAATTCAGGGAAAGCTTCATTGACTAAGTAATATCAAAACTGTACCTCGATGGACTGGTTAACCTACAGAAAGGGGGTGAGGGGCATTTCAGAGAGAGGGAGAGAATGTGCCAAGGCACACAGATATATGAGAATTGCATGCCCCTTCTCTCTGGGAATTGCCCTCCTTATCCCCTGGAAAGCAGATATAAAATAGGACAAGAACATAACTTAAGGAACTTCCATGTTAATATATGACTCTGCTCCAAGCCACAATTGATTTAGTCCAGGAATGAACTCCTGATCCAAAGTTGCGTCAATCTGAACTTCCTGAGAAATCTGGGACTGGAGCTGAAAGAGATGGCAATTTCTCCCTGAGTACCTGGACAGAGCTTTTAGTGCCGTAACTTTGTCCACTGGACAAAAGGGCAAAGAAAAGCAGTCTTCAGAGACAAAAGAACACCACAAACTCACAAACAGCCAGAAAAAGAGAGGCCTGACAACATTCAAGTCCCTGGTTCTGGTTGTTTCTGAAGTCCAAATGAATTTTTTTTTTTTAATAATTTTATTTATTTAGTTAGTTTTCCCCCAAAGCCCCAGTAGATAGTTGTACGCCATAGGTGCACATCCTTCTAGTTGCTGTATGTGGGACACGGCCTCAGCATGGCCGGAGAAGCGGTGCGTCGGTGCACGCCCGGGATCCAAACCCAGGCTGCCAGCAGCGGAGCGCGCGCTTAACGGCTAAGCCACGGGGCCGGCCCCCAAATGAATTTCTAACTTAGACTCTAAGATATCCCAGTATCCTCAAGATTCTCATTTTTACTCAAGCTAGCTTAAGACAGGGTTCTGTTCACCACCTCCACTAAAGTCCTAACTCATGCAAGACTGAAGTATTGCAAAAGTGACAAATCCAAAACATGTAACAAAGACAAAGTGCGACAGGAAGAAATGAGGCCTCCTCCATCTCAGGCTAGGAAGCTAGCAGTCCTTGTGTGCAACAAAGCAGTTGTTACACTTCAAAACTACATGGAGCTTTAGGAGCTTTGGACAATAAAAGAAAATTGCCCACAGAAGACTGTGCTAACTTCAGTAAGGTTCTGCAAGACAATCCAATCTGGCCTCCCGAGAGGAGATATGACACACAAGACAAGAATATAACTTGAATAAGCAAAGCCCTTTCTGCCTAAAGCCAGAGATCTGAAACCTCTAACAGTGTTCCCCCAAACTGCCATCCCCTCCCTCAATATAAAGTATATCTGACAGAAATGCAGCTGGGGAGGGCTGAAATACAGAGGGTAACATCCCATAAAAGATTTGAGAAAGTTCTAAATCCAGAATTTTCCATCCATGCCCTGAGGTCTCAGAGACCTTTAAACTGGAAAGATAAGCAAAACTAAGGGAACTAACCTGGTCCTAGCTATTCTCTTCAGCAATCTCAGAGGCTAAAAAGTCTAATTATAATATTCCTGGAGTTGATTATTTACCAAAGGAAATGCAGCAGTATGTAATGGATAAGCAATGAAGTGAAGTTTTAACGGAGTTCTATCATCAGGAGCCTGTAATTATTATACCCCTGGTCAAACTCTAGGTCCAAAAGTGGCATCTTATTGGAAGGAGAAAGCTAAAGCAGCATGGCCCTCATATAGGAACAGTCTCCGACCCTGCCCCTACATCCCCTGTGCTCCCCTCAAGTATGGTCCTGAAGAATATCAGACATGGGGAATCTTTCTGGGGGAAGCCGGGCCAAGGCCTTCAGTCCTCTGCCAGTGAAATGAGTTAACGGGTGACCATGAAACTTGCTGATTTTCTCTTACTGCTCTAGCCCTGCAGAAGATAGTATATGCTCTGTATTCTTACTGCTTGTATGCCCTGGGCTGAGAACAGTTCCTGGCACATAGAAGGTGCTTAGTAAATATTTCTTGAATGGAATAAACCAGTGACCAAAATATATTACTTTTCTTTTCTCCTTTTTATCTGGTTTCTCAAATTGGTATATTGGGCAGAGGAATGACAACAACAAAAAAATGTATCATTTAGCTCAGGGACTGCTGATCATGCAAATATATATCTGGACCAATCAAGACCAAACTAGGGAAAACAACTAGAGAAAACGGCTATCTTCCAGAGACCTTCAGCTGGTGGGATAGGGCACCTGTGACAATAAGTCACAGTATGATAGCTGGACCTAACTAGGAGTCATCTCTCATTGGGGAGGGGATGAGAGTATCTGTAGAGAGTATGCCTCGTTTAGGCAATGCTCCCACTTTCACGTAGGACTCCAGTGTACCGAGTGAGATCATTCCAGAGTTGGCATGGGGGTGGTCACACCCAGGAATTTAGAACTGGAAATGAGTTTTTCTCATAGTACCTGAGCTATAAACTACACATCTGGGAACTTTCGACAGTCATGGTTCAGAGACGGAAGACCACTGCAAACACCTAGATACAACATACATAGAAAGAAATCTGAAAGTATTTTGAGTCCTTGGTTCCAGTTGTTCCTGAAGCCCAAACATATTCCTGTCTTTGAAGTCTATGTAACATAGCAACACCCTTAAAATATCCCACACCCCTTTATTATTATCTAGTTTGAAGTGAGTTTGCTACTTGCAACATAATAAACCCAGATTAATTCAAAATTGTATAGTGTGTTCCAGGGACAGAGTCTGCCTGTCTGGTGCAAAGTTTGTTACAAGAGGCAGAAGAGGTGCTGGAAAGGTAAATTAAAACTTAACTCAGATCCAGCAATCCCACTTTTGGGTATCTATCCAAAAGAATGGAATGCACAGTCTCAAAGACGACACATCCATGTTCATAGCATTACTCACAATAGCCAAAAGGTTGAAACAACCCAAGTGTCCACCAGCAGATGAACGGATAAACAAAATGCGGTATATGCATACAATGGAATATTATTAAAAAGGAAAATATTTTATATAGAAAACCGTAAAGAATCCATTGAAAAACTATCAGAAATAACCAACTACAGCAAAGTTGTGGGGTACAAAATCAACTTACAAAAATCAGTTGCGTTTCTGTATGCTAACAACGAACTAACAGTAAGAGAACTCAAAAAGATAATCCCATTTACAATCGCAACAAAAAGAATAAAATATCTGGCCGACCCCGTGGTGTAGCAGTTAAGTGCACACGCTCTGCTGCAGTGGCCCGGGTTCGGATCCCGGGCACACACCAACGCACCGCTTGTCAGGCCACACTGTGGTGGCGTCCCATATAAAGTGGAGGAAGATGGGCATAGATGTTAGCCCAGGGCCAGTCTTCCTCAGCAAAAAGAGCAGGATTGGCATGGATGTTAGCTCAGGGCTGATCTTCCTCACAAAAAAAAAAAAGAATAAAATATGTAGGAATAAATTTAACCAAGGAAGTGAAAGACCTATACAATGAAAACTATAAGACATTATTAAAAGAAATCGATGATGACATAAAGAAATGGAAAGATATCCCCTGTACATGGATTGGAAGAATAAACATAGTTAAAATGTCCATATTACCTAAAGCAACATACATATTCAATGCAACCCCAATCAGAATCCCAATGACATTCTTCAAGGAAGAACAAAGAATACTAAAATTCATATGGGGCAACAAAAGACCTCAAATAGCAAAAGCAATCCTGAGAAAAAAGAACAAAACTGGAGGCATCACAATCTCTGACTTCAAAACATACTACAAAGCACTAGTAATCAAAACAGCATGGTACTGGTACAAAAACAGACCACAGATCAATGGAACAGAATTGAAAGCCCAGAAATAAAACCACACATCTATGGACAGCTAATCTTCAACAAAGAAGCTAAGAACATACAATGGAAAAAGGAAAGTCTCTTCAATAAATGGTGCTGGGAAAACTGGACAGCCACATGCAAAAGAATGAAAGTAGACCGTCTGCTTTCGCCATTCACAAAAATTAACTCAAAAGGGATCACAGACCTGAAGGTGAAACCTGAAACTATAAAACTCCTAGAAGAAAATATAGGCAATACACTATTTGACATTGGTCATCTTTTCGGATACCATGTCTACTCGGACAAGGGAAACTAAAGAAAAAATAAACAAGTGGGACTTCATCAGATTAAAGAGCTTCTACAAGGCAAATGAAACTAGGATCAAAATGAAAAGACAACCCACCAGCTGGGACAAAATATTTGCAAATCATATATCCGACAAGGGGTTAATCTCCATAATATATAAAGAACTCACATAAGTGAACAACAAAAAAACAACTTGATCAAAAAATGGGTAGACGATATGAACAGACACTTTTCCAAAGAAGATATACAGATGGCCAATAGGCACATGAAAAGATGTTCAACATCACTAATCATCAGGGAAATGCAAATCAAAACTACACTAAGATATCACCTTACACCCGTTAGAATAGCTATAATCACCAAGACAAAAAATAACAAACGTTGGAGAAGTTGTGGAGAAACGGGAACCCTCATTCACTGCTGGTGGGAATGCAAACTGGTGCAGCCTCTATGGATAACAGTATGGAGATTCCTCAAAAAAATTAAAAATAGAAATACCCTATGATCCAGCTATCTCACTACTGGGAATCTACCCAACGAGCCTGAAATCAACAATCCAAAGAAGCTTATGCACCTCTATGTTCACTGCAGCATTATTCACTATAGTCAAGCAGTGGAAGCAACCCCAGTGTTCCTCGACTGATGATTGGATAAAGAAGATGTGGTATATGTACACAATGGAATACTACTCAGCCATAAAAAAAGACAAAATAGTCCCATTTGCAACAACATGGATGGACCTGGAGGGTATTATGTTAGGTGAAACAAGCTAGAGAGAGAAAGACAAACACCGCATGATCTCACTCATATGTGGAATATAAACCAACACACGGACAGGGAGAACTGTATGGTGGTTACCAGGGGCAAGGGGGTTGGGGGGGTGGGCACAAGGGGTGAAGAGAGGCATTTATATGGTGACTGACAAACAATAATGTACAACCAAAATTTCACAATGTTATAAACTACTAAGATATCAGTAAAAAAAAAAAGGGGGGGGGCAGCCCGGTGGTGTAGCAGTTAAGTGCGTGCGCTCCGCTGCAGTGGCCCAGTGTTCGGATCCCGGGCCCGCACCAACGCATCGCTTGTCAAGCCATGCTGTGGCGGCGTCCCATATAAAGTGGAGGAAGACAGGCACAGATGTTAGGCCAGGGCCAGACTTCCTCAGCAAAAAGAGGAGGATTGGCAGATGTTGGCTCAGGGCTGATCTTCCCCACAAAAAAAAAAAAAAAAAAAAAGGAAATATGTCACACACTGAAACATGGATGAACCTTGAGGATGTTATGCTAAGTGAAATAAGCTGTCACAAAAAGACAAATACTGTATTATTCCACCTATATGAGGTATCTAGAGTAGTCAAATTCATAGAAACAGAAAGCAGAATGATGACTGACAGGGGCTGAAGGAAGGGGGAAATGGGGAGTTATTGTTTAATGGGTATAGAGTTTCAGTTTTGCAAGATGAAAAAGTTCTGGAGATAGGTTGCACAACATGCTTAACACTACTGAACCATACATACACTTAAAAATGGTTAGGATGGTAAATTTTATGTTATGTGTATTTTACAACAATTTTTTAAAAATTTAATTAGAATGGAGCCAATACGCTTCATTAAAAAATTTGGACTTACCCCTAAAAGCAAAGGAGAGCATCTAAAGGTTTTTTTTTAAAAAAAAACAACAACTTTATTCAAGTATAATTTACATAGCATAAAATTCACCGATTTCAATTATACAATTCAATGATTTTTAGTCAAGTTACAAAATTGTAAAACTATCACCATGTTTAGCAACATTTTCATCATCCCAGTATTGTCCTAATCCCTATAATGTGTAAATATGTTACATTACATGGCAAAGGGTAATTAAAGCTGCTAATCAGCTGACCTGAAAATAGGGAAATTAGCCTGAATTATCCAGGTGAACTCAATGTAATCACTTCCTTAAGAGCGGAAGAGGGAATTGAGAGAACCAGAGAGATGGCAATGTAAGAAGGACTCGAAAGACATGCTGGGTTTCAAGACGGAGAAATGAGGCCATAAGCTAAGGAATGCGTGTGGCCCCTAGAAGCAGGAAAAGGCAAGGAAATGGATTCTCTAGCAAGAATATAGCCCTGATAATACCTAGATTATAGCTCAGTGAGACCCATTTTGGACTTCTCAGCTCTCTTAACTGTAAAATAATAAAGTGGTGTTTTTTTAAACCACTAAGTTTGTGGTAATTTATTACAGCAGCAAAAAACTAACACAATGGCTATTCATTCTATTATTCTTTCTACTTTAGTGTATATTTGAAAATGTTCATCATAAAAGGAAAAAACTATGAATATGAAGGCAGACTAAGGATTACAATTTAAAACATGCTGTTTTCTGCTGAGTCATTTCCTTCATAACTCTGCTTTCAAGAACTCAATTATCCATTAAAGATGCATATTTACAAGTAACTCCCACTTTTCTTGCTCCTCAAATGTAACTGTCATGAATACTTCCTGAAAAGGCAAACGATCACTAGGTTCAGAGCTAACTGCAATTTTTGAAGCTACTAGAACACTGGCCCAGAGGAGACATGAAAATGTATGGTACACAAAAGTTCCCAGAGTGACGAATAGAAAACGTGATTCAGACAAAGCTATCTTCATGAACAAAGCATTTGTGGTTTACTGTTGTTCATGAAACTTTCTTTGGGACATAATTTAAAGCAGCAGTTACAAAATGATCAGGTAAATCTAAAATTAAGTATTGTTTTCAAAAGTGTGTTTACCTAACAGGGAACTGACAATAAGCTAGCAGTGGTCAAGTGTATCTTATCCTACAGCCTAGTCAGAGAGCTATTTTCTAAAAAATACTAGGAACTTTTTTTTTATTTTTAAAAAAGGAAAAAGTGCCAAAAGCTAAATTGTAAACCAATACTCTATTTTCAAATCTAGCTGTTGTTACTGCATACAGAGAAAAATGCGTAAGCTTTGAAAAGAAATACCACACACCTTTCACAAATACCTTTGATTAAAATGCTCCACATCGGTCTAATATGTCTTGCCTTTGAGATTTCCTGACGGTGTGCTACAGGGGCCAGCTTCAAAGCCTTTCAGTTTCATCTCCCCTAAAGAACAATGCTGACCATACCATCTTTGGAGATAATACAAAGCAAACTTCAGCATACCTCACCTCCAAAAATGCATACTAGGATACACATCTAAGAGAGAATCTACGGCCTATGTTATCACACTTATTCTCTCCTCTAAGAACAAAAGGGTAAATAAACCTTGGCCAAGTTCTACATAATAAGATGAACAAAGCCAACGCAATGCTATTACCACTATGAATAATGCCACATGGTATTAATGCCAACTCAACTCATTCTGTAGCCAACCCATCTCCAAATACACTGTGGCTATATTTGGCTGCTCTCTGGTACATGTGAGATAGGTACCTTTAAAAAGCTGCACACTTACAGCTAGGAGATTAAATTAAATTAGATGGAACTTGGAGAAAGAATATGACAGGCAGATTTTATGATAGCTCACAAACCTGAGAGGACCAAGCCCCTTTTTCTTTTACAAACTAATAAAATGACACTATATGTCACAGATTGCTGCCATTTTTAGTAGTACCTAATCACTGAGAACAAACAAGGAAGACAACATTTAAAGACTATTTCCTCTAAAAGTCCTATGACACTTGCAAACAATCTCACATACTCTGTTAATGTTTTCATGTTCTGGGAAACCAACTACAGATGACAAGCAGTCAGGTTTAGACAGCTCATCCAACTATGGCATTTCTTATACATTACAGAAGAAAAAATTTTTTAAAATAGCTCCTTTGCATGACACTGCATAATTACCAACAATTAAACTACAAAAAGTCATAAAACCAAAACCACCCAAAGAAACATGAAAAAAAAAAAAACTATCAAATTTGGTTTACGAAGAAAAACTAATAAAAACTGAGGAAAAAATTTTTCTGTACCTTTTTCTGATTCTTCCTAAAAACAAGTGGTCTCTCAAAGAGAGAAAAGGAGCAAACATCCCAAAATAATGGAAACACAGCGAAGGAGTTTATGTATTCCAAGCTTCACAATGGTCAAGATCTCTCTCTCCAGTACCTTTTCTTTGGATCCTCTGTGGCTGAGGGTAAGGCAAATACACTTAGTTCTACACTCTTAAGATACACTAAAAAATAACTAAAAATTTGCTTCATTTACCATAAAATCCTTATGACTCTAATATGATAAATTTCATTTAAAAATTAGCACTATCTTTACAAAAGACTGCCAACTAATAAATGAAGAAGGAACAACAGAACTAGAAAACTACCTTTTTGCAACCAGTTATGCAATAAACAAATGACTCAGGCGAGGATCATCAATGGATACTAAAACAGTTGGGAGAAAGATTGCTAGGGAAAAGGATATTCTCATCACCTATCACAGATTACTTATTAATTACAAAGGAGAAAAACAGGTGGACACTCTTTTAACCAAATACTCAAATTTAGCATAATAATGGGACAAACTAACAGCATATGTCTTCCTGATGTGATACAACGAAGACACAGAATCATCTATGTATTATCTCTAACAAAAAAATGTTTAAGCTGAATCTCATTGTGAGGAAACAATCAGCCTAATCAACAATATAGGACATTCTAGGGCCGGCTCCGTGGCTTAGCGGTTAAGTGCCCGCGCTCTGATGCTGGCAGCCGGGGTTCGGATCCCGGGCACGCCTCAAGGCACCACTTCTCCGACCAACCCGAGGCCGAGTCCCACGTACAGCAACTAGAAGGATGTGAACCTATGACATACAACTATCTACTGGGGCTTTGGGGGGAAAAAAATGAATAAATAAAATCTTTAAAAAAAAAAAAAAAAACAATATAGGACATTCTAGAGGACAACTGGCCTGGACTCTTAAAAAATGTCAATGTCATATAACACCCAAATGTCAAAGGTGAGGGAACTGTTGCAGATTAAAGACCATTAAAAAGACATGACAACCAGGGCCGGCCCCGTGGCTTAGCGGTTAAGTGCGTGCGCTGCGATGCAGGCTGCCCGGGTTCGGATCCCGGGTGCGCACAGACGCACTGCTTCTCCGGCCATGCTGAGGCCGCGTCCCACATACAACAACTAGAAGAATGTGCAACTATGACTTACAACTATCGCTTGGGGCTTTAGGGGAAAAATAAATAAATTAAAAAAAATTAAAAAAAAAAAAGACATGACAACCAAATGTAACATAAGATGAGTGAGAAGATCTTGGGTTTAAAAAAAAGTTATCAAGGGCATTTTGGAACAAAGAGGAAAATCTAGATATGGACTGTATATTGGATAATACTATTGTTTCCATGCTAAATTCCTTGCAGCGACAATGATAATGCAGTTATGCAGGATGATGCCCTGTTCTTAGGAGATATTTCCCGAAGGGCTAAAGGGTGAAATGTCATGATGTCTGCAATTTACCTCAAATGGTTCAGGGGGAAAAAAATGTATAAAATCCATAGAAAGAACTCTCATACACTGCTGGTGGGAATGTAAAACAGTAGTTACTTTGGAAGAGTTGGGCAGTTTCCTGAAAAGTTAAACATAACTTTACCATACAAAACAGCAATCCATTCCTAGGTATTTACCCAAAAGAAATTACAACACACATCCACTCAAAGTCTTACAAGCAAATGTTCACAGCAGTTTTATTCATAATAGCCAAAAAGTAGAAATAACCGAAATGTCCATCAACTGGAAAACGGATAAACAAAACATGGTATATCCATACAATGGAATGCTACTCAGCAATAAAAATGAATGACACACTGATACATGCTAAAACATGGATAAGCCTCATAAATATTATGCTAAGTGAAAAAAGCCACATACAAAAAACCACATATTACATGATTCCATTGATATAAAAAGTGAAGAAAAGGCAACTATTCAGAGACAAAAAAGACTAGTGGCTGCCTGAGGTTAGAGGTGAGATGGGGGATTAACTGTAAACAGGCAGAAGAAATCTTACTGGGGTGATAAAAATATTATACAATTGGATTGCAGTGATGATTGCTCAGCTCTGTAAACTTACTAAAAATCATTCAATTACCCATTTTAAGAGGATTAATTTATGATATGTAAATTATACTTCAATAAAGGTGCTTAAAAAATAAAGCAAATAGAGTAAAATGGCAATTATACAGGTATTCATTGTGCTAGTCTTTCAAGTCTTCCAGCTTTGAAATTCTTCAAAATAAAAAATTAGGGGGCAGATCAGAATGAACTCCACAAAACAGACACACCCCCCAAAATTAGTGTTTCTAATTGCAGATTACCTAAAGGAGGTAAAGGACACGGCACAACTCTGATAGATTTAGGATTAAATAAAAGAAGAGCACTGGAACATAGGGCCAATTTTTATCTAAGGATCTGATTAACAATTTTTTTCTACTTAGGTATTATTTTTTCCTAATTACACAAGTAATGCATATTCATTGTAGAAAATTTAGGAATTAAAGTGAAAAAGAAGGAGAAAAAATTAAAGTATAAAAAAGAAAAGGGCCAGTCCGGTGGGATAGTGGTTAAGTTCATGGGCTCCACTTCAGCGGCCTGGGGTTCACAGGTTCAGATTCCAGGTGCAGACCTACACACCACTTAACAAGCCATGCTGTGGCAGGCATCCCACATATAAAGTAGAGGAAGATGGGCACAGATGTTAGCCCAGGGCCAATCTTCCTCAGCAAAAACAGGAGGATTGGCAATGGATGTTAGCTCAGGGCTAATCTTCCTCAGAAAAAAACAAAACAGGAGAGGTTATGCATTTGCCTAAACCCAACAGTTAGACTTCAGATCCCCTAATATAGTCTAAACACCACATAGCCTGGGGACTGCCCCACCCTGGAGGAAATGGGTGGGGCTGTTAAGCCCTCAGTTAACAAACCCTACAATTAGGCCCACAGCTTCCAACCCACTTTTTGTGTCCTCTTAAATAGGAGCAGATAGCCAAGAACCACCAAATATTTAAGGTAAAGCATCTAATATGAAAGAAAAAGACTAAAGCAAGCAAACAGAAAAGGCAACCTGAATGAAGAAAACAACAATGAGATCTCCCAGAAAAAAGAGCAACACTTCTGTCAAAAAGTGAAAAGAGAAAAGATAAGATAGAGAACCAGACCAAAAGGTCCAATACCTGAAAAATAAGAGATCTAAGAAAAGAGAATAGAGAAAATGAAGGGGAGGAAATAAAGGATTAATTTGAGAAATTTTCCAAGAACAAGAGGACAGTTTCCAGACTGGAAGAGCTCCCCAAAGCTGAGCACAGTGTATGAAAACACATGGTGAAATGCAGCACCATCACATTTCAGGGCACTGGAGACACAGCAAAGTTACCAAAAACTTCCAGAAAGGGAAAAAACAGGATTCATTCAAAGAACAAGAATCAGAACAGCATCACATTGCAACATTTCCACTGAAAATCAGAAGACAAAGGAGCAGCGCCTTCAAAATTCTGAAAAAAATATTCCAACCTTAAAATTACTACTTAACCAAACTTCGGATACATCAACCAAGCATCAGAGTAAAATACAGTTTGAGAATACAAAAGTCTCAAATTTTATCTCCTCTGCACTCTCAGGAAGTTTAAAAAAATAGGGTCCAGGAAACACAGGTTCCAACAAAGGGGGGAAAGTGTGAAAGAAATCCCCTGGGTACCCAGGGTGAGAGCTGTGCAGCAGACCTAGAGCTCACCCAGTCCAGATCACAGGTCAAAAGCTCTGGAAGAGACTTCTTCAAAAAGATAAAACTGGGGGCTGGCCCGGTGGCTTAGTGGTTAAGTTCATGCGCTCCGCTTCAGCAGCCCAGGGTTCGCAAGTTCAGATTCCAGACACAGACCTATGCACCACTCATCAAGCCAAGCTGTGGCAGCATCCCATATACAAAAAACGGAGGAAGATGGGCAATGGATGTTAGCTCAGGGCCAATCTTCCTCACCAAAAAAAAACCAAAAAAAAAGATAAAACTGATAGAACACCTAAAGTGTCTGAACCTATTGAGAAGAGATTCATAGTTGGTAAGGAGTTTGAGGATAACTCAGTAAAAAATATCTAAGAGACTGAGCAAACCAAAAATCAAGACGATTACTACCCTTAGGGCAGCAAAAGTCTGTGCAGAAAAGGAAAATGAATCCAAGTACCGTACTCACCCCTTATCTTCGGAGGATACATTCCAAGATCCCTAGTGGATGCCTAAAACCACTTATGGTACTGAACCCTACATATACCATGTTTTTTCCTATACATATATACACATCTATAATCAAGTTTAATTTATAAATTGGGCACAGTAAGAGATTAACAACAATAACTAATAATAAAATAGAACAATTATAACAATACACTGTAATAAAAGTTACCAGAGATCTTAGCAACCTCAGCATATGATATTTTTTCTTTCCTTTTAAGTCAAGAACTTGCACCTTTTCATTTAAAGGAAGCACTTTATGGCTTCTCTTTGGCATATCTGAACTGCCAGCATCACTACTCTTGCACTTTGGGGCCATTATTAAGTAAAATAAGGGTTACTTGAACACAAGCACTGCAATACCACCACAGTCAATCTCATAACTGAGACAGCTACTGAGTGACTAACAGGCGGGTAGCATGTACAGCATGGACACACTGGACAAAGGGATGATTCACAAGCCTGGTGGGATAGAGCGGAACAGCACGGGATTTCATCATGCAACTCAGAACAGTGTCCAATCTAAAACTTATGAATTGTTTATTTCCGGAATTTTCCACTTAATACTTTCAGACTTAGGTTGACTAAGGGTAACTGAAACCCTGGAAAGCAAAACCATGGATAAGGGGGACTACCCTACACTAATGGCTCAAGTGTCAATAAGCATTTAAATAGTTAAAACAACACAAACACTGAAAACTGATTTAACCAAATTACAAATAATTAAAATGCGAGAATGGGAGATAGGGTGAGTGAAACTAACAATTACCATGTGCCGGCACAGTTCTGAATCTTTACACATATTAATTTATCTAATCCTCAGATAAAAACTTATATTGTCTGAGGCCGGCCCCGTGGCGTAGTGGTTAAGTGCGCGCACTCTGCTGCTGGCGTCCCAGCTTCGGATCCCAGGCACGCACCAATGCACCATTTGTCAGGCCATGCTGTGGCAGCGTCCCATATAAAGTGGAGGCAGATGGACATGGATGTTAGCCCAGGGCCAGTCTTCCTCAGCAAAAAGAGGAGGACTGGAGGACTGGCACGGATGTTAGCTCAGGGCTGATCTTACACACACACACACACACACACACACACACACACACACTGATATTGTCCTTATATATGAGGGAAACAAGGCACAGAGAGAGTAAGTAACTTGCCAAAGGTCACAAAGATAGTAAGTAGCAAAAGTTTTGAAATTTGCTCTTCACCACCACATTGGCTCTCACAAAACCAAATCGCCATTTCCCTGTGGGAATTCAACACATAACAGTTAAAATTGAAAAAATCAATAGAGAGGTAAAAATCCAAAAATCAGTTGAAAGAATTAAAAAAGATTACCTCTGGGGAGTGAGATAAAGAAAAAGGGATCTAGAATCCCCGTTCCTTTTAACAAGCCTGTAGAACTACTTTACTCTTTAAACTATGTGCGTTTGTAACTTGGATAAAATGAAAATTAAATTATAAGAAAATATACTTCCCTTTAAAAACACTTTTTAAGTAAACATTAAAACTCTTATTTAACCCTAGAAAACCAGACATACACACCAATACAACAGAGGACAAAGGGCAAAAAGAAGCCCAAATATATATATATAAGCATTTGATACATGATAAAGACAGCATTTCAAATTATTGGGGAGAAATGTGAATTTCTCAATAAAGGGGAAAACTAATGAATCGTCTGGAAAACATGTTAGATATTGACCTCCCACCACATTGCCAAATAAATTTCAGTTATAGAAAAGATTTACATGTAAATTATGCAATCATAAAGAAAACAGAGGTGAATAATTATATAACAATTAGGCAGAGGAAGGATTTCTAAGCATGAAACCAAAAGCAGAAATCAAAAAGGAAAAGACTGCTGCATTCAACTTCACAAAAATTCTCAAAAAAGTGCTACATAGTAGAAAATATTATAAACCAAGTTAAAAGAGAAATGAGAGGAAAAGTAAGCATTTAATAAGAAGCTAATTTCCTTAATATGCAAACAGCTCATACAAATCAATGAGAAAAAGAGTAACAATCCAATAGAGGTAGAGAGGAAAACACACGAATAAGTCACAGAAAAATACAAATGGCCTCAATAAAGCTGGGGAAAAAAATACAAATGGCCAATAAAGATATGGAAAGATGTCCTATCTCATTCATAATTAAAGCAATACAAATTAAAATGAATACATTTTTAACCCACCAGACCAGCAATAATGTAAAGACAAAGATCATTCTTGGGTTGATAAGAGTGTGGCAAAACAAGTACTCTTGTATGCTGGTAGCAAAAATGAAAATTGGTACAATACTTTTGGAGTGAATTTAACATTATCTATCAAAATCTAAATTGCCTATACACTCAGCCCCAGCAATTCAACTTCTAGGCCTGTATACAGAAGTGTATAAAGATACCTGTACCAGAGCAGCTTTATAAAAGCAAATACCTAGAAAGCAAGTGTCCATTCACAAGGAAGTGGTTAAATAAAATATGGTCAGCCACAATGGAATACCATGCATCCATTTAAAAAAAAAGATCACGTCCATAGCATACTGTGAAGTTAAACAAGTTAACCTGAGAACAGTATGTATAGTATGATTCTGTGTGCGTGTGTGTGTGTGTGTGTGTGTGTTTAAGTATGGGGAAGGGGATAAGACCTCTATATACAAGATGGTGCACCTAGCTCTCCCAGTTAGAAAAAATCTTGACAACTAAAGTGGATAATGGATCTGAAATGGCCCAGCCTGAAGTCCATACTTAACAACATATCAAAGTTTGTTTTAATGTATTGTGGAAGAGACAATTTCCCAACAAGGCCTAACATTGAAGACCTAAAGACATCCATCAGGGCCTACTTTCATGACTTTTTTTTTTTTTTTTTTTTTTGGTGAGGAAGATCAGCCCTGAGCTAACATCCATGCTAATCCTCCTCTTTTTGCTGAGGAAGACCGGCTCTGAGCTAACATCTATTGCCAATCCTCCTCCTGTTTTTTCCCCAAAGCCCCAGTAGATAGCCGTACGTCATAGTTGCACATCCTCCAGTTGCTGTATGTGGGATGCGGCCTCAGCATGGCCGGAGAAGCTGTGCGTCGGGGCGCGCCCGGGATCCGAACCCCGGGTGCCAGTAGCGGAGTGCGTGCACCGAACTGCTAAGCCACGGGGCCGGCCCTACTTTCATGCCTTTTAACTATCTATTTGGAAAAAGTTCTTTTTCAGAAAAACAGTAGGAGAAAGGATTCAAATCTGCATGGAGAATGAAGAAAAGTATAATGATAACTTCTTATTAGCATACATAAGGACTCTGTGACCACTCTGATCAAAAACGTGCCTACAAAGGTACAGAATGTCTCTGAAAAAGTAGAATAATGGCCACTTATAGAGAGTGGGATGAGGGGAACACACAGATTTATGTACTATCTAAACTTTCCACAAGAAACATGTATTATTTTTATGATTATATAGCCAAATAAAATTTTAGGAAGTTAAAACACAAATAGGAAACCTGAAAAACATGCGCAAAATACAGTTTACAAATATCAATTTTTAAAATGCCAAAAACGCCAAAAAGCAAGGACATTTACAGGTATTAAAACTACGTAGACTAATACCTAGAAAGGTACACAGAAGACTGAGTGATATTGGTTATTGCCTCTGGCAAGAGGTAGGAAATCTAGAATTGGAAAAAGACTTACTTTTCATTGAAAAATCTTTGGTACTATTTGAATAATTATTTTTTAATAATAATGATTTTTTAATGTATGTAGAATATTCAGCAATAAAACAGAATGAACTTCTATATGTGACATATGCTATGATGTGGATAAACCTTGAAAACATTATGCTAAGGGAAAAGAGTCAGTTGCAAAGGCCATATACTGCATGTTTACATTTATATGAAATACCCAGAAAAGGCAAATCCAAAGAGACAGAAAACAGAATGGTGGTTGCCTGGGGCTGGGGGTGAGAGTGGGGACTGACCACAAAATGGCATAAATCTTACTGAAGTGACAGAAATGTTCTAAAACTGGATTGTGATGATGGCTGTACAAATCTATAAATTTACAAAAATCACTGAATTATACATTTAAAATAGGTGAATTTTATGATCTATAAATTATACGTCAATAAAGTTATTACATTTTAAAAACCAAAACAAGTAGCCACCACACAGCTGGAATTTGCTTTAAAATATTGTCCTTCTGGTGGGAAAAAAGAAGAAAAAAAGGCAAAATATTAATGATTGTGAAATCAAGATGATGGGTACATAGGGTTCATTATACTTTTTTTCAAAATAAAAATGTTACGTCTAGGGCCGGCCCTGTGGCTTGGTGGTTAAGTGCGCGCGCTGCGATGCTGGCGGCCCGGGTTCGGATCCCGGGTGCGCATCGAGGCACCACTTCTCCGTCCATCCTGAGGCCGAGTCCCACATACAGCAACTAGAAGGATGTGCAGCTATGACATACAACTGTCTACTGGGGCTTTGGGGGGAAAAAATTAAATAAATAAAATCTTTAAAAAAAAAAAAAAAAAAAAAAAAAATGTTACGTCTATAAAAAATAGCCAACGTGCACACACGCACACACACACAAAACATAAGACTTCACCAGCAATCAAGGAAATGCAAACTAAAACAAGTAATGCCTTTTATCTATCAGATAAATCCATTCAGCAAAAATTTAAAATTTTAGTTCCCAGAAAGCAGGCTTTCTAATGTCTAACTGTTAAGATTATTAATTGGTACATCCTTCATAGAGGCAGTCTGGCAATGTTTATCAAGAACCTTCAAAACAGCATACCTTTGACCTGGCAATTCCACTTCTAAGAATCTGTCCTAAAGAAATAGATGGGCTATATATCACAATTTTTTTTAAAAATTAAGAAAGAGAGAAAGAAGAAAATATTTAGGCAAGTGAACAGATATTTATAACAGTGAAAAAAATCAATAAATAGCTGCTTAAATAAGTTACAGAATACTCAAGTTATGGCATACTAGCAGCTGAAAAGCAAGGAAAGATATCTATAATGTTTAGTGAAAAAGTAGGCTATAAAGCCATTGTATTATATGATTATATTTTAACTTAAAACATATAATAATATGCATATGAATATCTATATACACACATCCATGAACACAAACTGACAGCATTGATTAGCTCTGAGCAGTATTACAAGTGGCTTTGTCTTCCTTTGATATTTCTGAATTTGCTGGGTTTCTGTATTCAGTATTATTATTTTTACAGTCAGAAAAAAAGGATATTTCCATTTCCCAAAAAGGCAAACTTCCCTATGGAAAAATGGACAAAGGGCACGTTCAGTCAATTCATAAAGTACTCATTAGAAACGACAAAATACAAATTAAAATGAGATCACATTTTTTTTACCAAACTGAAAAAGACTTTTTAAATTATATTATGCTGCAGTGATGAGACATTAAAGAAACAGTCGCTCAAACAGTAGTGGCGGAAATACAAATCAGTCTGACCTTTATGGAGGAAATAATTTGGCAATTAAGTATTAAGAGCATTAAAAGCCATGTTTATCTTTAGCCCGGCAATCTAATTCTAGGAATAAATTTTAAGGAAATAATTAAGAATGCAAGCAAACATTTAGCTACAAGGATGTCCAATATTGAGTTTATATTGACAAAAAACTGAAAACATATCCAACAAAAAGGGATTATTAAATTATTCAATATCCATGTAATGTAATACTGTGAAACCTTTAAAAGAAAAAGTGTAGAAACCTATTTATTAAGAATGGAGAAGTAGGGGCTGGCTCTGTGGCGCAGTGGTTAAGTTCGGCATGTTCCGCTTCAGCAGCCCGTGTTCTCGGGTTCGGACCCTGGGCATGGACCTACACTACTCATCAGCCACAGTGTGGCAGCGACCCACATATAAAGTAGAGGAAGACTGGCACAGATGTTAGCTCAGGACTAATCTTCCTCAGCAAAAAAAAAAGGAGAACTCATCATAAGAGATTGTTACCTGAAAACAAATTACAAATAGTGTGTGTACTGGTTGAAGAGTAACCTCCAAATTCATGTCCACCCAGAAACTCATAATGTGATCTTACTTGGAACCAGAGTCTGCAGATGTAATTAGTTAAGATGAGGTCATACTAGATTAGGTTGGGCCCTAAATGCAACTGATTGCTGTCCTTCTAAGGAGGGGGAAATTTGGAGAAACAAACATACAAGGAAGAAGGCCATGTGACTAATGAGGCAGAGACTGGAGTGATGCAGCCACAAGCCAAGGAACACCAAGAAATGCCAGGAGCCATCACAAACTAAGAAGAGATAAGGCAGGATTCTTCCCTAGAACCTTCAGAGGGAGCACAGCCCTGTCATGCCTTGATTTTGGACTTCCAGCCTCCAGAACTATCAGAGAATAAATTTCTGTTTTAAGCCACCTAGTTGATGGAACTTGTCACAACAGCCCTAGAAACCCATATGGTACATAAAACACAGCAATCGGGAGCACAGACTCTGGTTCCAGGCTGCTTACATTTGAATCCTATTTCCGCCCTTTATTATCCATGTAACTTTAGGTAAGTGATTTAACTTTACTGAGCCTCTTTTCCTTTCCTGTAAAATGAGGATAACAGTATTTATTTCCTAGAATTACAGTGAGCGTTAAATTATATAATAAATGTAATCACTTAAAACAGTACCTGCAATATAGTAAATACTCCACTTTTGTAGAGCAAACACAGGTGTACACACACACACACACACACTATAGTTTAGAAAAATATAGATCAAAATGTTAAAATTATCTATCTCTGGGTCCTGTGAGTATGGCTTATTTTTGTTTTCTTTTTGCTTACTGGTACTCTCTAGCTTATCTAAAATAAGATTTATGTCATAATAACACTGTTTATGTCATAATAAAAGTTATTTTTTTAATTTTAAGAAAACTTAAAAGGCAGTGCTTCCCAGTTATAGTTGTATGTAAACTCCAACTCTCAGCTAGTGATTTCCACTCTCTCGAAGTCTGTTATTATATATTTGTATTAAAAAAATTAAAAAAAGCAAAATTTACTTGAGAAAATAAATGTCAACCAGAAAGCACTTTAGAAGCACATCGTGTATCATTCAATCAATCATTACTAGGCTGTTGCTCCATAATAGGCTATGAATCACTGACCTCAAGCACAATAATTCAAGTGTGAACTCTTGGAAACATTTTACAGAGCAGAGGCTCAAATATTACAAGAAAACACAACTGGTCATTTTTGTGTGTGTGTGTGTGTGTGTGAGGAAGTTTGGCCCTGAGCTAACATCTGCCAATCCTCCTCTTTTTGCTGAGGAAGACCAGCCCTGGGCTAACATCCATGCCCATCTTCCTCCACCCTATATGGAACGCCATCACAGCATGGCTTGACAAGCGGTGCGACGGTGCGCACCCGGGATCCGAACCGGCAAACCCTGGGCCCCCGCAGCAGCACGCACACACGTAACTGCTTGCACCACTGGGCCGGCCCCCAACTGGTCATTTTTACAAGTGAGTCTTTTAAGACCCAGTACATAGTCAATTCAGTGGGGCTGAGTTTCATGTTTGGAATAAACTGCTTCCCTTCCCAAGACATACATTAACTTTGGCAAATCATTAGAAAACCACTTACAAAATCAATTACCTTTCCAACAAGTGAAAAATGCATTAGTTTCATCTGTACAAGGTGATTTAATACGCGTTAAACCTCTTCGGTGAGTTTCAGTCTTAAAAAAACTTTTTAGGGTCCCTAAAAAGTTCAACTGATAAAATGTGTTCTCTGACAATATAAGTAAAATATAAGTACGTAAATTCAGATGAGCTCACTAGATAGTTTACTTAACACATTTTGCTCTTAACAGAGCAAAACGAAGTTTTAATAATTATATGTGATTACTGGATATAAGTCTGTTGCTTAATACAGTGAAGGAATTCTACTGTATTGCAGAGACCAAATCTGCCACTGCATTGTTAATTAAAAAAACATATCTATCTGATCAGCCTATCCAAGTACTTTGACAGCTAATTCAGTTCCCACTGAAGCAAAGGAGGTACAACGGCCGTGGTACCCACTACTTTAGTAATAATTCTAACTAGATAATTATTCAAATTGCAACACCATTTCTGTAAAAAAAAAAAAAGTCTATATATAATTTTATATATATATACACACACAGAAAATTCTCTATGTATATGTGTGTATATGGATGTGTGTGTATATATATATATGCATGCAAAATTCTATAGGAATAGACATTTCCTAAAAGGTACAGAAGAAATCGTAGTGGCTGTATCTGGAAAGGAGACGGGATTTTTGCTTTTCACTATTAGTCCAGAGGCTGCAAATCAGTGGCCCAAGGACCACATCTCACCTACAGATGTGCTTTATTTGGCCCCAGTGTTTTAAAAATATTTAAATTAGTTAGCAACATTTGAAAACCAGGAAATTTCCCATAACAATCTGAATTTCTGGCTTCTCTTGAAAAAACAGAAAAATCTAAGAACACTGGACTAAACCCCCATTCCAGCACAGCAATATTGTACTTAAGGCAAATATCAGACATCCTCTTTACAAAAAGCAAGTGCTTTCCAGCTCACACACACTTCAACTGTTCATGTTCCCCATCTGGCACCTACAGGCATTTTAGTTTGCAATCCCTGTTTAAACCCTCCTAAACTATTTGAACTTACTATATACTTACATTACTTTTTAAGGTTTTTCCTCAATGAAACACACCGGCAAAGATCCAAGAGAACTTTAGAGAGCTTACAAAATATTTTTCTCCATTCACATCTAGATAACTAAAGGTTATCTAATTTTTCTCAATAATAAATTCTCTCATAAACTGATTATAAACAGTTCTCTCATAAACTGATTATAAAGGATATTCAGTACAAGGAAATATGCCTGGAAAGGTAGGTATATAAAGTGGGGCCAATCTTTATAGGGCTCAAATTGCTTCCAGAAACAATATTCTTGTTGTTATTTAAATCTTAATTTGCTTTTCATGTCATGTATAGAACTGTTAGCAACACTTACATTTCATGTCCAAATTAAACCTACAAACAAAAAAGCCTGAAAAGGAGATTAGTTTCTAAGACTTCTTTCTTCTAACAGCACTAGACTTCAAGATTTCCATAAAAATGACGACTTTACTCCCATCCACCTTCATGCATTACTTCAACAAAGATTTACTGAGCACCTACTATGTACAAAGCATTGCATCAGGTGCTTGGGGAGAAACAAAGGCCCTTAGGGGGCACTTTCCTCTCCAGGGTGTGTATCGTATATGACAAACGTTATTAAAAAGGCAAGAGCAGAGTTCGGAGAAGACAGCACTACTAAGAACGGGGATTAGTGTCCCAATTTCAAATAAACAATAGGATTTCATAAGGCATAAAGAGAGGAAAGAACAGCATTCTAGGTAGGAGAAAAAAGTTTAAAATCGGGAAAGAAAAAGTATACGTGGGAAATGAGCAGCAGACCAGTCTGAATGGGGCAGAGAGAAGCAGGATATCCAGCACAAAGATGTACCGGAAAGGTAGAGGCAGATAAGTGGGATCAATCTTTGGAGGGCCCTGAATGACAAGCTAAAGCTCTCTGCTCTTTATCTGGTATGCAACAGGCATTGTTAAAGGTGTCTGAGAAAAGAAGGGCGCAGATCAAAGCTGTGATTTAGACTGATCTGGTGGTGGAATGTCCACAAAATGGACTGGAAGGAAGAGAGCCAGGTGTAGAAAACCAATTTGGAGACTATTCCTGTGCTACCCTGTTAAAGTGGTAACATAATCTACAAACTAAGGTGGTGGCAGGGGGAATGGAAAAAAGAAACAGCTGGGAGGTGCACTGCAGAGTGGAAACGAACTGGGTTTGGCACATAATCTGGGGTGTCCAGGAGAGACAGGGCGTTGGAAATAACTCAGTTCAAGTCTAATGTCTGGGAGACCACTGAGCTATTAACAGAACAGGGAAAAGTCAGAAAGCAAAGCTCGTTGGGAGCGGGCATAAGGATACACTGATCTTTTAAACACATTTAGTTTTGGATGCCAGTAGAACATCCATAAGTTCTTTCCCCCCTCAGAAAACCTTGCACTTTTCTGGTCCAATTTTTAGTGATGGCCGAAGAGAGCATACATTTAATACAAGTAAATGACATATTTAATGCAGAGTCAACGAGAAGCCAGTTCCAGAGCATATAACATGATCAAAATTAAGCTCCATAGAATGAAGCTGGACTCTTACCTCAAATCATATATAAAAATTAACTCAAAATGGATCAGTGACCTAAATATAAGGGAAACTATAAAACTCTTAGAAGAAAACATAGAGGTTAATCTTTATGATCTTGGATTGGCAATGGATTATTAGATACAACATCAAAAGCACAAGCAACAACAAAAAATTAGATAAACTGAACCTCATCAAAATTAAAAACATTGTGCATTGAAGGACACTATCAAGAAAATGAAAAGATAATCTACAGAATGGGAGAAAATATATGCAAATCACATATCTGATGAGGGTCTAGTATCCAGAACACATAAGAACTCTTACAACTGGACAACGAAAAGATAAACAATCCAATTAAAAAACAAAGGACTTGAGGGGCCAGCCCGGGAGCGCAGCGGTTAAGTGCGCGAGCTCCGCTTCGGCAGTGCATGGTTGGCAGGTTCGGATCCTGAGGGTGCACCGATGCACCGCTTATCAAGCCATGCTGTGGCGGGGTCCCATATAAAGTAGAGGATGATGGGCATGGATGTTAGCCCAGGGCCAATCTTCCTCAGGAAAAAGAGGAGGATTGGGGGCCGGCCCGGTGGCGCAAGCAGTTGGGTGCGCGCGCTCCGCTTCGGAGGCCCGGCGTTGGCAGGTTCGGATCCCAGGTGTGCACCGATGCACTGCCTGTCAAGCCATGCTGTGGCAGCGTCCTACATAAGCAGAGGAAGATGGGCACGGATCTTAGCCCAGGGCCCGTCTTCCTCAGCAAAAAGAGGAGGATCGGTAGCGGATGTTAGCTCAGGGCTGATCTTCCTCACACACACAACACACACAAAAACAAAGGACCTGAATAGACATTTCTCCAAAGAAGATATACAAATGGCCAACAAGCATATAGAAAGACATTCAATATCATTAGTAATTAGAGAAATGCAAATCAAAAATCACAATGAGGTACCACTTCATACCCACTAGAATGGCTATAATTAAAAAAAAGAAAATAACAGGTGTTGGTGAGGTTGCGGAGAAATTGGGACAGACTCTCACACATTGCTAAGTGGAATGTAAAATGATTCAGCCACTGTGGAAAACAGTTTGGTGGTTCTTCAAAAAGTTAAACATAGAATTACCATATGACCCAGCAATTCAACTCCTATGCATATACCCAAAAGAACTGAAAACAGGTACTCAAACAAATACATGTACATGCATGTTCATAGCAGCACCATTCGCAATAGCCAAAAGGGGAAAACAGCTCAAATGTCCACCAACGGATGAAAGGACAAACACACACACACACACACACACACACACACACACAGGAATATTATTTGGCCATAAAAAGGAATGAAGTACTAATACATGCTCTACAACATGGATGAACCTTGAAAGAAGCCAGACACAAAAGGACAAATATTGTATGATTCCGTTTATACGAAATATCCAGAATAGTAGGTACATCCACAGAGAAAGAATTCAGATTGGTGGTTACCAGGGGCTGGAGGCAGAAGGGAATGGGGAGCAACCGCTTAATGGGTGTGGGGTTTCTTTTTGGGGTAATGAAAATGTTTTGGCTAGACAGAGGTGATGACTGCACAACACTGTGAATACACTAAACGCCACTGAATTTTTCACTTTACCATGGTTTAATTTTGTCCATTTCATTTCAATTTTTTAAAAATCAATAATATTCCAAAACAAAAATAAAAATAAGCTCCATGTCTTGTCACTCCTGATCCCATTAACCATATTCTAGCCAACCCACTCTTCTAGATGTCTCTGCTCCACTTGCTCCTTCCTGGTTTCACTCAGGAAATATCCTCTACCTATAATACACTGATTTTCCATCAATTCAAATCCCCCAACCATTTCAAAACTTCTAACAAAGTAACTTGTCATAGCAGGCACTCAATCTTTGTGAATCACTGGTTCTATCTGATTCAGTCCATTCCTACCTGTTCTGAAATTTTACTCATTTAATTCAGTATTAACATATGAATGTTTCCTCCTTATTATCCCAAAACTTTTCTCTGATAGTTTCAGGCATGTTCTTTTCCTATTAGAAAGCAAATTATGACAGAGTCTATCTTCTGCTTTCACATTACACTATCTGCTAGGAGTCTATCCAAAATATATTTGTTTAAATACTGTCTGGTTGATAGTTTTTGCTGTTATGTGCTACACAAATTTTGTGTGTAGGGGTGTGGGATAAGAGGTGGTAAAGAAACCACCTCCACCCACCCTAGCCACACTGGAGATTAGTTCTGACTTGATCTATGATCAGAAATGGAAGTCCCACAGCAAAAGGATAGTAAAAAGACTTCCTGTAGGACAGCAATGAACTTTTTACTGTGTTCCTTTTAAAACTAAAATGAATCTGTATGCTCTATTTGGAAACTATGTAATATCATACCCAGAGTCCCAACTTGTGTGTGTCACCCAAAAAAAGACAAATAAAGTGGAAAAGAAGAATGTCCAAAGCAAGAACTCGCAACCTTCTTAAAAATGCAATAAGGCACACAACACTCCATCACTGAGTGTTATGCAACCCTTCCCTACTCTCTTCCTAAAACTGCTGCTTGGCACAAATTCTTCAAGGAAACTAGTATTAATATCATGTTTTATCTGTCATAAAGAGACTTTTCCTAGATTCATACAGATAAACCAAGGAGTGGATCAGAAACTCATTTATCATACAGGTGACTGAGAAATGTATTAAGACCAGGCAGGGGAGACACTGAGATCAGGTAAGAGGTACAATTGATTTTCACATCTAGATTCTGATTTCACTTCATTGCATAGTGGTTATACCTTTATTTTATCCAGTAGGGTGCCTCTGACAATGTTGAGAAAGTCAACAAGGTATTATTTTATAAAAATGTTTTTCCCAAGTTACTTTTCTAGAAAACATCTGTTCCATCCACCACGGACACATGTAGTGTTCCAAAAAATACACACTGCTTCCTGAAGATACCTGGAGGCAACCTAGGACGTTGCAACACAAAACTGGAAAGCAACAGCCTAATTATTCATTCGGAGGGAGAGAAACAGCTAATGTTGTCCATATGTAGTCAAAGATATCTTCCTCATACCTATACTGAGAAATAAGGCCAGTACTAACTCTTAAGTTAATATCCTCTAAAAATCTACAAGTGTTATTCATCTCTTGTCACAAATGCTAAAGAACAACTTACTTTGAAAACATGAGACAAATGACTTTGAGGGCCAGAAGCGAATTTAAAATCTTACATAACACTCAACTGTACACTTAAAATTGGTTAAAATGGTAAATTTTACGTTATGTATATTTTACTACAATTTTTAAAAAATTTTATGTAAGCTTTCCTCTGAATCCTGTTGGTTTCCCTTGAAGAAAACATATAAATATAATAGACTACATTCAAGAATGAGAAGCCATGAAATTGAATTTGTTTACATTATAAATGGTTGAAAATTTTTAGTGACTTGAATTAATAGAAGCTTTCTGACCTCTTAAGGAAGATAGTTATTAGATACTCTCCATCTCTGAGGACGACATAAGCAAATGAAAAAAGCTTAAATTGTAGTAAGAGAGATTTAGTTTTCACATAATTCTAACTAGAAAAGTAATTAAACACTATAAAAAGGTGTTATGCAAATCTCTGCCCTCAGGGACGAAAGGATAAGCTATCTTGAAAGGGGTATATGCAATTCTGCAGGAAAAACTGGAATGAACTAGAAAATTTCTTAAGCCAGCTTCCAGTTTTAGAATTCCAAGTTCTATATTCACAGCCCAATAGTGTCTCTGGAAGACATTCCACCTACAGAAAGTTATACTAATCCACAAGTCACTTCAGTTTGGCTTTGGACACTGGGTTTCTTCACCACACCATTATTCACTTCATGTACTCAGGAACTGAAAATTGACTACTTTTGTTAAGAAGCAATTCCACCACTCTCTAGTAGCATAGCTGCCAGCTCAGTTATAAACATTACAAAAATGCTTAAACTGAAACAATACTTGGCTCTAAATTAAACAAATAGGAATATCTACATAATACACACCCAATCTAAGACTAAAACAAATAAATAAACAAATCTGTGTTTACAGGGTAGATAATTTACAAGGCCACAACATTCAATTCAGTTTTTCAACAGCTTCTTAAAAAGTTGCTTGTTATCAACAAGAAAAAATAAATTCTTACTTTTGAAAACAAAGGCATAGTCTTTCCAACTCAGGTTTCATTTCAGAAGACTCATGGGTTTCATTTTAAAATAATGATTTTTAATTTACCACATTATTTTTTTAACAGTCATCAGACAACTGAATGGTGGTTATTTATTACAACTCAAAGCAGGCACTTATGAAGTCACAGGAAGGTTAATCATCTCAAATTCAACAGGTTAACCACAGCAATTTGAGAGAGATTTTGCCATCATTTATTAGGACTATCTCAACAGCTTCCAAAGTGAGACACTAAACAACACTTAAAAACAACACATTTCTAGACTTTAGGTACTTAAACAACACACATAAATATTCTGACCAAATATGCGTGTATTTTTTTAAACTAGATGGTATTAATTATGTTGCATATTGGTTTAAAACAAAAACCTAACAAGACAAATTGAGCCAGGTCAACATAGGAAACAAAATACAATACTGGATTATGGAGCTAACTGCTTTCATTAGAAAGAAAAGAATAACAAGCCTTACTTCCTCAGTTCACAAATGATTTTTCATTTTACAATCAAAGAAAACAACATGACTTCTACAGCCAAAAAATAAGGTAATGTGGATTAAAGCTGAGTTATCACTTAACTGCCTGGATTCCTAAGAAGCTACTGACTTCTAACTGCTTTAAAACCAAAATACAGGGCCGGCCCCATGGCTTAGCGGTTAAGCGCGCGCGCTCCGCTGCTGGCAGCCTGGGTTCCGATCCCTGGCGCGCACCGACGCACCGCTTGTCCGGCCATGCTGAGGCCGCGTCCCACATACAGCAACTAGGAGGATGTGCAGCTATGACATACAACTATATACTAGGACTTTGGTGGAAAAATAAATAAATAAATAAAATTATAAAAAAAAAAAAATAAAACCAAAATACATTTTTTAATGGTTCACTCCTTTGCTCAGAAATGTATCATACCTTGTTTAATATAGAGATAACATCTCATCAGAATACATGCTACTCTGTGTCTTTGAGCTTAATTTTTTATAAAAAATTGAAAAAATTTTTATAATGCAACTATAATTTTTAAGTTATTTTTTCTTATCCACAGCGGGCCTCACCTTTCACGACACCTAAAAACAAACAATCTTAGATGTTAAACACACACACCTCAAACAAATAAAATTCATTACACTCCTTTTGTAACCATAATGATTGTACTAATAAATACTAACTCGAAAGAACTAAAAACTTATTAGGGCAGGGTTTAAAAGGTACAACTCACAAAGAGGTGGGGAGAAATAATGATCCTCCCCTACCAAACTGGCAGCAAGGATATGCCAAGTTTCCTATGCTGAAGTAGTGTAAAGAAGGGAGAGGGGTGGGAAGCAGGCAGGCAATAGATCAACCCTCCCCAAGATATAGCTTTACTTCTAAATTTCATCAGTGTAATATCTCTTCTCAGTGTTTTCAATAACTCCTATCACTTTCTGACTACTTAAACACCATAGGTTGGTGTTCAGAAAACTGCTATAAGGCTGTAGTCCCTGTCTGAAATCATCCCAGACATAGAAGAGACAAGTGGAGATCACAAATGCTTATTTAATTATACAGACTATCTCCTGCATTCAATGCCTCAAAGAATTTTCTAAACATCTAGAAATTCAATCCCACTCTTGGTATAACAATCAACTTTAAAGATGAAATAATAGGACCCACCAATGATGCTGCACAGAAAAAAAAATTCACATATCACTTTTGGTGCGGCCACAGCTACAAGTCTCCCATTAGTAAGATGAGCATCACGCAGGATAGGGCTAGGCGAGGAACGGGATAAAGACTAGGCTCACAGCCTTTTTTTCTGGCATTGCCTGAGGCATTCAGTGGACAAGGAAGAAAGAGGAGGCTGGGGCCGGCTCTGTGGCTTAGCGGTTAAGTGCGCGCGCTCTGATGCTGGCGGCCTGGGTTCGGATCCCGGGCGCGCCCCAAAGCACCACTTCTCCGTCCAGCGCGAGGCCGAGTCCCACGTACAGCAACTAGAAGGATGTGAACCTATGACATACAACTATCTGCTGGGGCTTTGGGGGGAAAAAAAATGAATAAAAATGAATAAAAAATAAAAAAAATAAATTAAATAAAATAAAATCTTTAAAAAAAAAAAAAAGGGGGAGGCTGGTTGTATAGTGATGCCAAGAGAAACAAGATTTCACATGTCAGGGGACTGAGTGCCCAACACAGAGAGCAAAGGGCACTCATCTCATGGCTTTTCAACCAAAGAAAGATGAGTTGTTTCACCTGAAATCCTTTCAAAGGAAGTCGAATGGTCTCCACTTCACCACTCACCCCGAGTGAACTCAACGAACCTTTCTCAGAGAACAAGGGGAAGCCCTGCTTATCAAAAATAGCAAGTGCTATATCCAAAGCCAAGAAACACTCCTTCAGTCTAAGTGCCACAGTCGTCTGTCCCAATTCAGTCTTCTACAAGGAGACTCCAAGCCAAAAATACTCGGTTTCCAGTCTAAGTCAAGTTCTCCATTTCCCCAAACATCTACCAACCCAGCTTTCTTTCAGATAAGTCCCTCTCCATTCCGGCATTCGGGAGCCCAGGGCTCCAGTCCCCTCAAAAAGTCCCCTCCCCCCAAAAAATCTCCTTTCCTTCACTTTTCCTAAGGGTTTTCCCAGACCCTGTCCCAGGTCTAGGCTCCCGGTCCTCCATTAGATCTACTAAGTAGATCCCACTTCTTCCTGGCACAACTTTTCGGAAAGTCACCTCTTAGCGGACTCACTTGTCCTCCCCCATAATATTCTTCCCTTTTCCCTATCTGTCCTCGAATGGAAACATACACACACACACACACACACACACACACACACACTTCTTCTCAGCTCCTAACTCCCAAGTCTCTCCCGCGCCCCAGGTTCTTCCATAGCACCTAATTCTCTCCCGAAGTTTCCCATATCCCAAGCTTTTTCCCCACTCCCCAAATTCAGATTTCCTGAGCTTTTTACTCTTAGCCAACATCACAGCCCTCTTCCTCCCAGGTCTACCCCTACGCCTCGGTGTTCAAGTCTTTTCCCCTTTTCCCACGTTCCTCGGCCCCTAACTCTCCAGAGACTCTGAGGCAACCCCTCCCCAATCTCCTTCCGCCCTGCCTGCCCTCCGGAACCCCCAACTCTCCTCGTGAGTCCTCTCAAAGCCCTGCTCAGTCCCCCAATTTCTCCCATACCCCTGGGGCTTCCCCACGCGCTCTCCCCGCCTCGGAAAGGGGGTGCCCCTCAGTGCCCGCCCCGCACGCCGGGCTCGGGTGTCCCTTCCCTTCCTCTCGGGGCCCCGAGGCCGCTGCCAGCGTTGGCGCGGCGGGGCCGGCTCACCAGTTGGTCATGTCCAGGAAGAAGGCGCAGCCGGCCGGGTTGAGCTGGAAGCCGAGCAGCCGCTGGAACTCGGAGATGAGCACGTCCTTGTCCGTGGTGCCCAGGCAGCTGAACTTCTGCATCAGCTCGGGGTCCAGGTCCACGTCCATGCCCTCCATGGCTGGGGCCGGACACCCGCTTCCCCGCCTCCTCACAACCGAGCCGCCGCCGCGCCGCCGGGCCCGGGGACCGGGAGGGGGCCCGCTGCTAGTTGGCGCCGCGACCCCGCTCCTCTGAGGTAGGCCCCGGGCCTCTCACCGCCTCATAGGGATAAACTCAGCCACTCACTCACTCTCGCGCTTCCCCCCCTCCCACCCCCCCCAGTGCTGCCGCCTCCGCCGCCGCCGCCGCGCCTCTCGCTTCTCCGCCGCCTCCGCCTCCTCCCGCGCCGCGCCCACTGCGCAAGCGTCGCCTGTCTAGGCCCCGCCCCTTCCTCTCCCGGAGGCCCGCCCCTCGGTGGCGTCACAACCCCGTGACGTCCCCCGCGTGACCTCACCGCGGTGGAGCGAGGGGGCGGGAAGCGAGGAGGCGGAGAGGGATGGCCGGGCGGCGGGGGTGACTCCTGGCCTGACCTTCTCCTCGCCCCGCCCCCACCCTCAAGGGGAGGAGTTGGGGGAGAAGCTCGGGGACTTAAGTCTATGGTAATTCCACCATTTTGCAGGTGAGGAAACTAAAGTCCGGGGAGGAGCAGAGACTATGGTAAGGTCAAGTTCCAAAGTGCAGGCAGGACTCAGTCCTCCCAGGCCGGAGTTTGCCCCTCGCGCTGGAAGGACTTGTTTGCTTAAGTTTCCAGAGCTCTTTTCCCGGAGAGATACTGCCGTACATCTTTGGTTCCCGGCCACTCTCGGAGATGATTGCTACAGTTTATCGGTGCAGTTTCTGTTATGGAACAGGAGTGTCGAGTCTCCAGGGGGTAAAGGAGGCCTCAGTACAAACGTTAGTCACGGGTCCAGAGAAACACCACACATAATCTTCCACCCACTCTGTCAAGACCTGCCCTCTCAAAGGTTAAGTCACGAGAATTTGGCACGCCTTATTCTGTTTTTAAAATAGAAGGCCAAGTGCTACTGTACATTTGGTACACCTACCTGGTCAAGGCCCCATTTCAAGATCAAAGAATGAGAAAGGAAGTATAGGGACCATCTTGTCTAGCCCTTTGGATTCCTTCTCTCAGCACGTGCTTTTAAACACCGCTATTTGCCAGACAGTCTGCTACATCCAAAGGGGAAAAAGATAAGTTAGAAATGGTCTGCCTTCAAATAGCTCTCTGTTTTACAAATAAAGAAAGTGAGATCCACTGGCTGGCCCCATTGGTTAGAGGTTAGGTGTGCGCGCTCGGCTGCTCGCTGGCCTGGGTTCGGATGCTGGGTGCACACTGATACACTGCTTCTTCAGCCATGCTGAAGCCGTGTCCCACATACAGCAACTAGAAGGATGTGCAGCTATGACATACAACTATCTACTGGGGCTTTGGGGGAAAGATAAATAAATAAAATTAAAAAAAAAAAAGTGAGATCCAGAAAGCTTATATGCCTTGTCCAAAAATACAAAGCAGCAAAACTAGAATCCAGCTTTCAGGTTCCTAATGGAGTGCATTTTGCATAACTTCGAACAGCAGACAGAACTAGAATAAGTGACCAGTATTGTCTGGGGTGCTAGGAGGTTTTGGAAAGGGAAAGCATTCTACCTCCTCTGTCCTACTATGAAATAAGAGTTAGTAAAACATAATGGCTTTAAAAGCCTGGGTTCAAGAGTCAAATACATTTGGGATTCAAATTCTCATTCTGCTTCTCAGTGGTAATCATAGTGCTTGCCCAGGTAGGATTGTTGTGAGGACTAAGTGAGGTAACAATATATAAGCGCAGTACCATGCCTGCTCCATAAGAAGCACTCACGAAACGGTAACTAGTATTGTGGCCATAAACAGGAGATGGCTGTGGACTTAGTGACACAAGCAGGCAGGACTTACTTCTTCATCTGGCTCCTCTTCTAGTTCGTTTCCCTTCCTGGTCCTCTGTTAAAATATGAAATATGTGCCCTTTCTCCTTTCTTAGTAAGGGACTGCCCTTTCTATCCCCAGTGATTTTTTCCCTCCAACAAGAATATCTTATGGGAGACAGATACCTTTAACAGTGTTGTAATAATACTTACAAACTCATACAGTTATAAACGTTATTACAGTTATAAACATTATATTATACACATTTTATAAGAAACTGTTCTTGGGCCTCTAAGATCTATGTGGAAACTTGGATCATTGCCAGGGCCTAATTTTGGGGTGGCCACAATGTTAGAATATTTCACTAGTATTAAGGACAATTCAGTCTTCCTCAGAGGTGAGCACATATTGTCCCAATCTTATGGATGATGGAAAGGGGACACAGATTATAAAAATCCCAATATTAGAGCTGAAAGGAAATGAGACTGTCAAGTCCAACCTCCCCATTTTACAGATGAAGAAATTGAAACCAAGAGAGGGGAGTTGATTAACCCAAGATCACACAGCTAGGAAGAGGTCTCCAGACTCCCAGTCCAACACTCCATCCACTATATCCTGCTACAATTCCCTTTATACTTTGAGTTCAATTTAGCTTTACATACAAAATAATCAGAAATTTTGACGCAACAGCTGATTTGATGTTAGACTATAGACTTTCTAGAAAGTGTTTTAACTTGTAATATCTATAGATTAAAGTTATGTTGACTAAGGATCCAAAAGGAGAAAATGTTTTTGGAACCTGATGACCCCATTAGAATGCTGACCCAAGGGAACTAAAACTCTTGGCCAACCCTGTGCAGTACTAGGGTCTTAGCTCACACCTAAACAGCCCACATAATGCAGAGATGAGATCCTTGCAAATAGGAGACCCAAATGGCTCAGAACTTCAGTTTATGATAGTAATTATCTCAAAAGAGTACAACTACTCCTGAAGTAAATTCTGAAACTTTGTGGGAGACATTTTTGGTTCTCATGAGATTGGGGGTGGTACCCTGGCTGTTAATTCTCTGAGATCAAGGATGCTAAACATCTGCAATTCTTGGGACAGTCATGCACAGTAAAGAACTGTCTCATCTCTAACTACTGTGCAGAAACACTGACCAAGGGGGCTGGCACATTAGATATGAAGGAAGAACCAACCCCCGCCCCATGAAATGGATGAAATGATTCTGTTGTGGGGATGGGATATGAAATGGGGGACATGAGGTGTTACCCAATCAGGAGACTCCCAGGAATGTGAATTTCCACTTGAGTCTGAGGGGTTATTAACAACACCTATGGTTCTGCCCTGATGGCTCTGCAGCTTTGTTTTGTTGGAAAGAAGGCCTCGAGAGGTTGAGAGGCAAAGGAACAAATTGGTGAGCACCACCCTGAGGAAGGAAGGCTGACAGCAGTGTTCCAAAAGGGTTTCTAGGTACCATCTCAGAACTATGTCAGGGGCTGTGCTTGGATATGTCACTGCCTGGAATATGCATCCAAAACCAGCCAGTTTCTTTCTGAATTTCTTGGGCTGGTAATCTTGCGTAAGAAAGTTAAACTAATCCCAGATCTCCAGACCAGGTCAGTTTCAGGGTTTCTGAAGGGAGTTGAGTCATTCTATTATTCAGAAGTTGAAAGCTGAGGAGAAAAGTGATTCATCTCACGGGGCAGCCTAGATTGCCTCTAGATCTCCAATTCCTTAAGATTCAGAATTGCCAAGGCCAACTGGTACTAAGATTATGGCACAGCATAACTGATTCAGCAATAAACAGAGAGTCTGAATAGATGTTAGAGTGCATTATATGATAACAGCAACTTGTAGTAAAAACTTTTTGGGTGTACATCCAAACCATGATGACCTCCCTTATCTGCTAACTATTAACAACCTTCTAGGTGGCCCCCAGCAGCCATATCTGCCCCACATAACCCTGTCCTTTAGCCCCCACTGATTGGACAAGAGGGAGATGCCTGACCCAGGATCAGCTAATCAGATTCTCTCTCTCAGGAATTTGGAATTGGAACTCAATGAGTTGGTGGAATAAGCCTAGGCTATTTACTTGAAAAGGAATGATAGAAATACAAGAAAAGAGACCACTTTGGGGAGTCACCCATGAAAAGGAGATAATGCGCATCAGCAAAGAGCTGTGAAGCAGAGAAAAGCAAAGATAAGAGACCTGAAGGCATGAAAGAGAGAGGTTCCTGTCATCTTGAGTCCTAGTTGTTCAGCTTCCCTTAGATTCTATGAGATTCTCCAGGTTCCATTCAAAATACATGATCTCCTGGATGAAGTCAAAGAAAGAATCGTTGTCAAAAACATTTAAGAAGGAAATAAAGTGAATATTTGACTTCTAAATAGAAATGGACGTCCTACTCTTAAAAATAATGGAAATACCAGGCTGGCCCTGTGGCTTAGCGGTTAAGTGCGCGCGCTCCGCTACTGGCAGCCTGGGTTCGGATCCTGGGCATGCACCGACGCAACGCTTCTCCGGCCATGCTGAGGCTGCGTCCCACATACAGCAACTAGAAGGATGTGCAGCTATGAGGTACAACTATCTACTGGGGCTTTGCGGGGGGCGGGAAGGAGGAGGATTGGCAATAGATGTTAGCTCAGGGCCGGTCTTCCTCAGCAAAAAGAGGAGGATTAGCATGGATGTTAGCTCAGGGCTGATCTTCCTGACAAAAAATAAATTAATTTATTAATTAAAAATAATGGAAATACCTATAGAAAAAAAAATGAGGACAAAAACAGGCAGTTTCCAAAAGAAGAAATACAAACTGCCAATAAATATATTAAAAGATGTAATATGCCATTCATAGTGAAAGAAATAGATTAAAACAATAAAGTATCACTTTTGCCTAATCAGATTGTCAAAGCTTTAAAAGATTTATAATAGCTTTTATTGGTAAGAGTATGGGGAAATAGGTATTCTCAAACACCACTGCTTCTGGGAATATAAATTGATATAATTTTTCCTAAAGGTGAGTAGATGTGAATTTAGATAAATTGGTATGAAGAACCTTAAAAATATTCATATACTGTAGCCCCAAAATCTTAGTTTTATAAATAAGCTTTTCATAAAAGTATTATAATATGTATAATAGTGAAAAGTTAATAAGTTAGAAATAGCCCAAATGTCCACTAACAGGAAAACTATTGAAAAAAAAGTGTGGGCAGGGATGGACAAAATCCTTACTTTGTTCTTTTCACCACTATAGTTTTACATGAATCTATGACCAAAAAAAAAAAAAAAACTAAAGAACTAGAAAGAAACCTGAATATTTTAATAATCTTAGAGAGAAGATCTCTCCAATCATGAAATGAAAGAAAAGACTGATAGTTTTGCCTACGTAAAAAATTTTAAACTTCTTTGCTGTGAAAGTTAAAAAATAAAATTTAAAAACACCCTAAGCACAGTCAAGAGACAAAATGCTAATTCGAGGACAATGTTTGTAACATATAGGACAGAGTGCTAACACCTTCATTTAATAAACAAAAAGTTATTAAGATCAATGAGGAAAAAAATCTAAAGGAAAAATTGGCAATGGAGGCCGGCCCTGTGGCTTAGCGATTAAGTGCGCACGCTCTGCTGCTGGCAGCCCGGTTTCGGATCCCGGGCGTGCACCGACGCGCCACTTCTCTGGCCATGCAGAGGTCGTGTCCCTCGTGCAGCGACTAGAAGGACGTGCAGCTATGACATACAACTATCTACTGGGGCTTTGGGGGAAAAAATAAATAAATAAATAAAATTATTTTAAAAAAAGTAAAAACGAAACAATTTATAAAAAAAAAATTGGCAATGGACATTAGCGGGCAATTGGCAAAAGAAAAATATAAATGACCTATAAGTGTATGAAATATTCTGAATGCCATGAATAGTCAAGAAATGCAAATTAAAACAAAAGTGACATATCATTTTTATCTATCGGTTTGGCAAAAATTGATCATAGGCAATGTCCTAGAAGGTGTGAAGAAAAAGCCAATTTCATACAATATTGGTGGGATTACAGATTGGTAAAAACCATTTTGGAGGGCATTTTGGCAGTGTCTATTAAAATTTTAAACGTGCACCCTGTATCTTAGCTATCGTACAAATAAACTAAAAAAAGATGGCCAAAGATATGTGTAGAAGGATGATCACTGCAGAATTATTTGCAGTGCTGGAAAATTGGAAACAAATGATCATCAGTAAAGCTTTGATTAGATTATACTGCATTTATACTCTAGAATACTACATAGCCATTTAAGAAATAAAATGGGTCTATATGAACTAACATGAAAAGATGTAGAAGCCTAAGAGAAAAAAAACAGCTGTTAAATAGTATATACACTATGACCTCATTTATGTTTGTTTAAAAAGCATATGTGTGTATGTTATGTATATGTATGGAGTATGTGCATAGCAAAATATCTGAAGGAATACACACCAATGGTTAAGGAAGGTGGATTTATGGTAAAGTTGCCAGATAAAATATAGTGTAGTGAGATAGATTTGAATTTCACGTAAACAACAAATTTTTTTTTTTTTGCTGAGGAAGATTCACCCTGAGCATACATCTGTTGCCAATCATCCTCTTTTTGTATGTGAGCCGCTGCCACAGCATGCCCACTGACAGACAAGTGGGGTAGGTCCACGCCAGGGAACCAAACCCAGGCTGCCAAAGCAGAATGCGCTAAACCTAACCTGTAGGCCACCAGGGCTGGCCCCAACAAATTATTTTTTAATGTAAGTATGTCTCAACATTAACTGGGTGCCCTGTATTTTTATTTGCTAAATCTGGCAACCCAATTTATGGGGAATGTTCACTTTTAATGTTAAATTTCTGTATTGCTTGAATTTTTACAATGAGCATGTATTACCTTGGTAATTAAAAAATTAAAATTAAAAAATTAAAAAAAGATAAAATTTTAAAGTAATATTTTTAAGTTATTTTATGTTGGTAAGGTAGAATATTATAAAACTATTTTAAAAACACATTTTTGAGGAATGTTTAATGGTATAACAAATCCTTAAGTTAACATCAATTTTTAAAAGTTGCATCAAAACTATAAATACAGTATAATCCTATTTTTAAAAAAATAGATATAACTCATTAAAATAAGCATAGAATTGGAAAGAAATATATCAAAAATTACAACAGATTATATCCCACAGAAAAATTGCAGTGGATTTCTGTTTTTCTTTCTACGTTTTTCTGTATTTTCCAAAATTTTGACAATAAGGGTGTATTTGAAAATTTTTTATGATAAAAGTTGCCTATACTATGTTAAGTAAAAAAAGTAGGATGTAAAATTAGTATAGTGTGTGAACCTAACCATTTAGCAAAAGATTGGGAATAGTAACAGAGAATTATTAAAAATAATTTTAATTCTTTTTTATAATTTGCTATATTTAAAGAAATAAATAGATCAACTTTATTTTCTTTAATTGATTGATCTATTATCTCTGCTAAGACAGAAAGATGTTTATAGTGGGTCCTCCCTATCCTCGGTTCCACATCCATGGATTCAACCAACTGTGAATTGAAAGGCCTATGATGGTTGCATCCGTACTAAACACGTACAGACTTTTTTTCTTATCATTATTCCCTAAACAATACAGAATAACCAATATTTACGTAGCATTTACATTGTATTAGGTATTATAAGTAATCTAGAGGTGAATTAAAGTATACAAGAGGATGTGCATAGGTTATATGCAAATATTACATTATTTTATATAAGGGACTTGAGCAACCATGGATTTTTGTATCCAAGGGGGTCATGGAACCAATCCCCCAAGGATACTGAGGGACAGCCGTACAATATATTCTTAAATGATTAAATATATGACAAAAAGTAGTATTACCTATGATCCAATTTCTAAGAGATATTCCTGAATGAGTGCAAGAGATGTCTGGAAGGATATACTCCAAGGTATTAACAATGACAATCTCTGAGTGTGGGGAATGATGGATATTTTTACATTTTTCATCTGTATTTTCAGATTTCTAATAAAACGATCATGTAATAAAACATTAAGAGACACTTCATTTTGAAGAAAAGAAAACTGGGTGGCCTGGGGGCTTGTCAAGCATGAGTTCATTTCAGTTCTTCACATTCTCCCCACGTCAGCTGCCTTAAACCTTTAAGCTGCAAAACCTAGGAAGCAGCTAACAGTCAGATGAGCTATTCAGTCGAGCAAGCATGCTGGCTTACTATGAGCGAGGCTGAAATAGGGACCGTGGCCCAGAAAGAGAGCCTTCATCCTTGTGCTGTGAGACCAGGGACAAATTACTTTGTTTCTCTCTAGACCTCAGTTTCCTAATCTCTATATTGGGAATGCTGCAAAAAGACCACTGAAGTGGAGCAAGAGAATAAATCAAACAAAAGGAAGAAAAAATATTTGAAATTTAACCTACAGCTACAATTAGTATTTGCATAAGCATAACCACAAGCCAAAACTTCCATTCTGTGCTCATTTCCCCAGATTGGAAGTTTAAATAAGGTAGGCATAAGTGCTTGTAAATGTTAAATATTAAGGTATTATATGACAATGGGAGAGACAAGGACATACATTTCTATAAATAACTATATAAAGGTAGCCAACAATGCAAAGCAGCATATATTCAAGTGCCAAGGGAGCAGTAGACAAAGAGGCTATAGGACTTGGGAGGAGGGAAGAGTCGAGAGTGGGCTGGGATGCACAGAGAGGCCTTCAAGGAGACCTTACGCAGGCCCTGGGTGATTCTCCACAGGGTTTGAGGAACAAGCTAGTGAGGGGACACATTATGACAAAGTCATTTAGGCATTTGTTTGTTGTTTTAATTGTGGTTTAAAAAACACATAACAGAATTTACCATCTTAACCCTTTTTAAATGAACAGGTCAGTAGTGCTAAGCATATTCACATTGTTGTGCATCCAATCTCCAGAACTTTTTCATCTTGCAAAATTGCAGCTCTATACCATTAAACAACAAGTCCTGTTTCTCCCACCCCAGCCCCTGGCAACCACTATTCTACTTTCTATTTCTATGAAGTTGACTACTCTAGTAATTCTACAGTATTTGTCCCTTTTTGATTGGCTTATTTCACATAGCATAATGTCCTCAAGGTTCATCCACTGTAGCATGTGTCAGAATTTCCTTCCTTTTTAAGGCTGAATAATATTTCATTGTATGTATATACCACATTTTGTTTATCCATTCATCCTAGATGGACATTTGGGTTGCTTCTACCTCTTGGCTAATGTGAATAGTGCTGCAATGAACACGAGTGTGCACATATGTCTTCAAGACCCTGCTTTCAAATCTTTTGGATATATAACCAAAAATGGAATTTCTGGATCATATGATAGTTCTATTTTTAATTTTTTAAGGAAGGTCCATACTGTTTTCCCTAGCGGTTGCAGCATTTTACAGTCCTACCAACAGTGCACAAGGGTTCCAATTTCTCCACGTCCTTCCTAACACTGGTTATTTTCTGGATTTTTTGATAGTAGCCATTCTAATGGGTGTGAGGTGATATTTCATTGTGGTTTTGATTGGCATTTCTGTGATTATTAGTGATGTTGAGCATCTTTTCATATGCTTGTTGACCATACGTATATCATCTTTGGAGAAATGTCTATTCAAGTCCTTTGCCCATTTTTTAATCAGGTTATTTGATTTTTTGTTGTTGAGTTATAGGAGTTTTTTTTATATATTCTAGATATTAACGTCTTGTCAGATACAGGATTTGCAAATATTTTCTCCCATTCCGTGGGTTGCCTTTCACTCTGTTGATTGTGTCCTTTGATGCACAAAAATTTTAAGTTTGATGTAGTCCCATTTGTCTATTTTTGCTTTTGTTGCCTGTGCTTTTGGTGACGTACCCAAGAAATCACTGCCAAATCGAATGTCATGGGCCAGCCCCGTGGCTTGGTGGTGGGGTGCGCGCGCTCCGCTGCTGGCAGCCCCAGGTTCGGATCCCGGGCGCGCACCGACGCACCACTTCTCTGGCCATGCTGAGGCCGCGTCCCACATGCAGCAGCTGGAAGGATGTGCAGCTATGACATACAACTATCTACTGGGGCTTTGGGGGGAAAATAAATAAATAAATAAAATTATTAAAAAAAAAATCGAATGTCATGAAGTTTTTTCCCTATGTTTTCTTCTAGGAGTTTTATAGTTTGGTTTTTATGTTTAAGTCTTTAATCCATTTTGGGTTAATTTTTGTATATGGTGTAAGATAAGGGTCCAACTTCATTCTTTTGCATGCATTTGGGAATTTTTAACAGCTACAAGACCCAGGCTCCTGTTTGCTGCCTCCTGTTTTCTGTACTGATCACAAAAACATACCTAGAAGTGACTCCAGGAAAAGGAGCAAAATCTAAGGTGTATTTGAGGGGGCATTCTCTCTTGGATGTGAATGAGTGAGGTTGAAGAGCAGCCTACTGCAGTGAGCGGTACCTCCACTTTCAACATTTATCCAAAACATGATGGGAAAGGACCAGATCCCCACATTTGGGGTTTTTCTAGTTCCTCTACCCTATTACTCTACTCAAGAGATACAAAAATGGGAGGCACCAACTTATTGTACTATCTTTTCTTCTGAACAGAGTATCTGATGCCCTGCGTCTCATTTTTCCTACTGTGGTAAATGGGACAATACAAAAGAAAACCTGAATGTCTTTATCTCATGTCCCTTGACCTAGATACATCCAGAAGTAGTCATTCTTTTTTTCTTCTTTTTTTTCTTCTTTTCTTCGCCCTTTAGTTTACCAGAGCCAAAACATCTTCCAAGTAAACACCAATTCCTTACCTCTCCCTCATGTAAAAAAAAAATACCTCCCAACCCCTCTCATTTATTATAATCACTCTTTTCACTCTTTCTCTAACTGGGTCACAATGTGTAAAGCATCTTGCTGTCTGCATCCTAGGTAGAGATAAGAAAGAAAAGGAGGAGAAAGGGAACAAATACATAATGAATCCTTACAATGTGCCCAATGTCCATCACTTTAAGTATTTTGACTCATTTAATTCTCCCAACAAAATGATATCAATATTATTATTACTTCCATTTTACATATAAGGAAATGGAGAATGAGAGTTTAAATAATGTGCCCAAGAAGACACAGATGTTGAGAAAGCCAGCATTTAAGCCCAAGGCTCAGAAAGAAACCTGTGCCGTCCTCCTTACTCCAGATTTCTTTCAGTTCTAAGGAGTTTACCTTTTCACCATGTTCAGCCTGATTGTGTTTCTATGGAGCTGTCGTGACTTTTTCTTATTGGGGTCCTTTGATCATTTCCGGGATACTGCCAGAGGAAATTGGGGTAATAAATTCTAATATTAATGCTAATATCTTAAATTTATGTAATAACACCTTATAGTTTTTCAACATATCCATCCATACTCTCATCTCATTCTCAAGAAAAATAGATTGTGTAAGTTTATTTTTAATAGCTTTATTATTTTGCAAAGGTCATACATGCTTGTTGCAAATAAAGTTAAGCAATATAGAAAATTATAAAGAAGAAAGTAAAAAAAAAGTCACCCTAAATCCCACTACCCAGAGATATCCACTGTTAATATTTTAGTAAATATGTCTTTCATGTATCTCTCCATTTGTATAATTTGTCTAAATGGTATCATATTGTATCTGCCTTTCTAGCTTGCTTTTTTTCATTCAAAGAATGTTGAAAACAGCTTTCCACATCAATAAATATAAATTTACATCATCATTTTTAATGGCTATATAGTATTCCAAATTAGGAATGTATTTTTCTTGACCAATCTCCTATTGATGGACTCTGAGACTACTTTCAATGTTTTATTATTATAATAAATTATTATACCCAATTTAAAAATTAGGGAACTGAAGCTCTGAGAAGCTAAATGACCTATTTTTTAAAATCCAGGTCTGGAACTAAGCTGCTCAGGCCAAACCCCGAACTTCTGACTCTTAAAACAGTGCTCTCTCCAACTAAATCACAAGTACAGGAAGATGGAATTATTGACATATGATAGGGACTTGACAACTAAAAATGAGATTTTTTTTTTTTTAACTTTTTTTTTCACGAGGAAGGTCAGCCCTGAGCTAACATCTGATGCCAATCCTCCTCTTTTTTTGCCGAGGAAGATTGGCCCTGGGCTAACATCCATGCCCATCTTCCTCTTCTTTATATGGGACGCTGCCACAGCATGGCTTGACAAGCAGTGCATCAGTGCGCACCCAGGATCTGAACCTGTGAACCCGTGGGCTGCTGCAGCAGAGCACTCGCACTTAACCACTACGAAACCGGGCCAGCCCCCCAAAATGAGATTTTTTAACTGCCCCATTTCTTGAAAAGTTAAGTATATACTTAGCATAAAACCTAATCATTCCACTCTTAGGTATTTACCCAAAAGAAATGAAAGCATAGGTCCATACCAATACTTGTACATGAATGTTCATAGCAGCTTTATTTGTTATATTCAAATAATGGAAAAACCTAAATGTTCATCAACAGGAAAATGGATAAACAAATTGTGATACGGCTATACAAAGGAATACTACTCAGCAATCATAATGAATGAACTCATAATACATACAACACCTTGGATGAGTCTTGAAAATATTATATTTAGCAAAAGAAGCCAGACACAAAGGACTACATACTGTGTAATTCCACTTCTATGAAGTTCAACAGGCAAACTAAGTCCTTGGAAAGTGGAAAGTGACCAGTGAGGCCCTCCCCTCTACACACATTTCTCAAGGGCAGACCTACCTGGGAGGGCCACATGTCTGAAGCCCTCGCCATGCCACCACACATGTAAAAGCTGAAGGGTTCCATGAGAAAGAAGCCTTTGCATCAAGAACAGACTTTCAAGGAGAAAAATAAAAGCTGTTTCTTGAAGCTGGGCAAAGGGGAGCAATTCCTGGAAAGGTAAATGCTTGAAAAGCTAGTTTGAATTTCAAGGAGCTGTGAACAACTCAAGGTGATAACGACTCCAGGGCCCTGCCTCAGAGGCCCAATAGAATTTGACTGCCTCATTTGCCTTCCATCAATCTCCTCCCACCGCAGAGCATCTGAGACCACTTTACAGACTATCTCAGCTTCCACAGAAAAGGGAAAATTAAGTGACTTTCAGGCGCTCAACTAGTTAGGAACGTCAGAGGTGCTTGCTTGGAAAAGAGAGCAAAACAAAACAAAACTGAAAGCCCTAAAGAAGAATTTCTATAAATCAAGTATTTGTCTGTAACTGAGCTTGGCAGCCTACAATAAAAGCGTCTCCAAAAGTAAAATGTTTGTTTTCTCTTCAAAAGTGTGGGGGGAGGGGGCGGCCCGTGGCTTAGCGGTTAAGTGCGCACACTCCGCTGCTGGCGGCCCAGATTCGGATCCCGGGCGCACACCGAGGCACCGCTTCTCTGGCCATGCTGAGGCCGGGTCCCACATACAGCAACTGGAAGGATATGCAGCTATGACATACAACTATCTACTGGGGCTTTGGGGGGAAAAACATAAAATAAATAAAATCTTTAAAAAAAAAAAAGTGTGGGGGGTGTGTGTGTGTGTGAAAGACAGAGAGAATGATATGGATGAGGCCAAGACAGGAGAAAGTAAGTGAATATTCCATTTCGTACAAGACCTCACATGACCAAAAGATAATAAAGTCCATAATCAGTAAACTCTCAACCTACCCCTGTGTATATTCTTAAACCTGTGTTTCTCTGAGTCTAATTCCCTAGACTACCTACATCAGAGTTGGGGGGAGGGGGGCTCTTGTTAAAAATACCTGTTCCTGGGTTCCAGAGCCCAGGAATTGAAGTCAGTGTGTCTGGGATAGAGCCCAGGAATCACCAGGTGATTCTTATGCTCACTACAGCTTGAAGATCATTACTTTAAACAAACACAGTTAGGGCCGGCCCCATGGCTTAGCGGTTAAGTGCACGTGCTCCGCTAATAGCGGCCTGGGTTCGGACCCCAGGCGCGCACGGATGCACCGCTTCTCCGGCCATGCTGAGGCTGCGTCCCACATACAGCAACTAGAAGAGGGTGCAACTATGACATACAACTATCTACTGGGGCTTTGGGGGGAACAAAAAAGGAGGATAGGCAATAGATGTTAGCTCAGAGCTGGTCTTCCTCAGCAAAAAGAGGAGGATTAGCACGGATGTTAGCTCAGGGCTGATCTTCCTCACACATGAAAAAAAACAGTTAATTGTTTATTGATGGTTTGCTCAATAGTTCAACTTGATTATATGTTAACAAATTACACTCTGTTATTTTCACTGGTATATTTGAATTACAGCTGTCTCAAGAAAAGCAACTATGAATTGGTGAAGAAACAAACAAAAAAACACTGGATGGTTGGGAATGTAAATCCATACAACTTTTCTGAGATTGGCTGCAATGTGTATTAAAATCCTTCTAAAAGCTTTGACTCATATTTTCCACTCCTAGTCGTATACCTTAAGGAAATAATTTAATGAGTAAGCTAAGAAGTATGCACAAGAATGTTTATTTTGCCATTGTTTGTGATAGTGAAAAATTAGAAACTAGGGGCCAGCCCCGTGGCGCAGCAGTTAAGTGCACGCACCCCTCTGCTGGCTGCCCGGGTTCGGATCTCGGGCGCACACCCATGCTCTGCTTGTCAGGCCGTGCTGTGGCAGCTTCCCATATAAAGTGGAGGAAGATGGGCACAGATGTTAGCCCAGGGCCAGTCTTCCTCAGCAAAAAGAGGAGGATTGGCATGGATGTTAGCTCAGAGCTGATCTTCCTCATACACACACACACACACACACACACACACACACACACACAAAAAGAAACCATCTAAATGTCTAACAACAGGAGATTAGTTACATAAGTTATGATAGCACCATACCATAAACACAGATTGATATTTATTGACATGGAAACGTGTTTACAATACATCGTTTGAGAAAGAAGATTACAAAACATTTTATCATATTTCATTTTTGAAAAAAAATTAAAAACAAAAAATTTGGAAGGATAAAATACAAAACATTAACAGTAATTATATCTAGGTGGTAGGGTTACAGGTAATATACATTTTTCTTCTTTGTAATTTTTCTAAATTATTTTCAAATAATATATATTATCTTTATAATCAGAAAAAAGCAATAAGGCTGTATTCATTTTGAATAAAAGGGGGCAGGCCACTGAATTCCATGTCAGAAGATAGGGGTTCAAGTCCCAGATCTCCTGCTTTGAATTTCACTTTTCTTGTCTCTAAAATGGGGATGATAATACCTACTCTGACTACCTCAGAGGGTAGTTGTAAGATAAAATGTGGAAATGCCTTGTAAACAATAAAATGTTTTATAAAGTGAGTGTATTATTAAGTCTTGATTTTCACATCAGAGAGCCAAATTCATTTAATATCTAAATATGCAAAGATCTGTCATTAAAGCATAATGCTAGACCTTTTTTAAAAAAAACTATTTTTTACTTTTTATTATGGAAATTTCTAAACATATAACAAAAGTAGAATAATATAATGAACTACCACGTATATATCACCTGGCTTCAATATTATCAATTTAATGGCCAGTTTTGATTTTGCTACACCTGTCACCCACTCCCACCTTCTCCTGTCTTAACATAGCGCCAGACTTTAAACTGCCACTGGGCCTCTGTAACTTTCATATACACCAAATAATATTTCAGTTCTTAGTTCCTCATCTAAAAAGATAGAATTGTACACTTTAAATTTTATTTATGTATTTTTTTCCCCCAAAGCCCCAGTAGATAGTTGTATGTCATAGTTGCACAGCCTTCTAGTTGCTGTATGTAGGACGCCGCCTCAGCATGGCCGGAGATGCGGTGCGTCAGTGCACGCCCGGGATCCGAACCCAGGCTGCCAGCAGCTGAGTGCGTGTGCTTAACTGCTAAGCCGCCGGGCCGGCCCTGTACACTTTAAAAGCGTTAATTATATGGTATTCAAATTGCATTTCAATTAAAAAAAAAGACAGGAATTAACATATGTACAACACTTAGCAAAAATGTCTTGCATTGAGAAATGACTCCTTATGGGTAAATTCTCACCCATGGTGTTGCCATGACTTCAAGCTCTAAGGTGGCTACAAATTCTTCTTAAAAAAAAGCAAAAAACACTCACTAAGAAACAGCTAGAGGGTTAACAGTGACAATATTGTGTTGAGTGCAGTCATACGATTGTGTGACATTTTTCCCTCAATATACATGAAAACCTCCTCTGATTTATATTAAAATCTTCTATGATTCATAATATATACCACTTAAAATTGAAAAAACAAAAAAGAAGTATCCAGCCATATTATGTCTCTAGATTGTTCATTCTCAGAAGGTATTCTACTAGAAATTCAACACCACCACCAAGAGTTGATTTCATGCCATTCCTAAAGATTGTGCATGCAGCTCAGCATGGGGGCAATCATAGAGGCCTTGAAGTCTGATAGACTTGAGTTCAAATCCTAGCTCTGTCACCTACCAGCCCCATGTGCTGTCAGACAAATTAATTACTCCTTCTAAATCTTGTGTTCTAGTACCTACCTTCCACAGTCAGTAGGAGACCTCAGTAAGAGAATGTATGGAAAGCATTTAGCATTATGCCCAACACATAGCGAACTGGCAATAACATCTCACAAAATAGTCCCTTTATTTATATAAGAGCTTTAGGAAGCATAATCATAGATATTGATTTCTCTTTGATAGATGAAGAAACTGACAAGTTTAATGAGTATTGCTGATGGTGTGGAGCCAGAGGACAGCTCATTCTCTACTAGAAAAGTGAAAATTGGGGCAAGCACTTGGCACAGCCATGATTTGGCAATGTCTAGGAAAGTTGAAGAGATGGTTTTCCCTACATCCCAGCAAGTCTATTTCTAGATATATGCCCTAGAAAATTCTCACATGCATGGCAAGGAGACACAAGAATGTTCATTGCAGCAATGCTTATGAGAGCAAAAAATTGGAAGCAGTCTAAATGTCTATCAACAGGAAAATGGATAGATCAATTGTGATACAGTCATGAAATGAAACACGTACAGCAGTTAAATTGACTGAACTAGCTACATGTGGCAAAATGGATAAATCTCGAAATCATGAGGTTGAATGAAAAAAGTAGTGGCAGAAGGATTCGTACAATATGATTCTGTTTTTATAAGGTTTAAAAACATATAAAACAATATTTATATATATAACAGTATATAATTTTTATGGAATCTTATATATCAACTTCTAAAAATAAGTAATAAATCCAGGATAACGTTATCTGAAGAAAGAAAAAGAAGGGAATGTAATAGGGGAGGGATAGCTGTGTGTGTGTAGGTAATTGTTTCTGTAATATTTTATTTCTTTTAAAATATTTAAAGCGAATGTGAGGGGCCAGCCTGGAGGCATAGTGGTTAAGTTCGTGTGCTCCGCTTCTGCGGCCTGGAGTTCACAGGTTCAGATCCCAGGCGTGGGCTGTGGCAGGCGTGGGCTAATCTTCCTCACACACACAAAAAAACAATAAAGTGAATGTGGCATGTTAGGATTCATGTGTAAAGACTCAGATGTTTGTTATATTATTATTATTATTTTTTTTGGTGAGGAAGATTAGCCCTGAGAAAACATACATTGCCAATCCTCTTTTTGCTGAGGATGAGTGGCCCTGCGGTAGCATCTGTGCCCGTCTTCCTCTGCTTTATATGTGGGTTGCCTGCCACAGCATGGCTTGATAAGCGGTGGGTAGGTCCGAGCCTGGGATCCACACCTGCGAACCCCGGGCCGCAGAAGTGGAGCACGCAAACTTAGCAACTACACCACCAGGCCAGTCCCTTGTTGTATTATTCTTTATACAAATAAGTATATATGTATATAAGCAGAAAACATTTATGCAGTGCTTACTATGTCATAGGTACTGTTAGGTTCTTTATCTAATTTAAATTTACTAATTTAATCATTTTAACAACCCTATAAGGTAATTACTGTGATTACTCCCATTTTACAGATGAGAAAACTGAGGTACAGAGATTAGAAACTTGCCCAATGTCACATATTTGGTAAGTAGTGAGCCTGGGATTTGAAGGCAGTCTGGTTTCAAAGTCTGATTTCTTAATAACCATGTCCTACTGGCTCTTGAAACATTTCAAAATTTTGTTTTTTTCTTGAGGAATATTTGCCCTGAGCTAACATCTGTTGCCAATCTTCCTGTATTTTGTATGTGGGTTGCCACCCCAGCATGGCCATGAGTCGAGTAGGTCAGCACCTGGAACCAAACCCAGGCTGCAGAAGCGGAGTGCACCAAAATTAACCACTACACCACTGAGGCCAGCCCTCAAAATTTTTTAAAAATAAGAGGGAGGCAGGACCAAGCTGGGAGGTAAAAATCCTCTAGCATCAGACAGGTCAGTGAAAAGGCAGTTCAACAATCTTTCCTAACTTTCTTTTGCTACTGGTAGGAAACGCTTAAATTTCCCACCAGACCACATGGCAACAGCCAGAGAGCCCTGCCCAGACCTAGAGACTATCCAACATCACCACACAGTGGTAACACCACAGTGAAGGACAAGTTACCTGTGACTTGGGATGAGGAGGATAAATCAAACAGTAAACTCGGAGAAGACTTTCGAGGCCTCAAGTCTTCAAGAAGTTCTCTGGAAGGTAATGCAAAGCAGAATAATTAGTTCTGCGAGTGAAGACGGATTTTCATTTAGAGTCTGAGCTAATAATCCTGAGGGTGTTGATTGTTGCTGAATTATTATCTGCATTTGGGCAGGACCATTTGAATGGGCAAATTCCCGAATGAGTCGTAATCCACACAAATGAAATAAAAAATGACTCCAAGTTTCTCACTGTGTTACACAAGAGCAGAATTAAGACTAGATAGAAATCAAGTGTAATATCTGCCTCCAGATCTGTTGGTGGCCTCCTTTGGGATGGATCAAAGGCCATCGTGGGCGGCAGGGCCTGTGAGTGATGGCTGACAACCTCCTCCACAGCTCTGCTTCCCTGTCCCACATCCAGGCATAGTGTGGCTCAAAGGTTTGGGGAGACTGACGACTTGAACTAGTGGTGGCAGGTCTCATGGTGAAGAGAAATTAACCGAGCAAGCAAAAAGCTTTAGGAGAGAAGCCAGTTGAACATTTTTCAAATGGGTAATTTATTTTTCAATAATAGAGGATATTTTCAGTCCTATCATGTTTCCAAATTCCACGATTTTATTTTCCCTCTGGGAAATTCCTGTGGGCATCTCTCCATTCCTACAAAAGAGAGAATACCCTAATGGATAAATCAATCCTTACGTTTCCAGAGCAATTTCTTCTTTACAAAACGGTTCCGTATCCATTATGTCATTTGATTCTCATGCTATTTGAGTAATAGGAAATAGGAGTAAAAACAACAATCACAATAATATCAAGCGTTTTAAGCAAACAAAAGAAGCCATTCACAAAAGATCACATAGTGTGGATTCCATTTATATGAAATGTCCAGAATAGGCAATCCATAGAAACATAAAGTAGATTAGTAGTTGCCAGAGGTTGGGGGAAAAGAGTAATAGAGAGTAACTGCGAATGCGTACAGAGTTTCTTTTGGAGTGATGGAAAAGTTCTGGAATTAGATAGTGGTAATGGTTGCACAATCTTGTGAATATATGAAAAACCACTGAATTGTACACTTTAAGATGATGAACTTTATAGAATGTAAATTTTATCTTGATTTTTTAAAATTGCAAAAGGAAAAAATTGAGGGCTTACCACGTGCTAAGACTGGCTAAGGCTTTTACTTGCTTCAAACCACTTATCTCTCCAAATCCTCTCAACAAGCATATGAGATACTATCATTTCCTCATTTTACAGATGGGGACACAGGCTCAGAGAGGTGATTGGTCCACAGTAATGTGGCGAACACATAAGAGCCAACCAAAATTCAGATTTCTGACCCCCACTTTCCAAATCAGACCTTTAACTGTCATCCTAGTAATTCGAGAAGATATTTCTGAGAGCCAGCCCTGATGGCCTAGTGGTTAAAGTTCAGCACTCACCACTTTGGCGGCCCAGGTTCACTTCCTGGTCATAGAACCACACCACCTGTCTGTAGGTTGCCGTGCTGTGGCGGCAACTCACATAGAAGAACTAGAATGACTTACAGCTAGGATATAGAACAAAGTACTGGGGCTTTGGGGAGGAAAAAAAGAAAAACAAAAGAGGAAGATTGGCAACAGATGTTAGCTCAGGGCGAATCTTCCCTGCAGAAAAAAAAAAAGATATTTCTGAGTGTAATTCATCTGATAATACTTCGTCTGCTCAACTCTCTTTGTAAAAGATCTTTGCAATGCTTTGCCTTTATGGACTTTTTTTTAAATTTGAGGTTCTTTTTCCCCAATTTTTGAGAGTTAAACATAGCAGTGATTTCCCCCTGAAAGTCCTTAACTCTCTAAACCACCTTTCTTCTGATGAAAAGAGAAGTTTCATTACTTAGCTCTTCTCCAGGGAAGTCCCTTAAGGTTCACACAACCACAGTTGATTTTAAGCAAAACTATGATGTATATCCCCTACACTCATTCTGCTCCAAGGACATGATTACCTTGCCACACAGTTCCCCAAGGGTTTTTGTTTACTCTGACCTAAAAGATCATTTGGATCACAAATGAGTCAGTCAAAACACTAGAGAAGGAAAAGACACGGCAACAGCCTCTGTTATGGGGGAATCCTCAGACAGTCAGAGTTGGAGCAAACCTTACAGATGATTTGTTCTGTCCTCCTGTCTAACAGAGAATTCCAGAGTGGAGAGACATTGAGTGACTTTCTTATGGCTATGCAGCTAGGAGCAGACCTGAGCCTAAAATTCTGACACTATGGTAGATTTCTCAAATGATTCTCAATCAAAAGAGAATCCTCAGGACTGTTCCATTTAGTGTTACAGATGTTACTTATTCACATATTACTTTGTAAAATTTACCAGTTAAAAATGACACTCCTGGGCCGGCCCGGTGGCGCAAGCTGTTAAGTGCGCGCGCTCCGCTGCGGCGGTCCGGGGTTCGCTGGTTCGGATCCCGGGCGCACACCGACGCACTGCTTGGCAAGCCATGCTGTGGCGGCGTCCCATATAAAGTGGAGGAAGATGGGCACAGACGTTAGCCCAGGGCCGTCTTCCTCAGCAAAAAAAAAGAGGAGGATTGGCGGATGTTAGCACAGGGCTGATCTCCTCACAAAAAAAAAAAAAAAAATGACACTCCTGTCACAGCCATAAGATGGAGTATTATGTAACCATTAAAAGTTATGAGGATGGGTATTTATTGATATTTATATAAAATATGTTTTAAAAAGTTAACTAAAAAATAAGTACAGTATCTTCCTACTTCTTTGGAAAAAAACTATATGTATAAATATTTATAAGAATTAGAATATGTACCAGAATGTTAATAAAGGTTAACAGAGGAGATATAACCTCTCCAGATGGCAGTATTATTATTTTTCTCCTTTTTGATAATCTATATGTGCTCATTTTTTTACAATGTACTTTTGAAAAGAATAATTTTATACTTTTTAAAAAGTGAGAGTAGGCAAAAGATTTCTTAAATAGGACACAAAAAGCACCAAACATAAAACAAATAATTGATAAATTGGACTATATTAAAATTAAGAAATGTAGTTCTTCCAAAGTCACCATTAAGGGGCTGGCCCTGTGGCATAGTGGTTAAGTGCGCATGCTCTGCTGCTGGTGGCCTGGGTTCGGATCCTGGGCGTGCACCGACACGCAGCTCATCAGGCCATGCTGTGGCGGCATCCCACATAAAGTGGAAGAAGATGGGCACGGATCTTAGCTCAGGGCCAGTCTTCCTCAGCAAAAAGACGAGGCTTGACGTGGATGTTAGCTCAGGGCTGATCTTCCTGACAAAAAGAAAAAAAAAAAGTCACCATTAAGAGAGGGAAAAGTAAGCCACAGACTGGAAGAAGATATTCACCATACATGCATCCAGTAAAGGACTCAAATCCAAAATATATAAAAAACCTTCTACAAATAACTAAATACAAGACAACCCAGTAGTTAAATGAGCAAGAGACTTGAACAGGCACTTCGCAAAAGAGGATATCCAAAATTTCCAATATGCCTATGTACCTTTTAAGATGCTTGCTGCAAATTAAACTCACAAATGAGATACACACTCATTATAATGGCAAAAATTTTAAAGAATGACAATATCAAATATCGGCAAGGTTGTGGAGCAACTAGAACTCTCATACATTCCTGGTGGGAATAAATTCGTACAACTACTTTGAAAAACTGTTTGGCTTTATCTATTAGCACTAAACCTACGCCTACCCTCTGATCCAACAATTTCCCTCCTAGGTATATACCTAAGAGAAGTGAGTGCTTATGTCCACCAACAGAAATATATAAGGATGTCCATAGCAGCACTATTCATAATCACCAAAACCGGAAGCAATCCAGTGCAAGTCAACAGTAGGAAGGATAAATTGTGACCTAGCCACACAATGAAATACTAAATATAAATATGAACTGTCAAATGCAAAAACAGGGATGAATTGCACAGATATAATGATGAAAGAGCATATGCAAAAGAGCATATTCTGTATGATTCCATTTATAAGATTGGCAGAACTAATCTCTGCTAATAGAGGTTGGACTGTTGATTATCTGGGAAGATGGGGAGGAGGGGACAATGGCTATTGACTAGGTGGAAGCATGAGAGAGCCTTCTAGGCTAGTTCTTTTTTTTTTTTTTTTTTTTTTTTTGCCTTTTTTTTTTTTTTAAAGATTTTATTTATTTATTTTTTCCCCCAAAGCCCCAGTAGATAGTTGTGTGTCATAGCTGCACATCCTTCTAGTTGCTGTATGTGGGACGCGGCCTCAGCATGGCCGGAGAAGCAGCACGCCGGTGGGAGCCCGGGATCCGAACTCAGGTCGCCAGCAGTGGAGCGCGCTCACTTAACCACCAAGCCACGGGGCCGGCCTAGGCTAGTTCTATATAACTTGATCTGGAGTTACACAGGCGTATACGTAGGTAAAAATTCATCAAGTTTAAGATTTTCACACTTTGCTGTATACAGCTATACCTTAATTTAAAAAAAGTTTTATAGAAAGTGTCAGAGCAACAAGAGGAAAGCTATTCATTTAGTATTTGGGTAGTAAATATTAAGACTGAAAATTAAGAGCTTGAAAAAACAGCCCATAAAAAATAACCAGCCTTCCTCCCCAATAGAAAAGGACAATTCTGAGCTTTTCTTCTGAAAACGTTCAATATTTTCCTAGTCCCTTCATATTTTACTTCTCATTTTACTTATACATATGCATTTACAAATATATACATATCACAGAGAGGAAAACAAATTATTCCAACCATTTGGATAGGAATTGGCACATATAGCGAAATTGTTGAAAGATGGTCCTGCCCTGCGTGGTTTTGCCCTCAGCAAAACTGGGAAGCAAACTAAGTTTCCTTTCCACCTTATCTGCTATCAGGTCTCTGAGCCTCTTTGCAGAGCTTGAGCCTCCACGTGGTCCTCCTTTCCTTCCCAGGCGTCCATCCCATCACAAATCTCCTTCCTGCTCTGAGCTAAAGTCTTTATGAACAATTAAGGTGTGTTACCTGGAAATGTGTCAGCTGTGTTTTTTCCCTGGGGTCATTTGCATTACAAAAAGAGATTTTAAGGACGCTCTGGACACAGATATATGTGGGAGGAAGAAGGAGGAAAAACAAGTTGCATATGAAATGATTGTCAGGTTCCCTAAAATTTTTAGAGCAAATTCCAAGAAGCCCAGAAGCTTTTAGGTAAACTGAAACAATATGAAGCAAGCCAAACCCCTCGCGACACTCTCACATTGATGTTTTATTTGAGCCTCACAAGAACTTATGAGGTGGGGTGGGTCACTGACCCTCTTTACAGACCAGGAGACTCACTGGGGAAGGTCAGCCATTTCCACATGGTTAAGTAACTGGAACCTGGGGAACTTAGAATGCGAACTTGGGTCAGCTGACTCATGGCCCCATGCTGCCTTCCTCTTCCAGAAAAGCCTTTTGACCAACAGGGTTTCATGAGCCAGCATCCCTGGAACCGGTAGAGAGGGATTAAGAGCTCTTACATGCAGATTTGCTTCTGGTAAATTCTTTCTCTTTTTTCTTACCTTTTCTAATTTTCATTTTAGTCTCACTTCCACTATGTCACTTCTTGACTCTTCTGAAGGCGCTGGTGGTAACTGCAAACCGCCACAACCTTGATTTTAAATTTTCTCTCCACATTTATTTTCATATCTGGTCATGGGTGGTAGTGGTGGCACCAAGAGGTGGCTTGGGGAGAGCTTTAGCCTCCCCACCCATCAAGCATCTCCAAATAAAGGCACAATTGAAGTAGAAACAGTGCAAGGGTAATGTAACTTCATAACGATTTCCCAAAATCAGAGTCCCCAAGTTTCAGAACTCCAAGGGGTATCATTTTTGTGAAATACAGTGTAAGGGATGCCCCTGGAATTGTGCAAGAAGGGAGATCTGCCTAACGACCTTCCAAAGAGATTTCCCCTCTTAAGAACCCCCATTACAGAAATTCTGGAGCCACTTATGATAAGTGGTAAGAAAACAGGACTTCCCAAGATCTGGCAGATGCCAGCAGAAAGGAGTCAAGTCACAGAGATCACTAAAGTAAGGGAGAAATGAAACAGGACCATAGATTGAGACAGATAAGGTCTAGAGTCCAGGAGGTCAGAGACTTAGTCAGCAAATAGCACAATTAAGCAGGGCCTAACATTGATTGTGGGGGAAGGATGTGTGGACTTTGGTCTTGCATAGAGAAGAGAGGAGTTCTGAACCCACTCATGTTGATTTGAGCCACAAAGAAGTCCAAGGTTTGCAAATAACCACCAGAAATGCTGGGAGGGCTTCTCATAAGAATGACCAAAAGTTGCATGTTTGACTTAAAACTTCAGTAAAAGTTGCTATTTGTTTCAAGTGGATTCAAATTTTGATCTAGAGTCTTGAATTTTTACTTTACTGTGTTCTCAAATCTGCTAGTTTGTAAAACCAAGAGAACTTGGACATCTACTAATCTACAAGAGGATTAATTTGGTTACACCATCATGAATTACATTGTTTACCAAATTTGCTAAACTTCTCAACTCTGGTCATGAACTGGAAGATTAAACCACTGTCTACGTTGGTGGGCCAAATCATGATTGGTTGTGTGTAGGAAATGGAGTATCGTCTATGCAAGCTGCAGGTACGAAATTCTGGCCCCAGATGCCCATTTCCAGACTGAAAGGGATGTTTCTATCCAGCAGAAAAGAAATGGTCACGCATGACTCTGTGGAGGAGTCCACCCTACTCCTGCTCATGAATCCCAGTGTTCTTTTCAGGTGACCAGGAGGCCCAGAATGTCCCTAGTTGGGCCTCTTTGGATAGGCCTTAGTTGGGCCACCTTAAACGACTGTGGCAGGGTGGCCCAGAGGCTTAGCAGTTAAGTTCGTGTGTTCCACTTCAGCTGCACGGGCTTCCCCGATTTGGATCCTGGGCTCGGACCTACTCACCACTCATCAAGCCATGATGAGGTGGCTTCCCACATAAAAGAGCTACAGCTCTACAACTATGATACACAACTATGTACTGAGGCTTTGGGGAGAAAAAAGAAAAAGAGGAAGATTGGCAACAGATGTTAGCACAGGGCCGATCTTCCTCAAAAAAAAAAAAAGGCAAAAAAAACAAACTACTGTGGTATTGAGTGTGAGGAAAGTGGTGAGCTCTGGACAGCTGTTACATCTGACCTCGCCTGGACTCCATTCCTTTCTCTCCCTCTGAATTCCAGAGTGGAGAATAGACTCCTTAGCCAGCTTTGTTGGAAGTTTGCCAACACTTGTTTTTAAGAACAATGAAAGGGGCCTTCTCAGCAACCCCAGGGGGTTCAGGATGCCTGCACTGCCCCCAGCCCTCTGCATTGAGGTATATTGTGCAAAATGACACTCTGTAACCCATTGTTCTTCATACTACATCCTGCCACATGGGCCCTGCTCCAAGGCCTTGATCTTTCTTTTTTTTTTTTTTATAATTTTATTTATTTATTTATTTTCCCCCCAAAGCCCCAGTAGATAGTTGTATGTCATAGCTGCACGTCTTTCTAGTTGCTGTATGTGGGATGCGGCCTCAGCATGGCCAGAGAAGCAGTGAGTCGGTACGCGCCCGGGATCCGAACCCAGGCCGCCAGCAGCGGAGCGCCTGCACTTAACTGCTAAGCCATGGGGCTGGCCCTGATCTTTCTTTTTGATGAAACAAATCTACATTACATTGCGGGCAGAGAGCAGGGAACAAATGGGCAGCACGTGGAAAAGTCTGGCCTGAGTAATCTCCACCACTAGCCAGGGAATTGATATAACTAGGACTATAAGGGACACAAGAAGTTAATAGAACACTAATAACAAGCATTTATGATTTATTATGTGCCAGGCACTGTGCTACAACGTCATGTACATTATGTGCTTCATTTAATACAACAGCTCTATGTGGTATTATTGTCTCTATTTGATGAATGATAAAACCTAGAAGGAGTTTAAATAAATTTCTCAAGTTTACATAGCTAGTATCACAGAGCCAAAGCTGGGCGTTCACTGTTGTAGTTTCCTTTTGACCACACAGAAAGACTACATTTCCCCCATCTCCATGCATTTAGATGGGACCATGTGATTGAATTCTGGTCAGTAGAATGTAGATGTGATGATATGCCTCATTTTCAGGTTTAAAACATTCCACCCAAACTTCCATTTTCTCTTCCTTATCTGAACAGCTGGAAGCCAAGGACCCCCCCACCTCCTCCTCTCTCCCTCAGACAGATCCTAGAGCCCTCAGTAGCTGCATGGAGGAGAGCCTCTCAAGGGAGCTGACTGGCCTACATGGCCCAGTAATGGGAACAACAAATAAATCTTGGTTGTGCTAAGCTGCTGACGTTTCAGGGTTTGTTTGTCACTACTGCATAAACCCACCTACCCTGAGTAAAACAGCTAGCTGAGTTGTAGCCAGGATTTTTGCACAGGTCTGTCACAGACTTCAGTCACTCTTAACCACTTCCTTACAACTGGCCCAGGAGAATCAGGAGAGAGTTTCTAATCTCTAACTCTGCCACTAACCTCATGTGGGATCTTAGCTGAGTCACTTAAGTGACTCGGTTTTTCCATTTGTCCAATGTGAATAAAAATATCTGCCCTTCTAACCCCACAAGGTTATTGCAAGGATCAAATAAGGCAATAGCTGTGAAATGATTTGGAAAATAAGCATAATCCAAATGCAAAGAAGTGTTATTATCTAAGCCATTTTCCTGCCTCTGGTTAGGAATCTATGCCAGGGACCTTAGAACTAGCATGAAATTTTAGTCTTATATCCCTGCCTCTATCATCCCTAATAGTTATTCTTTTGGTATCTTTAAATTTTAACATAAACTTGCAGATGAGTTGCAAAAATAGTACAAGGAGCTCCTGTACACCCTTTATCCAAATTTCCCAATTGTTTATATTTTGCCCCATTTTAAATATATATTTCTGGTTTATTCAAAAGTAAGTTGGAGACATTGTGTGCTTTACCACTCCAGGGGGACTACGACCCTGCCAACACTTTGATTTCAGCCCAGTGAAACTGATTTCAGAATTCTGACCTCCACAACTGTAAAAGAATAAATATATGTTATTTTATTGCACCAAATTTGTAGTAATTTGTTACAGCAGCCATAGGAAACTAATACAGTCTGTACTCAAAATTTGGCAAGTGTCCAGATAGTATCCATTTTACCTATTTCTGTTCTCAATCTAATATCCAGTTCAGAATCATACTTTGCATTTAGTTATCATGAGTTTTTAGTCTCCTCTAATCTGGAACAGTTCCTCAGCCTTGCATTGTCTTTCTTGACTTTGATATTTTTGAAAAGTACAGCTTTTTATTTTGCAGAATGTCACTCAACTTTTGTTTGGCTGATCTTCCCTCATCCTTAAATTCAGATTATGCATTTCAACAGGAATATAACATCATTTCAGGAGATACATGATGCTGGTTTGTTCCAATATTAATAATGTTGATTTTGATCACTTGGTTAAGGTGGAGGCTGCCAGATCTCTCCACTGTAAAGTTATAATTTCCCCTTTATAACTAAAAGGTAATTTGTGGGGAGATGCTTTGAGACTTTTCCTCATCACACTGTAACCCTCAAGTTTTAGCATCTGTGATGATTTTCTAATGCCATCATTCCTTCTATATTAGTACTAGATGTAATTCTACTATAAGGAAGTTCTCCTTCTTCCCCACTTATTTACTTATTCATTTACTTATTTATATCAGAATAGACTCATGGATTCTTATTTGATTCAGCGGGTTATAATCCACAACCATCATTATTTATTTTTGATGCTCAGATTATCCCCGAGTTGGCCAGTGGAAGCCCCTTCAAGATGGCTTCTGTGTTCTTTTGATACATGCCCAATGTTCTTTGAGCACTTTCCTACTTTCTGGCAGAAGAAGATATTTCAGGTTCATGTTATACTTTCTCTGTAGAAGTCTGTTCTCCTGGACACCCTGGTTCCTCCTCTTGTTGGAGAATGGTATTTAGAAACCAAGATCTGTGTGCTGTGTGTGCTCACTGCAACTGGTGTGTCAATGCTTCTGTAGGCTTTCTCAGTGGATAAAGCTAGGAAATTTGTAGGAAACCATGAGTTCATACTGATACCTCCAATTCTAATCCAACATTACATGGTATATTCCCTCTTTCCATTTCTATAACTCCCTTTGTCCAGCTGTAAGAAAACTGACTCCCATTACCTTAATATATTTCCTCATTTACTCAAGCCTGATCTACTAAGTATAGATCAATATTTATTTACAGGTTTTTTTAGGGAGGAGGATGGAGAGTGAGATGCACAAATCTTAAGTGCACAATTTAATGTTTTGACAAATGCCTTAATTTATGTAACCCACACTCCTATCATCATTTCCATCGCCACAGCAATTTGACCCCCACAGACACAACCACTGTTTTCATTTTATTCCACCATAAATTAGTTTTGCCTGTTATAGATCTTCATATAATTGGAAACAAATTGCATGCAATCTTTTGTGTCTGGCTTCTTTCATTCAGCATAATGTTTGTATCCATAAAGTTCATTCATGTTGTTGTATATATCAGTATTTTGATGCCTTTTATTGTTGAGTAACTTTCCATTGTATGAGTTTGTTTAACCATTCTACTGGAATAGACATTTGGGTTGTTTCCAGCTTGAGGTTATTATGAAAAAAATTTCCTTGAACATTCTTGTACAAGTCTTTGTATGGACATTTGTTTCGTTCCCTGGAGTAATTGCTTAGGAGTGGAATTCTTGGGTCATAGGGTAGGTGTATGTTTAACTTTAAAAGAAACTGCCAAATATTTTTCCAAAGTAGTTACACTATTTCTCACTCTTGCCAGCAATAAATCAGATAAGTAATAAAAGGTATCTCAGTGACTTTTAACTTGACTTCATATTATAATGAGTGAAAATGCGTATCTTTTCATATGTTTAAAGGACATTTATATTTCCTTTTCATTTGTACTTTTTTATTGAGTTGATAATCATTTTATTATTTTTTGTAGGAGCTTTTTATATATTATACTCAACATATTTTTAAAAGTCAGGTTTATTGAAGTATAAATTACATATAATAAGATTCACCTTTTAATGGAGCTGTCCTTGTATTTGGAAGGCCTTCTAACTGAGGGCTACATACTGGTGCTCTGAAGTACTTATCTGAAAAACTCAGGTTTGTCAATTGCCATAAGGGAGTTACTGAGAGCAGGTTACCCTCAGGCCGAGATTTTGAAGGTCTCAGATGTACAAGCAGTGTGCTCAATGGAAAGAGCATAAGCACTGGACTCTGACTATCTGGGTTCAAATCCTGTCTTTGCCATGTATTAACTATGGGATTTTGTTCTCATTACATCACCTTTTTGGGTCTCAGGTTCCTCATTAGTAAAAAACCCTCAAACTCAAATTCCATACCTAATGAAAAATAACAAAATGAAAGCACACTGTTTAGTGCTGACACAAACTAGGTGCTTAATAAACGTTAGTTTTCCTTTTCTCTAGTAAAAGCCAAGTCACTAAAGACAACATGCTCTGGGGCAGCAGAATGGTGTGTGTGTGTGTGTGTGTGTGTGTGTGTGTGCACCTCACTCCCAACCATGACCTAAGGTCCTGTTGGAGTATTAAGGCACAAAGAGGCCACTTATGTTTCTGTTTCCAACTTTCCAGCTTGGCAACCCTAGAGTTAGGCTGACAGCTTCCTGTGCTAATAAAATGTGCTCACAGAGAAAATATCATATCTGTCTAAGAGAAGACATTCCAAGATGGAGTAATAACTCGTTTTCAGTAAGAAGTTACTCAAAACCACCCTGCCAAACCCATTCTTCTGCCTCGGTGATTAGTGCCCGACCTGGATTCCTCCTGACACCATGACCTGTTGGTCCAACAGCCTTACATTATTAAGAGGTTCAAAAAAGAACTTGCTCACTTGTTTTAAGTGGGGAAAAAAAATTAAAAAAAAAATAAAGGAAGGGAAAACTTCCTGGAAAAAAAAAAAAAAAGAACTTGCTGACGTGGAAGCAACCCAAGTGCCCATCAACTAATGAATGGATAAAGAAGATGTGGTATATATATGCAATGGAATACTACTCAGCGACAAAAATGACAAAACCATCCCATTTGCAAGAATATGGATGGAGGGACCGGCCCCGTGGCTTAGCGCTTAAATGTGCGCGCTCCGCTACTGGTGGCCCAGGTTCGGATCCTGGGCACACACTGACGCACCGCTTGTCCAGCCATGCTGAGGCGGCGTCTCACATACAGCAACTAGAAGGATGTGCAACTATGACATACAACTATCTACTGGGGCTTTGGGGAAAAAAAGGAGGAGGATTGGCAATAGATGTTAGCTCAGAGCCGGTCTTCCTCAGCAAAAAGAGGAGGATTGTCATGGATGTTAGCTCAGGGCTGATCTTCCTCACACACAAAAAAGAATATGGATGGAACTTGAGGGTATTATGTTAAGTGAAATAAGCCAGACAGAGAAAGACAAACACCGTATGATTTCACTCATATATGGAAGATAAACAAATACATGAACAGAAAGAACAGATTAGTGGTTACCAGAGGGGAAGGGGGCTGGGGGTGGGTGTAAGGGGTAAAGGGGCGCATATATATGGCGACTGACAAATAATAGTGTACAACTGAAATTTCACAATGTTATAAACTATTATGACCTCAATAAAATAAAAAAAAATGAACAGTCCTGATCAGTGTAAATAATAACCTATATGGTTCTTACCCTGTGAAACCTTAGGGATTTGACGTTTTAGGAATAATGCAAGCTTTTATGAGTGATGTTGATTCACTAATCTGGTTAGCATATGGACTCATTTAAAAAAAACAAAAACAAAAATAAAAAAGAACTTGGTCTCCAGGCCCTGGGACTTTGGCCTTTTCTATTCCCAGCAGTGAACCTTGTGTTTACTATGAGGGAGGCAAGACAATCACAGCAGAACATAATGAACAATTATTTTCTCCTCACTCGGCCAGACGAAAATGGATGGGGTCTGCCGCCAGCCTGCAGGTGCCAGGTGGGCATCCTCACTGTGGTCCTAGTGTTGTTCTCATTTGCCCAGGCTAAGTGGCGAAAGCCTCGTCTCCAGATACTGGCCCTGGAAAGCAGCAGCTAGGTCACGTCTCAATTGATTTCACTTGCAGAGTAGAGTGGGCTAAAGCCTGGCTAAAGTCCTCAGAAGGACTCCTCTTCTTATCAGCAGCCACACTCATGAGGTCCTAGCCACAGCTGTTTACACCCACTGGGGAGGACTGTGTGAGTTTCTACAACTGGCTCCCCATGTCCTGCTGTTGTTTCCAAAAAGAAAGATCAAGTTTTAGCCTTCTAAGTCCACTTCATGGCAGCGAGGTCCCAGTTCAACAAGAAAAGTTAGAGGGTAAAGCCCCAATGGTATGACCTTTCCCAGTGAGGCATCTGTCAACAGATCAGCCCCCTCTGAGCTGGAAGTACAGCTCAGAGTGCAGGGGCAAATCCACCTCTAGGATTCAGCCTCTCCCCTACATTTCAGAGCCCTGAGGTCTGGGGAACAGAACTAAGAATTGGGGATTCTGAAGAGTGCTTAATAGATAGAAGAGTCAGCAGCCAATGATGGCTGCAAAGTGAGGCTGAAGTCTCTTATTGCAAGGCAGAGGGAAAATGCCTCTGAGTTCCACAGCTCATCTCTTGTGGGGCCCTGAAGAGGCCTAGAAGGATTCCTGGATGTGGAATTCAAGAGACCTGGGTTTTTAGCACTGATTCTCATTACTGACAGTGCCAACACTATCCACCAATTACTATGTGCTTACTGTGTGCTAAGTGCTTTATGAGAATTATCTTATTCAGTCCTGACAGCCAGGACCCTATGAATTAGGTACTGTTATTGTCCCTATTTTACAGATGAAGAGGCTGAGACACAAAGAAGTTAAGCAACTTCCTCAAGGTCAAAGCAATAGCTCGTGGTACTGGGATTCAAATATAGGTAGTTTGGATCTAGAAGCTGTGCTCATTACTACTACATGATACTGCTTCTTGATGAAGTTGTCTTATCATAGTCCTTACCATATAATTCTATAACTCTTTGTTTAAATGCTTATCTCCTACACTAAACTTGATGGTGGGCACAGTGTGTTATTCATTTTCCGTTGACGGTGGTCAACACTGACCTGAACACCAAATGGATGCTAGGTAAATGTTTGTTGAATAAATATTGAATAACGGAATATTACTTTCTGTGTTTTAGCATTGGGGAAAGATATGGAGAGTTGAGGGGAGGTGTAGGTTATTAAGGCACTAAGGACTCAAGTCCTCCGGTGGGGACAATGGAAATTACCACCTTAAACTGGCATTTCCTTTGAGTTGAGTTTTCTGTACTTTTGAAATAGTACTCCCCCAACTCTTGGGTACTCCTCCCTCACTCCTTGAGGTTTGAGTGGGACTATTGATTACAATTTCCCACCCATCCTTGCCCAAGGAGGACTTTTGGCCCAAGCCTGGCCATTCAGGCCCCTCCCTCGCTTTTGGCATTATGGTGCTAGAAGAATGGAATTTTAGAGATCTTTGAGGCTGTCTTACCTGGTTGCATGGAGAAAGCCACGCTGCAATGTAAGAGGATAAGGCCAATGTGCAAAGAGAAGCAGATAAGCAGAGATGAGAGATGGAGAGAAAAAGAGACCAAGTAACATTATTTGAGACCCTAGGTCAACCATACCTGAAGATAAATCTACCCTTAGGTGTCCCAGCTTTCTGGGCCTCTATAGTCCCTATTTGCCTAAGCTAGTCTAAGTTGGTTTTGTTACATGTAACTAAAAGAATTATTTTTAGTAGGGTACCCTATAGTAGGGTTTTCAGATATAGAAACAAAAAATTGCATGGGATATACTTCTACTAAAAATTATTGATTGTTTATCTGAAATTCAAATTTAACTGGACATTGAGTATTTAGCTGGCAACTCTACCCTACAGTGATATACAACACTGTACCAGAGGATGTGCCAAACCACATGACAAATGTAACACAGGAGTCACTGCTGTAGGATTTTTTTTCAGGAAGGGATAAAGTTAAGTAATTTAACTGGGTAATTGAAAAATATTTTTATGTTAAAATAACCATAGATAAGATATGAACTGTAACAAATATAACAGTTGGTAAAGGCACATTAACAGACCAACCAATGAAACAGACCAAAAGCCCAGAAATGAAACACAATTTAAAGAGGAATTTAGTATATGATAAAAGTAGAATTTCAAATTAATAGGAAAAACCATGGATTATTCAACAACTGGTACTGGGATAAGTGGATTGCTGTTTGTGAAAATAAAAATGAGGTCAGGTCCCTATTCCACTCTTCACTTTATTTATTTTATTTTATTTTATTTTTTTATTTTATTTTTTCCCCCCAAAGCCCCAGAAGATAGTTGTATGTCATAGCTGCACATCCTCCTAGTTGCTGTATGTGGGACGCGGCCTCAGCATGGCTGGAGAAGCGGTGCGTCGGTGCACGCCCGGGATCCGAACCCGGGCCGCCAGCATCGGAGCGCATGCACTTAACAGCTAAGCCACAGGGCCGGCCCCCACTCTTCACTTTAAAATAAATTCCAGACAGATAAAAGATAGAAACATGAAAACAATGCCATAATAAAAGAACTAGAAGAAATATGAGAGAATTAAAAAAAAATCTGAGAGAGGGGAAGGCCTTTCTAAGTATGACATAAAACCCAGAAACCAGGTGCTGGCCCTGTGGTGTAGCAGTTAACCGCATGTGCTCTGCTGCTGGCAGCCCGGGTTCGGATCCCGGGTGCGCACCGACGCACCACTTGTCAGTCCACGCTGTGGCGGCATCCTATATGAAGTGGGGGAAGACTGGCACAGATGTTAGCTCACAGTCAGTCTTTCTCAGCAAAAAGAGGAGGATTGGCATGGATGTTGGCTCAGGGCTGATCTTCCTCAAAAAAAAAAAAAATCCAGAAACTGTAAAAGAACAGATTAATAAATTTAATCAACATACGAATTTAAAATTTTTTTCTTGGGGCCAGCCCCGTGCCTTAGCAGTTAAGTGCGCATGCTCCACTACTGGCAGCCTGGGTTCGGATCCCTGGCACGCTCTGACCCACCGCTTGTTGGGCCATGCTGAGGCAGCATCCCACATACAGCAACTAGCAGGATGTGCAGCTATGACATACAACTATCTACTGGGGCTTTGGGGAGAAAAAGGGAAAGAAAAAAAAAAAAGGAGGAGGATTGGCAATAGATGTTGGCTCAGGGCGGGTCTTCCTCAGCAAAAAGAGGAGGATTGGCAAGAATATTAGCTCAGGGCTGATCTTCCTCACAAAAAAAAAAAAATTTTTTTTCATGATAAAAATCACCCCAAATAAAGCCAAAGACAAATAACAATTGGAAAAATATTTGCAACTCATATTACAGGCAAAGTTAATTTCCTTAAGATATAAAGAGTTCTCTGTAAATCAAAAAGAAAAGGATGAGATTAATATAATAGATAAAGGGGCAAAGGTCATGAAAAGGCAGTCTACATAGAAGACTCTGTAGACTCTTTAAGACTCTTAAACATATGAAAAATATTCAAATTTATTCATAAGAGAAACACAAAATTATAACTGCCATTTTAACCTATCAGATTAAAAAGATGAAAAAGTACTCTCAAATATAACTACAATGGAGGGCAATTTGGCAGTATTTTTCAAAATTACAAACGCAAAGCTCTTCAACCCAGTAATTTCACTTCTACAAATTTATCCTACAAATATACTTTCATATGTGTGAATTAACTATGCACTGCAACATCAATGTAATAGCAAAAGACAAGAAACAATTTAAGTGTTCATCAGTAGAGGACTGGTTACTAAATTATATCCATACAATGAAATACTATGCATTTGTAAAATAGAACTAGGAAACATATGTTTATGTTTGCATATGCATAGTCTATCTCCAGAAGGATATGTAAGAAAATGGTAATAGGCGTGTGGCTGGGGAACATACTCTTTTGTGCTTTTCTAATTTTGCACCATGTATATTTATTACCTATTCAAAAATAAATAAATAAAATACATTTTAAGTGTAAAATACCTCAGGAAAAAACGAAAAACATGGATGTATTATGAATCATATTGCAAACACCGTGAGTTTTAAGATACCACACAAGAGTTCAAGGGCTTTTCAAGCTCAGGTAAGCACTTGGGATTTTGACCCTAGACCTGGGGGAATGAGGGTAACAAATGAATTCTCTCAGTTGTTTGGAAAACTCAGAGGAAAAACGTGAAAAGCACTGCTTTACAAGATAATAGGGCCCATGGGCAGGATATGGGAGAGATATTCCTTGGAACTTGGAGGTAAAGTGCCCTTCTGAGTCCTGGAAAACAGAAACCATTCTAAGTATTTAAAACAGAGAGAATTTTATTCAGACAACTGGTTAAGTGTTGGCAGAGTTAAAAAGTGAAACAGAGAACAGTGAAGTAGCCCAGAGATGAGCAATACCAAGAAGCTGCTGCCACCCTTACACTGGAGGAACAGAAGAAGGATGTCATGTTACCAGAGCCCAGGGGCTGGGATCATCTGCTAGAAGTTGGAGCCAGGTAGGTGGGAGGAGACAACTTGAGGCCGGGGCGTGGGGTGAGGTAGGGGTGAGGATACTCTGTTTTCTTCCTCAATCCCTCCAATCTCCAAAAGTGCCTCCCATTTATAGAGCCCAGCAACTCAGCCTGGAAGCCAACCAGCACAGGAGTCCAGGTCATGCAGCCTTCATGTCAGCCCACTACCGCCATACTGAACAGATAAGGGGAAAGGTGAGGAATAGATCTGAGGGCAAAACAGGCCCAGGATCAGCACAGAGAGAAATTCGGAAAAAATCAAAACATGATTGATGAATCCATCCCTTTGAGAAGAATCAACTCAGGCTACCTGCACAAAGGTGGGTTTCTAAAACTGCAACATTAAGGCCCAGACATTTTCCCCAAAATGTCCCTTATAGCTGGTTTGTCCAAACTAGGATCTAATCCTGGACCATACACTACATTTGGTTGCTTTGTCTCTTAAAATATTTTAATCTAGAATGACACCTTTTCTTGATGTTGTGAAGCAAAGAGGCCAGTTGTCCTATAGAATGTCCCATCGTCTGAATCTGTTTGCTGCCTTTTGCTTTCCTTTAGCTTGATTCTCTAGCTTATCCTATAAACTTGATTAGACTCAAGTTAAACATTTTTGGTAGGAATACGTCATAGTCGATGGTGTCTACTTAATGTTGGGATCCCAGCAGGGTAAACATAATATCTGATTGTTCCACCATTAATAATGCTAAGATTTACCACTGTAATAAAGTGGTGAACGCCTAATAACTTCATTGTGCAGTTAACTTTTCATTTAAGACCAGGAAGTAATCTTTGTGGTACAGTTAACCTTGTTAAAGCTCAGTTTCCTCATCTGAAATGTGAAAACAGGGTTGGTGAATATATTAAATAAATTAATGCTGGGCCGGCCCCATGGCTTAGCGGTTGAGTGCACGCGCTCCCCTGCTGGCGGCCCAGTTCGGATCCCAGGCGCGCACCCACGCACCACTTCTCCGGCCATGCTGAGGCCGCGTCCCACATACAGCAACTAGAAGGATGTGCAGCTATGACATACAACTATCTACTGGGGCTTTGGGGGGGGAAAAATAAATAAAGTTATAAAAAAAATTAATTAATTAATGCATTTAAAGCACCTAGGATACTTTGAACAGTATACTTTGAATAGTAAACATTCAAATAAAGTAGCAATTATTATTATTTTGGTTGCAACTCCACCATCAGAGAATGTGGAGCAGAAGAATCAAAAGCCCCTCTTCCCCAGTTCCCAACACTTACTTTTTTCTGAAAGAGGAGTCAGGCTATTTTGGAGTCTGATAGACCAGGCTGGAAGTTTGGTTTGTTGCTAGAACAGATTATATCTGTGGACAAGTTACTTCTATCAATTTCCTCTTACGTAAAGATAAATGCCACGTGTGGAGGGCTTAGTATGTACAGACATTGTACTAAACACCTTGCAAGCATTTTCAATTTTAACTCTTCCTTAAACCCCACAAAAATTATCTTTTTCAGATGAGGAAACTGAGGCTCAGAAAGATTAAATAACTTGCACAAGCAGCACGGCTAGAAAGCGGTGAGATGAGACTTGAAACTAGGGATCCTACTATCTCCTGGGGCTAACGAGACTCAGAAAAGCGATGCTATGTAAATCTGCTTGCACCTGGCTTTATTGCTTTAAGAAACCTATTATTTCTCAGTTGTCACCTTCTCAGCAAGCCTCCTCCGACTGTCTTATTTAAAGTTGAACTCCCCTCTTCCGTGCTTCATTCCCCACCACCTCCCCACTCCCCGGCCCAGTACTTGGCTCCATCTAACCTACTACATATTGACTTTATTATTCTGTTTTCTCCAACTCGAACGTCAACTTCATGAGGCAAGGACTTCTGTCTGTTTTGTTCACTGCTGTCGTCTCAGCATTTATAGCAGCGCCTGGCACAGAACAAGCAATCATTAGATACTCGTCGACAGAATGAAGAACAGGCTTCCGGAAGCATCAGGAGTCAAGATTAAATGGGAGCGGGTTGAACCTCGTAGGGACCCTTAGTCCTCCCCCTTCCCGCCTTCCTATAGGTGGAGGAAGACACGGAAAAGTCCCGCCCCTTGCTCCCCTTAGAGGCGGGTAAAGCCGTCGCAGCGCAGCTCGGTAGGCTCATTGGATGACCTGTTAGGGTTTCTGAAGTCGCGCTTGACTCGTCGGTTTCCCGGCGTCGGCGCTGGCTGTGTGCGTCATTTCCGGGCGGCGCGGAACGGAGTGGCCAACGGCTTGCAGAGCATCATGCCCAAGTGAGTGGGGGCTTAAATCTGGGGGTGTTCGCGGTCCCGGTCACTAATTGTGGCCCGGTGGGGTAGGGCAGAGCAGGTTCTGGCCCCTGAAGCCTGTAGGGAAGCGAGAGGGTCTGGGGGCGGGAGGGAGACTAGGAGCTCTAGAAACCCCTTTTAGAGGGTGGAGGTCGACTCCGCATAAGGCAACAAAAAAGCCTGAATTGTGTCTGGACACTTTGTTTGACGTCTTCGAATCCTGAGTAGGTCTTTTATTTTGTTTTTTACCTTCAAAGAACAGCAGTTCGGTGGATGGGCATCTATTAAGTGGTTGTTATCTTTTTTTCTCTACGTTGCATCTCTTTCCAGGTTTTATTGTGACTACTGCGATACATACCTCACCCATGACTCTGTAAGTAGTGTTTCTTTTCAGTTTCAAGAAATCTTATATGTAATAAATAAAAATGTTTTAAGGTATAACTTTGTGCTTTTCATCCGCTGAGGTTTAAGTTTCTCCACTGCTTGGAGAAAATAATTTGGGGTATTTATTTTTCCACCTTTCCTGTAACTGTCTTCATAATTTGAAGTTGTTGGGCTTCCAGCAGTCAGTGTTTTCAGTGGAAACTCAAAATAATAAAGCTTTAGCAAGTTTGCAGATGAAAGAAATTTATATAGCAAGTAAAATTCCAGGAAAGTGTCCTAAAGCTCAAATGTTAGTGTCCAGGCACTCAAATATTTGATTGATTAAATTGGAAAGAAATGTCTAAATTTGAAACTGAGTATTTTGATCTTATTAAAAACTGCTTACCAAATAATAACAGCAAATAAGATTGAATATTTATTGTGTGTCAGGCAGTGTTCCAGATGCTTTACATGTATCATTTTGTTTAATGCTCATGATAATCCTACAAGATTAGTATTATCTCCATTTTACAGAGGAGGAAACTGAGGCAGAGTGTGGTTAAATAACTGACCTGATGTTAGAAAACTAGTAAGTTGTATAGAGCTGGAAGATGAGCCTAACAGCCTTAACTCCAGGGCTTCTGTGCCAGCAGCTCTCAGGCTTTTTTGTCTCATGGTCCCTTTACACTCTTAAAAATTACTGGGTTATAAAAAATATTAGTGGGTTATATCTATTAATATTTGCTGTATTTGAAATTAAAACTTAAAAAAATACTTAGTAATTCACTTAAAAGGAACAATAAGGGATTTTTTACTTGTAACACAAATAACATTTTGAAAGTAAAAAGTAGTTGTTTTCCAAAACAAAAATTTAGTATGATGAATGGCATTAACATTTTTTGCAAACCTCTTTATGTCTGACTTAAAGGAAGATGGCTAGGTTCTCATTTTCTACATTAAATCTGTTGCACTGTGTTGTTTTGATTGAAGTATATGAAGAATCTAGCTTCACATGGATATGTAGTTGGAAAAAAGAGAACTTTAATAGCCTTTTTACATAATTGTAGATGTTCTTTAGTACTTTACATTACTGCACCAAAACTCAACATGTGGTTAGTTGCAGCGTGGAATCTGAAACCATATCAAACGCTCCATACTCTGTTACGTTAAAATTCACTGGTCTGTCTTGCGCTTTGAGTGTATCTTTCATCATGTGTGATTTTGTAACATGCTTTGGTCATTTGGAAAATGTTAGTTCACTCAGTTATGCAGGTCTTCCAAGTGTTGACACATTTGATTATATAATATAAAAATTCGCATTCATTAATGTCACAGTCTAATCAGAAATAGTTTTTAAGTATTGGGAAGCTGACAAGCTCATGGTGGCAGGTCAGGTTTTCCAAAATTCTGATTTTTGTTTGAAAGCTCAAATTTTATCGTTGGCAATAAATGCTATCAGTTGCTTTCCTTGAAGTGACAGGCTTGCTTCATTTATTTTTGAGAAGTTTGAATCACCAGTTTGTTTCTCAATCGCTTTCAAGTAAAAATGATGTTTTATCAATGAGGCAGCTAGTAGAGCTCACAACTTGCATGCCTGCTTTTCTTTGAAATAGTGTTATATTTTGGCATGCAGCAGAAGTGCTTTGTACATACTTCCTGTTTTGTCACTCAAATATTAAAAAGACATGAACTCAAGGGTTGAGATTTAATAAAATTAGTAATTTTACTGCTTTATCAAGGATAGTCTTAGTGAAACTGGCTTTTTTCCCCCTGTGAGTGTTATGACGTTGAAAAATAACATTGATCGCTAATACATTGGGTTGCCATTGTTTTGATTCATTCCGAAGTGCCAGGAGTTTGGCATCATCAGTGCAAATGTCAATGCGTTGAAAAAGGCAAGTAATGTCTTAGTATTATTATGAAACTACTTTGACCTTGCAGACTCCCTGAAAGGTGGGTCTAAGACACCCTGAGGTGTCTGTGGGCCACAATTTTTTTTTTGTGAGGAAGATCAGCCCTGAGCTAACATCCATGCCAATCCTCCTCTTTTTGCTGAGGAACACCGGCCCTGCGCTAACATCTATTGCTAATCCTCCTCCTTTTTTTTTTTCCCCCTTTTTCTCCCCAAAACCCCAGTAGATAGTTGTATGTCATAGTTGCACATCCTTCTAGTTGCTGTATGTGGGACACCGCCTCAGCGTGGCCGGACAAGCAGTGCTTCGGTGCGCACCCGGGATCTGAACCCAGGCCGCCAGTAGTAGAGTGCGCGCACTTAACCGCTAAGCCACGGGGCCAGCCCCAGTGGGCCACATCTTGAGAACTGCAGCTGTCTACTTTGCTGACTGTGCAGAAACCTGATTAAATCAAAACTCTTGGTCATCTTGTCATTTTGAATAGTAGCTGCAAGAACCCAGCCAATGATTTCTATGTTTTCACTTCACTTGGAATTCTTTCTAACACATAGTCAAATGTAGTTCAGCATTAATGTATTTGTGGAATGTGTAAGTAGGGTGGTTCCTCTTGAGGAAATAATAGTTCTGAATCGTATTATAGATTGTCCTGGAGGAGACCCCTCCATTATGTTGGTGTTGGTAGTAGCCTGCCTATAGATCCCCAGTCTTGTTGTTGTTTTGTTTTGTTTGTTCCTAATCCCTTCTCTAGGTCAATCCCCCAGTTATAATTATCTGAAATTGTTAGTGAGGGGGCTATGCCTTTCTATCCTTTTTCAGCACTCATCTTGCTAATGCCAGAATTCAGAGAATTGAGAAGTATCTCTTTATGAGAAGCATTAGGAACCCTTGTAATACAGTTGTTCTAACATGATGTCTTTTGAAAATAGTACGAAATTTCTGTGGTGATTGAAGCAGTTCCCTGTGATGGACTTTGAAATGTATAAAACATTCAGTGCTGTAATTTTTGAACTTTTGCTGGTTCTTAGGCATAATTTTGTTATTAGGCTTAAGCCATCATTGTTGTATTAGTGTAAACAGTGGTTTGGAAGACAGGGAACAATATTTTTTAATGTAGACTGTGAAAAGACAGTCTTTGGTCACATGCCCTTGGTCATATCTGCCGCCGCTGAAGCAATCATGTGAAGAGAGGACATACAAATAGGAGGTAGGTAGGTAGCCATGAGGAGCATCTGAATGAGATCTGGATTCCAGGCCTTGGCTTGCCGCTTACTAGCTGTGTGTTTTGAGACAAGTCTTTAAGCATAAATAGGAGATAATACCCTTGGGATTTTTTTCTGTCAGTTTTGTTGAATTATAATTTGTGTTCAGTTAAACACATTTTAAGTGGACAGTTTGATGACTTGTCAAATGATTACAACTTGATGTATACATCAAGATATTGAACATTTCTATCACCTCAGGAAGTTTCCTTGTATTCCTTTGCAGTCTCCTTCACCCCTGGCCCTGACTGATCTGGTTTTTATTACTAAAGATCAGTATTACTGGTTTTAAAACTTCATGTGAATGGAATCTTATAATAGTGTACTCTCTGTGTCTGATTTCTTTTGCTTAGCATGTTTTTGAGATTCATCCATTTTGCATGTGTAAGTGATATGTTCTTTATGATTAGTACTCCATTGTACCATGCACATGTGATTTTTATGAAGATGGAGACACTGCTTATAAAATACATAGCATAATGTCTGGCACTTTATAAATGGTAAATGTTAACTTAGAAACACAAAATGTTAAGGGTATGGAGTTTATCGTATGTTAATTTTACCTCAATAAAGCTGTTAAAGAAAGAACAAAAGGATTAGTGGGCTAGAGACAAAAGTCTGTATGTGCTTCATATAGAGTCTGTATTCTAGACTCATAGTCATTTAAAAGAATATATTCTCATAAACAGTATTATTTAAATGTATGTAAGCTATATTATTTTGCCATGAAATGACCTAAGAAAGGGCATTAAAATGGCATTGTGTTCTAGATCAGGAGTTTGCAAACTTTTTCTTAAAGGACCAGATTGTGATTATTTTAGGTTTGTGAAGCATACAGTATTTGTTGCAATTACTCTCACGTTGTAGAGAGAAGACATAGGCAATACATAAACCAATGAATGTGGCTGTATTCCAATACTTTATTTTACAAAATCAGGTGGCTGGCCCATGGGCCATAGTTTGTTGACCCCTGGTTTATATAATAAATACAATAGATAAATTACCACAATACGTTGTTGGATAATGTTTATAAGTGATGCTTTAGCTCCCAGCTAAAGCTGCTGAAGGTAGCCAGGCTACCAATATAAAAGTAAGCCTTTATAAAATTTCTAGTTTTGGAAATGTGTTTCTGTGACTGATATGACCTTCTTGTTTTGCAGCCATCTGTGAGAAAGACACACTGCAGTGGTAGGAAACACAAAGAGAATGTGAAAGACTACTATCAGAAATGGATGGAGGAGCAGGCTCAGAGCCTGATTGACAAAACAAGTATGTTTCAGTCTCTTGTTCTGATGTGGTAGAATGGTCCCATTCTTTCTTGTCCCTGTCTCTCTGTTGTTTTTCACCGAAGCAACTCATTCTGAATGATAAATAGGAGCATTCTATTGAATGAAAGAAGTGGAAGGTCATTGGTTTCCCAGGGATATAGGAACACATTAATATTAATTATTGAGGTTAGATCAATCAGTTATCGGTTAGACTGGGAAGTGGAGCAGAGAAGAATGAGTTGCCTAATATTCTTTATTGACGTGGACCAGATTTTATTGCAAATTTATGTAAAACCTCCTTTGTCGTGATCCATAGTTTTTAGAACTGTTTTCCTGTTATAGTAGGAAGAGGTGGGGGGTGGATTTGTAGTTCTCTTCAAAGAGTTTGAGAGACTTTGAGTTTCTTATCCTTGGTAGTCCTGAAAGGTAACTGGTCAAAAAGCAAGTAACTTATGTGAAAATAGTCTGAGTATGTTTTGGACCCCTGTCGTACATGCCATGCTCTTTTTGTTTAATTAGGAACATTGTTGTTATTTAGGCTAGTTGAGTCCAAGGCACTGACAGAAGGAGATGTTGTGTTTCTACGTTAGATTGTCCTGGTGTATTTGAAACATGGCCTTTTTTAATCATTCATTGTATTCAGAGCTGGCAGGCAGATGTGGACTTTGTGATGTGATTTTTTTAAAAAAGCAAAACTATTATGGAAAATTTCAAACAAAATAGAAAGATTTAATGAGTGAACCTCCCATGGCCACCCCTGCCCTCATTCCCATCACCTAGCTGCAACAGTCTTGTTTACTTTATACCAAAGTTCTCAAACTTAGCACTATTCACATTTAGGGCCAGATAATTCTTTGTTGTGGCGGCAGTCCTGTTCATTGTAGGATATTCAGCAGCAGCCCTGACATATACCCACTAGATACCAGTAGCAGCTCCCAGATGTGACAACTAAAAATATCTCCAAGCATTGCCCAATGTCCCCAAGGGGACAAAATTGCCTCTGGTTGAGAGCCACTGAATACCTTCATCTCCTCCTTTTCTCCCTTCTGGATTATTAAGGAGCAAATCTCAGAGATTGTCCCATTTCATTTGAAAAAATAAATTATAATGTAATCTTTTTTTTCTCTATTTGAAAAGATGTTAGAAATTTCTTGGCATTAATGGTTGGCATTATATTCGTTTAGTTATTTTTCATATGCAACAAAAGAATTTAGGATGAGTAAACTTTTTTTTGTGTGTGTGTGAGGAAGATTAGCCCTGAGCTAACATCTGTTGCCAATCCTCCTCTTTTTGCTGAGGAAGACTGACCCTGGGCTAACACCGGTGCCCATCTTCCTCTACTTCATACGGGGCGCTGCCACAGCACGGCTTGCCAAGCGGTGTGTCGGTGCATGCCCGGGATCCAAACCTGTGAACCCCGGGCCGCTGCAGCGGAGCGCACGCACTTAACTGCTACGCCACCTGGCTGGCCCCAAGTAAACATTTTGGGTGGGAGACTTTTGGAGGAGAGGAGGGGAGCCCTCAGGGACACACCTTGTGATATCCATGATTATGTTGACATTGAGTCTGCTACTGAGCCAATGGCTTAGCCACTCCCTCTTCAATCTTTGTAAGCTGTCCTTCTACACAGAATGTGGGAGGTGCCTTTTTAACTGGAAAAGCCCTTATTGGGATATGATTCCTTATAGAGCACAGGCTCTGTTCAGAGGAATATGGATATCTGTTATTAAATCTCTGCTGTAGGTCAGTTCTTTGGATCGGGTCCTTATGAATTATCAGTGATTTACTTGAGTAGTTTGACCTCCTTGGCACTGGTGGGGATGGAGTGGAGTGGGGGGCTGCCTGGGCTATGGACTGCACTGAATTGGGTAGGGCTTACGTTCAGGAATAGACTTTATGAGTGTGTATTTTAGTATTTATTTGTGATCCTTTCTAAAACCAAATGTAAATGATTTTCAGTTTCTTTTGTTTTCATTTGTGACTCATACTGTCTGAAAGAAAAATTAAGTCGATTATATTGGACATTTTTTAAGATCATCATCTCCTTCAGGGCAGGCTCTTGCTTTGAAATCTTTGTTTCTTTCATGTCTCTTAACTCAGTGCATTAATTTCAAAACTGCTAAACCAAAACGGTATATTGTTTTGACTCAGAAGAGCATATATAGGAAGGGTTGAAGTTTTACAAAGCTTGGCCTTTGGGTAGGTATTGCACATGTTTCAAACAAAGCTATGAATGACTTGAATTGGTTATAAACCACATCTATAGATTAAAGATGACTGCTTCTCTTGGTAAGTCATTGATAGGTGGGAGGTTTTCACTCCAGTCTCCCATAGTTAATTCAGCCAAAGAAAGTGGTTATTTTAGTAAATGGGTTGTTGAATTCTTATTCACTGTGTTGTTTTTTTTTTCACTCTCTCCAAAGCTGCTGCATTTCAACAAGGAAAGATACCTCCTACTCCATTCTCTGCTCCTCCTCCTGCAGGGGCAATGATCCCACCTCCTCCTAGTCTCCGTAAGTTTATAAAGTTTTTATCTTAAGGGGTGTAACTGGGCAGATTATCCTTTGATTTTGTTAGATTATCTCACAGTTGGCTTTCAAATGCTCATTGAATGAATACATAGTAATAGAAAATAACTTTATTGGTATAATTTCTGAAATATCTTTAGAGTTACCTTCTGATTGCATTATTACTAGGCTATTGTATTTGTGGCATCCCAAGTGTGGGTCTGAGAAAGATTCAATGGAAAGCTCAGAATTAATTAAATGAGCTAATATATGAAGAGGTATTGCTGAGTACATTATTTACTGTTATGAACACAACACCGGAGGATTGAAGTAGCTGATAAACTCCTCAGTCTTTCTCCCTATTTTCTAACCCACCTAACACCAATATATATACCTCGTGAAAGATAAGAATTGGATAGTTGGGGGCCAGCCCCATGGCCTAGTGGTTAAGTTCAGTGCGCTCCGCTTTGGCGGCCTGGGTTCAGCTCCTGGGTGTGGACCTACACCACTCGTCAGCGGCCACGCTATGGTGGTGACCCACATATAAAATAGAGGAAGATTGGCATAGATGTTAGCTCAGGGTGAATCTTCCTCAGCAAAAAAAAAAAAAAAAAAAAGAATTAGATAGTTGAAAGTGGAGTGGATCAAAGACCTCTCCTTTCTGGGAAGGTTTGTTATTTCTGCATGCAGACAGGAGGAAATTGAGTAACTAGGCCATAAGTTCTTTGACTCTCCTGGAAGGGTTCAGATTGCAATTGAACTCAGAAACCTAGCCTTACTCCTATAAGTAATCATGGGTCTAAACACAGAGAACTAGGCTGTTTACAATAGTTGTACATTAATGCAAGTGGACCACTAATGGCCTACCAAACCCTTCCTGGGCTCCTGCCATCCTGGGACCTGGTCAGGCCTCTGCTTACAGCAGCTCCCAGGTCATCTCTCTGTCTATCCTGACTGATTGGCATTCAACTCCATTATTTTTAATTGCAGAATGGTCTGTGGTATGAGTGTACCATAATTAACCTCACTATTTTCTTTTTCTTTTTCTTTTTTTTTGTGAGGAAGATCGGCCCTGAGCTAACATCTGCCAGTCCTCCTCTTTGTTGCTGAGGAAGACTGGCCCTGGGCTAACATCCATGCCCATCTTCCTCCACTTTAATTTTATTTATTTATTTATTTTTCCCCCAAAGCCCCAGTAGATAGTTGTATGTCATAGTTGCACATCCTTCTAGTTGCTGTATGTGGGATGCGGCCTCAGCATGGCCGGAGAAGCGGTGTGTCAGTGCACGCCCGGGATCCGAACCCGGGCCGCCAGCAGCAGAGCGCGCGCACTTAACCACTAAGCTACGGGGCCGGCCCCTCTTCCTCCACTTTATATGGGACGCCGCCACAGCATGGCTTGATGAGCGGTCCATCGGTGTGCACCTGGGATCCGAACCGGCGAACCCCGGGCTGCCACAGTGGAGCATGCGCACCTAACCACTTGCGCCACTGGGCCGGCCCAACCTCACCATTTTCTTATTGTTAGACATTTAAGTTGTTATAAATTGTTGAGGGCCGGCCCCGTGGCTTAGCGGTTAAGTGCACGGGCTCCGCTGCTGGCGGCCCGGGTTCGATCCTGGGCGTGCACGGACGCACCGCTTCTCCGGCCATGCTGAAGCTGTGTCCCACGTACAGCAACTAGAAGGATGTGCAGCCATGACATACAACTATCTACTGGGGCTTTGGGGGAAAAAAAATAAATAAATAAAATTATAAAAATAAATAAATAAATTGTTGATATTGTAAATGATACTGTTAGGAATGCTTCTGCCTATACATCTTCATATTTCCAAAGAATCTTTTAAACCTAGGTTTTAATTTTTTTTTAAAGATCTGAAATGAGGTACTTGTGGCTAGTGTTCATTAGCTTTTTTGTTAGGAGCTCTATAGAAGGTATAATACCCCCTTTTTAAAAATTAAACTCTCTTGGAATTTTTTTAGCCTGGGGAACCTGACTTCATTTTATACTTGTGTCTAGGCAGGCTTATTCTTGCTTTTGAGTCATAAAGTAACTAAAGATTTGTGTCATGCTGATTTTTGTGTATCTACTGTTATAAAAGACGATAAGAAGTCTTTTGTTACAGAATTTGGACCATATCATGAGGCCCTATTTGTTTCATTAAGAAGAGAAAAATGTTAATACATAAGCATATCTTAACCTCAGGCCCCATTCGTTATTTCAGCTGGTCCTCCTCGCCCTGGTATGATGCCAGCACCTCACATGGGAGGCCCTCCCATGATGCCAATGATGGGTCCTCCTCCTCCTGGGATGATGCCAGTGGGACCTGGTAAGTTTGAATCTCTTTCCTTCTGGGATAGTCCATTGTGTTTTAGTTCTCCATTTAAATGGAATTCTTAATTAGCTGTCTAGATGCATTATTGCAACAAATTATATTTGGTGAATCTATAATGATAAAGGAAAAGAAATATTTGGTTTGTCAGTCTAACTAGATGATATCCAAAGAAGTTGTACTACTAAAAGCCGGGTAAGGCTGCCTCTTTTTTTCTTCTTCTCTCTCCCTCCTGTTTCCTTGCATCCTCCTGACTTTTGGCTATTTATAATGAAGAGAAAGGCAGATGAGCTTGTTCCCCTGGGGGGTAGTGGGAAGGGTAGATGTATACTTGTGCTGCTACTTTTCTCAGTTTTGATTTGGAGCAGAGCTACCTCCTGTTGCTGATTTAATCTTGCAGGTTAACTAGGCCAAATTAGTATATGAAAAAGGTCTTAGATGTGATAGTCTTTTATTCAGGAAAGGGAGAAAACTTACACTTCAAACATTTTATTTTAATATAAACATAAATGTACATTAATTTGCAAATTTTTCTGATACATGGTTAAGGCCTTTGCTTTGATAGCGAGTCTACTGATTAGAACACCATATATTTCTTCCATGAACCAATAAACCATACCCATAATGCATTCTTTACCAACTTTAGTTTCATTTTCTTTGAAGTGGTTAGAGACCTCGTGAGGCAATCTAGTTCCAATCTTTTATGATCGTCCTGCCCACCAAATTTGTGAGCACTTTTTGGGGATGTTTGCCTGAGTATAAGTATCAACTTAGTTTTAATAGAATCAATTCTTTTTTTACACTCATATTTTATTGATTTGCAGAATAGTTAAATTATGTAATTAGAATAAATACAACTGACATAAAAAGCCTACGATTTACCTGGTAAGACAAGGTGCAAAGGTTTTAGAGTAGCTTCCTAGCCAAAAGCATTCCGTATGTTTACTGGGGGTATCACTTGGAGGGATGGGAGAGTATAGATAAAAAGAGTTCCTGACTTACTGGCTTGTGAACCCAAAACACAATCAAAGTGACTTAGATGGCTTCTTTTGCATTCTTAAATCAGGGTCACAAACTCCAATCCCTAGAGGGGTTAGGGATCTGGTGAGTCGTCTAGGAATGCATGACTCATCTAAAGAAGGCTTCTAGAACTCAGCTTCAGCCTGTGGTTGACATTTGAGGATGCAGGCTTGGTGTTGCCATTTCTCCTTAGTGTATTGTTGTTTTTAGCCAGAATAAAATAATAAGATTATGGAATTTGCATTAAAATAATTGAGTAGTTGGGGGGTGGGCAGGGATAAGAATGGGTGGGGATAAGATAAACACATTTGGCAATGGGTGGATGATTGTGGAAGCTGGATGATGGGTACATGGATGTTCATTATATGCTTTTTTCCTATTCTTATAGATGTTTGAACGTTTCCATAATAAAAGGTTGGAAAAAGGAATCTAGACTTACTTATTAGTAATTAGACTTATTAGTTGCCAACTAATTGAATTAAATGCACTATGGAGACCAAAAAAAAGTTTTTGCCTGCCACATTTTCAATCTTTGGTCTAGATCAGTTTCCTCTAAGAAATGCTGAATACAGGTTATGTTAGGGTGGGATTTTTTAATAAGGTGTTTAGAAGTTGAGTATTATTCTCTGTTCTTGTTGAAATTGATCTTAAAAAAAATTCTGTACCTGTTGGATCTTTTGTTTTTTCATATACTTGTGTTTTACTTTTTGTGATAAGGCTATATTCAACTTTGAATATAGTTTTCTCTTGAACCATTTATTGCAAGCCTTTAATCAAAATGATTTAGTTAAAAATAAATAATTAGGTAGAATTTGATATTTAAAAAGAAGTTATGTAACATGAAAGTTATGAGGCATGATAATAAAATGAATACCTGTGAACCCACCACCCAGCTGAGGAAGTAGAACGTTACCAATTCCATGAAGCTGCCTGTGTTCCTCCCCAGCCTCCACCTCTCTGCTTGCCCTCCCTTCCCTGGCTCATTTAATTGGCTGGTATATTGATGGGACACTTTAAAAACTTCATTAATAGTTTCTAAAATGCATTAGAAAAATCAGATTTTTGTGTGTGTGCTAATTGTTATAAATCACATTATTGCCTATTATTTTTCTTGACTCGAGCTAAGTATGGTTACTAACAGGTTCTCAGCATGGGCCTCCTGCTCACCTTTCCTACAACTCCGAACAAACGCTTAGTGGTAAGATTGTCCTCTGTGCCTGTGTACATTCATGAAATAGCTCCTGGTTATATGGTGGATAGAACTGATTGAAAGAACTGACTGAATAACATGTGACTTAGTTGTGAATTTCCCTGAGTGAGAAAAAAGGTCAGTTTAGGGAAGTAGTATCTGGAAAGCAGTGGTGGTTTCTGGAAAGCAGTCTATTAATAGTTTCCCCCTTACTATCATTAGATCGTGATTCCCATATGGTTCTTGTGTTGACCTTTTTGTTTTTTGTTTGAGAATGTCTAAGTAATTTACAAATGTGATGAATTTGTTGCATTTCTTCTGTCCAGTATGTCTTTTTTCCAGCATTTTGCAGGGGGGGCTACTTTTTTGTCTTTAGTTGAAGTCCCATCAAGGTCTCTCATAAGTAGTCTTTTCTGACTCCTTTTGTTTCATTTTCTTTGTTTTGTCCTGCAGCTCCTGGAATGAGGCCACCTATGGGAGGCCACATGCCAATGATGCCTGGGCCCCCAATGATGAGACCGCCTGCCCGTCCCATGATGGTACCTACTCGGCCAGGAATGACTCGACCAGACAGATAAGGAGAGAGGGGAGCCTCTTTCTATCAGTTTAATGTTACTTGGTCTACTTCACCAGGAGATCATGGTGCTGTGACTCTGGGTGTTTTCTAACAGCATGATAAGGAAGACTTGCTCCCCCTTCCTATCAAAGAGGGAATAGATTTGGAGGGGAGTAGTGGGACACAAAAAAGCAATTTTCATTTGTATTGTGAAATGTGAAAATAAAATTGTCAGCTCTTTTAGTTAAAAATGTGTTCCCTTTTTTCTCCCCTCTGTATTCTTTGTGTATTATAAAGGAGATGAAGCATTCCAATTGTGTTTCTGTAGCTCCTTCTCTCTTTAGCATGCCCTCTGCATGACATTCTTTTTCCTTAGCTATAGAGTGCATCCCTTTGGGCACCCTGCCTTTATTTAGTAAAGTTCTCTTGTGCAAGACTTTGGTAAATCTAAGACTTGTAGAGCTTTTGTTGATTAAAATAATAAACAGCACAGTTGGTTAATTTTTCACATGAATAACATTTTATATAATAAGTGGAAAATTTTAAGTCCTTTATGCCGAAGTAGGGGAAAAGACTTCACAGTGAATGGCAAGAATGGCCTTAACCTAGCTTCTCCTTTCTCTCAGTTCCTCTTTTTCTTGGGTTTCAGATAGAAAACTTTCTAATAGCAATGGTAAAATTATGCAGATTTCCGTGGTATAGAAGGTGTCTTCAGAATGTCATTTGTTGTATCACTGGGCTATAAAAGGATATTTTCAGGGCTGGCCCCATGGTGTAGCGGTTAAGTGCACGTGCTCCGCTGCTCGCGGCCCCGGGTCAGATCCCTGGCGTGCACCGACACACCGCTTGTCAGGCCATGCTGTGGCGGCGTCCCACAAAAGTGGAGGAAGATCAGCACAGATGTTAGCCCAGGGCCAGTCTTCCTCAGCAGAAAAAAAAAGAGGAAGATTGGCATAGATGTTAGCTCAGGGCTGATCTTCCTCACACACACACAAAAAAGGATATTTTCAGGGAAGCATCTAGAAAGTAAGCCATTGGCACTGGTCATATTGATCTCAGTGTAAAACCTAAACTCCTATTTCACATTGCAAGTGGGAGTGAAAATTGTTATAACCTCTGGGGAGGGCAGTTTGGCAATATCTATCAGAATTACAGTACCTGTATCCTTTGACATAGCATTTCCGTGTCTAGGAATTTATCCTATAGATAGACTTGCACATATATTAAATGATAAGATTATGCATTACAGCAGAAGGCTGGAAATAACATAGATATCCAGTGGAAGGGGAATAATTTATCAAGTATGATACATCCACAAAGTGTTATTATATACCATGCAGATTAAAACAGAATAAGGAGGCTCTATGTACTGATGGGGAAAGATCTCCAAGGTACACCTTGTTCTGCATCTTGATTTGTTCACATAACCATGTATCGTTCACTACTATCCTTTTTTGAAGGAAATATCTGTATGTGCCTGTGTGTGCGTAAAGGATCTCTGGAAGGACAGACAAGCAGCTGGTAATACTGGTTGCCCATGAAGAGTAAAGGGGTGGCTAAGGGACAGAGATGAAGGAGAAAGGCTTGTTACCTTTTTGTATCTTTTGGATTTTGAATCATTATCCACTTAAAAACAAAACAAATCTCCTTTGCCATCTGAGGTTATTGTTACAGTGATGTTATGGCAGAGGCTGCCCTAAACCAGCAGTTTAAAGCCTGGCTGATGATCAGAATCATGGGGGACCTTTTTCAAAATAAAGATTCCAGATTTTGATTCAATATATCTGGGCTGGGGCTTAGGAAATTTGCATTTTGGGAAAGCCCCCTAGGAAATTTTGATTATTAATGGGTTTGGAAAACTTTGTCTTAGGATCTATTCTACTCAAGAATATAGCTCTGTGTGTGTGTGTGTGTTTATAATATTTTAAAGATTTGTAATAGTAGCTAAAAATTGAAATGGCAATAGGTGTATTGCCTTTTTTTTTTAGAAACTTGTCAGTATTTTGAAGAGGGGCTAATTTAGGCAAATAAACCACCCTATCTAGGTAAACAAGAGGTTAGAGATCCTGACAAAGAGATGATGTTTATGCTCAGCCTCTGTAGAAGCTGAGTCAACTTCCTGGTCTGAGCCTTTGCTATAACTACCTTTTGCTTTCTCATTGTCATATCTTTTTGAGAAGGACTTAACTCTCAGAAATGAGTTTATATATCTGACTTTTATAGCTCAGATTTGTCATTAAAATCTTCTGCAGACTTAAGAGTTTGTTTGGGGAAACCTTGCCAACTGAGCTTTCATGTGACTCAGCAAGTTTCCGGTTTGGATGGCTCTGTCAGGCTCCGAGCACACACAGAAAGCCCACAGATACCTATTTAGGTTTTTAAAATAACCTCAGGTACTTAGGAACAACCCAGGTCTATTCCTAAAAGGAAGCTTTTTCTAAAGTGTGTTTTTAAGGTTGAATATCCAATCCAAAAACATTTCTAGTCTTTGAAGAAAGTGTTTTACATAGTTTAAGGAAAACAATATGATGACTTAAAAGGTTAATAAGCGTTAACTACAATGAACAAAAATAGGAATAAATAGTTTTAAGAAGGCTCTTTCTGTATTTTTATTAATTCCTTCTAGGGCAAACTATTATAATGAATCATTATTAAGACATTTCTTTTGCAAGAGGCTGTGAAGAAGACAAACTGTTATTGATTCATGCCTTTAGACATCTGTTTGGGTTTTTTTGCCTTTTTTTTGAGGAAGGTTGGCCCTGAGCTAACATCTGTTGCCAGTCTTCCTCCCTTTTTCCTTTTTTCTCCCCAAAGCCACAGTAGATAGTTGTATGTCATAGTTGTACATCCTTCTAGTTGCTCCCTGTGGGACACTGCCTCAGCATGGCTTGATGAGCAGTGCGTAGGTCTGCGCCCAGGATCCAAACTGGCAAACCCCGGGCCGCTGAGGCAGAGCACGTGAACCCAACCACTAAGCCACTGGGCTGGCCCCAAGACATCTGGTTTTAATTCTAAAATATGAATAAACTAGAATGTGAGAATTTGTATAGGTGCAAACAAGAATACTACTAAATATCAAGAATTGAAGAAGTTAGTGTAGATAGGGGCAACATACTTGCTTCCTTTTCTGTGGGCAGATCCAAAGCCATCAAGAGTGTAGTTAAAGTCCAAGCTATCATTTCCACTGCCACTGCCATGGCTTTAATGGCTTTTCAGAATACCAGTCCCCGTGATTCCAAGTTGCATGAGAAACAGAATCCCTGCATAGAGCCGCAGGCTAATTTGGTCATCCTGTATGGAAAAAGTCCAGTAGTGATTAAATGTTTGTCCCAATTACATACCTTCATCAGATAGTATCTTTGAGGCTCCTAGATACATTTGGTGAACAGGAGAAAAAAGCCTGGTGTACCTAGGTTTCTCTAACAGAAATGTCCTGAAGGCTTGTCTGGTATATTGTTTTTCATGAAAACCTTAATAAATGTTAACTAATTGGAAACATTTCTTTCCCTCCCAATTGAAAGCTTAAAGGTTAGACTTTTTGGCACAGAATCAAATACAGCAACTAGAATAGTTCATCAGACAAATGCAGGAATAAAGTAATCTGAATGTTGCTTATTGTCCTTGCTCTTTAGGGGTTGGGGGGAATTTCAAACCTACAGAAGAGTTGCAAGAGCTGTAGAAAGAACACTTATATGCCCTTTGACCAGAATTACCTATTAGCATTTTACCCCATTTGCTTTATTATTTTCTTTCTGTCTCTAAATATATTTTCTGTCTATATATTTTTTTCTGAACCATTTGAGAGTAAGTTGCTTATGTCATGCCCTTTACCATAAATACTTGTGTGTATTTTTCAAGGATAAGTACATGCTCTTATACAACCATGGGTTAGTTATCAAGCTCAGAAAATATAACCTTTATTCAATAATCTACTAACCATATTTTATTTTTGTCCATTGATCCAACATTGGGATTGTATTTTTTTCCCTTTCCTGTGCAGAATCCTCTCTGGAATCATGTACTTGGTTTTTTTTGGTCACATCTCCTTAGTCTCCTTTAATCCAGAACAATTCCTCAGCCTTTCTTTGCCTTTTATGACACGGACAGTCTCACCAGCTTTTGTTTAATAGAATGTTCCTCACTCCTAATTTTAGGTTTACCTCATGTTTTGTTCTGATTACGTTCCGGTCACATCCTCAGTTGTGTCCCCAGGATATCACATCTGTTGGCAGGCACACAGGGTCCATCTGCCCCTCGGTGGTGATAGTAATTTTGATCATCTGTCAAAGTGATTGTCCAATTTCTCCATACTTGTTCCTTTTGAATAAGTATCTTTCCCCGGCTGCCAATTAAGAAAAGCCCAGTGACTTATGTCCTCATCTAATGATAAGACTTTGAACACAGCATAGGAAGCCTTTGTAGGTACTTAATCATCTTTCACAGTGACCCTGAGAAACAGGTATTCTAATCCTTCCGCCCTTTTGTTTGCCTGTACATCACATCCTAGTTCTTTTGGGGGATGGTTGTTGAAAGAACAAAGAAGTAAAAGGACAAAGAATTTTACCTCTGTACTCAAATGCTACATTCCCCCCGCCCCCTTCATCCCTTTTATCTCTCAGGCCTCTGCTGGTAGAGTGACGCATGTAAAGAGGGACAAAAAGAAGAGTGACATAATAGAGCCTAGAGTGGCAGACAGACATTAGTAATTGCCCACCTCAGTATCTATTACTATCTGTAATAATAATGGAACCCCCAATTTTTATCTGGATCCATGGCCATCTGCGATGAATAGCCCACTTCCCATAGCTTGTAGCTAGGTGAGGCCATATGGCAAGAGAGAACATGCCTGTTTTCTGCCCTTTCTCTTTCCTATTGACAGGAATGTGGATATGATGTTTGAAATGCAAGCAACATCTTAGACCATGAATTGGCAACTAAGGATGGTGTTAGCAAGACAGAAGGAGCCTAGGTCCCTAGTGATTGAAGAGCTGCTGTGTACTGCCTACCTTAGACTTCTTTTATGTGAAAGAGAAATAAACATCTTTTTTTATTGAAGTCGTGTATTATTTTGAGTTTTCTGTTAGGGGCAGCTAAACCTAACCTGACTGATAAAAAGAGATGCCCAAGGAGGAAAGTAATATTGATGAACTTGTCCTGCTAGAAAACACCTCAGGTCTAACATTCTGTAATATTGCTCTGAGTTTGGACATTGTTGTTAGTGATGGGAACACAATAGCAAAGCAAAGTCCTTCCTCTCATGGAGCTTACATTCTAAAGAGGAAGTCAGACAATAAACAAATAAAAAATACCAATGTTGGGTGGTACGTGCCATGAAGAAAAATAAAGCATGTATGGGGCATGGGGAGTGCCAGATCAGGGATGACTCTGTGGGAAAGAAATGAAGGAAGTGGCGGTGGTGGTGCAGGTGTCTGGGACACAAGCTTTCCAGACCCTGAGGTGGAAGTCGACTTACTGTATTGGAGGAACAGCAGGGTGGCCAGTGTAGCTCAAAACAGCTGGAGCTGTTGAGAGTGATGGATATGTGCATTGTCTTGGTTGTGATGATTCCACAGTTGTGTATATATGTCAAAACTTTAAAAATGGTACACCTTAAATATGTGCACTTTGTTGTATTCAATCATACCTCAATAAAGTTGTTTTAAAAAGTCACAGCTACCACAAACTAGAAACTACTGTCAAGAATCCTTATAGACAGTAATAATGTATCTTTGCTACTCAACCCTCTTGGTCTTGAGTTTTCTATAAAATTACCTTTTCTTGTTTGCATAGTCTTATCTTTCTTTGGGCATTGTGTATGTCCTCTTTTGTTCCATACATAGCACAGTATATACAAATGAATGTTTAGTTATAAATTAAGAGATGTGGCCATCCTGCCAAGCAGGTGAGGGAAGCTCCTGGGTCTAAAATAAAGGGATCAGCTAGGTGTTTTAAAAATGTATGCATGGTAGATATGACTCAGCAACGAAAAAGAATGAACTATTGATACAACAGCTTGGATGGATCTCAAGGGCAGCGTGCTGTGAAAAAAGCCACTCTGAAAAAGTCAAACATGGCATGATTCCATCTATATAAATGACAAAATTATTAAGATGAACAAATTAGTTGCCAGAGGAATGGTGTTGGGGTGGGGGGAGCAGGAAATGACTATAAAGGGGTAACATGAGGGAGATCTTTGTGGTGATGAAATAGTTCTGTATCTTGGTTGTGGTAGTAGTTACACAAGTCTACACGTGATAAAAGGACAGAATTATACACACACATACCAATATCAATTTCCTGGGTTTTCTATTGTACTATAGTTATGTAAGATGTAACCGTTGCAGAGAAGTGGGTGAAGGGTTCACTGGACTTCTCTATTATCTTCACAATTTTCTGTGAATCTATTATTATTTCCAAGTAAAAAGTTTTAAAAATAATGTATGGACTTCTCCTTCCAGAAAGATGGAGTAGATGTACTTTTCCCTGTTCCTGCCACTAAGTACAACTAAAACCCTGGAATGAATAAATATATATATACATATATATGTGTGTCAAGCATAAGAAGACCCTGAAAGGTGAAGAGAAGAAGGCAGACCTGCTAAGGAACTTGGGACCCAAGAAACAACATAATGAGTTCTCTGGATTTTCTTTTTGCCTCATATATCCCAGACTTGGAGCTGAAGAAGCTGGCAACCAAGAAACACCAATGGGCCACAGACAAGAAAATACCCCATGAAAAGCCTGTTCTCTTTGGCCAAAGGACCAGAAAAGAGGCAGCTTAGCAAGACAGAAAACTTTCAGACAATAACCACTCAAACACCACAGAATAAAACTGTGGCCCTCCCCAACCCATGCCACAAAGACCAAGTGGGGAGCTTAGGTTTCCACCCTTGTGAGGCTGTAATGAAGTTCCCCAAACTTCTGGGGTGCTATCAGAGAAGAGCTGGGATTATCATCCTCATCTGGCAGTATAAGGCATTGCCTGCTTCTGACTGAGGTAGTATCAGGAGAGGCTTAGTCAGGACTTTAAGGACTTTCACCACTGCCCAGTGGTGATGAGGCTATACCCCACCTCCATGTCAGTGGAGGCCTTCTGGGGAGCCATAACAAGGCGCTCTGCCACTCCCAGCTAGGGAAGTATTAGTTGAGGCCTACTGGAGAGCTGGAATTCCCACCTTAGTCCAGCAGTAATGAGGAACCCTTCCCTTGAGAGTCCAAGGGGGCTAATCGGGCAACCTGGACTTCTGTCTCTACCTGACAGTAACAAGAGGGCACCTCCCCCTTCCCCTGCCACACCATTATGAGAAAAAGCCAGCAAAATGGAAGGTTTTAATAAGATCCAGAGTCTCAGAACATAGATTGAAACGTCCAGGTTTCAATCTAAAATCACTCCTCATACCTAGAACCAGTAAGATCTCAAACTGAATTTAAAAGGACAATCAATAAATGTCAACACCAAGATGACAGAGATGCAAGAATTATTTGACAGAGATTTTAGAGCAGCCATCATAAAAATGCTTCAGTGAGTAATTATGAACATGCTTGAAACAAAGAGAAGACAGAAAGTCTCAGCAAAGAAATAGAAGATATAAAGAAGAACCAAATGGAAATTTTGGAACCCAAAAGTGAAATAAGTAAAAAATTCAGTGGATGGGCTCAACAGCAAACAATCCATAACAGGAAATAATTAGTGAACTTGAAGATAGAACAGTAAAAATACCCAATCTGAACAACAGGGAAAAAATAGACATAGAAAAAAAAAAAAATGAACAAAGCTTCAGGGACCTGTGGGACGATAACAAAAGATCTAAAATTTATGTTGTCATGGGCCGGCCCTGTGGCTTGGTGGTTAAGTGCGCGCGCTGCAATGCTGGTGGCCCGGGTTCGGATCCCGGGTGCGCATCGAGGCACCACTTCTCCGTCCATCCTGAGGCCGAGTCCCACATACAGCAACTAGAAGGATGTGCAGCTATGACATACAACTATCTACTGGGGCTTTGGAGGGAAAAAATAAAATAAATAAAATCTTAAAAAAAAATAAAAATAAAAATAAAATTTATGTTGTCAGAGTCCCAGGAGAGGAAGAAATGGAAAGAGCCAAAAAACATACTGGAACAAATAATGGTTGAAAACTTCCCAAATTTGCAAGAGACATAAACCTACGTATTCAAGAAGCTGAGCAAACCTCAATCAGGATAATGCAAAGAAATCCACACCAAGACGTCACAGAAAAAATTTGAAAATAACCAGAGAGAAAAATGATGCTTTACGTTTTGGGGAAAGCAATTTGAAGGACAGCCGATTTCTCCTCAGAAACCATGGGCCTAGAAGGAAGTGGCAGAACAGTTTTCAAGTGCTCAAAGAAAAGAACTAGCAGCCCAGAATCCTATGTCCTGTGGAAATATACTTCAGGAATGAGTGGGAAATGAAGAGGATCTCTAATAAAGGAAAACTAAGCAAATTTATCGCCAGCAGACCTACCCTAAAAGAATGGCTAATAAGTTCTTTAAACAGAAAGGAAATAATAAGTGAATCAATCTCATAACATTAGGAAGAATGAACAAATACAGTAAGCAAAAATATGGGTAAGTAAAATAGACTTCACTTTTCCTGAGTTTTCTAAATTATGTTTGATGATTGAAGCAAAAATCATAACACTGATCAATGTAGCTCTAAATGTATGTAGAGGAAATATTTAAGACAATTATACCTACAGGATAGAAAAAGGATATAAAGGGAGGTAAGGTTTCTGTATTTCACTCAAACTGGTAAATGGCAATACCAGTAGACTGTGATAAGGTATGCATAAATAATGTAATAACTAGAGCAACAACTAATCACTATACAAATAAAAACCACAAATATAAGCTATACATTCAAAAAAACTATAGATTGCTTATTTTAAAACATTACAAAACTAATCAAGACACTGTGTTGCTGGCATAAGGATAGACATATAGATGAATGGAATAGAATTGAGAGTTCAGAAATAGACCCTTTTATCAGCAGTTGATTTTCACCAAGACAATTCAATGGGGAAAGGATATTCTTTTCAACAAATGATGCTAAGACAACTATATATCCACATGGAAAATAGTGAATTGGTCTCCTTCATCACACCATATACAAAAATTAACTCAAAATGGAGCAAATTCCTAAATGTAAGAGCTAAAATTATACAACTTTTGGAAGAAGACACAGATGTAAATCTTCATGACCTTGAATCAGGCAATGATTTCTTAGCTATAACACCAAAAGCACAGCAACAAAAGAAGAAAAAGGTAAACTGGATATCACCAAAATTAAGAAATTTTGTGCTTCACAGGACAATTCACAGAATAGGAGAAAATTTTTGCAAATAATATATCTGATAAGGGACTTGTATCTAGAATATAAAAAGAACTATTACAACTCAATAATAAAAAGATATGGGCCAGCCCGGTGGCTTAGCAGTTAAGTGCTCGAGGTCCGCTACTGGTGGCCCGGGTTCGGATCCTGGGCGCACACCGACGCACCGCTTCTCTGGCCATGCTGAGGCCGCCTCCCACGTACAGCAACTAGAAGTATGTGCAACTATGACATACAACTATCTACTGGGGCTTTGGAGGGGGGGAAAGGAGGAGGATTGGCAATAAATGTTAGCTCAGAGCCGGTCTTCCTCAGCAAAAAGAGGAGGATTAGCATGGATGTTAGCTCAGGGGTGATCTTCCTCACACACAAAAAATAAAAATAAAAAGACAACCCAATTTAAGAATGGACAAGGCATCTGAATAGACATTTCTGCAAAGAGGATATACAAATGGTCCATAAGCACATGAAAAGATGCTCAATATCATTAGCCATCAAAGAAATATGCACAAATTCTTAACCAAATATTAACAAATAGAATTCAGCAATATATGAAACTAATTATACACCATGTCCAAGTGAGGTTTATTCCAGGGATGCAGGCTAGTTCAGTATTTGAAGATCAGTCAGTGTAATCCACTATGTTAACAGGCTAAAGAAAAATCACATGAACATAGCATTCAGTGCAGAAAAAGCATTTGAAAAAATTAAACATTTATTCTTGATAAAAACTCTCAGAAATATAGGAATATAGAACTTCCTCAACTTGATAAAGAGCATCCACAAAAAATCTACAATTAACATTATACTTAATGGTGAAAGACTGAATGCTTTCCTCCTAAAACTGGGAACAAAGAAAGGATGTCTGCTCTCACTAGTGGTATTAAAGTGTCAGGAGTTGTAGCCAGCTCAATGAGGCAAGAAAAGGAAAAAAGGCATTATATCAGAAAGGAAGAAATGTTCTGTATACTGAGTGTATCGATGTCAATATCCTGGTTGTAATATGGTACTAAAGTTTTGCAAGATGTTACCATTGGGAGGAATTAGGTAAAAGGCACAGGGGTCTCTTTGTATTATTTCTTATAACTGAATGTTAATCTACAGTCATCTCAAAATAAAATGTTTTACTTAAAAAAATGTATGGATTGGCCCCAAATCCCTTTTGTTTTTATATGCCTTGCATTCTTAGCATTGCAGGGAAAGATAAATGCAGTAATACTGTTGGTGAGTATGAACTCTCCTATTCCATGGTCCCTAGAGGCCATATTTTTTTAAAGATTTTATTTATTCATTTTTTCCCCCCAAAGCCCCAGCAGATAGTTGTACGTCACAGGTTCACATCCTTCTAGTTGCTGTACGTGGGACTCGGCCTCGCGCTGGACGGAGAAGTGGTGCCTTGGGGCGCGCCCGGGATCCGAACCCGGGCCGCCAGCATCAGAGCGCGCGCACTTAACCGCTAAGCCACGGAGCCGGCCAAGGCCATATTTTTTTAAAGCTTGACTTTTTGCTTTCAACAAAAATAACTCATTCACCAGGCATGAGGAATTGTTCAATGAGGATGCTGAGTCTCTGAGCATGAGGCAGGTTTTGTTTTACGTAACTGATGTGACAAATCCAATCAGCTGCTGGAGTGCTCCAGGAAAAGTAAGCATGAAATGCAAGAAATGCCCTGAGGCCCCTGCAGCTGACAGCTGCAGGGGGGAAGCAATAATGGTCATAATGGTCAATAATCCTGGCAAGAAATTTCTTCCATAGAATCTGTTGGTCCCTGGTATGTCTTCTGGTGAGAGGTGGGTAAAGGGACAAATAATGATAGACTATGCAGTTCTGCTGGAGGGGATTTGGTAGCAGAGCACCCAGGCTGAGGATAATTTGCTTCCCTTTTAAAAAGGTAATTTTAGGGGGACCTCTGAGAAAAATGGAACTTACAATGACTAAGAGATAGGCATAGGAATGCATGAAGTCTGTTGATTATTTATTTTAAAATTTATACGGTTGACCATGCTTAGACTGTCTCTAGAATCAGCTAACAATTGTTTTGGGGAAGGGAATTGAATGGCTCAGGGACAGGGGAGGGAGGGAAACTTACCTTGATTTTTATATTATGTGCATGTATTATCTATTCACAAGACTGAATAATTTTAAAATTAACTGGTGGCACATTTCCTATAAGGCTGTCTCAGAGAGTATTTTGCTCAGGTTTTTGCTTGAAGTTTTAAGACCAGAAGACTGCCACCTTCACTATTAGGTGTACAGATGTCCCTGGCATATGGGTTACATTTGTGTGTGTGTGTGTGTGTGTGTGTGGAAGATCAGTCCTGAGCTAACATCCATGCCAATCCTCCTCTTTTTTTTTTTTTTTTTTTGCTGAGGATGACTGGCCCTGGACTAACATCTGTGCCTATCTTCCTCTACTTTAAAGATTTTATTTATTCAGTTTTTTCCCCCCAAAGCCCCAGTAGATAGCTGTATGTCATAGGTTCACATCCTTCTAGTTGCTGTACGTGGGACTCGGCCTCACGTTGGACGGAGAAGTGGTGCCTCGGGGCGCTCCCGGGATCCGAACCCGGGCCGCCAGCATCAGAGCGCGCGCACTTAACCGCTAAGCCACGGAGCCGGCCCTCTTCCTCTACTTTATATGGGACGCCGCCACAGCATGGCCTGACAAGGGGTGCATCGGTGAGCACCCACGATCTGTACCCCGGCCACCAGCAGCGGAGCGCACGCACTTAACCACAACACCACGAGGCCGGCCCCTGGGTTACATTTTTAAATGTATGGACGAAATAGAGTAGAAATAGCACTAGACTTGAGAGTCAGAACACTTGGGTTCTAGTCCCGAGTCTCACTAAGTAGTTGTGACCTTGGCAAGCTCTTTCAATGATTTCTCTAGACTTGTTTCCTTATTTGTAAAACGAAGAAGTTGATCTGTAGTGTCCTTGGTAATTTTAACAATCACTGTCTCACTTTCTTCTGCCCCCCACATTTGGGAGGGGGTGCACCTCTTAGGTGTTGAGTAAACATTTGCCCATTGGTAAGCCGGGTAGAGATTAAGAGGGGCACAAAGAGGATGACGAGGCGCCGCCCGCTCAGTTCTTGAGCACGAAGCAGCAGACCGCAGTGGTTCTATGGACCTGTGGGGTTCTTGAGACTACTTTTCACCCCCCAGCCTGATTCCTGGCGTCGAGTTAACTGGTGCTCAACAAATAATCAGTTCATGTGTGAGGGAAATGACGAGAAGAGGATCACGAGCTGCGCAGTTATCTAGCGAATTCCTGCAAAAAATTACAAACACGCTGCCTTTCTCGATGCTTCAAGGCGACTGCCGGAGTGTGAACCTCACGCAGCTCCGCGGCGAAGCCTTTCAGATCTCCTCCCCAGAGAGGCAACGGCGGGGCTGAGGGAGAGTGCGCGGAGCTCGCCCGCCCTTCGCCGCGCGCCCCGCCCTTCGCCGCGCGCGCCCCTGCGCTCACCACGCGCGCCCCCGCCGCCGCGAGCCTGGTGGGCGGGCAGCGCGCGATCTCGGAGTCGCTCTGGGCTGGCGGCGGCGGCGCCGCGGCGCGGGTGGGTGGGATAGTGGCGGAGCTCCGGGCGCCGGGGCACGGCTGGAGAGCGCTATGGCGGTGGCTGTGGTGGCGGCTGTGGCGGCGGCATCCGGTCCCCGCGCCGCGGCGAGGTGAGGGACCGCCTCTTCGCGGCTGAGGAGGCCACAGCTGCCTGCCTGCCTTCCACGCGGGCCTCGGCTCCGGCATGGCCGGGATCATTAAGAAGCAGATCCTGAAGCACCTGTCCCGGTGAGAGCGCCAGCGCTGGTCCCCAGCGGGCCCGGGGCCCTTCCTTCCCCCTTCGACCCTCCTCCCTTACGCCGTGCCCGGGCCAGGCCTCCCTCTCTTCTGCCCGAGCCGGGACTCCGTGGCGGCCCCCGCCTCAAGTCGGGCTGGACAGCCTCGTCCCCGCTCCGCTGGCCGGACCGTTGTCACCCTTCTGTTCCTCCCTCGCCCTGGGCCCTCGGGTACGGGGCGCTCCTCCCCACCCCAACAGCCCTCCTACCCTTTCCAGAGCCTCAAGGACCCCCTGGCCGGCTGCCCCCGCCCTTAGTTTCCGCACCGCCGAGCAGGTCACCCCGTCCTCTCCTATATGTCCCCGGGGCCCACTGACGTCCCTCCGAGGCCCCCACGGATCCCACCCTCTCCTGCCCGCCCCGCGTGATTCCTCTCCCCTTGGGGCCGGCTGCCCCTCCCTCGGGGCCCTCTGCCCGCCTCTCACCCGCCGCGCCAGCCCTGCACTGCCCTCCTCTCCTTCCCATGCTGCTCCGGACGAGACTACCCTCCAGCCCTTTCTAAATAACCCTGTCACCCGATCCTTCGTAACCCATTTTCCGCTCAGATTTCCAGCTCCCATACTGGTTTTCTCCTTTCCAGAAGCTCCCAGCTCCTCCTCTTCATCGTCTGTCTGACCCTGTTGCATCACCCTTGAAAAAGATACAATCCCTGCACCCAGGACGCTCCTCTGATCTCTTTTCTGCCTCCTTTGCTTCTCTTCTCCTTACACAGCCTAAATGGAGAAAGGTCATGAGAGTTGGGCATAAAGTTTCAACAACCCTCCTTTTAAGATGTGGAGGGTTTTTCACAGCCTGTGAAAAGAACTAACAACGGCCACTTCTGCTTTGCAGGCGCTTATGAAGCAATGGTATGTCGCTCGGTAATTTGGGCAGGAGGGGAGTGGCTGGCACAACAGTTTTCAAGTGTAACAAGGTGACTGCTGACGACCCTGTTACGATAGCAGGTTGTAAGAACTGGTGTTCACAAAAACTGGAAGCTAGCCTTTCATTTAGTTTTCACTCCTTATTCCAGGCGGGGGCTGGTGATGCCTACATACCTTTAGCCAGCCTTTGTATCTCAAGTGGAGAGTGATTCATGCCTTGGCTCCACAGCAGCCAGTGGTTTTCAGGAGGAGGGAATGGGGGAGAAGTCAGTCAACATGGGACATCTGGGCCTTGCACTAATGTGTCTTTCCTGGTCTTCTCATTGCGTTGGTGAGTGGGATGTGAGACACTTGCTGCCGCCGCGTCCCATTTTCTGGCTGACATTCTGGCTTATTTATTGTCACTTTGATTTTAGACATAATTAGTAATTAGATTCAGATATGTCTTTTGGTTAATCACCATGCTATAAAAGTAAAAGCAGATTGGAGGCTGGAGCTAGAAAGTGCGTTTGGACCCTTGACTCGGATTAACTCCCTAACATATTCTTTTTCAGGTAGCATTCATCTGGGTGTTCCATGTGTTTGGTTGTTCTGTGTAAAGATTTAAAAGTAGGACTAATGATCGTGAAATGAGACAGAGAATTTAACTAAAGGAAAACTATTAATTTGAATAAACATAGACTCACAATTTTAGGGTTTAGAGATGGTCTTACCCAACATAGCATTGTATTTAAGAGCCCAGGCTCTTTCTGGTTTACTTCTTCAACTGTAAAATGGGGATAATAATAGTAACTAACTCACAGGGTTGTTGTAAGGGTTACATGAATTAATATATGTGAAGACTTAGTACAGTGCCTAGCACATAGTAAGTGCTCAATAAAACATGAGCTATGGTTATTTTTGGGGCCACAACTTGTGTGACAATTTGATATATGCCATACACTTCTCCAGAAAAATTTGCATGTGCAAACAGGTAAATTTTTTTAGAAGTTCTGGGTGGGGGGTGGTGAGTTATGAACCCCTAAAGCACATGCCTGAAGCCTGCAAGGCATCCTGGAACTAGGTGAATAGCCCCTGACTAGTTCAACCCCTCATTTTATGACTGAGGAAACTAGAGCCTAGAGAAGATAAGTGACTTGGCCAAGTTGCAGTGGCAAGTAAGGTAGTGGAGTAGAACCCAGCATGCTAACTCTGGTACACTTTCCTCTGTAGTACACACATATTCCGTGCACTCTCTATGAAGATAGGATTTTTAAACAAAAATTTTAATAGTATTTGCTGGCACATTCAGTGAATCATTAGTGAACAAAGTATCTCTTTTCGATGAAGAAGGAATAGGTATGACAGACATTGGGAGAAATTTCTGATTTCCTCAGCGTTGTGTAGTTGACTTGAGGGGAAGGGGGAGGAAGAGTTTATTCAGGGCTGCAAGTTCAGGGCTCTGGGAGAAGGTGCTGGGACATGGATCTGGTTGGTGGAAAGGTCAAACTCCTGGGGCCTTTGTATTTGTTTAACTTGGAAAAACCGCTTAATCATGTGTGACATTTGTGTCTCTGTATGGTCTCTGCTACACATACAGGGGTTGGCCTGCCTGGAGGGGAATTGTGGCTTCTATGGCTTGCCAAACCTGATGGAGAATGAGAGAGAAGGTGTACTGAGTTACTATGTTAAATAAATATTTGTAGGTATTTAATAATTACTTGTTGCCGATGATGACAGTGCCACTTGACCTGGAGGAGAGTGTCCTACAGCAGGAAGGATATCCCAGTGACTCTCATATTGTTTAATTTTGTTCATGAAGTTTCAGATATTGAAGTGTCTTGTCGGAGTGCATCCTTATTAGTAGAGTATTTTGCTAAACAAGATTTGAGGGAGGTGGTATTCAAGATATTTTTGTTAAGTGCCTACTCTAGACCAGGCTCTGATCTGGGCGCTGGGGATTCAGCAGGGAAGAAATGTAAGCGTCTTTTAAGGGCTGTTAACCTATGGTTTAGATGACTGCTGCGTAATGCAAATAGCTTCAGTGCACGGTATTCATTTAAGTGGACCCAGGAAGAAACCTTTGCTTAGAAACAAAATAATCATTTAAAAAATAACCCAAATTGATTTTTCACTGAATTAGATTATTTTTGTTTTAGATTACCTTAGCTAATGACCTTTTGTTAGACGTGTAAGAAGAAATATGATTGATTGTAAAGTAAGTCATGGGACTATGGCTCATGGAAAAAGCATGGTCACTGGAGCCAGACAAGCCAGATTCACCTTCTAGTTCTGCTGCTTAATGAACAGGGCAGCCTTTCTGAGCCTTAGCTTTCTTGTTTGTAACAGATGAGAATAAGAAAGAATACTATATACCGAGCAGATTTTTTTGAGGATTGGGGATAAAGTATTTATTATAGTGCCTGGCATGTAAGTAGGGTTTAATAAAGGGTAGCTGTTATAACATGGCTAGGGAAGTTAGGGACACTGTCATGGTATAGATGAGAGCAACCCGACTGGCTCTTTCAGAAACCAATCAGGAGTCTTAATTATTTGCTCTAAATTGTTACAGGAAATGTGACCCTGAGTGACAGAGACATGGCAGATAGACCTGATAGATATTCAAAAAAACATAAGTATTAGATGAAATTCAGAGGCATAGAAGATTTCAGAGTCTTTTTGGAGATTAAAAGCCTGACTGTGATCTGGGCCCCTAGTTCCTCCATTCATTATTACTCATTATCCTGCAGAGATCATCGGGTCCAGCTCCCGGTGGACACTGGGGAGCTGCAGGCTCGGAGAGGCTGACTACTTGCCCAAGGTCTGTTAGGGAAGGTTTGTAGGAATAGTCTCAACTTCCAGGTCCTGCCCCTTTATACTAGATTTTACTTATTATCATCTTCATTTCCCAAATAATTATTTTGTTCATTTTCTAGAAATAGTCAAATCATGTATGTCTTTGTTTCCCTTCCTCATTTTCTTGTGTTGCTTCAGAATAAAGCTCTTTTATTTATTTAGCAAATATTTAATAATAATAGCCAACTATGCAAATAAGCACTTTACAAGTCTTATGATGATTTAATCCTTGGACTAACCTTATTTGGTAGATGTTAGGCTCATTTTATAGATGAAGAAATGAGGCACAGAGAGGTTAAATAACTTGCCCCAAATCATAACTAGTAATGATGGAACTGAGATTCAAACACAGGCACTTCGATTCCAGAGCCGTGCTTTTTAACCACTCTGCTGCCATAATGCTTCTCATCTCTCAAGTGTTTCAAACTGAACATACTCTTGTCACCAGCACCCACATGAAGGAACAGAATATTACCAGCACCCAAGAAGCCCCCTCGTGTCTGTTTCTATCATTACCTCCACCAAAGGGTAACCACTGTCCTGATTTCTAACAGCATAGATTAGTTTGGTCTGTTTTTGTACTTTGTATAAATGGAATCATACAGTGTGTATGCTTTTATGTCTGGCTTCTTTAGCTCAACGTTATTTTTGTGAGATTAATCCCTATTGTTGTATCAAGTGGCAGATTCTCCATTTTCATTGCTGTATTGTATTCTGTTATGTGAATATACCTCAATTTATTTATACATTTTACTGCTGATGGACATTTGGGTAGTTTCCCAGTTTGGAGCTACGATGAATAGTACTACTAGAAACATTCTAATACATGTGCTTTGGTGGACAAATGTACACATATCTGTTGGAGATATACATAAGAGTGGGATTTCTGGGTTGTAGGATATGCATATGTTAAATTTTAGTAGATATTGCCAAACAGTTTTCCAAAGTGGCTATACCACTTTGCACTTCCACCAGAAGTATATGAGAGTTCTGGTTGTTCTACATCCTTGCCAACAGTTGGTATTTTTCATCTTTTTCATTTTAGCCATTCTGGTGAATGTGTTTTGAAAATTTTTTTTATTTCATCTGTGGTAAACCAGATGGCCACTTTATTTTTGCCTCTGTTTAATTTTTAAATTCTGATCTATTTGTAAATTTTAGTCACAAGCAAATGTCAAAACCTTGAAAACATAAGATCTTTTTGGAGAAATGTTCAAATTAGGCAGGTTCAGTGAAAATAATTAGGATAATTTATAACCATTAACCCATAACATTTCTTACTTGGAATGGATGTGATGCTTTGCTCCCTGTCAAAATAACAATAATGTACATTAAGAGAAGGAGGGGCTGTTCTTTTGGGTTTTTGAGCGTTTGGGTTTTTGTTAAATATTTGGTTTTCTGACTACCCTGGATATTAAATAGTGTCATTCTGTTCTGTAAGCTTAGCACCCCATTGGCATAGCATTTCATCTTTACTAAAGAAACTAAAATTTGAATTTCATAGCTTTGTATTACAATTTTTACACCTTTCCAAGGGTGATTCTCTTTTGTCATAAAATAGTTGTCTTGTGTTTTCAAAAGTAGCATTTAAAAGCAATAAAAATTTCAAAGCAGTACTGTCACGTGTATCTGACATACAACAGCTTAATGTATGGTTCACAAATAATGAAATAACCTGCTTTGAAAAATTCGTTGAGAGGCACGTCAATGTAGCAGAAAGAACCAGGACTTTGTATTCTAAAAGCTGGCTGTGCATTTTGACTCTGCCACTTGTAAGCTGTGTGTTCAGAAAGTCTTTTAGCTTCTTAAAGCTTCAGTTTCCTCATCTGTAAAATGGGGATAATAATGCACAATGTTGTTTTGAGAATTAGAAATAATGTATAAAAGTGCCTGGTCCTGAAAAAATATTCAGTAAACAGTGACTATTAATCTTTATCTTTACTTATTAAAGTTACTCGAGAGATCGCTGTTCGTTTCTGGAGATAACACTTCAGCATCTTTAAGGTTGTGCCTAACTTATCCAAATGTCTAATTCTTTAGATATTTAGGAACTGCGTTTCTTAACGTTTTAATACAGAGAAGTGGAATGAATGCTTTTTGTATCAGTGCTTGAGGAGAGAAGGAAACAAGGGCTGTTCCTGTTGATCATTTTTTTCATATCAAGGCATACTACGAGGAAGAAACTTTCACCTCAGTATAGGTGAAATAGCTGAAATGTGTACAGTGGGTTGGATCCTTAGAGGATTTGCTTATACAGAGACTAAGAAGCTAGCACAATCATATACTGTATTGTTAGAGTGAAAAAAAATATTAGAAGTCATTTAGTTACTCTCATCTAACATAGAACCTTGTTGAACAGTAATCTGTAAGTATGGCATTAATCACTGAAAAAAAAGATTCTTTTCGTCATAGCTCAATTCTCTTCACCCACTGGAGTGTGTCCTCCACGATGGCAGGGATTGTGTCTCTTGGCTGCTTCGAAAACCAGAGTTGGAGGACACTTTGAGTGGGTGACTTGGGTGCAGGAGAAGATGTGTGGAATGGGAGTGCCTGGGTGGAACTCAGGGAACGTTAGACCTGGGGATTTGGGGTGGGGCTGGGGGATTGGAGCAGAAGGGCAAGGAAATCCAATTCACCCAGTATCATTAAGGGACCTTTTATCTGTGTGTGATGAGGCAAGTACTTGCTACTTGTGCTGATTATAGATACTAAAGAACATTTTCCAGTATTTATGAGCAGTAGAATCAATCAATATCTATAATAAAGGGGGAAACTATAATGTAAAAATAATGCACGTTAGTAATCTAGGTAAAGAGTATGTAGTTTGTACCTTCTTGCCACAAAAATAAGGACCAGATGTATTATATAATATTTGTTGGATTGACGTTGTTTTATTTGCCTACAGCAATGATCATTTTACATGTATACTCAGTCTTTATAGTGCATTGCTCATATGTAGCTTGGATGTCAGCTCATCATTTCAAAAATTAGAACACTGATGGTGAGAAATCAGTGTATTTAAGTCTCTGACTTATGGAAGTGTTATGTTCTCAAAGTTTATTTCTAAGTTTGAAATTTGGAGTGTGTGGTCCAGTAGAGATTGTGTTATAAATATTGAATAGGTTCCCAAGTAAGCCCACGAAAGCCCACGATAGTGGATTGATTATATATAATAAAGCTCACTAGATGGAGTTCTGGATCTTGCTCGTTAGGGAACCATTTGAAGGAGGAGGGGAGGTGAAGGAGAAGAAAAAGCTTTTTCTTTCTCATTCCTTGGAATAAGATCTTTTTAGATCATTGAGATCATTGTATCTCAGCAAGGACTTTTTTGATTGTAATTGAGGGGTGTGACCAACATTTAATGAGCAGGCTGGAGATGCTGATGTCATGCAGTATGCAGAATAATCTCTCACAAAGAAGCATTGTCCTTTCTCTGTTTTGACTTTTGTATGTTTCATACGTGTTTACATAGGTGAATTACAGGTTTGGATTACATAAGCCTAGAATCTAACTCTTCTACATATAAATGCAAAATATTGCACAGCTTTAAACTACAGTGAATGTTCAAGGACTGCAACTACCACGGGGAAAGATTGTTTTGAACTTTACCAAGTGTTTGTTACCATTTTAGAAAATTTTGTCACTCTTGGCAATGCCGCTAGTGGAACTGAGTCTGTTAGGTTGAGAACCACTGACTTAGGCTAAATTCTGAAACAGCTGAAGTTTGCCCTTGATACACTCTCTTCTCTCCTTTATGTCTCTTCCCCACCTCCTAAGACTACTCTTCTCATGCCCCCAATGCCCCCATTCTACCCTCAGACCTCTGCTACCATGCCCCCCGCCCCAGGCCTGCATGCCCTGCTCCCCTCACTTTCTCACTAAAATTCCCAATTTTTTAGGATATATGATTTCAGCTAAGTCAAGGGGAAAAGTAGAGAATGTATTTTGGAGCGGGAATGCTACTCTAGTTAGACCAACTCTAATTCAGAATATGTCCTACAGGGGCAGCTGGCCTAAGCTACTCTTACTTGGATAGCTTTTGAATCCACAGATACTCTGGAAGTTCCCAGTTTGTTTTAGATTTTCCAAAAATGGTTTCTGTGACAGTGGCAGTTGGGGTGGGGCACGGGTCTGGGCAGCAGTTTGTGGTATGTATGAGTCATTTGCAAGTTGGGGAGTTCTGATGTGTAGAAAATCCAGATAAGGATGGGCCACGTTCATTCAGGCTGCCTGCCTCCAGTCATCTGCTCTAGTGCTTTCCCAGGCAGAGCTGAAAACATGCATTTCCCTTTTCTAAGAGAAATCTGTTTTTCTTTCTTTCTCTTTCCTTCTCTCTATTTCTTTGAGATCTGTGTTTTTTAATCTGTGTGAAAGAAGGGGCTGCAGTTCACAAACACGTTTCATTTGAGAAAATGTCTTAACAGAAGTTGGTATGAAGTTAGAGGCCTGGCAGTGTGTTGTAGGATATCCTTTTGCTGGACTTCAGCAGAGCCCTCTAGCCCCAGACCCTGGGCTGCTTTTGAGGACTCTTGTTTCTGAGACCATTTATTCATTAATTCTTTCAGGAATCTTTTGTTGACCACCTGCATTGTATGCCAAGCGCCAGGAGCTCAAAGACAAATGAGACAAGATTCCCGTTCAGAGACTTAACTGCCTAGAGAGAAAAATAGACCTGTAAACAGTAAGCCCAGTAAAGCATTAAGATGTATCTGTGGACCTGGGGGTGCGGCACAGACGGTCAGGGCAGGGAGGTGATGACAGGCAGAAGGAGCTGCCTGAGCAATGGTACTAAGTTGAGAAGCAGCAAGGTACATTTAGGAGACTTCATATGGTTCTTTACCACTGGAATGTAGGGTTTGAGGGTGGAACATTGCTAGAAACAATATTAAGATAGAAAGAGGAAAGATGGAGAGAGGCTCGGTCATAGAGGCCTATATACTATGCCAAGACACCTGGATAGGGCTCAGCTTGTTCTCTGTTGACACTGACCTGGGTCTGAGGCAACTGGAACCTCTCCTCTGACTTTTTAAAAGTCAGAGAGATGGTATAGTGTACTTAAGGCTGCAAGTTCTTGAGCCGGGCTGCTTGGTTTTGAATCCTAGTTTGCTAGCTTTGTGACCTTGGGCAAGTTATTTAACCTTTTTACGCCTCAGTTTCCTCATCTATAAATTTTATTTATTTATTTATTTATTCCCCCAAAGCCCCAGTAGACAGTTGCATGTCATAGCTGCACATCCCTCCAGCTGCTGTATGTGGGACGCGGCCTCAGCATGGTGGGAGAAGCGGTGCGTCGGTGCGCGCCCGGGATCCGAACCCAGGCTGCCAGCAGCGGAGCGTGCGCACTCAACCGCCAAGCCACGGGGCCGGCCCTCATCTATAAAATAGAGATAATAATTGTCTTTTATATCATGGGGTCATTAAGATAAATAAATTAATTAAACATGTATAACAAAGTGCTTAGGACAGTGCCTGGAATAAAGTAAGCAATTATTAAATGTTAGCTGTTATTTTAAAAATAATTTTTGTTCTCAGAGAAATACTATCCTTTTTCATTTTTCCTGATATATATTTTTTATTATAAAAGCTTCTAGACAGAGCTTTTAGAATAAACTAATCTCTCTCTTTCTCGCTCTCTCTTTTTAAAAAATCTTGCACTTTCTAATTATTTCTAATGGGAAGGGTGTGCCTTCTCTCTCAGCTTCACAGAGAATTTATTTCCGTGTTTACAAATGACACTCTTAAACCTGGTTTAACATGTCTGGTTAATCAGACATATTATAGTTTGTATGTAATATGTGAAAGAATGTGGATGGATTGTTGGACATACCCCTTAGTTCATTCCACCTATTTGGCAATTATCGTTTATTTGCTTTGTATTATTATCAATAAACATTAATTGAGCATCCTTATCCTAGACTTTGTGCTGGACACAGATCTAAATGGCAGTTCTAGCTCTTGAGGAGCTCATAGTCCTCCTTAGGGTTAGAGACCTTTGTTTCAATTTTAAACTCTTCTTTATATCCCCTGCAGCTGCTTTATATGGTTTGAACCTACTAATTCTAGTCAGTTGAATATGCTGCTCTCTTAGATGTTTGTTCATTGAAAGATCTCTGCAGGGGAAACTACAGAGATTTGACAGGGCTTTTCTTTCACCATCAGATGTAAAAGACAGCTAATTTTGAGCAATCTGTGCCTCTCAAGCATACAAGTTAGTCAAAATTAGGGCCAGTTCTGCTCAAAAATTAAGGATAGCTTCCCTGTATAGTATGATTTCCCTTTTTCTTCAGTTTCCTCCTTGGGCAATTTTCAAAGCTCAGGTAATCTACACGCTACACTTCTCTAAATAGCTGTTTGAGGCTGTACCATGAAGAAATAAATGTTCTTTTTCAATCATGAATAATCAACGATGCCTGTTAGTGGAATAGGCCTTCCTTTTCTGAGCATTAGCATGTGTTTTCACTTTAGTTAATCCAAGAGCCTGTGTGTAAGTTTTAAAATTAGAAATATACTATTCAGATTTCATTAATTTCTACTCGACGCAAGTTTGGGAATTGTCATGACATGGAAATTAAGGAGAATATGTTAGGATGACAAGAAATGTTTCTAACAAAATGAGACATGCCAAAACTTGGGTCATGAGGTGTAATATCTTCAAGATCAGTGTGGGGGAAAGAATCTGGGACCCAGTCACTGTGGGAACTGAATGGTTGAAGAATTAAGAGAGGGCAGAGTGCAGCTATCTCTGAGTTATGGTTGATGAGGAGCCCCCACTATCGTAGCCCTAATACAAGAATGGTTAATAAGAGGGACTGTAGAAAAGACATTGGATAAGAAATTGAAGCCATAATTCCAGGTGGTAGTCAAATATATTAACAGTCAATTGGATGAGGAGTCCATAGGTAACATGCCCTACATGCTTGGACCCTTGCTAGTGGGCCAGATTGCAAGTATTCAGTTCTAGAAGAACAATAGCTCAAACCAGACAGGGTATTAGGGCTTCAGCTAAACAGACTAGGTTTTGGCAAGGCTCTAGGCTTAGAGGAGGGAATTAGTTAGAATGTGCATCACGGCTACTGTTGAGAATTAAGGAAAGAGATCTTCTCCAGAATATCAACTTGTCTAGTATTGGGGTAGGGAGCAGGGTAAATGGGAGTGCTTCAAGTCTTGGACTATGCAGCTACCATGGGTGTAGGGAAATTTGTACAGTTATAATTGTTGAGACTGTAAATCAGTATCATGTCTATGGAGAGAAATTTGGCAGTATCTGTCAACATGTAAAATATGCAATTCCACTTCTATGAATTCATCCCACAGAAGGAATCAAACAAGTGAGAAAAACCTACAAGGCTATTTAATGAAATTAATGTAAAAGAGAAATCAAAGGGACTTTGTTAAATAAATTATAGTGCATCCATACAGAGGTGTCGTTTGTACGTAACTCTCCAATTATTAAAAAGCATTAAAAATTTGATGGTATAAAATGCCCAAGATATGGGCTGGCCCCGTGGCTTAGCGGGTAAGTGCGTGCGCTCTGCTGCTGGTGGCCCGGGTTTGGATCCCGGGCGCGCACCGACACACCGCTTCTCCAGCCATGCTGAGGCCGCGTCCCACATACGGCAACTAGAAGGATGTGCAGCTATGACATACAACTATCTACTGGGGCTTTGGGGGAAAAAAATAAATAAATAAAATTATTTTTAAAAAAATGCCCAAGATATATTGTTCGTTGAAAATAAAAGCAAGTTTTAGAAGAGTATGTATGGAATAATTCTATTTTATACATCTGTCTACTTATATACATAATTACTTCTATGTAGTGGAAACTGTCATTTTCTTTTTATACCTTTTTATATTATTTTAGTTTTTTATGATAAACGCTTCCACCAGCAGACCAAGAGGATGACTTATCTATCATTGTCTATACGCTGATCTGAGAGGGCGTGTTTGTGCACATCTGGTCATATGTATTTTTGGTAACTCACATCATGATTGCCTCTTGGGGAAGATATAATACTAATGAGATCTATTAGAAAAGGTTTCTAATTCTGATAATATAGGAGTATCTTATATCAACCTAACCATCCCTTAGATAACAATTATGAACTCTAGACAATATGTGAAAAACAACTACGTGAAAACATTGGAAAGTGACCAAATCAGGCAGAAACTGACAGGGAACTTGAAAGATGGAAACTGCACTGGGTAAGATTCTCATTTATACAGCTGTTTGCCTGAGGATACCTCAGTTTACATGATGAGTGGTGGCTAGAACTCAAGGGAAAGTCTGCAGTCTTACTAGGTTGGGGGGGTCAGAAGATGGAGTTTAGGGCTACAAGAGGGGCTGGAAAATGATGGTGGTAGAGAATCTCAGAAAGGTGGGAGCAACAGAAGAGGGAGCCTTAAAATCTGCTTTTAAACTCTGTTCAAAACCTTGACATGCATGGGGGAAGACTCCACAGAGCCTAGAAAAGGCAATAGTTGGAAAGATGAAAGAATTGAGCTGAGATTCAGCCCTGCCCTCCCTTGCTGGGAGACAGAGTTTGGAGTATGAATCTAGCCAAGTTAATTGCCAGATTAATTGACATCAGATGGAAACTTGAATCTATAGGAAAGAAGGAAGAAAATTGGAAATGTAGATCTAAAAGACTATATATTTTTTCTTCTCTAAATTCTTTAAAAGACAAGACTGTTTAAAACTATTTTGTGGGTCTATAACATATATAGATGTAATATATGTGACAATAACCCAAAAGATAAAGGGAAATAAATGAACTATATTGTTGCAAAGTTCTTACATTTTTATGTGAAGTAGTACAGTATTAACTCTAAGTAGACTGTGATAAGTTAAGGTTACATATTGTGTTCTTAGAGCAATCACACACACACACACACACACACACATAAGCAAAGAGGTATAGCTAAAAACCCCATAAGATAATTGCAATGAAATACAGGTTTCCCCCACTATGTAAAAGTAGAGCGTTCTTATGAAATCTTTGTGAGCCAACATGGCATAAAGCAAAGACACAATTACCATTAATTTATATGGTAAAAATTTTTGAGCCTTCCCAGACCCAAAAAATAACCTACCAAAAAAACCAAGATGAAGCACAGATGCTTATAGACACAGTTCACAGCTATGGCAGGTTGATGCTGAGATGCTGAGTGTGATTCCTGGAGAAGGAGCTTGGCAGTGCTACTCTCGCTGCTCAGGGTGCACACTGCCACTAGGACAGCTCGCTGCAAAACAAATGCTGAATGCTGTTTTCACTCTTTGCCTTTTTTTGTAAAAGTGAAAATCCTCTTCGGATTTCTCTCAGCGAAAACAGGTACTAATGTAGGTCTTTCATAAAAGTGAAGTGGCATAAAGCAAACTGTCAGATAGTGGGGGAAACCTGTACTAAAAATGTTAGGTTAACCTAAAAAGAAAGGAGGAAAGGAGGACTAGAGGAACAAAAAAATATATGGAACAAATAGTGGAATGGTAAACCAAAATCCAGCCAGTGTCAATAGTTACATTAAATGTAAATGGATTAAATACTCCAATTTAAAGGCAGAGGTGAGGAAGATTAGCCGTGAGCTAACATCTGTTGCCAATCCTCCTCTTTTTGCTGAGGAAGACTGGCCCTGGGCTAACATTTGTGCCCATCTTCCTCTACTTTATACGGGCTGCCGCCACAGCATGGCTTGACAAGTGGTGCGTCTGTCCAAGCGTGGGATCCAAACCTGCGAACCCCTCGCGGCTGAAGTGGAGCATGCTAACTTAACCGCTACGCCACCACAGGCCTAGATAATTTTAGTGGGGATTTCTGTTGGACACTTAAAGAAAGCATAATATCCATTTAACACAACTTATTTTAGGAAATAGAGAAGGGAAACACTTCCCAACTTGTTTAATGTGACCATCATAACCCTGGTAGCAAAAACTGGACAAAGATATTGTAGACAACATGAATGCCTATGTAGAAAATCTTACGGCTTCTTTAAAAAAAGTTATTAAAACTTTTAGCAAGGTTGCAGGATACAAGATCAATACATAAATATCAATTATCACAAAGATTGGAATGAAGTAAAATATCCTTATTCACAGATGATACAATCAGTAACATAGAAAATCTAAAGGAATCGACACTAGAACTACTAGAGCTGATAATTGAATTTAGTAAGGTTGCAGGATATAAAGTTAATATAAAAAATATAATTTTTATTTCTATCTTATGGCAGCAAACAACTAGAAAATTAAAAAATCCTTTACAATAGTGTCAAAAACATAAAATATGTAGAAATAAGTTGAAGAAAAGATGTATAGTGAAAACTATAAAACATTGCTGGGGGAAGTTAAGACCCAAATAAATATGCCATACCTTGAATGTATATCATGTTCAAGGACAGGCTGATTCATTTTTGTTAATATGTCAGATCTCCCCAAATTGAGCTATAGAGTCAGTGCAATCCCAATCAGAATTTCAGCAGGTGGTTTTTTTTTTTTTGGACGGAAATTGGCAGGCTGATTTAAAAATTTATATGGAAATGAAAAGGACCTAGACTGGTCAAAATAATCTTGGGAAAAAAAATTAAATGAGAAGATTTATATTACCTACTTTCAAGACTTAAAATGAAGCTACAGTAATAAAGACAGTGTGGTCTTGGCATAAGGGTAAATAAATCAGTGGAACAAAATAGAAAGTTCAGAAATAAGCCAATGTATATAAGTTGCACCTCAAATAACACAAGAACAATTAAAAAACCCAATTTATTGTAAACAACAAACAAAAATCTAGAAGGAAAGAGAATTTTCTCCTAAGAAAGGCATATGTCTGTTCATGCAGAAGTTTTGAGAGTAAAACCTATTATGGCAAACCTCTAAGACTGAATGGCATATTCCAGCAGATTATCTGGGATGGAATGTTAGCTACTTTGGCAATTGAAATGTTTTGTTTAGCTGATGTAGGGGTCCTACATCTGAATCAGCTGCTTCAGACAAGCCTGTGGTGTGGCTGAGCAGTGAAAATACTTTGATGTGGATTTGGGTAAGAAATTTAGAAGCCACGGCCTGGACTGTGATCACCTTAGTGGAAAAAATAGTGAAAGAAGCAAAGTGTATTTGCAGACATTTTTACTTCTCCTGTGAGGGTTCGATTTCTATGAGACATGAAGCAGACTGATTATTGCAATTTATTGACCCTATTATTAACAATAAAGTTACTGAATTATAGGGTGCAGGGTAGTGGGAGAGTTGAATGAATGCTGGATTAAGGTAAGTCTCATTTCTGCCATTTACTTAGTCCCAGCTTTACCATTGGCTAGCTGTGACTCTTGGGCAAGTCATTTAACTTTCTGGCTATTTGCAAATTATAGATTTGGACTAGATGATCATTTAAGATCCCTTCTAGCCCTGAAATTCTGGGAATCTGAAAATCTAAGAATTCTTACTTCTCAACGTTGTGGTACATTTTCACAAAGATGTCGGAGAGACTTTCTCTGTTGTCTCTTTGGCAGATTGTAGTCCTCTGGCAGAAATGAAACCTGATCAAAATCTGTTTTTCCAGCTTGATTTCATCTTAGCTTCTATGCTCTGTGCCAGTAACAGATGGCCAGAAAATGTTTTCCCACATACTTGAAGTGGAATAAATAGCAGGCTTCCATTAGCCTTTTCATCCACCCTTGGACTCAATGATATTATCTTCAATTAGAAACACAAATGCTGAATAAAGTTGTGCCAGGGACTGTGATGTGGTTTCAGATCAGATCTCAGATCAGTGGTTTCCTTGGTAGAGCAAACCTCCACAAACTTCTCCCACCTGGATCTTGACCCCATGGATCACCTCTTTACCTATTCTTTGTTATTACCATAAAATGCAGACAAAATCAGTTGAGGAGTTGTTACTGCCTTTTTTGAGAAGCTAATAAAGTGATATCTATTTTTTTGTTGAATCCTAAAAGTAAATTTATAAATGAAAAAGCAAATATGTTTTGTCATTACTACTGTTACGGGAGAACAGCCCATGGTGGTCTAACAGACTTGCATGTACCATCAGCAGTCCTTAGAGAGTATTGAAGAACTCATGGTTGTTTAGCACTGTTCAGCTTTTGATGATTACTTAGTTAACTTGCGTATTTGATCACAGAGCTGATGGCAGAGTAACCTCTGTGGTTTCTTGTCAGTGTCTTGGTAGAGACCGGGCATTACTGCTGGAATGGTGGTGAATTAGCCCTGGGCCTACTTAAGAAAGATTTTATTAATCTGATTGGGTTGGTGAAGTGCAGAAAAGTTTTTGCTGGCGTTACCCTATAACTTTACTCCCCCAAATTTAGAAATATTCTTCTTATACAGGTTAAGCAGTCCTTAGTAGGTTGCAAAAAGGGAAAGAATGTCCTCCAGCTGTTTCTGAGACAGCTTGTAAATTCATTCTGTGCCAGGTGTGTTTTGCAGGAACACAATATGAAGAGAAGATGTTAGTAGAAGTAAGACAGTCCAGTGAGCAGATCTGGATTCATAATCTGCCTCTGCCTCTTCCTGCCCTGTCACCTTGGGCAAATTATTTCACATCTGAACCTCTCGCTCTTCCTCTTTAAAGTGGGCATAACGATGCATACATCATGTGGGGTGTTGTGAAGACTAATTGAGATAATGTGTTTAAGTTCCTTAGTTCAGTGCTGGGTACAAAGTAAAATGTTGTCATTATCATTAGTAGTTTGGTTCTGCCAGGCCAGGTCAGGGGTTGAGGCTTTTTCCCACTTATGGTGTACAAAATAGATTATGTTTTTAAATGACACTTTCTTAGTTGACCAAAGAACATTGATCTGGTGTAGCCTATAGGGTAAAAAGACATTTTAAACTGTATGTCCATCTCCTTACACAGTGGTGGCTAGAAAAAGATGTTAAATCAGCCTTCTTGTATGTCCAGGCAGAGTGAAAATGTCTGGGACAAAACTTAAGAGGGATTATGTGACTAGATAAGAGACTGAAGCAGGTAGTCTCCGTAGAGACTCTCTATTCTGATAGTCAAAATTATATAATAAAATGAAGTTTATCCTCTCACTTGCTTATTCTTCTGTGCCATACTTGGAAATATGAATGATCACTTTTCATCCAGGGCCTCACCCACTTTGGGTGGGAAGACAGGTCCTTCTGGGTTCTGTGCTTTTCCGGTTGTTCCTCTGTGTTAGTGCTGTTGATAAGGGCAGTATGCCAACAGGCTGGTGGTGTGCACAATCAGAAACATAAGTCCACCTGGTTACTGTTGGGATAAAGTGAGGCACAGGGTTCTCTCCTCCACAGAACTGCCCTGAAGAAGTCGATTTGTCATTTGCTGGGTGACACAGGTACAGAGTTTATAGAACTCTGCTGGTTACCAACTATAGACCTCTTGGTTTCGATTGGTTGGCCTTGCCTTTACAAGCTTGATTTTGACTATCTTCATTGATAATTTTGTTGCCTGTCTTCAGTTGTTCTGTTGTGACCCATTAATACCAGAGAGACAAGAGATAAAAATCTATTCCTGGAGCCAGAGTGGGATATAATGGGAAGGCTTTCTGGGGAACACTAATTTAGTTTTAACCTTGTTCAGATTTCAATTTCTAGATACTTGGGTCAAAAGGATAGAAATAGGCATACTGGGAATGGAGGATGATACATTGAGATAGAAAGACAGATCTGAGGGATTGTCTTTTGAGGACAACCTGAGTCCTAGGCTCATAATCTAAGCCTCCTAACCCGTGTTTTTTGTTTTTTGTTTCTAAAGATAATTTAAGCCTTTTCTAAAGGGAGAGAGCAGTAGAGTCCAGAAATAATAAAGATTATTTATTTATTGGACACTTAATAAATGCTGGGGTATTTAATGTTCGTGAGTTAGCTCTTTTAATCCCAACAGCGCTGTGAAGTTGATTGAACAGTTTGCTTAAAGTCGCAGCATTAGTGAGATAGCCAGATTTAGATTGATCTTGAAGAATGGATTTATGCATCTCATTTCCATTTGTAGCCTCTCATTTTCCCTTCCTTGAATCATTTTAGCTGGTTAACTGAAACCTCGAATTAAACCATTCTCAAACTTTAGAGAACAGAAGGGTCACCTTGAGTTTGTTAAAAATGCAGGTTCCTGGGGCTGTTCCGGTGGCATAGTGGTTAAGTTCCGCATTCCGCTTCGGTGGTGGCCTGGGGTTCGCTGGTTCGGATCCTGGGTGTGGACACTCATCAAGCCATGCTGAGGCAGCATCCCATATAGAAGAGCTGTAACTCTACAGCTATGATACACAGCTATGTACTGGGGCTTTGGGGAGACAAAAGGAAAAAAAAGAGGAAGATTGGCGACAGATGTTAGCGCAGGGCCAATCTTCCTCAAAACAAAAAACCATACATCATAGGAAAAAAAAACTATCCTATGGTTAAAAAAAAAAGTGCGGGTTCCTTACCCCTCTCCCCAGTGTGATTCAGCATATCTGGGGTTGTGACCCAATAATCTGCATGTCAATATAAACATACCAAGGTGATTCCACCCATGTGATCAGAGGACCGTAGTTTGAGACACAGTGCCCTAAATACTGGCAAGGTTAAGATGAAATGTAACACAGTCTCATACTTTTTTTTTTCAAAGCTTGAAAAATGACATTTACTTTATATGGAACTGTAAATAGAGTTACCTTTGCATAGAACACAATGTAGAAATTAGATATATGGTACCTAGTTAGTATAATCACTCTGAGAATGTCAGTGCTAACATGCAGTGTAACTTATTCTTGACTGTGTTTGTTTCATTTTATTTGAAGTATGTTCCTCTCTGAAAAAAGAGGAACATACTTGAAAAGTCTCTATCACTTTCTTTTCTTAACAATGGCCTTTTATCATAAGGAAAAGTAGCTTGTCTTTGTGATTCTCAGCCTTTTCTCCTCACTCCTGCGTATTAAAGGGATCCTTACTCCCATCTCTGACAGTGGCTCTTTCCTACCATTATTCTCAACTGAGGCAAGGCAGTGGAGTCTTATCAGAATCGGTGAGGAGGAGAGGAGGAGACACATAGTCTTCAAAACTCTTCAAAAATTCTTATCTTTAAGACTAATACTTCTGAAGGATGCGCTGCCCCAATTTCTGAGCTGATGTGGTTTCCCGGAATACTGAAGAACAGAGGAAGGAATCATTGTAATATCTTATTTAAATACATAAGGGCTTGGAAAAGAAGGCCTGCTTGTACCTAGTACCTAGTGATTACAAATAATGTTGAGTTCTGTTTTCTGCTTTCCTTTCCTTCCCTCAGGACTGTTTTCTCCAAGTTCCTCAGGGGCATGCACTATATCTTCCTTTACTTTCAGTTGTTGTTGTTGTTGTTTTATGTAGTGGAAGTGCTTAAGATGTTCTTTTCTTCTCTTTCAAACCCCAGTCCTGTTTCCTTTCCGGTAGCCATTACTTACAGGAAGAGAGGAATTCTCTCCCTCTGTGGCAAGTTAGTTTTCAGAGGATAGGAGTCATTATAGAAAGCTTGTCTTTTTGGTTCAGAGAATAAAATTGGTTCATACTCAGTAAATGTTGATAAAAAAAATTTTTTTTTATGAATTAAAATCAGTACAAGTATGGGTAAGGGTCTGGGATATTAATTTACCTGGTTTTAAAGCTAATAATTAGCCTGCTACAGTTTATGGGTGCTGGCAGAACACACAGGACTCCTGGATCAGAGACAAAGGACTTGATTACTCATGGCCCAGCAAACAGCAGAAGCATATGTTTGCATTGGTTCTCCTTGCCCCCTAAGTCTCATGGAAGTGACATGAATGGGCCCAGATGAATGCCTGCACATGTGTTATAGGAATGGAATATTAAGCTTGGGGAATTCAGTGCTTTTATAGTAGGTGGTATGCAAGCCTGCTCTTTGTCCTGGAGGGGGACATTACTTCATCCCTCAAAGCTGCTCTTTGCAAACACAATCCTGAGAAGTGGCCTGGGTAAGGAGTGGTCAGGGTCATGCGTTTTTGGCGTACCCAGCAAGACATGTAGGAGTATGAGAGACCCATGGTGGAGCAGCTCTCCCAACAGTAAGTACACATGATAGGTAATTAATAGAAATCTTAGAAAGATTTATTATGAAATATTTGCCATACAAAAGGGTATAGAGAGTAATATAATGAACAGCCATACAGTCACCTCCCAACTTGAGAAATAAACATTATCCATACAGTTGAAGTTTCCTGTAGACCCCTCCCCTTGTCCCACAGGTAAGCACTTTCCTGAATTTGTTATCATGCCAGTGCATTCCTTTGTATCCCTTAATATCATTTGTTTTGCACGTTTATAAACTTCTAAATGTTGCATGTTTATAAACTTCTAAAAAGTTTTTTACTATCATTTAAAAAATTGTTAAAGAGCCTTTTTATATAGTACCATTTTAGGCACTGTAGAAAAAATACCATAAAGATAAAACTCTTGCATGTTGTGATCTTATGGTCCAAGGAAAACCAAAAACACTAAAAACACAGCTTAGTAAAAGGAAAGGATGTGTGTGAAAATATAAAAACTGGTAAACAATATATAACTCTAAAGTCAACTATTTAATCTAATACATGTAAGGGCTAAGGTAAGGCTGGAGGGCTAATACAATTCATTATTGGGATGGAAAATAGTGATCAGGACAGACAGCAACAGTGAGAATTACAGGGATGAGATTCCTCTAGACAATTTGTCATACGAGAGACAGGATTATGCTGTAAGGAACTGGCCTTAAATTGATCCAGCCAAAAAGATGAGAGAAGGGAGCTGGGAGCAGTTAGCCAGCAGGACAATTAGCTAAGAGCTATGTAGGCCCTGCATTCTCTCAGATAACCATTTTGACTAGGAGGGATGGCTAAGACTAAGCCCCTGATCTCAAAAGGCTTAACATCTAATTGTGCAGGGGTGGTTACACAAGGGAGAATCAGAACATCCTAAGGTCCTCTATGATTATGACCTAAATGAGTGATACAGATTCCAGGAATGTAGAAGAAAAGAGTGTAATGTGAGTTGCAGCAGTTAGGGAAAGTAAGCCTCAGTGAGAAGTCTTGAGTTGGGCCTTAAATGGCAGATTGTGATGAGGATGCTCCAGGAAAGGAAGTGAGTCGCAAGAGCCCATGAACAAAGACTGGAGACAGTAAGTGTGGAGTAGTGAGAAGACTGGCCTGTGTGAATTGTTTATATCCAGGCCACCTGAACCTATAGAGTTTCCCATGGTCTGGATTTTGCTAATTGCACAGTTATGGTGCAGTTCAGCAGTTTTCCTCTGTCCTCTGTGTTTCCTGCAAATGAGCAACTGGACCCAGTAGCATGATGAGATTCAGGTTCATTTCCTTTGGCAAGACTTTAGGTGTTCTTTTGTCACACCAGTAAAGGTATGTGTAAGGGTCTGGGGTTTCATTTTACCTTACTTATTAACAAGCCAGTAATTAGCCTGTTACCATTTCATATTCTAACTTCATAGAGCTCCCTCTTCTGTTGTTTCAAATAGTGTTAAAAAATATAATGGCTTGCTTTCTGAGATAGCCTGGTCTTGTTGCCCCCACCCGGCCTACTTTTATTTGGACCATCTCTTGTCTTCATTTCTGCTATCCCTATCTTGCTCAATTTGAATTCCTCTCTCAGCAGTTTCTTCTCAGTGTCGGGGCCCGGTCCTAGGAAGGAGCCTTGGTTAGTTCCGTGAGTTATTAGGGCTAGACTGCTCCAGCTACTTTGGGCCTCACTGAGGACCCCTTTCGGTGGACAAATCCCTCCAGTTTCGATAGCTATTCTCAAATTGGCCCACATTGCTTTTCATGTATTACTTGGTTGTCTTGGAGTTCTCTGTTCTCTGGTCCTTCAGATGCCCTATTGCTTCCCTCTGTGGTGACCTGCACTGCTGCTTATAGCACTCACATCTTGTGGCTGTTGATGTTTTTCCCCTCCTGCTTATATGTGGGAGTTTATGAGGACGCTTTATCTTCCAGTTTTGGTTTAACTGTTATCCATGGCCTTTTTGTGTTGCTGTCTAGTTGCTCTGATTTTATGTGGGGATTCAGAAATATCAAAAGACTATGTTGCCACTGCTTACAGCCATTTCTCCAGAATCCACATTGGAGATTCCTGAGTAGAAAGATGACACAGTCATGAATAGAATGATGGGTCTCACCTAACATCTTATGTGGCATAGAGACAGGGTGGTCATTAGTCAACATTTGTTCTTTAATTTTTTTTTTTGCTGGGAAAGATTCGCCCTGAGCTAACATCTTTTGCCAGTCTTCCTCTCTCTCTCTCTTTTTTTTTCTCCCCAAAGCTCCTGTACATAGTTGTATATTCTAGTTGTAAGTCCTTCTAGTTCTTCTGCATGAGCTGCCACCACATGACAGACAAGTGGTGTGGTTCTGCGCTCTGTGCAAATAATAGCTTCTTATGATCGCTCTTTTCAGGTTCACTAAGAATCTTTCCCCGGACAAAATCAATTTGAGCACCCTGAAAGGGGAGGGTCAACTGACCAACCTGGAGCTGGATGAAGAGGTTCTGCAGAATGTGCTGGAGCTGCCCACCTGGTTAGCCATCACTCGGGTCTACTGCAACAGGGCCTCCATCCGGGTGAGAATGGGGGTTAGAGTGCTGTTGGCTTTCTTTGGCCAGCAGGCCTGCTTTCTTGAGGGGTGGCTCCCATAGTCCTGAGTCTTGGCTTTTCTCTTTCAGATCCAGTGGACAAAGTTGAAGACACACCCAATTTGCTTGGTAATGGCCTTTCTTGATTGCAAATAATCAAATGGGATGGCTGGGATAGGGTTTTAAAAGATCTGAGAGAAGACGGGGAGGAGTCCTGATAGACTGCCCCTTTTGGCAGTGGTGGTTGCTTCTGTCTGGCTTGTGAGCTTCTCTCTGAGACAGAGTGACTGTTGTCTGGGCTTCTTCTGGAACTGCTGTGCAGTATAGCAATTAGCACTGAGACATAAGACCCAGAAGTCCTGAGTTATTTTTTTTTTTTTGGACAAGTTTTGCCCAGGTTCTGTCTTTAGATTTCCTTTGGAATCCTGACAAAGGAAAAATTAGCAGTTTAGTTCCTGTTGACTACTGGTTGATTATCAGCTGAAAGCCCTTCAGGAACTGATTGATGCCTATCTTTATCCCAAAGACTGGAATCCCTAGGAATAGTAACATCTCTGTAACTTGAATTTGTGTTTTAATTTTCCGCTATGAGCTAATCCCGTGCTTGTCATGGAGTTCTGCCGCTAATTGAAATGGAAGGGGGAAGATGAGGCCTTTCCTCACAGTTTGATTTGTTCATTCACTCATTTGACAAACATTTGTCTGCCCACTGTGGGTACAGCACTTAATTAGGCATTGGTGCACACAGATGAATAAGACACAGTCTGTGTTGTATGGGTTTTTGTGCAGATGCTTAGCTCTCCATGGCTTTTATTTCAGTGTCTGGATAAGGTAGAGTTGGAGATGAAGACGTGTGAGGAGCCTCGGCCCCCCAATGGACAGTCTCCCATTGCCCTCGCTTCAGGACAGAGGTTAGTTGCTTTAGGCCCTGTTATTTCCAACATATTAACTGGTCCAGATTACTGTATAGTTAAAAAATAAAAAATTTTATTATGGAAATTTTCAAACATATGCTAAAGTAGAGAGAATAGTGTAATGAGTCCCCATGCACCCAAAATCCAACTTCAACAATTATCATCATTTTGCCATTCTTTTTTCACTTTTCTCCTGTCACTGTGACACAGTGTGTGTGTGTGTGTGTGTGTGCGTGCGTGCGTGTGCGTGTGCGCCAAAGTACTTGAAAACAATTCCTGGACACCATATGATTCCACCTGTACATGTCATGTATTGTTAACAGACAAGAATTGTGAAGAAAGAACCTCCCCCCGACAATACTATTATCACAGTCAGTAGAATTAGTAGGAATTTCTTAGTGTCATCTAATACTTATTTCATATTCAGATTTCCTAAATTGTCTCTAAAATATTTTTTTACAATACAGTGTGGATCCAAAGAGCTCCATGTATTACATTGGGGATATGCCTTTTAATTTTTTTTTGGTGAGAAAGGTTGGCCCTGAGCTAACATCTGTTGCCAGTCTTCCTCTTTTTGCTTGAAGACGATTGTCACTGAGCTAACATCTGTGCCAGTCTTCTGTTTTGTATGTGGGATGCCACCATAGCATGACTTGATGAGTGGTGTGTAAGTTCACACCTGGGATCTGAACCTGCGAACCCCAGGCTGCTGAAGTGGAGTGTGTGAACTTAACCACTATGCCGCTGGGCCACCCCCTGGGGATATGCCTTTTAGAGCTATTTAATTCTAAACAATCCCCCACCTCACACTTTTTAACATACCATTTATTCTTTGTAGAAACTGGATTATTTTTCTAAAGAATTTCCTGCATTTTGTATTTTGGCTGATTGTGACCTCAAGATGTCATTTAAAATGTTTCTTGGGCTGGCCCCATGGCCTAGTGGTTAAGTTTGGTGTGCTCTGCTTAGGTGGCCTGGGTTTGGTTCCCTAGTGCAGACCTACACCACTCGTCAGGGGCCATGCTGAATGGCGACCCACATACAAAATAGAGGAAGATTGGCACAGATGTTCGCTCAGGGTGAATCTTTCTCAAGCAAAAAGAGGAAGATTGGCAACAAATGTTAGCTCAGGGTGAATCTTCCTCAGCAAAAAATAAAATAAAATGTTTCTTGTTTAATCTGATAGTTAGATTTAAAGGCTTGATTTGATTCAATTGTTTTGTTTTCTTGGTAAGAATACTTCATAAATGGTACGATGTATTTCCTATTCTAACATATTGGGAAGCACGTAATGTTCCTTTGATTAAGATTAATCAGTGGATTCAGGTGATGTTGGCCTGATTTATCCATTAGGATAAGTTCCTCATCTACCTTTCACCTCATGGTTTAAGGACCACTGATGATAGTTGTCTAGATCTGTTATTTCATTGTGGGGTGCAAAATAGGGATTTTATAATTCTTTTCTTCCTATTGCATTTATTAGTTGTGATTTTCTAAAGATTTTATTTATTCATTTTTTCCCCCCAAAGCCCCAGTAGATAGTTGTATGTCGTAGGTTCACATCCTTCTAGTTGCTGTACGCGGGACTCGGCCTCGGGTTGGACGGAGATGTGGTGCCTCGGGGCGCACCCGGGATCCGAACCCGGGCTGCCAGCATCAGAGCGCGCGCACTTAACCGCTAAGCCACGGAGCCGGCCCAGTTGTGATTTTCTATAAGGAACTTTCTTTCACCAACTATTTAATTACCTTGAAATACAGTTGGTACAGGAATTTCAGGATGAATGCTCGATTCTTTACCTTTGTTTATCAAATTTAAGAATTATGAGTTGAGGGCCGGCCCCGTGGCTTAGTGGTTAAGTGCGTGCGCTCCGATGCAGGCGGCCCGGGTTCGGATCGCGGGCGCGCACAGACGCACTGCTTCTCTGGCCATGCTGAGGCCGCGTCCCACATACAGCAGCTAGAAGAATGCGCAACTATGACATACAACTATCTACTGGGGCTTTGGGGGAAAAATAAATAAAATTATTAAAAAAAGAATTATGAATTGACACCCTAATAGTCTCCAAAGAGATTTTTTTGGGAGGGTGGAGAGGGTGAAGGAGGCTTATCAATTTGAATTCATGGATTTTTTTTGACAGGTTTATTAAGGTATAATTGACATAAAATAGACTGCACATGTATAAAGTGTACAATTTAGTGCCGGCCCTGTGGCTTAGTGGTTAAGTGCACGCGCTCCGCTACTGGCAGCCCGGGTTTGGATCCCGGGCGCGCACCGACGCACCACTTCTCCGGCCATGCTGAGGCCACGTCCCACATACAGCAACTATGAGGCTGTGCAACTATGACATAGAACTATCCACTGGGGCTTTAGGGAAAAAAAAAGGAGGAGGATTGGCAATAGATGTTAGCTCAGAGCTGGTCTTCCTCAGCAAAATAGGAGGATTAGCATGGATGTTAGCTCAGGGCTGATCTTCCTCAAAAAAAAAAAAACAAAAAAATAAAGTGTACAATTTGATAAGTTTTGGCATATACATACACACAGTCAAGATAATGAACATATCCATGACTGTCATACATTGTTGTTCTCCTTTGTATTCCTTCCCTTCCCTTTCCCACCCCCCTATCCACAGACAAACATTGGCTTTCTGTCACTATAGATTAGTTTGCATTTTCTATAATTTTATATAAATGGAATCATGTAATATGTACTATTTTTTGTCTGGCTTCTTTTTTTTTTTTTTTTTTTTGTGAGGAGACCAGCCCTGTGCTAACATCTGCCAATTCTCCTCTTTTTCTGCTGAGGAAGACTGGCCCTGGGCTAACATCTATGCCCATCTTCCTCCACTTTATATGGGACGCCGCCACAGCATGGCTGGCCTAGCAGTGCATTGGTGCACGCCTGGGATCTGAAGTGGCGAACCCCGGGCTGCTGCAGCGGAGCGCAGGCACCTAACCGCTTGCGCCACCGGGCCGCCCCCTTGTCTGGCTTCTTTTATTCAGTGTAATTATTTTGTGATTCACGCATGTTGTTGAATGTATCGGTAGTTCATTCCTTTTATTGCTGAGTATTAGTCCATTGTGTGGATAGATCACAACTTGTTTATCCATTGACTTGTTAATGGATATTTTATTTCCAGTTTTTGGATATTGTGAATAATGCTGCTGTAATCATTCATATACAAGTTTTTGTGTGGTCATGTGCTTTTATTTCTCTTGGGTAAATGTCTAGAAATGGAATGGTTGGGTGGTATGGTAGATGTGAATTTAACTTTTTAAGAAACTGTCCTAACTTCTCTAGGGTGGTTTACCACTTTACATGCTTTTACATTTAATTTTTTTTACATCCTACCTTTACGTTTACTTTTTAAATATGTTTGTTGTATGTCATGCCTTTACAATCATTATTCTTTTTGATGTTCAGATGTCCCCATCTTTGGCTAGTGAGAGCCTTTCAAAGTTACCTCCTGTGTCCTTTGGACAAGACCCCAGTAATCTTCCTGTTTTTAGATGGAACAAGGGCTTTCAGGCTTCTCTTATACTTGCTTCAGACCTGAAATCAGACATTTCTCCAAGGAACGCTGATTCTTTTTAGTGAGAAATGCTATTTAGAGACAATGGTCTGGGCAGAATTGTATTCACTGAGTTGTCTTTGCTTTAAGGCCTTTTTAGTGTTCAGTTCTAGGGAAAAGGTATTTTTAATAAAGAAAAATAAATCATGACAATATCTTGATATTTCTCCAATTCAAATTAAAAAAAGAGGATTTTAAGTTAATTTTTTAGATTTAATATTTGTATTTTTTATTCATATGCTGAATCTTGGTTCCTAACAACAATAATATTAAAAATGATTTACTTTTTTGATAGTTTCAAAAAAGAGCAAAACCAATATTATAACTATCAATAAGACTACAGTGGATTTCTCTATGTGTGTATGTGTGTTTTCATCTTATGATATATCCCATTAAGAATGTATGGTCAAAATACTGTGTTTTAAAGTCACTTGAAATCATTCTTTATATGGTTGGGTACCAATTTGACATACAGAAAGGTTCATTTGTTTCAGTTTTTTTTTTTTTTAAAGAAAGCTTTCTTTTTTTTTTTTTTTTATAATTTTATTTATTTATTTTTTCCCCCAAAGCCCCAGTAGATAGTTGTATGTCATAGCTGCACATCCTTCTAGTTGCTGCATGTGGGACGCGGCCCCAGTATGGCCGGAGAAGCGGTGCGTCGGTACGTGCCCGGGATCCGAACCCGGGCTGCCAACAGCAGAGCGCATGCACTTAACCGCTAAGCCACGGGGCCGGCCCTCAGTTTTTTTTTAAAGACAAGTTTTTTTAGAGCAGTTTTAAGTTCACAGTAATAAGAGGAAGCTATAGAGATTTCTCGTATATCCCCTGCCCTCACACATGCATAGCCTCCCCCATTATCGATGTCCCCCAGCAGAGTGGTACATTTGTTACTATAGATGAACCTACATTGACACATTGTAATCACTCAAAATATAGTTTATATTACGGTTCACTGTTGGTGGTACATTCTGTGGGTTTGGACAAATGTATAATGACATGTATTCACTGTTACAGTATCATACAGTGTATTTTCACTGCCCTGAAAATCCTCTGTGCTTCACCTATTCATCCTTCTCCCAACCCCCAAACCCTGGCAACCAGTGATCTTTTCACTGTCTCCATAGTTTTTCATTTTCCAGAATGTCATATAGTTTGAATCATACAGTATGATTCCATCTTTTTAGATTGGCTTCTTTCACTTAGTAATATGCATTTAAGATTTCTCTGTGCCTTTTCATGGCTCTATAGCTTGTTTCTTTTTAGCGCTGAATAATATTCCATTGTCTGGATGTACCACAGTTTATTTATTCATTCACCTGCTGAAGGACATCTTGGTTGCTTCCAAATTTTGGCAGTTATGAATAAAGCTGCTATAAATGTCCACGTGCAGGTTTTTCTGTGGACATAAGTTTTCAACTCCTATGAGTAAATATGAAGGAGTGTGATTGCTGGATCATATGGTAAGAGTATGTTTAATTTTGGAAGAAACCGCCAAACTGTCTTCCAAAGTAGCTGTCCCATTTTGCATTCCCACCAGCAGTGAATGAGAGCTCCTGCTGCTCCACATCCTTGCCAGCATTTGGTGTTGTCAGTGTTTTGGATTTTGGCCATTCTAATAGGTATGTAGTGGAATCTCGTTGTTTTAATTTGCATTTCCCTGATGACACATGATGTAGACCATTTTTTCATATGCTTATTTGCCATCTGTATATGGATCAGCCCTGAGCTAACATCCATGCTAATCCTCCTCTTTTTTTGCTGAGGAAGACCAGCTCTGAACTAACAACCATGCTAATCCTCCTCTTTTTGCTGAGGAAGACCGGCTGTGAGCTAACATCTATTGCCAATCCTCCTCCTTTTTTTCCCCCAAAGCCCCAGTAGATAGTTGTATGTCATAGTTGCACATCCTACTAGTTGCTGTATATGGGACGCGGCTTCAGCCTGGCCAGACAAGCGGTGCATAGCTGCGCGCCCAGGATCCGAACCCGGGCCGCCAGTAGCGGAGCACGTGCACTTAACCACTAAGCCACGGGGCCAGCCCTGTATATCTTCTTTGATGAGGTGTCTGTTAAGGTCTTTGGCCCGTTTTTTAAATTGAGTTGTTTGTTTTCTTATTGTTGAGTTTAAAGAGTTCTTTGTATATTTTGGATAACAGTCTTTTATTAGATGTATCTTTTGAAAATATTTCCTCCCAGTTTGTGGCTTCTCTTCTCATTCTCTTGACACTGTCTTTCACAGAGCAGAAGTTTTTAATTTTAATGCAGTCCAGCTTATCCATTATTTCTTCCGTGGATTATGCCTTTGGTGTTGTATCTAAAAAATCATTGCTATATCTAAGGTCACTTAGGTTTTTCTCTTATGTTATCTTCTAGGAGTTTTATATCAGTTTGTTTTTAGTTTCAAAATTGTTTTTAAATTTATTTTTTAACTACGTAAAATTACATAGTTTCAAAGTTAAAACTGTAAAGCAAGGTATGTTATATGTATGTATGTTTGTGTTGTCCCCACTCCCTCTCTTACACAAAATGTAGCATACCATAAACACTTTCCCCATTTCTTTTTTCTTTTAAAAGTATATCCTAGAGATCACTCCATAGAAGCACATAGGGAGATATTCCTTATTCCTTTTTGCACCTGCAGAATACTCAGAATGTTTTATGGAGGCATCATAGTTTATATAGCCAGTTCTCTATTGATAGATATTTGAATTATTTCCAGGTTTTTTGCTGTTACAAATAGTGCAGCAATAAATGACTTTGTTCATAAGTCACTTAGTATTTTTCAGCATATTTTTAAAAACAGCCTTAATGAGCTGGCCCCGTGGCTTAGCAGTTAAGTGCGTGCGCTCCGCTCCTGGCGGCCCAGGTTCGGATCCCGGGCACGCATGGACGCACCACTTCTCCAGCCATGCTGAGGCCATGTCCCACATACAGCAACTAGAAGGATGTGCAACTACGACATACAACTATCTACTGGGGCTTTGGGGAAAAAAAGGAGGAGGATTGGCAATAGATGTTAGCTCAGAGCCGGTCTTCCTCAGCAAAAAGAGGAAGATTAGCATGGATGTTAGCTCAGGGCTGATCTTCCTCACAAAAAATAAATAAATAAATAAATAAGTAAAATAAAAACAGCCTTATTGAGAACATTCACATACCATAGATTTATCCATTTGAAGTGTACAATTCAATGGGTTTTAGTATATACACCAGGTTGTGTGACCATCACTACAATCAACTTTAGAACATTTTTTTTTTTAATTTTAGAGCATTTTTATCACCCAAAAAGAAAGCTTAACCTTTTTTTTTTTTTTTTTGGTGAGGAAGATTGGCCCTAAGCTAACATCCATTGCCAGTCTTCCTCTTTTTGCTGAGGAAGATTAGCCCTCAGCTAATATCTGTACCCATCTTCCTCTACTTTGTATATGGGACACTGCCACAGCATGGCTTGATGAGTGGTGCATAAGTCCACCCCCGGGATCCGAATCTGCGAACTCCAGGCCGCCGAAGCAGAGCACGTGAACTTAAGCACTGTGTCACCCTCTGTCTATTAGCAGTCACTCCCCATTCTCCCCTGCCTTAGCCCTAGGCAGCCATTAATCTGCTTTCTGTATCTGTTGTGATCATTTCATATAAATGGAATCGTATACTATGTGGTCTTTTGTGACTGGCTTCTTTCACTCAGCATAATGTTTTCAAGGTTCAGCTATGTTGTAGTATGTATCAGTACCTTTTATCTTTTTATCGCTGAATTATATTCTACTCTATTGTGGATATATCACATTTTATTTTTATCTATTCATTAGTTGATGGACATTTGGGTTGTTTCCACTTTTGTTACTAGCATATCTTGGGGGAGATTCCTGAAGTGGGACTGCTGGGTCAAAGGGCAAATGCATAGACATTGCTAAATTCTCCTCCATAAGGATTTTATAATTTTGTTTCTATCAGCGATGTGTAAGAATTCTTGTTTTCCTTGCAAATCAAAAATATAATGAGATATCACCTCACACCCATCAGAATGGCTATAATTAACAAGACGGGAAACAACAAGTGTTGGAGAGGATGTGGAGAGAAGGGAACTCTCATACACTGTTGGTGGGAGTGCAAAGTGGTGCAGCCACTATGGAAAACAGTGTGGAGATTCCTCAGAAAATTAAGGATAGAACTACCATATGATCCAGCTATTCCACTGCTGGCTATTTATCCAAAGAACTTGAAAACACCAATGCATAAAGATACATGCACCCCTGTGTTCATTGCAGCGTTATTCACAATAGCCAAGACTTGGAAGCAACCTAAGTGCCCATCAAGGGACGAATGGATAAAGAAGATGTGGTATATATACACAATGGAATAATACTCAGCCATAAGAAACGATGAAATCCAGCCATTTGTGACAACATAGATGGACATTGAGGGTATTATGCAAAGTGAAATAAGTCAGAGGGAGAAGGTCAAATACCATATGATCTCACTCATTAAGTAGTAGATAATAACAACAACAAAACAAACGCATAGCGACAGAGATTGGATTGGTGGTTACCAGAGGGGAGCGGGGGAGAGGGGAGGGCGAGGGGGATAATTAGCCACATATGTGTGGTGATGGATTGTAATTAGTATTTGGGTGGTGAACATGAAAACATGATGTAATCCATGCATAAATAGAAGTATAATGATGTGCACCTGAAATTTATACAATGTTATAAACCAATGTTACTGCAATAAACAAACAAACAAACACACAAAAGAATTCTTGTTTTCCCAAAACCTTGCCAATATTGAGAATATTGTCAAACTTCAGGATTTTGGCCTAATCTGATAGATGACACGTGGAATTTCAGTGTAGTTTTTTGGTAAGTTGTATTGAAGTGTAATATATTGAACCGTACCGATCAGAAGTATATAGCTCAGTGATTCTTTACAAAGTTAACACATCAAGAAGCAGACTACTTGCAGAATCCCAGAAGCCTCTTGTGCCCTTTCTAGTCATACCCACCCCCAAGGATAACTTTTTTCCTGATTTTTAACACCATACATTAGTTTTCCATATTTTAAAATTATATAAATGTAATTATATAGTATGTTGTCATTTGTGTCTAGCCACTTTAGCTCAATATTTTGTTGGTGAGAGTCATCTGTGTTGCTACATGTATTTGTAGTTCATTCATTCTCATTACTGTATATTATTCCATCACACGCCACAATCTGTCCTTTCTGTTGTAGACAAACATTTGGTTTGTTTCTAGTTTCTGGCTACTAAGTATACTGTTGCTATATGGAACTGTTCTCTATCACAACTGTGGTGGTCTATACATGACTCTGTGCGTTTGTCAAAACCCTAGACCTGTACACCACAAAGAATGAATTTTTCTGTATGTGAGTTAAAAATATGTAAGAAAAAAGAATAGTGCTGTTATGAACGTTCTTATACATATCTCTTGGTGAATGTATGTACATATTTCTGTTTTATATATACCTGGCAGTAGAGTTGCAGGGCCCTGGGCTGTGCATATGTTCTACTTTAGTAGATACTGCTAGACAGTTTCCAGAGTGCTTGTACTACTTTTTGCACTAGCAGCGCATAAGAGTTCCAGTTGCTAGTACATAGAATTGTCTATCTTTCTATTTTAGCCATCTGATAGGGGTGTAGTTGTATCACGTTATGATTTTAATTTGCATTTTCTTGATGATTGGTTTACTGGAATTTTGGATATCCTCTTTCATAAAGCATTGATGTGAGTGTTTTACCCATTTATCTTTTGGATTGTTTGTCTTTTTCTTATTAATTTGTAGAAGTTCTCAATATATTCTGGAAACAAGGCTTGGTTACATACATGTATTACAAATATCTTGTACTCCGTGGGTTCACTGTCACTCTTAATTTTTTTTTTATTGAACAGAAATGGTTAATTCTAATGTAGTCTAGTATATCTATTTTTCCCTTTATGGTTAGCACTTTTTGTATGTTGTTTAAGGAATCTTTTCCTATCCTAAGGTATGAAGATATTTCCCTATGTTTTCTTCTAAAAGCTTTATTTTTTGACCTTTTAGATTTAGATCTATAATCAATCTTGAAACTATTTTTTTTTGTTTGATGTAAGATAGGGGTCAATATTATTTTTTTCTCTTTATGGATATCCTTATATTGACCATGCACCATTATTGAAAAGACCATCTTTTCCATGTTGCGCTGTCACCTTTGTCATAAATCAAGCGTCTCTTAGTGTAGTTTTGATTTATGAGTGGGGTTGAACATCATTTTGTTTAGTATCTATTTGCATTTATTTTTCTGTGAATTGTCCATACTTTACCCATTCTTATTGGGCTGTTGGTCATTTTCTTCTCAGTTTTTTGAAGCTCTTTATATATTAGAGATATTAGCCCTTTGTGATATAAATTGCAAATATATATATGTATTTTTTTTAGTTTGTAATTTCCACACCTTCTTTTTATCTCTTGTAATAAGAACTGATTTCACCTACATGTCAGGAGTGTCTGTGTTTTCCACATCCGGAAGGACTGTAAGATGGCCTTTATTCCTCTCCTGCCGTTTCTGACCTCTCACTGTGGGAGTACAGCTGTGCTCTTTGGGCAGCATTTGACAGGGTAAAGGTGGGACTGTTCGTGACTAGACTTCACAGTATTAAACCTCTTGCTCACCTGGCTGTACTACTGTCCTCTTTCTACTACTTTTGCAGAGTACGCTCTGTCTTTGAAGATTTTATATAAACCTAGTAGTTCCTTTCTGTAGTTATACCTCCCCTCACAGGCAATATTCAAATATTTATTCAGGTAGTTTATGGACTGTAAAAAGGTTTTTCAATTTATCTTTCTAATAAGAGGGAGACTGTTTCTAGGTTCAACTCTTTTTCTTTTATTCCTTTAAAAAAAAATCCCATTAAGAAGAGTACTGTAGGGCCGGCCCCGTGGCTTGGTGGTTAAGTGCTCGCGCTCCGATGCTGGTGGCCCGGGTTCGGATCCCGGGCGCGCACTGAGGCACCACTTCTCCGTCCATCCTGAGGCCGAGTCCCACATACAGCAACTAGAAGGTTGTGCAGCTATGACATACAACTATCTACTGGGGCTTTGGGGGGAAAAAATAAATAAATAAAATCTTTAAAAAAAAAAAAAAAAAGAAGAGTACTGTATCATTATAAAAAATTTTAGAAATTTAAAAAATACAAGAAAGTAGAAATGGGAGGAGAGAAATAAAGAAAAAAAAATCCACAGTTCTAGCACCCAAAGACTGGCATTGTTGGTAGTCTTATCTGATGTCCTCCAGTATAAAGAGTGTGCATGAAGTCTCACATGATTCTGAACACTGGTCTCCTTCATTTGTTGTAGTGAGTATGGCTTTGCCGAGAAGGTGGTGGAGGGCATGTTCATCATCGTCAATTCTATCACCATCAAGATTCACTCCAAGGCCTTCCACGCTTCTTTTGAATTGTGGCAGCTCCAGGGCTATAGTGTCAACCCCAACTGGCAGCAGAGTGACCTCCGCTTCACCCGCATCACCGACCCTCACCGAGGAGAGGTGACAGCCCTAGGATTGCAAGAGGAGAGAATAGGGGGATTCAAAGTAGGACTAATTCTGGGGCCGGCCCGGTGGCGCAAGCGGTTGGGTGTGCGCGTTCTGCTGCAGCGGCCCAGGGTTTGCTAGTTCGCATCCCAGGCGCACACCAACGCGCCGCTTGTCGGGCCATGCTGTGGCGGTGTCCCATATAAAGTGGAGGAAGATGGGCATGGATGTTAGCCCAGGGCCAGGCTTCCTCAGCCGAAAAAAAAAAAAAAAAAAAGAGGAGGATTGGCAGATGTTAGCTTAGGGCCAATCTTCCTCACAAAGTAGGACTAATTCTTAAAGGATATTATTTCTACTTTGGCAATTTCTTCCAATGCTCCCTCATTCCTGGGAAGCCAAGAATCCCTTCTGTCCAGTGTTACTGCTATGTCCTTTCCTCAATTGTGGACCTCTGATCCACTGCCTTCTATCGGTAGGATCCCAACTGAGAATGGTGGGAGTCTCTGCCTTGCCAGTCTTTTCCCCTTGGACCTTCCTGTCACTTGATTAATTTCATCCATAGAATTAAGGGATTTTACTTTTCTCTTTCTAGGTTTTAACATTTAAGGAAATAACTTGGCAAACACTTCGAATTGAGGCAGATGCTACAGACAATGGTGATCAGGACCCGGTCACCACTCCACTGAGGCTTATTACCAACCAAGGCAGGATCCAAATAGCCCTCAAGAGAAGAGTGAGTGTGTTCTCTGTCCTCGTGAAAACTTCCATCTTTTATTCTCCTAGACAGCCTGGGAGTTGGTATTCCCTCTTTTTTGAATATTATTGGCCCCTGGAATGACAGATGAAAGGAGAGGGCCTGCAATTTAGTGTTGCACAGTATCCACCAGTGAGAGAACATTTCCACCACCCTGTCATCTTACTTTTAGAAACCACAATTTTTACCCATATGTCAGGACACTGACATAGGTACCTGGCAGTTGACTTTCGCTGCTTCTTGTTAATCACAGAAAACTTTAGTAGTTTTGTAAGAAATTGACTCTCCAAAGTGCTGGGGATTTCACATGTTGGGGATTGAAAAGCCATGTCTGAAATTGATTGGGCAATCATCACTTTGAGGAGTTGGAATGATACCAGATATTGAACCCCATGTTCTCTGTGGCCCTTTCAGACCAAAGATTGCAATGTCATAGCCTCCAAGCTGATGTTCCTGTTGGATGACCTGCTCTGGGTGCTAACTGACTCACAGCTCAAGGCTATGATGAAGTATGCAGAGTCGCTGAGTGAGGCCATGGAAAAGTCAGCCCAGCAGAGAAAGAGCCTGGCCCCTGAACCTGTACAGGTTAGAGGCAGAACAGATACCTTTGGTGGAGCTGGGGAGATGGTAGGCCAGATGTAATTCATACCTACATAGGTGGAGTCTAGACTTTCATAGGCTTATTTGGGGGATTTGTCGTTTACTTCTGGATGTGCATAGGCTCTGCCTGTGCCTCTGATTTATTCATTATTCTGTTCATTGGATGCCTCCAGTGTGTTAGGTGTACAGTACCAGCCACTGGAAAGGAAAAGTAGAATAAGCCTCTTGTTCCTGGCCTTGGAACCTCACTGTCTTAAAATATGAACTGTAGACAAGTTATTACAATATGAAGTGATAAGTGCTGTAAGAGAGGTAAACACTGTGCCATGAGAGCACAAAGAAGAGGCATCTAACTACTCGGGCTGAAGGAGGCCGTTTAGGGAAGACTTTCTGGAAGAGATGTTTTAGCATCAGTCACCTAAGTCCTGGGGGGTGAGAGCTTGGAGAGCAATTCAAACCTCAGAACAGTACTCTGACAGTTACTAGGCTAATTATGATTAGAGTTTTTGGAGTTTCGGTTATTTAGGTAGGACAGACCTAAGTGAGCTACCAGGGGAACAGTTATGAGAGGAAAGGGGCATCTTGTTAAATTGTGATTTTATTCAGGCTGAACTGAAGCTTAAAGAAAGCCTGCAACGAACCTTTCTGGATCTGGACTTCTTGTTCTTATCTCTGTCACCTATAGATCACCCCACCTGCTCCCAGTGCCCAGCAGTCTTGGGCCCAGGCGTTTGGTGGCAGCCAGGGCAGCGGCAACAGCAGCAGCAGCCGCCTCAGCCAGTACTTTGAGAAATTTGATGTGAAAGAGTCCTCCTACCATCTGCTCATCTCCCGCCTGGACCTGCACATTTGCGATGATAGCCAGTCCCGAGAGTCAGGTACCTGTGAGGCCTGAGCCTGGGCAGGGTGGTCCATCGCTGCCTTCAGCTCTGGGCAAAGCTTGGGGATGGAGCTTTTCAAGACACTGTGGAGTACTTTGGTTGGCTTCCCTTAGTCACAGTTACTCCTTGGGTCTCAGCCCTGCTGTGGCAGCTCTCTTTCTCTTAGTGTAAGGCAGCGCTGTTCAGCTTTAGGGTGCAGCAGAACCCCCTGTAATAATAAAATACAGATGCCAGGGCTCTCCCCAGACCCCGCTAAATCAGAATCTTCAGGAGTAGAGCCCAAGCAGTGTATACTTTTTTTTCTCCCTAAACTTCTTTGGACAGTGCTGACCACTGGTATAAGCTTTTAGAAAAGTAAATTCAACTGTAGGGAATCTCGGCATTTTCAGATTTTTGAGTCAATTTAAATAATTATTATGTGTAAATGTTCTCTTCCCGAGCAGAGAGGTCATGCTGTGTTCTTGTCATGCTTTTACGTTCTTTAGAGCAATTGATATTACATACACACATATGTTTGTTTATTCAGAATGAAAAAGTAATTGACTCATTTTTTTCCTTCACGAGCCTTGGGGAAGTCACTTAACCTCTTGCTTAACCTCTTTGACTTTCTTCATTTGTGAACTTGAGTTAAATCTTATCTTACTCGTTTACCTCATAGGTTGTTGTCAGGCTCAAATGAGATAATATACTGAATTTGGAGGACCTTAATTATAGGCAAATATTTGGTATTATTATTACTCTGCTGCCTATTCCTTCAGTTCTCTATGTTCTTTCTTTTTTTTTTGTTTTTATTTATTTATTTTCTTCCCCCAAAGCCCCAGTAGATAGTTGTATGTCATAGTTGCACATCCTTCTAGTTGCTGTCTGTGGGACGTGGCCTCAGCATGGCCAGAGAAGTGGTGCGTCAGTGCGCGCCCGGGATCCGAACCCCGGCCGCCAGCAGCAGAGCGCACGCACTTAACCGCTAAGCCACGGGGCCAGCCCTCTACGTTCTTTCTATATGCTCCTTTGCTACCAGCTCTAGGTTTTAGATGCTCTCACATGGTAGATTTTTCTCTTTCTGCCTTATTCTCTCTGGAGGTTATGTTTGCCTCTTAATGAGACCTCAACTCAGTTTCCTTGGGGGAACCTCCCTTTTATTCTTGGGGCACGGAGCAGCATTGCATGTCTTGCTTTGCTATTCCTTGGTCTTAAAGTGACTTTGGCCCTCCTCTGCTCCCACTCCAAGAGACCCCAAGAGGAGCGTAAAGATTGCTTTTGCCACCACAAGAAATAAATTACTCACTGGTTTGCCACTCACTCATTTTCGCAGTTCTTTGCTAAAACTATTATTTTCTTTGGTTATTTCTTCCAAGTGTTACTATAAAGGCTTTGGGGTTTTTGTTTTGTTTTGTTTTAATCCTTTCAGAAGTCTTTATTAAGACTACATAATTGAGAGTTTCATCTTCTTGCTTGATAAGGGGTATATAGCACTGTCCTCTTCCTGTGGCAGGGTCCTGTAATCCATGCTAAGATGTGAATGACTAGCCGTCTCTGCAGCCCCCATTTATTTCTCAAACTAAATTAATCAAACTTGGTGGAATTTAAGGATGTTTTGGATGAGATATTTTTAGATAGAGGGATACCTCCCAGCCTACCATATCTAGGTGTAGTATATGACTCTGTGAAGAGGCAAGGAACAGAAAGAGTTCTTGTGACTTTGACTCTTCTCCTTGGATTTGGGGAGAAAGGGAGAAGGGAGAACTAAGTGGTACAGAAAGGGCTCAAACATTTTCTGGGGGCTGGCCTGGTGGCGCAGCGGTTAAGTGCATGCGCTCCACTTTGGTGGCCTGGGGTTCGCAGGTTCAGATCCCGGGCGCGCACTGACGCACCGCTTGTCAAGCCATGCTGTGGCAGCGTCCCATATAAAGTAACGGAAGATGGGCACGGATGTTAGCCCAGGGCCAACCTTCCTCAGCAAAAAGAGGAGGACTGGCATCGGATGTTAGCTCAGGGCTAGTCTTCCTCACCAAAAAAAAAACAAGATTTTCTGGAGTTATTCTGTCCAATATGGCAGCCACTAGCCACATATGACTATTGGGCACTTATAATGTTGGCTGATCCAAATTGAGTTGGGCTGCAAGTGTAACATACACGTGGGATTTTGAAGATATAGTACAAAAAAAGAGTATAGAGTAACTTGGTAATTATTTTCATATTGATTACATGTTGAAATGATAATATTTTGGATATATTGGTTTAAATAATATGTATTAAAATTAATTTCACTTTTTTAAAAAACTTTTTTTCATGTGGCTACTAGAAAATTTAAAATTACTATGTGGCTCACGTTGTATTTCTATTGGATGGCATTGCTCTAGAACTCTGTTCAACTTGGTATCCAATAGCCACATGTGGCTATTAAAATTAAAATAAAATAAAAAATTCAGATCCTCATTTGCACCAGCCACATTCCAAGTACTCAGTATAATCTATAGACTAGAAGATGTCCATCATCACCAAGTTCTTTTGGACAGTGCTACTCCTTGAAGAGACTGCTTGAAGGCTACCTCTACCTGCTTTTTCATTAAGGGATGCTATAGCCTGGATGTTGGGGCCCTGGCTAACACTCTCTCCTATCCTTTGGTGTTGGAGGTGAAATTATTGGAAACTGGGTGGGTCGTTGGGGACAGCTTGGCTTGAGGTAGGGCAGCACAGTCTCTGGAAATCAACCTGGAGCAGCTCACATGTCAGGCTTCAGAGAGGAGGTTGATGGGGAAAAGAGTGTCACCTGCCTCTTTTTAGCTGTTTTCCCTCAGGATAAGGCCTGTGAACCAAAAACTTTATGTCTCTTAAAGCTAGCTGTCCTCTTCCCACCAGCTTATTGGAGAACTTTAATTAGTCATTTATGTACACTGTTTACCATTTATGTCTCATATATGATTATGTGTTTATAACTAAATATGTTGGCAGTTAGTAATTATATTTGATTTCAGTTCTAGATCCTATTTTAATATGCTCAGTCTGTGTAGTTTATTGTTCTTTTAGCTCCAAATAACTCCAATGGAGGGAGCATGGCTGTGAAACTCTCCCTCTAGTACCCTAGGTCATGCATGTTCAATTGGAATGATATCACCCCACAGCAGGTGAAAATTGGCTCTTTTCTTTTAAACAGCTTCATTGAGGTATAATTCACATACCATACAATTCACCCATTTAGAATTTACAACTCAGTGTTTTTTAGTATATGCATAGAGTTGTGTGATCACTGCAATCTAATTTTAGAACATTTTTGTCCTCCCTAAAAGAAACCCTTACCAATTAGCTGTCACTTCCCATTTTGCAGCCATAACCAACCACTGATCTACTTTTTCTCTTGATATTTGCCTATTCTGGACATTGAAAATTGGTTCTTTGGTGAGAGGTGGGGGTGAAAAAAATCTTACATGTTAACAATGGTTTGCGACCTTACAAAGCTTAACCCTACCTGACAAAATTTTATTCATTAGTGTTTAATTTTTCTCGTTGGGTTTTCTTGGATATCACATGTGCAACATTGATGTTGAGTTCATGGAAGATACACAAAATGTATGGAAGATCACTGCTATAAACCGTGGCGAATAGATGGCTGTGTCAGAGGACTTTCTCTCATTCAATTGCTTGGTCTCAAAGTCGTATGGTGTGAGGTGGCCTGTCATGCCTGTTGGCTGCCATTGTCTGCCTTGTCATTGTTGTTTATATTTGATCCTCAGTGATTTTGTGTTTTGAACTTATAGAATTAAATAAAAATAGTTTATATTTTATTATCTAATTCTACAGGTTATTCAACAAATTATTAATTTAGTTCAGTGCTGAACAGAAAAAATATTGACACTATCTGAATGAATATCTAGCAGCTAGTTAAGCTAAAAGTTGCTTTCTCATATCAAGCAAAAGTTAAAAGCTAAGTTCACTAAAAATAATTTTAAGAAATTTAAAAATTTCAGTTGTTTTACTTATGCTGAAAAATAATTTTGAGTAATTAAAAATTTGATTATATTGCTATGGATTTCTATAAATTGCTAATTTGCATATGTAATTTGATACATTATAATTTATATAAGAAATAAATTACATTAAAAGTTACTCAGTAAATATAAAGTTAAATATTAATAGCTTTAAATTTTTTAACTTTTAAAAGAATTATTTCATCTTTCTTACCCTTACTTATTCTTTTTATATATAAAACACAGATAGACATGTAGTACATAAGCAGATATACAGTATATCTGTGGTATTAACGTTTTGTGGAGAGGGCGCATTTAGGAAAAAAATGTCTAAACAGGCTCCTTAGAGGTGGTAATTATGAAAAAAAGACTGAGAAACAGGAACACTGGTGTAGGTGTATCTCTTAGGGGGATGGTGAGTAGTCTAGAACTTGGGGTGGTGAAATCTAGATTGGATGAAAATGAGCCTCCTGGTTGTAGGTGTAGTAGCTTACACCTATAGGATCCTGTGGGATTTCCCTTCACTCTAGTAAGGGCTGGGATAGAAGTACAGAGCAGGACAGGTCAGACAATACATGTATAGAGAAGAAATAGTCCCTACCCGATAATTCCTAGAGTATAATTGGAGAGGTAAAATAGAAACATAGAAAGTTAATTTATTTAGTAAGAATTAAATGTAAATTCAAGATAAACATAATGCAATATTTGACTTATTGCTAAAAATTCCAATTTACTTAGAATATTCTTTATGTTTGTTTTATAATGTCCTTGTTAGTGCAGTGTTTTTAGTGTTCCGTGGTACTTTGTAGGTACAGTATGTCATGATTGTCTAATATCACAGCTTTAGCTCTGAGGCCAGGATATGAAAGGAAAGAATATGGGTCTTGTTTTTGGGGGAATTAGGCTTATGTGTTTCCAGGTGTTGTGCTGAGGGACAGCAATACTAGTATTTTTAGGTTTGGGGGAACCAATCAATTAAGGTTGTATAGTGTGTCTGGAGGGTACCTAGAATTGGAATTCCTGGATCCTGAGTTTTGCCGTTTCTTTTGCCTTTCTGGAAATCTAGCAGCTGTTTACAGAGACAATAGAGTATACTTTTCTTTGATCTTTTAGAGCAGGTTAACTGTTGCAACTCAAAAGAGGAGGGCCTCAGGAGCCGGCCTGGTAGTGTAGTGGTTAAGTTCTCATGCTCTGCTTTGGTGGCCCGGGGCGCGCCAGTTTGGATCCTCGGCGTGGACCTATGCACTACTTATCAAGCCACGCTGTGGCAGGCGTCCCACATATAAAGTAGGGGAAGATGGGCATGGATGTCAGGAAAAGAGAGGAGGATTGGCAACAGATATTAGCTCAGGGCTAATCTTCCTCACCAAAAAAAAAAAAAAAAAAGGAGGAGGGCCTCAGCCTTGCAAATCACCTGACATCATGGCCTTTCAGCGGCACTTGTGTATCAGCCAGGCTTTAGAGCTGACCCTCAAGAGGACTTTGAAGTGCTTCAAGTGGTTTTTAGCTTTCTTTGTTTCTTCTGCTGCTGTTCACTTTTATTTTTCTTTTATAGGTGTCTCTGCAAACAGACTCATGGGTGGTGCAATGCAGCTTACCTTCCGCAAGATGGCATTTGACTATTACCCCTTCCACTGGGCAGGTAGGAGAATTCTGAATGGGGGTAGTACTAGTGTGGCCCAGGTACAGAGGGCAGATTCCTGGGTTCATCCCTGACTGCCCAGCAGGAGAGTCCCAGGGATTGCAACACATGCTCAGAGAGGTGTTGGGAGAGGACATCATCTGGAAACTTGCAGGCTCCACTACTGATGATTCTTTATCAGTGATGAGAAGTTGGAGGGGAGGCAGTGCTTGAGATGTTGCTTTTGATTCAGTGCTCTGCCCCTTACTTTCACTAGTTTTAGAGCCTCTCCAGTAGTCTGTAATCAAAGATGGCAGCAGTCAGCAGCTGGCCTTTAGGGAGCCTTAGGGAAAAATCACGTATGGAATCCAGAAGAACTTGAGTGCTCTCACTAGACAATTTTTACTTATTCTAGAGAATTCTGGATTGGGGGTGAGGGATCAGATTCTGAACTATGACTATACGACTGGAAAGGAAAAATTGGAACGTTGGATCATGATCTTGGACTAAAATCTTTTTGTTTTCTTGCACAGGCGATAGCTGCAAACACTGGGTACGGCACTGTGAGGCCATGGAGACCCGAGGCCAGTGGGCCCAGAAACTGGTGACGGAATTTCAGAGTAAAATGGAGAAGTGGCATGAGAAGACGGATCTAAAATCACCCTGGCACCTGGGAGTAGACTCTCCCTTCCGGAGGAAAGCAGGTGGGTTATGAGGAGCTGGAAGACTCCCGTTGTTTAGCCTCTTGCCATTTACCTTTGAATATCCAGTGGAGATAGCTAGTGCACTAGCTAATTATCCTAACCTATTCCTTGCTGTTTATCCCAGAGACATCAGTGACTTTTTTCTTTTCATTTTTTTTTTTTTTGTGAGGAAGATCAGCCCTGAGCTAACATCCATGCTAATCCTCCTTTTTTTGCTGAGGAAGAACGGCTCTGACCTAACATCTATTGCCAATCCTCCTCCTTTTTCTCCCCAAAGCCCCAGTAGATAGTTGTATGTCACAGTTGCACATCCTTCTAGTTGCTGTATGTGGGATGTGGCCTCAGCATGGCCGGAGAAGCAATGCGTCAGTGCGTGCCCAGGATCTGAACCCGGGCCGCCAGTAGCAGAGCACGCGCACTTAACCGCTAAGCCACGGGGCCGGCCCAGTGACTTTTTTCTTTAGAGGCCTGTTTGTTTCCAGGGACAGCTGCAATGTTGAAGAGGGGTTGTTACAACTTCTATTCAGTAGGCTGTTGCCTTAGTCTTAAGGAGAATACAATTTTTGAGTTCCATCCAGAAGCTAGACAGTGTTAAGCTCTCTTTCCTACGTATAGCATTAATGATCTTAGGAATTTTACTTCTTAATTCTATTAATAATACGAGTTGAATGTATCTGATTCTCTTTTCCACCTTCTTATTTTTGTTTAGATTCTTTCTCCAGTCCTCGAAAGAACCCCCTTGAGAGAAGCCCCTCTCAGGGCCAGCAGGCTGCCTTTCGGCCTCCAGCATGGAATCGTTTACGCTCTAGCTGCATGGTAATACGGGTGGATGATTTGGACATCCACCAGGTGAGGAACCCAGGACACAGGGGAACATGGTTGGAAAGGGTGAAGCAGTTCATTTGGGAGGCAACAAGTGTGAATAAGGCTGTGGAATTCGGGGACTCTTCCCCTCACTTCTGGGTAGATTGACACTTTGTCTGTTTCTTTCTGAGCGTGGCTGCTGAGATCAGGATGGGATTCCTCTGAATACCCTACTACAGACGTTGCACTGAAAAAACGCACTTGTCAATAGTGTTAGTCAGGTGTGAGAATGCCTGGAGTACGTGTGAATGGTACTCCGCTCCTGTGACAGACTTTGGAAGGATAGTAGAGGCTTTATACTACCTTAGAGGAAATTGAAGAAATTCTGTTCTGGGTGCCGTACAGATGCTAACAGCAACTTGGGATTGCGTAGGTTTCTACAGCTGGACAGCCGAGTAAGAAGCCATCCACACTCCTTTCCTGCAGTCGGAAACTTCACAACCTACCCACGCAGGTCTCTGCCATTCACATTGAGTTCACAGAGTATTACTTCCCAGATAATCAGGAGCTTCCAGGTAAGCATCGGGTCTGGTGAGTTCTTGCTGTCTAGCTCATGCTCTTTACATTTGTCAGGTTTGTGGCCGTTGCTTATACTCTCGTTGTTAGGAGTTAGTTCAGCACACCTTTGTTAAAAATGCTCCCCTGTATAAATATGTACCTTTGCTTTCTTCATAATAAAATGAATTTTAGCTGGTAAGTGAGAGTTGAGCTGCTACTTTGTACATGACGATTCTTTTTTTCTCTGCTTTCCAGTTCCCTGTCCCAATCTCTACATTCAGTTAAATGGTCTGATATTTACTATGGATCCTGTCAGCTTGCTCTGGGGAAACCTCTTCTGCCTGGATTTATACCGCAGCTTGGAGCAGTTCAAAGCTATCTACAAGCTGGAAGATTCAAGCCAGAAAGATGAACACTTGGACATTCGACTGGATGCCTTCTGGTTGAAGGTAGGGAGAGAGTGGGGATTTTGCTCCCTGTTGGCAGCCACAGCTGCATTTCTCCCATGGCTAGAATGCAGGGTTCTGCCCTATCCATTTGATAGAAGTAAGAAAAACAGTTTCACAGCCCAAATGGTCCTTCACGTGTGTATTAATGGTGGGTTGTGGAAATACTTGGATGGCCTTTCTGAATTGGGTTTCGTTTTCTTTCTGAAGGTGAGCTTCCCACTGGAGAAGAGAGAGAAGGCTGGGTTGCACCGACCCCAGGCCCTTGTCTTCTCTGCGTCAGGCCTGACTGCCACCAATACACGTTATGCCCCACATTGTAGCTGTCCAGACCTCCAAAGTCTCTTCCGGGGTTTTGCGGCTGCTGAGTTCTTTCATTCCAATTATGTTCACTTTCCCAAGGTTCCAGGTGGCTTTAGCCTTCTGCACATGCTTTTTATGCATCATGCCTTCCAGATTGATCCCTGCTTCCTTCAACCGAGTACCCTCCCTCCCCAGAGGCTTAAGGCTTCTCAGGATCTCTGGTCCATCCACTTCACCCAGATCTCCTTGGACTTTGAGGGAACAGAGAACTTCAAAGGCCATACCTTGAATTTTGTGGCCCCCTTCCCCTTGTCCATTTGGGCCTGCCTACCCCTCCGCTGGCAGCAAGCCCAGGCACGGAAACTCCTTTTGGCCAAAGAAGGGAGGCTGAAACCATCAGCTAGCTTTGGCAGTCCTGTCCAGTCTGAGGCCCTTGCCCCTGACACTGTGTCCCATCAGAGGTCAAAGACTGAGCATGATTTGAAAAGCCTATCCGGTCCTACGGAAGTCACAGAAACTCCAAGAGAAGGCAGCAGTGGTGTGGACAACAAAGGGCCTCTGACAGAGCCGGAGGATACAGCAGATGTTCACATGCTTGTACACTCCGCTGCACATATCCGTGTGAGACTTGACCACTACCAGTACTTGGCTCTACTCCGCCTGAAGGAGGAGCTACAGGGTCTTCAGGAGCAGCTGACTAAGGATACAGAGGCCATGACTGGGTCTGCTCTGCAGGACCAGACAGCTTGCATTGGAGTCCTCTTCCCCGGTGCTGAGGTGGCTCTGCTCATGCATCCTGCCCCTGGGGCTGTTGGAGCTGACTCTGCAGGTTCAGATACCACCAGCCTCATAGATTCAGAGCTATCTCCTTCAGAGGATAGGGAGCTGAAGTCTGATGCCTCCTCAGAGCAGGCCCCAGCAAGCCCTGAGAAGGTTCTGGAGGATAGTGGCCTTGAAAATCTGGATGCATCCCAGGATAGGCCACTGCTTCTCCATAGCAACGGAGAAGTGCAGGACTCAGATTCTCTTGCACAGCGGGAGGTGGGGAAGGGCCATGAAGCAGTTGATTCCTTACAGGCCAAGAGACTAAGCAGAGCCCAAGCATCCAGCTCACCAGCTGCATTGAGGCCCCCAGGTGGCACGGATACTGCTGTGAATGGACAGGGCAAGCTCATCCCATTGAAGAACATTGAGGGAGAATTGTCAAGTGCTATTCATATGACCAAGGATGCCACCAAAGAAGCTCTACATGCCACCATGGACCTCACCAAGGAAGCTGTGTCCCTGACTAAGGATGCCTTCAGTCTGGGCAGAGACCGAATGACTTCCACTATGCACAAGGTGTTGTCTCTGCCTCCAGCCAAGTAAGTGGTTCTCTGCCTACTTCAGTCACCCCATCTCTTCCTCCTAGCTCTGGTTATTGGGCTTAAGCCCTCCTGCTGTGTGCATTTTTAGATTGGGAAGCACCATATAGTCGAGGAGAGTGCATAGAATCACCTATTTAATATGGCAAAGCCTTTCGTTTTCAGAGCAGCCTGCAGGGCAGCAGAAGAATTTTCAGGCTACTTAAAGGATGTAGGTATACCAATTGGAGAGACTTATTTTCAGGAATACATCCATTCTGTGATAGGAAAAGAACCAGAAATTGCAGTAAAATAACACAAAATCCCATAGATTTTCACATGCCTCCATATATCTTAGCCTATTCTTGGACAGTTTTCAAGTCAACATTTATTGCTTAGGATCACATTATCTCCTCTTTCACTGATTCACTCTTATTGATACAGATCTGCTATATCAGAATAATAATGCCTGGCATAAAGATATTTTATTCTTTTCAGTGGGTTCTCGTGTAATATTTTGTTCGATTTGATCCCCACAGCAGCCTGGTGAGGTAGCTACAGATATTTGTATCCCCAGTTTATAGCTAAGGAAGCTGAGGCTTCAGAGAGGATGAGCCCATGGATCCTACATCTAATAAATAGAAAAGCTGGGGCTTCGGACTTGCTCTTTCTGATACACCTTATCAAAGTCTGCCAGAGTAATAGAGAAGGAAGAATTTCATCCATTCATTCAACAAATACTTTGTGAGCCCTTACTGTGTGCCAGGCTTTGTATTAGGCACTGGAGATACAGTAGGGAGTAAGCAGAAGAACACAGAAATGCACGATCAGAAGAATGGAAAGGGGCCGGCCCTGTGGCTTGGTGGTTAAGTGCGCGCGCTGCAATGCTGGTGGCCCGGGTTCGGATCCCGGGTGCGCATCGAGGCACCACTTCTCCGTCCATCCTGAGGCCGAGTCCCACATACAGCAACTAGAAGGATGTGCAGCTATGACATACAACTATCTACTGGGGCTTTGGGGGGAAAAAATAAAATAAATAAAATCTTTAAAAAAAAAAAAAAAAAGAAGAATGGAAAGGTACAGATTTTTCCATGGGTGCTTTATGGTTGTAGGAAAAATAATGAAGACTATGGGAATTCTTTCCTGGGGCACTTTGTGGTTTGGGGACCATGGTTTGAAGATGAGTGGCTTTAGAGCTTTTGTCTAAGTGGATTGTCTTAAGTGAGTCTCTAAGCAATGCCTGTGGGTGTGCTAGTACCTGCTAGGCATAGATAGCCTAGGAGGAAGGAGAAAGGAAAACTTAAAGGGATAAATGATTTAATAATACTAGGCAACATTTATTGAGTGCTCTGTATGTGTCAGGCACTGTTCTAAATACTTAAATATTAATCCATTGAATTCTTGTAACAACCCTATAAGGCAGGTACTAATATCACTCCTCATTTTACAGATGAGGAAACTGAGGCTCAGAGAGGTAAGAAACTTGCTCAAGATCACACACCTTGTGAGTGGTGGGGCGAGGATTGAAAGCCTGGACTCCCAGTCACCAAATGTGCTGCCTTTTCTAAATGGAGAAGAGTAAGGGAGATGGGAAAAGAGGAGAGGTGGAAAAGAGAAAAGAAAGGTGTGTGATACAAGCTCTTCTTTAAACACCAACATTGCCTTCCTAACTGCCCAGGCCAGTGGCCTTTTCTGTCCTCCTCCTCCTGGACTCCTCTGTGGCAGTCAGCCTTGCTGGTCAGTTCATTCTGAGTGTTTGTAACCCTGCCCAGTTACTCACACTTCTCAGAAGGAGTCTTTTGTTTTTCCTTGGCTGCTCTCTTCTTTCTTTTATCCTATAAATGTAACTGTTCCACAGCACTAGGCTGTCTGTATTCTGATCACTTTTATCATAATTTTTATTTTTTTAATTCTAAAAATGATTTGTGCTCATTTTGTTGACAGTGTAGAGAATAGAAGAATAAAGAAGAAAACATAAAAGTCACTTTTAATGACACTATCCAGAGATAGCCACAATTTGCATTTGGATCTATTTTCTTCCGATTTTTATACATATATTTCTTATCCGTGTGAATGCTTATATGTGTATACACATACATACAAATATTGTTTTTACAATAATAGGGCTATATTATTTCTGTATAATATAGAAAATTTACAGTTTTATTCACTTAATGTTTTATTTTGAATAGTTTCCCATTTATTAGGTATTTGAAGACATAATTTTTAATTGCTCTATTGTGTTCTAGCAAATGGATGTATCATCATTTATTCATCCATTCCACTATCTGAGGGGGCCGTTTAGTCTGTTTCAGTTTTTCTCAGTTAGAACCAATGCTGTGTTAAATGTCCTTATTTTTGTGAACATTAGTCTTTATGTATATCTAAATCTTTAGAATAAAAACCTAGAAGTGGAATTATTGGGTCAAACACTACAAACATTTTAAGGTTTTTGACATATTTGCCAAACTTTCAGAAGGTTTATATCAGTCTACGTTTTTGAATACTTTCTTTCTAGGTTATTTTATCCATCTCCTCACTCTGCTATAGTCTCTTTCTCTCTATATATATAAAGTCCTAACTTCCCTCCCCTCTCCTGCTCTTCATTTAAAACTGTCTACTCCGTGTAGCTCAACATGGATCTCCCAGGGCTGCCTCGAACCTCACATATATATGACTAAACTCCTTATCCTCCCCCAGACCAGTTCTTTCTTTTTTGGTAGCATCATTCTTCTGCTCATTCAAAGTTCTATATTTTAGCTCTGCCTCTTCTAGTCATTTGTCAGCTTCTGACTATAATTCCTAGAGCAATGGTTCTCAAACTCACCCAGGCTTCAGAATTGCCTGGAGAGCTTGTTAAAACACAGATCGCTGAGCCCTACCCCCAGAGTTCTTCATCCAGTGGGTCTGAGATGGGGCTGGAGAATTTGTATTTCTAACAAATCCTCCATTGATGCTGATGCTCCTACCAAGAGGATGCTTTGAGAACACTGCCCTGTGGAGTCTCACATCAGTTTTCCTGTCTGTTCCCACATGTGGACTATTTTAGTAAACTATTAATTGATTTCCTCATTGGAGGTCTTTTCCTCTCTAGCTTGTTTGAAAAAGCCAGGTCCGACTTCCTAAAACACAGGTATGTTCCTATTATTTCCCTGCTCTAAAAGTGTCAGGCTTTTTCCTTATACACCCTGAATTTAGTTTGAACTTCTTAGTGTGGCATAATCAATTATTATGATATATCCACATGGCACTTTACAGTTTTTTTAAAAATAGACTTTATTTTTTAGAGCAGTTTTAGGTTCATAGCAATATTGAGCAGAAGGTACAGAGATTTCCCGAATACCCCCTGCACTTCACAGTTTTCAGAGCACGTTCACGTATAATCTTTTTTTTTGTGAGGAAGATCAGCCCTGAGCTAACATCCATGCCAATCCTCCTCTTTTTGCTGAGGAAGACCGGCCCTGAGCTAACATCTATTGCCAATCCTCCTCCTTTTTTTCTCCCTTTTTCTCCCCAAAGCCCCAGTAGATAGTTATATGTCATAGTTGTGCATCCTTCTAGTTGCTGTGTGTGGGACACTGCCTCAGCATGGCCAGAGAAGCGGCGCGTCGGTGCACGCCCGGGATCCAAACCCGGGCTGCCAGTAGCAGAGCGCGCGCACTTAACCGTTAAGCCACGGGGCCAGCCCCCACATATAATCTTCTATCCAGGGTTATCTATAATCTGGCTGCAACCCATGTGGTAAGGTGAAAAAGGCATTTAGCAAGAGATTAGGAGACTTGGGTTTTTCTTAATACTACCTTTAACTGTGACCTTGAGTCAGTTTCTTCATCTGTAAAATGGGAGCTTTTTTGTTTGCAGGTCCTTAAAGGTTTCTTTTCACTGTATTATGCCTTTCTAACTTTATCTTCCATTGCTCTCCCCAGCAAAACCTACACTCCAGTGGGGCTGAGCTACTTTCTAGTCTCCGAAGGTACTTTTTGTTTTCTGGCTCCAAGCATTTGCTCATCTGTTTCTTTCCCATAGAAGGCCCTCTTTCCTATCTCTTTCACGGTCCTTCAAGGACCACCTCAAATGCCATCTCCTTCCACAAAGCCATGCTTGATCCCCTTCTCCTCATTCTTTCCCCTCTTTGATATTGCCTACCTTCAGCTTGTAACACTGTCCTTCTTATGGGGTGTGTGACTTACTCCCATATGATGTTATTTATGTATGTCTCCTCTCTCCTGATAGCTTATAAATTCTTTGAGGACAGAGGATGTCTTATTCATCACTATATTCACCCCCCTACCCCTGCCCTGTGCCTAGTATGGTCCCTTATATGCAGAAGTTATTCAGTAAATACTTGTGGAATGAATGTGGGTGGCTTCAGGTGCCATTCATTAGCACCAAGGCTGTAGGTAGTTGGTCTTTTCTGTATATGGGATGACCTTGAATAACCTTGAAATTTACTGTTGATATGGGAGACCTTCTTATGCAGTTTGAAATGCTGGAATATGAGGATTCGGAAAGGCCGGCAGTTGAAAAATTGTGTGACTCCTTTAAAGCAGGTAATATTTGACATCAACGTTTATGTATGTGATAACTGTCTGGGCTGAAAGGGTAAGTATTACAAGGGGATGGAGCATGCCTCCTAAGCCACATTTGTGGGTTTTGTTTTTGTTTTTTAAACAGGGAGCCCATGGCCAAGATAGATGAGGGGGTGGTAGCCCCAGTGAGTGGAGGTGCTGCCCGACTCCGATTTTTCTCCATGAAGAGGACAGAATCTCAGCAGTCATTTGATGGTGTCTCCCTGGATAGCAGTGGCCCTGAAGACCGGATTTCAGTGGACAGTGATGGCAGTGATAGCTTTGTGATGCTCTTGGAGTCTGGTAGGTGGAAGCAGAGCCAGGCAAAGCTGCAGAAGTCGAGAAAAAGTCCTTTCTGCTGCCTGTATTCAGCTTAGCAGGATGCAGAAGGAGTTGAGATTTGATAAAATAGACATTTTCGTAACCAAAACCGAGAAAGAGAAATTTTAGTGGCTTTATCCCCACATCTTCTAGGTTGTTGGTTAGTACTTGACCTTTATCACAGAACGAGACTCAGAGCAAAGGAGAAATCACTAGTCTTGCAGCCCTGTAGTTGCGGCAGTAGAATTAGTTTTGTGGCTGGTGTCAATAGCGTGTGTGTTCGTTGTCTGTTTTTTACCTAACTATGTATTTTATTATAAAATAACTAGGAGCTTTTTGTCTATGATAAAACAAGTAACTTTGAGGAATTAGATCAGTCACCACTGGAAGTTACAGTGGTTCTTTCAGTTTATTGAAATGGAAACTTTTAAAAATGGTCCCTTAAGAGTGTCTAAATGAAAATAAAAGAGAATGCACTGTTTCTTAAGCTGGGTGGTGTGTACCCGTTTTTGTTTTGTTATTATTATTTTTAACTTCTTATGGAAAATTTCAAATATGTATAAAAGTAGACAGAAGCAAATAATGAACCCTCATATACCCATTACCTAGCTTCAAATATTAAGAACTCATGGCCATTCTTGTTTCATATATACTTCTGCCCACTTCCCTTCCTCCCGTATTATTTTGAAGCAAATCCCAGACATTTTTATCCATAAATATTTTCAGTATGCGTCTCTAGAGAATACAGTCCTTTAAAATATTAAAATTTTTTTTAATTGTGGCAAAATACACATAAAATTTAACATCTTAACCATTTTTAACTGTAATTCAGCAGCGCTAAATACTTTGAAATCGTCGTGCAACCATCACCACTATCCATCTGTAGGACTCTTTTCATCTTGTAAAACTGAAACTCTATACCCATTAAACAATAATTCCTCATTTTCTCCTCCTCCAGCCCCTGGCAACCACCATTCTACTTTCTGTTTCTGAATTTGACCACTCTAGGTACCTCATATAAATGGAATCATACAGTATTTGTCCTTTTGTGACTGGATTATTTCACTTAACATAATGTCCTTAAGGTTCATTCATGTTGTAGCATGTGTCAGAATTTCCTTCTTTTTTAAGGCTAAATAATATTCTGTTGTATGTTTATATCACATTTTGTTTAGCTATTCATCCATCCATGGACAGTTGGGTTGCTTCCATTTACAGACTTTTTTTTAGTATGACCAAATACCATTATCACACTTTCAAAAATTAACAATAATTCCTTAAATTCATCAAATATCTAGGCTTCAAATTTCCAGTTGTCTCATAAATGTCATAAATGTTTTGTTTTGCTTTTACAGTTGTCATTGTTTTGAGAGATTGGATTTGAACAGAATATTTTGATTTTCCAACTTTCTTGTTGTCTTTCTTATGTAGAGTCTGGTCCAGAATCTGTTCCACCAGGATCTCTTCCAAATGACTTGGACAGTGCTGGTGTTCAGGGGAGCCCTGTTGTGGATAGTCATGGCCAGGGGTCACCAGAGGCCAACAGTTTGGTCTCACCCAGTGGAGAAGACCTCAGTCTTCACCCGGTCAGCTGCTCTACTTTCCTCTCTGCAGAGGGTAGGCTCTAGGCTGGAAGCTTGGGACTCAGCTAAGAGAGTCTCCTTTTGCAGGTCTCAGTTCTGGTCCTGAAGGTGAACGAGGTGTCTTTTGAGATTGAGGTATGTGGCGAGGACCTGACTGTGGCCCTGCAAGCAGAGGAACTGACCCTCCAGCAGCCAGGCACCATGGGACTCTGGCAGTTCCTGCATGGACAGTGCCCAGGTGAGGATGGCAGCCATTCTAGGAGAGCTGGTGGGATTTATCTGGGGCAGCCATAGCTTAACTTGCTCCTCTCACTGTGCTCCAAGGGCAGCTGCCCTAGGGCCACGCCCTTGGCCCTTCTCTCCAGCAGCCATCAGGGGGAGGAAGAACTCCAATGAAGCCTCCTTCTTGCAGGGGGCCTCCCAGAGCGCTTTCTGGGCCTTTGCATTCAGCAGGCTATTCTCCATCTTCACTTCCCAGGTGCTCCTTAAGCTTATACATGAGGATGGTGTCCACTTCTTCGTTTGTGTGGCTGCTAACATCAAACTATATCTGATCAGGAAACTTCTGTCATTCAGATTCAGTCCTTTGATGTGAATTATCATTTAAAAGATGACAGGAAAAATCTGGGCTTATGGCTACATGGTTCATTTTAAAAAATTATTTTTTAAAAATATTGAGTAGGTAATAAAGAATACTTATAAAATATATGTAAGATATTAAGTAGTAACAGTACAAGGAACCCATATACCCACCACTGAGTTTAATAAATAGAATAGTACCATTAACTTTAAAGTCCCTGGGAGCCCCTCTCCTGAACCTTCCTCTGCCTCTCACCTGTCATAGGGAATTACTATCCTGAATTTTGTGTTTATCATTCTCTTGCTTTACAATTCTTCCAAATGTGTTTGTATCAATGTAGTGTTTAGCTTTGCAGGGTTTTGAGTTTTTCTAAATGGAATTATAGTTTGTATTATTTTGTGATATGCCTCTTTCAAGTAAAATGATATTCTTCAAATTCTTCTACGTTGTTGAGTTAGATATAAATCATTCATTTTTCACTACTATACAATATTCTGTTGTAAAAAAAAAACACTACTTTTTGTTTTTTTAAAAACAGCTTTATGGGCTGGCCCCATGGCTTAGCGGTTAGGTGCGCACGCTCCACTGCTGGCGGCCTGGGTTTGGATCCCAGGCGCGCACCGACACACCGCTTCTCCGGCCATGCTGAGGCCGCGTCCCACATACAGCGACTGGAAGGATGTGCAGCTATGACATACAACTATCTACTGGGGCTTTGGGGAAAAAATAAATAAATAAAAATTGAAAAAAAAAAAAACAGCTTTATTGAGGTATAATTTGCATGCTATGAAATTCGCTCATTGTAAGTATACAATTCTAGAAATTTTACTAAGTTTACCGAGTTGTGCAACCATCACCATCACCTCCACAATATCCCTTGTATCCATTATGGTCCTCCCTCGGTATCCACGGGGGATTGTCTCCAGGACCCCCTGTATACCAAAATCTGCAATGCTGAAGTCCCTTATATAAAATGGCATAATATTTGCATATAACCTATCCACATCCTCCTATATACTTAAAATCATCTCTAGATTACTTATAATACCTAAGTATCCATTATGGTCCTCCCTCGGTATCCACGGGGGATTGTCTCCAGGACCCCCTGTATACCAAAATCCGCAATGCTGAAGTCCCTTATATAAAATGGCATAATATTTGCATATAACCTATCCACATCCTCCTATATACTTAAAATCATCTCTAGATTACTTATAATACCTAATACAATGTAAATGCTATATATGTAGTTGTTATAGTGCATTGTTTAGGACATAATAACAAGAAAAAGAATCTGTACATGTTCAGTACAGACACAGCCATCATGGGCCTTTCGATCTGCAGTTGGTTGAATCCATGGATGCAGAACCCATGGATACAGAGGGCTGACTATATTCTGTTTACTTCCTCAGTCTATTCTGAACAGACATTTGAGTTGTTTCCAGTGTTTTTGCTATTTCAAATATGGTTGCCTTGAACATCCTTGTACATGTCTCCTGGTATGTATGTTGGAGAGTTTCTCCAGAGTTATATTCCTGAGGAAATAATTTCTAGATCATAAGGGTAGGTATAACTTTAACTTTACTAGATAATGCCAATTTGTTTTCCAAAATGGTTGTACCATTTTGCAGTTATATAAGTAGGCAAGTTGTTCCATATCCTTGGTTACACCTGAGATTGTTCTTTATGGAGTTTTGAGGAGATTAGCATAGATCCTGCTTGGCTTTATCAGAGAGAGGTGAGAAGACCAAGACTTGGAGAAATGAAGAGACATTCAAATTTAGCAGAGTTGAGGTCCTGTGTTTTAAGAGCTTTGCCTTGGCCATTAGCCCAGTGCCTCAGATTCATAGCAAGGCTGGCTTTTTATTGGTCCTTAACCTCCCTTCCGCCGTGAGAGGCATTAGCAAAGTAGCTAAGCCCACGGTCTTTGCAGTCAGGCTGCCTGTGTTCAAATGCTATCCTTGCTACTTACAAGTTGCATAACTTTGGGCAAGTTATTCTCTGTGCCTTAGTTTCTCCATCTCTAAGATGGGAATGATGATAATACTTTTGGCATACAGTTGTTATGAATAATAAATATATGTATAGTGTTTTGAACATTCCCCATATGTTAATTAATTAATATGTTTTCCTTCTGTCTTTCTTCTCAAAGGTCCAAGTTCTCAGGAACCCTCAACTTTGAAGTCTGACCACATCAGGCCAGCTGTGGGCCTTCGCTTTGAGGTGGGGCCTGGTGCAGCTGTTCATTCCCCACTGGCCGCACAGAATGGCTTCCTGCATTTCTTGGTTCGTGACTGTGATCTTGAGCTGCTCACTTCGGTGCTGAATGGCCTGGGGCCCTTCTTGGAGGATGAGGAGCTCCCGGTGGTCATTCCCATGCAGATTGAGCTCCTGAACTCCAGGATCACCCTAAAGGTGAGAAGAACATTTGGTTTTTACCCTAGACTTTGTCAGGCAAGGAATTCTGGCAGTGATAGTTGTTTACCTCTTCCCTTGTCACTGTAAAACATGGTGAGGATCAAGTGAGGAAATGCATATTAGCATTCTTTGTCAGTATTATAGTAGTACATAAATGTGTTGCTGACAGGAAATCCTGGGTTCAGATGAGGAGACCTTGTCTCTAGCACTTGCCTTGTCTTTGGCTTGCAGCATGACTATGTTCAAGCCCACTAGGTTATCTGATCCTCATTTTCACTGTCTATAGAATGGGAGAGACTCCGTTATGCCTTTCACATCTTGCAAGAATATATCAATAAACATAACGTAAAAGTGCTTCAAGCTAAATGGTAGAAGCCTGGGTTGTCAGCTAAATTGCCCTGAGCTGGTTGGGGGCATCATGTGGTTTTCTTTCCTGCAGGATGATGTCCCCCCCATCTATCCGACGTCTCCAGGCCCTATCCCCATCACTCTGGCCGTGGAGCATGTTGTGCTGAAGCGGAGTGATGATGGTGTGTTCCACATAGGCGGTGAGTTGGGCTTGTCAGCCCTCTGGCTTCTCTGCCCTTTTTCTCCTGTAAGGCAATATGTGACAACTAGGAATTATCTACATGTTGGCAGCAGTTTGTCATTTAGAACGTTTACTCTTTTTCCAGCTGTTGCTCAGGACAAACCATCAGCTGAAGTACCTAAAAGTGAGAAGAGGCAGCCCCCAAAAGAACAAGTGTTTCTGGCGCCCACAGGGGAGGCTTTTGGACAGCAGGTGAGGACCTAACTGAACATTACCTTTCCCATAAACCGTTTGGGGCTGTAATCACAGGAGCTGGTAAAACCCAGAGGGCTGAAAAGGTTGCTTGTGCTGTATACAGCTGGGTGGTTTGGGTTCCTGTCACCTGGGAGCAGCTTCGAGAAGAGGTGAATAGAGATGTAAGTCAGGAGCTGGAGGTGAATGGTTGCTGATCACATATTCCACCTGTTGCTGTCCCTGGATGAACTCTGAAGAGGGGACTAGACTCTTAGAAAAGATCTAGTTGGGTTCTCTTGATCATTGACCAAACTCGTGGATTTTTCTGCTTGAATTCTTCCTCCTTGTTCCCTTATTGGATGTTTTTGCAAGGTGTGTTACCTTATTCATTAACTATGAATTACTTATTGTTCCTCAGGTGAAAGAACTGCCTACCCTACAAAAGGAACTTATAGAAACTAAACAAGCATTGGCCATTGCCAACCAGGATAAAGAAAAACTTCTTCAGGAGATTAGGAAATATAACCCCCTCTTTGAGCTCTGATAGCAGTGGCTCAGCCATCTGTGCCAAGGAGAGAGGAGGAGATCACCAGCAATAGCACCACCTGTGACAGAAGGCACCGTCCAGTGTTGAATAAGTCTGCTAAGGATGCCAGAGGGAGTGGGGAGTGCTCAACTCACTCCTCTCAGTGTTCCTTCTACTAGCTGTTCTAAGTTGGAAGGAAGACAGGGCAAAGCATCAACATGTTCCAGGAAGTTGGGGGCAGCTTTGTGCGTGGCTCAAGCATCACGTCTTGCCTGTATAAAGCCTTTTGGCCCTCTGCACACTAGGTGGAATCTTCTTGTTACTGTAGGGCCATTTCACCGCCTGGTTTCATGGCAGAGACATTTGCTTCCTCGACAACCTGTGTGAACAAGGCAAAGTACCCACCTCCCTCAGTCACCCACAGAGCCACCAAAGATTCTATGTCCCAGAGCTTCCTGTAGCAGACCTGAAAAGTCCTTGGCCTGAGCTTTGACTGTGGTAGTAGAGTGAATAAGAAACAGCCAGTAAGGCAGGAGCCAGGAGAGGCACAAGAATAAGGGAGACCTGGACTCTGCCTTTTTTGGAAGGGAACCAAGCTCATATCATCTTGGCTGATATTACAATCAGATTTTTCAAGGTTAAGCTTCCTTTCTGTTATACTTTCATCATTGTGATGCCGTGGTAGAAAGTAAACAACAGTAGTGGCTCAGTTGTATCATCTTGCCCTTTAATAATGGAATTTATTTGAAATTTAAATCAAGAAAAAAATATTCACTCTGAGCTAGGTTGAAGGCATGATGTGGTAGGGATCAATAGGGGAACTTGATTCTGAGCCCCCTATCGCCCGCCTAGAGACCTTCCTCTCTTCCACAGTTGCACCTCAGAGGTTATCTCCTATCTCCCTGGGGTCTCTCGCACATGTGCTTTCCCAGCACTATGACTTTCTACCAGCACTCTCTCCTTAGCACTTGGTAGTTTGGAGCTGAAAATGTGCTTTAAACTGTAACATAAACATCTCAACCTGTTGCCTCTCACCCCCCTCTATCACTGTGGCTTTTTAAAATCATGTAATTTTGACTTATAAAAGAAAAAAGCAACCACCCTTCAACCTAGCAAGGTTTTGCCCCTGCCCTATAAAAGAGCTATTTTCCCCCTTTTCCTTTCCTACCTAATTCTTCCCCAGCACTCTACTTTCATCCCTACTGCTCTGTGATATACTTCAAGTTGTGTTGTTTGGACAGAAATTCATCGGTTAACTCACCTTGAATTGGCAAGATGGTAAAATAGTAATTTAGTAGTGTTGCTAAAGTCTTAATTACACATGAACTATTGAAGGAAAGATAAAATGATTTCCTTTATGGGAAATCATGCCTGACTTGTATATTCTATTTTTTTGAGGATAAAAAGAAACATGCATTCAAGAAGGAACATTTTTGTCAAGGTTCTTCACTAAGGCAATTTTAAAAACACCAGTTACTATGAGATTATGGGAATTTTTTGTCATGCTTAGGAAACAACTTAGAGACTTAAGAATAAACATTTTTCTCAAGAGAATGTTAACAGAGGAAGTTTCCTATGGGTTGATGCTTGGTTTAACTCTATTTAAGATTTTTATAAATAACCTGAAAGTAGGATATTATAGTGTAATCAAATGTCATTACTTGCAGGCAGTGAAAGGTAAACCAGAAGAGATTTGAAAAAAAGGCAAAACCGCAGAACGGTCACAAGCCGGGCTGTGAATACTTAGGAAAGTGACAGGTGAAGTTCAGTGTAGGTAAGTGTAAAGTAACGCACTTATGGAAGAATCAGCGACCAGTGAAGTGGTGAGCTCTGTTAGAACTCAGGAAAGAAACTTAAGCATTGCTGACAGGGAGGCGGGGTCCATGTGCTGGTGTGGCTAAAAGCCCAACTGCATCATCAGGAAGGGCACATGGAGACAGCACAGAAAACAGATAATGACTTAAGTTATCTGTGCACTTCCAGTGACCTTATTTACAAAATAAATGGCGAAGGGAGGAAAGGTCCAGAGAACAGCAAAAATTATCAGGGAGTGGAGGTACTTCCACATGAGGACACATCTTTACAATGTTGGCTCCAATTCTGGAAAGATGAAGCTAAGGGTTTAGTGTTAGATCAAATATCCTGTCAAGAGCAAGGACATATTTACCAGGTATGAATATGGTGAATATGAATATGAATAAATACTAGCTCTAGGGCTCTACCTCATTGCCTTAGGTAAAAGAAAGCACTTCTAGCAAATCAGAAACTTATGGAGCTCACTGTCCAAGAGGCGGTGCTGGAAGAAACTATGGGTACAGAAGGTTTAAGAGGAATCCTTGTATGGTGGCCTCTCAAAAGGAATTATAGAAAACTAGGGCTATTTGGTGATAAACAACTGAGAGGGTAACTGCATCCTTCCACTAACTCCCCCTTAGTGCTTCTTTCAAATCAGAATGGTCAACAAAATGGATCACTGGTCCTCTCAAATGTGGTATTTCTAATGTTCTTGGAGTGGGGGAGGAGGGAGATCCAGTAGCCAGAAACTAGAATCATTCGATCTTAGGCTGACCTGATTTGGTTTAAAATCACATTCTGATTCTCTTTCCTTCCTCTCATCCCCCACCTACCATATCTGTCTGGCATTCCTCCATGCAAAGAAAATGTCTAATGGGCATTGCTTGGTATACCTTCACCTTAAGCTTTTGCTTGGTGGGAGGCAATAGAAAGAAATCTAGGAAGCACCAAGGCTAATCCTGTTCATGGCCAGAGCTCAGTCAGGTTTCTGAGCTCTCTGGAACTCTTGTCCATCTGACAAATGGAGCCCTAGAATTTCTGACTTCCCTTATGTGGCAGCTTTGACCATTGTGTCTTGAAATCCTCCCCCAGGAAATGTGGTAGGTGTCATTGTCCCATGGAATTTTAGTAAAAATCATCTTGTATAACTTCATCCTCCTATTCATTGGGGGAAGGAAGACTTTTTCACAATGAAGAAATATGAACTGGTTGGTAGTCCTCAGGATAAATGTAAAGGAAAAAATAGTAGTGTCAGCCTTTGGACTGCTTATGATTTCTGCCTTGAAGCTCTAAGACTCTGTGAACAAGAAATAACAATACCTCAAGAAAATGTCTGGAGTGATAGCAACACTATCCCTCAAAGGCTTCCACCATGCACATCACCATTTCAGCTGTGAAGCATTTACAACTATGTATCATCTGTGATTGTCTAGATTTCCTGTTTACATGGAGCTACTGGAGATATGCTTTAGTGCATATGGACTGGTTTAAATCTCTCTTTGCTGAGCTGAGGGATGGTTATCAATCTCAAATTCTGTTTTCAGTTCACTGGAATAATTAATCTAGTTTCTTTGACTTAAGATAGAAGGTGTGGGTTCTATTCTCATGATGGCTGCTTTTTGCTGTATATTTAACTTGACCCTCATTTTGCCATGGGCCTCAAGCTTTATGTACCCTTTTTCATAGTTCTGAAAGGAATGGTTCCTGTGTATGGAATATACAAGGGATAAACACCACCCCTCACATACCCTATAACTTGAATGCTTCCATTTAACCCATTTACATTAGTTTCCCCTTAGGTTAGTTCAGGGGGTGGTGGAAAGAAGGTAGTTTAAAGTATTGCCGTAGTGATACGGAAACTTTCCATTCCAAACTTTTACACTAAGGGTTTGGTTTTTTTCTTCTTTATTTAATACTTGCCTAAAATTCTAAAGTCAGTTAATGTAACATCACAAAACTATGGAAACAACTGAACATTGCTGCACAAGCTAGTAGGATGACATCTGGTTATTTGAGAACTGCAAAAGCTGTGTCAGTGCCTTGTGATTTACCGTAGTCATTATTAAATGTTTCGTGAGATTCTGGTGTGATGTACTCTCCTTTCAGGGACTAGGGCCTTCACCTAGATCTTCCCCTTCTGCTAGAATAGGAATATACCCATTCACCTCTGGGTAGGTATAGATAGTAGCTATTGTTGAATGGGGATTATTTTCCCTATCTCTTAAAACAGACACAAGGGGAATCACTCTTGGATAACCTTAAATTGTGAGGCTTTGCTAAGTGGCTAGACTTGGGATATGAACTTTTTCCCTTGTTATTTATAAGTTTCAGCCTTATCCAATATCTCAAATTGCAATAGGTATAGTTTTTATTACTATTAAAAAAATTCCTATTAGAGCTGAGAGAATATTTTCTTTTCCAGTTTATTAGTTTTTGGTTAAGATTTAGCCTGAGTCTTACAGCATTTCTTTGTGGAGTGCCCCACTGAAGTGTCTTCTCCATTGGCTAAGTACATGTTTAAAGCCATGAGTTTTAATGTAAGATATTAAAAGCCAGATTTGCCCAACTTTGTGAGTCCAAGCTGTTTCCCCCACTCAGGGTGCTAAACAGAACTGGAATCTTTACTAAGATATGCTCAGGAAAGTTTCAAAAGAGAACAGCTTCAAAACCCTTCTCCCTATGACACTGAATGATAGAGAGGAAGGAAGTCTTGGGGATTGCCAATTATATATAGTAGCCTTATTACTGCTAACCACTGTCAATAAAAGGTCACTCCATTCCCCTCTATTTGAGGAAAACAATGAGAATGTATCCGATGAACTGGAATACTGGTCAGTATTGGGAACTTTTAATGTTGCAATATCTAATCAAACCTTGAGTGTACTGGTTCTGTGAACCACCTGAAAAAAGCAAATTAAACTTATTAAACAGTATTGGTTGTGGTATGTTTATAGGACTCTGAAATATATGGGCTTTTACATTGTTTTTAAGTGCTTTAAGTATTCTTTTATGAGATAAAATTTTAATAGTTCTAGTAGAAAATGGGAAGGGCTCAAATTTTCACAAAAAAGCCAAGACAAGTTTTACTCTGATACCAAAAAAGAATGATGAACTTCTCCGCATTCCACCCAGCGAGACAGAAAATGAATACACATGTGGCAAGTTGGAAAACAGTTTAATGATCACTCGCCAAAATCCAGAGGAGAATCTTAAATGTTTACAAGGACAAACTATTCCACCTCCTGCTGTCATTGTGTCCTTCATGGTAGAGAATCACAAGCAAAAGTTTCTGGTTGTTTCATCCACTTAAAACCAGATGTAAGCAACAACTGAAGTCCTAGCAACTTCAGGCTTCAATGTGAAGCTGTCAAAGCTCTCTTGGAAAAGTTTTCTTGCTGAAAGCAGCTCCCCTGTTTAGAAGATGCTTAGGGCCCATGTACCTTTCTTCTTCCAACTAGCCAAGAAACAGTTAAACGCTTCAAAATGCCTTAAAGAGGTCCCAATATTTAGTCAAGGCAAATATGAAACAGGCTACATGCCTTCTTCTAGGTACGATGAATATCAGAGTTTTGAGAAGGAATTAAAATCATCATGGAATCCTTGGAGGACTGAGATACTAAAGCACCAGTGCAGAAAGTCTCATGCAATAGAAGTCTGGAACCAGTACTTCTTCCTTCAGTACCAGGCCTTTCTGGGCTTTGGTCTAGAAGAAGATGATTTTTTTGTGCTTCGAGTTGGGGATTTGCCCCTTTGACTTTAACCTCCGTACAGCCTCCCTCATATGTTTAGGTTGTAGTGGTGGCATTTCTCCCCACTTCTCACATACATCCAGTGCTAAACAGAGGACAAGGAGAGAGTTTCATTATCACACAAGAGCTTATTAATCACAATCCTTTTGAGTCCTGTAATTCTTATAATTTTATTTATTTATTTATTTTTCCCCCAAAGCCTCAGTAGATAGTTGTCTGTCATAGCTACACATCCTTCTAGTTGCCGTATGAGGGACGCGGCCTCAGCATGGCCGGAGAAGCGGTGCGTTAGGTGCGCGCCCGGGATCCCAACCCGGGCCGCCAGCAGTGGAGCATGCGTATTTAACCGCTAAGCCACGGGGCTGGCCCTTTGAGTCCTATAATTCTCATTAACTCTTCTTAAGCTTGCTAAGGAAATAAACCAAGACATTGCCCTTCTTAAGAGAATGCTATAAAATATATCATGTTAGCTTTAGTATAATATCCCATATCAGGCTTTATCATAGCAACAGTTTAAAATATATCTTCTGCTTAAAAAAATAAAACATTTCACCAGCTAGAGATTAGCAATGGGCAGCAGCTAGGGTCTTTACTTGATGGACAGGGGGCCAGTTCCCAGGGGTCATAACATCAGGGAAAACTCACCATACCACACTGTCAGCCCCAGTGATTGCTTTTCTTGTATCTTTACTTTTGGCAGCAGAAATGAGCAAAGTCCCTTGGAGAAAAATAAAAAGTCTGCTTCTATCACCCTGGGCTAAGGACAGGAATCAGGAAAGGAGATTTCCTAGATGCTTCCTTGCCTCCTAGCATTGAAACTTTTAAAGAATAATGGTCATGCTCTCCTGAATACAAGTCTCCTCCCTTGGTCAACTTGTAGTGTTAATGGAAACTACCACAGGTACCTTAATAAGTCCCTCAGTATAGATATTCTTGAAAATAACACCACCACAGGTTCAACTGGTATTTATACAAACACCACTCACCTTCTTCTACCACCTCCCCGACGAAAACCTTGGAAATACCAGACATAGCAATAACAACATTCTGAGACACAGAGGTGCCAGTGATGGACTGGATCAGCTTGAAAGAAGGACAAAGACTCTGATTAAGGTAGTGAAGGACTGGCTTTGGAACACAGTACCCATAAGAGCTCTGCAAGGAAAAATTATTTACTAAAGGCTGGATGCTGAAATTTCGACTATTAAAACAAGGATTCAGGTGTATAATGACCTGTTATGTTTGTTGAGACCCTAGCCCTGGAATACAAAACTGCAATTGGCCAGATTATTGAGGGGCATGTTATTTTTATTTTCCCGTCTAAACGATCCACCAACTTGCCTAACACCTCACTTCAAAATGCCAATGGATATAGCTCTTGAGTTTAGTTCAGTTCTCATAGCTGATGGAAGTGAAGTGTGGTAGTCCACCCTTACCCTTTTAATGGCTGCCTTAGGGAAAGCTGACCGGCGATACATTTCATAACGGTTCAGCTGCTCCTCAGAAAAAGAAGAAACCAGGATTCTAGACAAAGATTCAGGTAATTAAGTTCACTTACAAGAATGAATGCTTAAGATATATTATTACATCGATAAAATCAAGTCTCAGACAATTAGAAAATAAATTTTCAAGGGGTCAATAGTATTAGGCTTAGTGCTTATTAGGAACGAAGATAAATTATTTCTAAAGGAATTTGAGAATAAGTGAAACTTTTTTCAACTTCCTTTCGTACTTCATTAAGAACAAAAACCTAAAAAACAATGTTGGGTCACTGTATCATACTAGATATATAGATTGTGTTTTCAGCATTAGGCTCTCTCTCCCCATAATGCCACGTTACTACACTTACTAATATATAAATTTATATTCAAACCAGTAGTTTTCTTTTTTTTAATTAATTTTTTTATTGCGGTAACATTGGTTTATAACCTTGTATAAATTTCAGGTGTACATCATTATACTTCTATTTCTGCATAGATTACATCATGTTCACCACCCAAATACTAATTACAATCCAGTAGATTTCAACATTAACAGATTTAGGGGAAAATATATATAAAATATATGGAAAAGGGTTAATACTCTTAATACATAATTAATTCTTTAAAATAAATAAAAAGATGGCCATACCAATTTTAGAAAATGAGCAAAGGACATGAACAGAAAATTTACAAAAATACCAATGGCCAGTAAATATTGAGGGAAAAAACTTTTACTATTAACTAAAGAAATTGAAATGATAAACTAAAACAAGATAACATCTTTCATAAACCAGATAGACAAGTATGAAAAAGAATGGTATTAGTGAGGATGGGAAGACACATACTCATACATGCTGGTAGAGTGTAAGTGGAACAACCTTTTTGGAGAAGAATTTGGAAATACGTATGAAAACCCTTTGAAAAATGTTCATACTGTTGAACTAGCAATTTCACTTCTAGGAGTTTATTTTAGGAAGTAAATAGACAAGTATGCAAAGATGTGTTTAAAGATACTCATCATAATATAAAAAGAAAAAAAAAAACAGGGGCTGGCCCAGTGGCATAGTGGTTAAGTTCACACGCTCCACTTTGGCGGCCCGGGGTTCGCAGGTTCAGATCCCAGGTGCAGACCTACGCACTGCTTGTCAAGCCGTGCTGTGGTGGCATCCCATATAAAGTAGAGGAAGATGGCCATGGATGTTAGCCCAGGGCCAATCTTCCTCAGCAAAAAAAGAGGAGAATTGGCAACAGATGTTAGCTCAGGACTAATCTTCCTCAAAAAAGAAAAGAAAAGAAACCCAGAACAGCTACAGGAATTGGTGAAATTATTGTTTATCCACATAATGGAATACCATGTAGCTATTAAAAATGATGATTTATGGGCAAATTTACTAACATGAAAATATTTAGCTATACATATCAAACATTAAAAAAAAAATCTGAAAACGTACATACAAATATATACCCTGGGTAAACTCTGGGTGGTGGGGTTATGGGTAATTATTTTTTCTATTTATCTGTATTCTCTGAATTATTTGCAATGAGCCCATACTATTTTACAATCAAAAAACATAATGAGGCCATTTCCATTTTGAAGAAAATTATGACCTAGATGTATAATTATTGACATGGAAAATATTCATCATATATATTGTGTAAAACAGGTTTCAAACAGCATTTAACATCTTTGAAAATTTTAACTTAATTTTATTTATAGATATATATGAACAGAAAATATCTTGGAGAATATACATCAAAATATTAACAGTGTTTATCTTGGTGGTAAGGTGGTATTTTTCTTTTTACTTTTTTATATTTTCTATAATGTAACATAACGTGTTAACTGCTTTATTTTCTTTTGAGTTTAAAAAAGAAAAAAAAACTTCAAGGCCAAGAAAAATTTATTAACTTTGTGTGGTTAAGTTAGAGCCTTGAAATGGGGAAAGATCAGAAAGTGACTTACTGCATCTTTTGAATCTCATCTTCATCCACTTTCTGCTTCTTCTCTTTCTTTTCTTTGGCATCTATTTTCAGTTTTTTGGCTGCAGGAGTAAGTAACGATGAGTCTTCCCTTTCAACAGCTGTTAAATCTGAGATGTCCTGACTCTTGAGCTGAGAAGATGAAAGAAATCCTATTATATATTTGGCCTACCTTCCAGACTTGGGCAAGGTAAGAAGACATCATTCTCACTACAACACAACAAATCCGTTTATTCAGTAGTTTTTTGGTTCTAGGCACAGGCAGTACCATGAAGGATAAGATATACTATCTCTCCTAAAGAAGTTTATAGCCCAGCTGTGGAAAGAAAACCAGCTAAATAAGCCAATTTTCCAGTTTAACTATGATCATAGCTCCAGTATCTGTTTACAAGGGCAATAAAATGCCAAGGATCCTGAACACCACTCTCCCCCTGAGCCCACTCTCCTGACCTCATTCTTGAGAGGATTCAAAAAGTCCTCTTTATCCAGCCAGCTCTTCTGCCTCTAAATCTATAGACCTCTTTACTGCTGATGATTCCATGTGGAAAGAATATTAAACAGGAGGCACTGTCTCATCAAAACAGTGTTTCCTTGAATTTGGAACTTTTAAGTGAGCTTCTCCCACACATGTAGTGCTTTTTTCTTCCTATATTTCAATTCTACTGTATCATGCAAATATTTATTTCCCATTACTAGACTGAAAACTTTCCGGAGATAGGTTTGTCTCTTATTATTTATCTCTCCCCACAGAAGCATTTAACATCGTTTTGCTCATGCTAGATGTTTAATGACAACAAAAAAATCAAAATCCAAACTTCATCCCCTCCAACTTAATATAGAACTAAGGATACAAAAAACATCATTAATGGGATTTAACCTCTGCTTTCCTTAAAGAGGAACTCACATTTAAACTCATACAGGCATATGAGGGGTAGGTAAGAGTGAAGGTAGTATACCTTTAACACCCTTTCAATTTCTTCTCTAGTTACTGATTTATACAAGTTTTCTAACCTCTTTGTGCTTCAATTTTGGTGATTTATTTCTTTCCTTAAAAATGAGCCATTTTTCTTAAATTTTCAAATTTATTTGGCCTAAACTTGAACATTACATTTTCTTATAACTTTATTTTTTTTTTTAATTATTTTTTTCCCCCAAAGCCCCAGTAGATAGTTGTATGTCATAGTTGCACAGCCTTCTAGTTGCTGTATGTGGGACGCGGCCTCAGCATGGCCGGAGAAGTGGCACCACGGCGCCGCGCCTGGGGTCTGAACCCAGGCCGCCAGCAGCAGAGCGCGCGCACTTAACCGCTAAGCCATGGGGCCGGCCTTCTTATAACTTTAAAAGTTTCTGTATCAGTGCCTTTGGCCCTTTCTTATTTCATAATGTTGTGCATTTACATTTCAAATAATCAGGTCTTTCTTTTATCATTTCTTATGTTTTTTAAGTGCTAATTCAGTAATATCTACTTTTATCCTTATTGACTCCTTGTTCCTACATTCTTCTGGTTTATTTTCTTTTTCTAGTTTCTTGCGTTGGGTGCTTATTTTCAATATCTCCTGTTTGTTAATAAAAATATATAAGGATATGAATTTTTCTTTAAATAAAGTTTTGGTCCAATCCCATAGGATTTGATGTAGTGTTCTCTTTGTTAATTTCTTTAATCTAAAGGCTATTTAGAAAACAGTTTAAAATGTCCGGGTATTAGTTTTTGGGAAGGAGTGGGGGTGGGAGAAGCTTTTTGTTATTAATTTTGGGTTTACTGCACTTTACAAACAGGATGTGGCCTGTTATGATTTCTGCTTTTAAGAATTTATATATTTTTTTGGTCTGGTATACGATCAATTTTTAAAAGTGTTTCAGAAGCAACAACAAAAAAAGAATTTTATCTTCTGTTGGGTGCAAATTTCTGTATGTAGTGAGCTCTCTACTGGACTAAGCTAATTATTCTTCAAATCCTTTCTGCCCTTGAGATCTATTTTAAAGGTTCCTTCTTAAAATAGTTTCATCACATTTTTCTCTTTTTCTATAAGTTCTTACTTTATATATTTTGATGCAACTTTATGCTCTGAATGGCTGTTTCCATCTAATCAAATGTCCTCCCCCATGATCTCTTTAAGTCCCTTATAGGTCTAAGACCCCAAGGTTCTATCTCTAGAAATGGAACCCAGAGAACGCTGAGATTCCGGTCCCCTGAGTGATGCTCAGCTAGGCAACACTGCTGAGCTCTTGAGGTAGCACAACTGATGAATTTGGTGTTTTTATGCTATAGAGACCGTTGGACATTAGCACCCAGGTCACTGGTAGCAGTTAAATGTCCCCAGAGGGTAAAAACGTGACTAAATCAGTAACCCCTTCAAAGTCTCCCTTTAACGAATCTGCAGCCAATGACGAAGTTAGGCTTAAGCAACATCTAAGAGAAACCATATTGCGGGGAAAGGGGTACTAGGAATCCTGGGTTCTAGCTCTGCACTTAGTCACAGTGTGATATCAGATGCCAATTTCCTCACCAGGAAAACCAAGAAGCTATTTAAAATTCCCTTAGAAGTAGCTGTAACACCTAAAGGCATTAAAACTTTGCCTTGATTTTAAATTGATTTAAAATTTTGCTTTGATTAAAAATATTTACCCAGTACTTGGGTTTTTGGAACAAAACCAGCACTACAGTTTTGTCTCCTCCCTCCAGGCGCCCCCGCGGTTGCAGATCTAGAGGCAGTCATGGTGAGTTCGCGTTCTCTTAGCTTGGGAGGGACCAACCAGGAAGCCGGTCGAGCAGCCGGTACCATAATCTCGGAGTACTCCCCCGGCCTCATCAACACATCTCTCCTTACCTCGCCTTCCTCAGCTGCTGCTTCTTTCAAGTCCCCATCTCCGTCCCCGTCAGTTTCCTCCGGGATTCCGTCCATGTCAGTAGCCCCGGGCCCCCCGGGAGCAGCGGCAGTCTCATCTGACTCCCCTGTCTCTCCACCTTTTTCCGTGAGCGACTCGCAGGCATTATCCATCGCGGCGAGAAGGGGAGAAGAGATCGCGGTGCTGTCAGACTCAGGAGCTCGAGACCGCGCGCGGCACAGCCACCCAGCTTACTTCCTGTTGTCGCGCTGCGATGACATCACCCCTACTGCTCCTCGGAGGGGTCATTCTGAGGCGCGCGTAGAGGACTTCAGGACTCCGTTTTGACTCTGATTCGGTGGCGGTGCGGAGAGGGAAAATTGAGAGTATCGAAGTCAGTTTGGATTTTCCACCCTGCCAAACCAGCATTTGTAAAGGAGAGCTCTGTTGTTTACTGAAGGACGTCTTTTTTCTTTCTGCCTTTCTAAAAATGTCAGTTAACTCCTTCCTTAATCCGCTTTCCTCAGAGTCAAGTTCGGGGACGCGAGAAAACTCAATTCCGTTGTACGCCCTTGTTGTGGGACGCGGCTGCCTGGTCAACTTTCAGTTGAGGACTCAACCTCATACGTTTCAATTGGACAGAGACTGCGGGCCTGTGTTTACACTGAATTGCCAGCATTCCTCTTCTGTTCCTCAAGCACCTTAAAAAAACCAAAAACTCATATATCTTGAACAGAATTTATCCAATCCATTTATACACTCAACTACTGAGCGCCTACTTCGAGCCAGGAACAGTGCTACTACCAGAAACAAAACAGATATAGTTTCTACTCAATTAAATGATTTTTCCAATTCACCAGTACTCAAGATCGGGATCAGTTTCACAAATCTGACTTTTTATGTCAGTTTGCTTAATCTCAGCAAAACTAAGAGGAAACAAATGCTACTGGGAGGGAGGTCTTTCCTTTGAACTTGTCACTTTAACGAGCCGTGTCAGGGATTGGGAGCATGAAGAAGTGGGGATATTTCTATTTAAAATTTTTCCTCTCTTCCCTCATTGAGGTACGGAGGGGAGTATTTTACTCACTTCTGTATCACTGGGTCCCCACACCCATTACATATTTAATTCATGCGTGCTGAAAGAATGGACTTGGAAATGTAGGTGCGCGTTACCATATTTCTCTCTTTGTTTCTACACTGCCTGGGTGAATTACCGTATTTCCTGTCCTGTGGGATCCCAAAACCTTCGGGGAAGGAACGCCCTTCGGGAGGCGCATACAGGTGGGCCCCGTTTGTCCTCTTCCACCCGTACAGTGGGTGCCCACATGGCGCAGTCCCCTTGCCCCTGGAGGCCTATCTCCTCACCGCGGGGTCCACTTCGCGCAGACCACAGACACCTGCGCCCGCCCGCCGCGCCCCGCCGAGCCCCGCCCAGCTAGGTGGGCAAGGGGGCGGGGCGCGGGGGCGCGGTGACGCGTGACGCCGGATCCCGGAAGTGACGCGCGCGTGGGGGAAAAGGCGGGGGGGGAGGGGGGTGGTGTCCCCGGCTGGTTTGGGGGGTGCGTTGCCCGGAGACGGAAAGTTTGGGAGCCCGAGCAGGCTCGGCTGCGGCCCCAGCAAGGAGGTCCAGGGGGCGGCGGCCCTGGGGATGGGGAAGGAGCAGGAGCTGCTGGAGGCGGCCCGCACCGGGCACCTCCCGGCCGTGGAGAAGCTGCTGTCCGGGAAGCGGCTCTCCTCAGGCTTCGGGGGCGGCGGCGGCGGGGGCGGCTCCGGGGGTGGCAGCGGCGGCGGCGGTGGCCTCGGCTCCTCGAGCCATCCCCTCTCCAGTCTGCTCAGGTGGGTAACGCGCCGGTGCCGGGCAGCTGCCTGGAGACCCCACCTCCCCTGCCCGTCTCCTGGGTCCCCAGAGAGGTCGGGGCTCCTGAGACCTGGGCGGGGTGGGTTTGCGGGGTGCCCCGGGGCGAGGGCAGGAGGCCCGCACAGCCGGGGGCGCTGGTGCGGGTCCGCGCGGCGCCGGGCTCTCCTCGTCTCGCGTCCTGACCCGGCTGCGAAGAATGGTGGGAGTGCCCAGGTGGCAGCCTGCACCGCATGGCACAGCCCGGCTTCACCCTCGCCCTCTGTAGGGTGCCAGCTGTCGTAGCTCACAAGCCACTTTAGAGCAAAAAATACTTATGTATTTTAAATTTCCCTCACCTCCTGCAGAAACTCCCACGCCTTGCAGAATCTCGCGGCTCTCTTGGAGGAAATTCTCTTGATTTCTTTCTTTTGGGGACTTGGAACCTTCCATCAGGCTCTGCAGGACCTGGCTTGTGTTGTTTATATTAAAATTGTATCTGGATTTATTACGTTCAAAGTGTTCTTTGAGCCCCTCTTTTGCTTGAAGCTCAAATTCTAGTTCCTCGTAGTGGACCTCGCTGGATTGGTCTGTTAAGTGACATAGGCAGGATTCATCAGGGGGGTTATTCATCAAGAAATAAAGCTTCAGAAAGACTTGTTTAGGAAACTGAGGGATGCGTTAAACTTTTCCAAGGTCTGTTGTTAAAATAAACGCTTGAATCTGGAGCTGTAAGGATTGAGAGAAAAAAGGTCACTTTTGTGTGACTCCGAGGGGGGATTGGAGGTGCTTTGTCAGTGTGAGTAAAATGTGTTGGTTCAGCAGCACTTTCATAGCCTGTTTTCTTTTCCTTCCTTGTTCTTTTGAGGTTTTTAAGAAGTGGAAGTTCATGTAGAAATGACTTCGTTTGCTTTTGTTCCCCATTAGTTTATGTAACTTCAATTTAAGTGAGCTTGGACCAAAGAAGCCCAAGGGTCTAATAAATTGTTAGATATTAAGCACTGAATACAAACTCAGGTCTATAGAGGAAAATTTTAAAAAGCAGTATAAGAGAAGAACTCTCCCCAGGAGGTCTTTTGGGGAGGCAAAACCCAGTACTGTTTGCTGGGATTTCTCCAGCCCCTAGAACAATGCTGTCACGTAGTTGGTACTCAGCATTTGTTGAATAAAAGTATCAATGAAAGGATGATAAATTTCTAAATAAACTGATAGTGGTACTCACTGTCATTGTTAGTAGTTCAGAGAAATGAGACATCGCTTTGGAATGAGATGGAGATCAGGGCTTCCAGGAGGAGGGAAACTACAGCTGGCTTTGAAAGATGTGAGGATTTGGGTAGATGAAGTATGGTGAGAGTGTTCCAGGTGGGCGCACCATGGTCAGAGGCACGGAAGTGGGAAAGAAGACTTATTTGGTGTTAGTGGGGTGCTAGAAGAACTTCCTGCCTGGAGCCTTGAGTGGTTGGGTGTGATCAAGGGAAATAATAATGGATGGGTGCACTTCCATCTTTCAGAGTGACTTAGTCTTGCTCATGTTTGTATTCCCAGTCCCTAGATCAGTGCCTGACAACTCAGAGGTCTTGAATAAATGTACTGTGAATGCATGAATTGGGTTTTGAATCTTACCTGGATTACTTTGATATTTCTGCACTTCTGATGTCTGAGAGATGAGAGAGACTCTACGAGTTTGGAGGTGCCTGTCTCTAATCAGTTGAATGATGTAGCATTTGGAGGTTCACCAGAGATATGTTAACCCCCAACATATCCTGCTGAAGTGAGATACTTTCACATATCTCCCGCCTTCAAGTACAGGTCAAGTTACTCTTAGTGTTCTCACTCAGAGACTGTTGAAATTTTACTGAGGATTTAACTGCCGTGTGGTTAGGCAAGACTAGGAAATCTTTGTTGAGCACACTGTTTTTTTTTTTTTTTTTTTTAAAGATTTTATTTATTTTATTTTTCCCCCCAAAGCCCCAGTGGATAGTTGTGTGTCGTAGCTGCACATCCTTCTAGTTGCTGTATGTGGGACTCGGCCTCAGGATGAACGGAGAAGTTGTGCCTCGATGCGCACCCGGGATCTGAACCCGGGCCACCAGCATCTCAGCGTGCGCACTTAACCACCAAGCCACAGGGCCGGCCCGAGCACACTGTTTTTACTTTGGGCCTCATGTGAATATTCCAGTCTTTCATAAAGCGTAGATAGTGTCTCTATTCCCTTGCATAAGAGAGCTGATTCCTCCTGATTTGCTCGTGTCAGTTGTCGAGACAGTAGATGGCCTAAGAGCTGCCCCAGTCTCTTATCCCTGGGACTCCTAGGGGCAGGGAGGATCTGCAGGCACTAGTTACACTAGGTGTGTCATTAATTAGAGGTGACTCTGGTTCAACCGCCTGAAAGATTTCTGAGCAAATGAGACCATGCATTTAAATAATCCCTAGGTCAGCATGTCCTCCCTTTTTAGGTTTGGAAATAGTAGAGGGTAGGTCCCTTGTGCCCACACTCCCCACCTCAAGGACCCTGCGTTATTTAATGAGAGCTGTGGAATCCTAGCTCCAGATCTGGCCTTTGTATTAGCTGCCATATCCTAACCCCACTAGTACTGCCAACTAGAGCCTACGTTTGTCCAGCTGTTTGAGGGACCAAGTATAGCTGGCAGGAGTAGGAGCTTACAGCTGCAGTGGATGTAAATGTTCCAAACCACGTGTGTATTTGTCTGGTCATCTATTTATGACCACCCCCCCAATTCCACAAAGGCTTCAGGCTTAAGCTACAAAACGCCCCCTCTCTCAGCCCATCCCTTTTTTCTTATACTGCTTGGGCTTAGGTCTTAACTTCTTAAAGCCCTCCCTAATGACCCAAATACACACAGATCTCTCAGGCTTCTACTTCTTTGGAACCCATCTGTAGTGTACAGTAGCTCTTCGACTTACATATTTTGCCTGCCTAGCTTTCACAGTTTGTTGCTTTGGCCTGTCAGTATAATGTTTACATAAAGTAACCCTCACCAATTGAGAATATACCTGAGAATCAGAAAGTCAGCAAAGAAGACTTCTACTAAAAAAAAAAAGTTGTTACACACTTCATGTCCTTCTGACCTTCACTTATTTACCCTACATTTATTCAGGGGCAATATAATATTAGGCTTAAGACCACTTGTTCTGGAATCAGACTGCCTGGGTTCACATTCCACTGCCACCACTCACTAGCTGCTTAACTTTATACAAATTACTCAACCACTTTGAGCTTCCATTTCTGCATCTGTAAAATGGGGATAATATTATTTGCCTTATAGGTATTGTCTTAGGTAATGTGTGTAAGAAACTTAACCACAGTTTCTGGCACATTGTAAGTGTTCACTATTAGCCATCCTGAGTTTGCTTCAGCACATACAGTTGTGCCATGCTGCCCCTGCTATGTGCAAAGCACCATGCCAGACAGATTTTAAATGGTGTTCTTCTACGCTTGGGTATTTGTTTTCCAAGCCATGGCAGATTATTATTATTTTTTTTTAAAAGCTTCCTTTATTTCTTTTTTTTTTTTTTGTGAGGAGATCAGCCCTGAGCTAACATCCGCCAATCCTCCTCTTTTTTTTGCTGAGGAAGACGGCCCTGGGCTAACATCGGTGCCCATCTTCCTCCACTTTATATGGGACGCTGCCACAGCATGGCTTACCAAGCAGTGCGTCTGTGCGCGCCCGGGATCCGAACCAGCGAACCCCGGGCCGCCGCAGCGGAGCGTGCGCACTTAACCGCTTGCGCCACCGGGCCGGCCCCCGCCATGGCAGATTAGAAACAGTAAATAAGGGAGAGGACCTGCTCAGGCACCCACATTATTGCCATTCACTTGCCACATGTTTACCCATCTTCTGCTTTGTACCAGGCTGATTGCTAGACACACTGCAGAGTTTATCTCAGACCTGGCATATAGTAGGTGCTCTATCAAAATTAGTCCCTCTCCCGATACAGGATCTGTTCCCTTACAGCGTTTGTAGTAGTGTGATATGTCTGTGTGACAGACTGACAAAATAAGAGACAGAAAAAGTAATTAAATTCTATCATAATTCCCCTCCGCCCCAGTAATTTGAGATTACTATCATAGATGTATGCTATAGCCCTCCACACTGAGTTAGGCCCCAAGCATCATTGTACTATAGCTCTGTGCTATAATTTCTGTTTATTATGATTCTTAACCATCAAATAAAGATTAAATTATGTTCAATATGGCTTGTTAATGCAAGTAGGAAAAACATATTGTAATTTTTTGTTTGTTTGTTTTTTGAGGAAGATTGGCCCTGAGCTAGCATCTGTTGCCAATCTTCCTCCTTTTTCTTTTCCTTTTTTCTCCCCAAAGCCCTGGTAGATAGTTCTATGTCATAGTTGTACATCCTTCTAGTTGCTTTATGTGGGATGCCGCCTCAGCATGGCTTGATGAGCAGTGCATAGGTCTGTGCCCAGGATCCAAACTGGTGAACCCTGGGCCACCGAAGAGGAGTGTGCAAACTTAACCGCTATGCCACTGGGCCAGCCCCTGGAAAAACATATTTTAGATTTCTATCCAAAATGATCCAAATATAATTTTTGTTATTTAAAAGGACAAGCAATATATTGATTATCTAGAAAGCACGGTTATCTTAAGTGTTTAGTCCTTCAGAGATTCTGGATAGCATGGATTTTACTTTTTATAATACTGTCTCATTTTCTAATTGTTGATTGGATACGTGCCTTCAGTCTGTAGCTTGAGACAGGCACTGTATTAAACTTGTTTTTAACTCATGGTATTTTTCAGTCCTGGGCGCATTGCAGGCACTCAAATTGTCTTGTAATGGGGAATTTGATATGTTTATGGTTACGGTGAAACTACTGATTTCCGGAAAAGCAACTTCTGTAGGAGAATACAGTAAGATTTGGGTTAAAAGTGAATTCTATCAACTAAAGAGCAAAATGATCTGAGAAAAGGAAATATTAAAAGAAAACATATTAACTTAAAACTATAAATTGAATTATGAGCTAAATACTGATGTATGTGAATGTGAATGTGTGTGAATGATGTGGAGTGAAACGCACTCCTGAGGGTTCAGAAGCACAGAGAAACTAAACCCAAGGCTGTAATTGAGGAATAGATTGTGTCATGGTTTAGGAAAATTCTATACTTAATTTTTTGAGCATGAGAAGAGTGAATAAGAAAAGAAGAAGCCAAGGAGGCTTGCTGGAGAAATCTAAAAATTTATAGACAGTAGCAATAAATGTGGCCATAAACTACTTTTTACTCTACCATTGGTGGGACGGAGTGGGAGCGGGGCGGCGGGGGCTGGCTATCCAAAAACAGCCAAGAGTTTCTGAGAGATATGAAAACGTTCTGAAATAAGGAATGAAGAAGGAAAATTTTGAAAAATGGACCCCATTTTGAGGACAATAACAGGTTCTCCCAAGTATCAGAAGATATGACAAGTTATTCGTTGTTTTTAAGAAAGATTCCTAGTATTTATTTAAGGAATTCAGACTTAAAAAAAGAGTGGTTAGCATAACCGTTCTGTTGAAATGATCCTTTATTCACCCCTAGAATGGATCTGTAGCTTGGAAATTATGCTGACATGACAGCTTTTGACCCTCTTGCCCTCCTGTGCCTTTTGAATGTGCCTATTTTGAGCAAAATGGTTTTAACATCCTAAGGAAGAGGGCAACACTGACCATGTAAGGATTGTAGAATGGGAGTTCCTGGAAGCAGGATCTCATGGACTTGTCTGATCTAAGTTCCTGCTCTTCTAAGAGAATGCAAAAGCAAAAACAACTATTCACTAGGATAGGAGTTTTCTGGGTCTTCCACTAGACCTCCTTAATTCATTAAAAATGGTTTTTAAAGAACTTCTTAAAATGTTTCTTTTAAGTATGATTTTCTTGGGATGGCAGTCCTGTTCCTTTACTTTGGAATTGCTGTTTTTTGCTTTCTCTAAAGAAGGTTGTGGTTCCCCTGTTTTTTTTGTTTTTTTTTAGAGATTTATTTATTTATTCCCCCCCCCCCCAAAGCCCCAGTAGATAGTTGTATGTCATTGCTGCACATCCTTCTAGTTGCTGCATGTGGGATGCGGCCTCAGCATGGCCAGAGAAGCGGTGCGTCGGTGCGTGCCCGGGATCCGAACCCGGGCCGCCAGCAGCAGAGCACGCGCACTTAACCGCTAAGCCATGGGGTCGGCCCTGGTTCCCCTGTTAAAAAACAAAACAAGAAAGGTAGCATGCTGATAAATGACTTCTATATGGTTACTTTACAGTTAAAAATCTAGAGAATGCCTAATCTTAAACTGAGTAAGGCATCTACTTGTAGTAAAAGATGATTTAACAGAAATTTGATAAATGCAGAGATCTCCCTTTTTCTGAATTCTCCAATTAAAGTTCAGTTTTTACTTAGTTACAAAAATTAGAGACAGGAAACAGTGAAACAGTCTTGTGGTCTGAAGAATTTTATTTGTATCCAGTCAGCTTCAGCATGTTCACTCGTCCTGGGAGGTTATTGTCCCAGTGAAAATTGCATCCTTGGCCAGAAAAATCCCTTCAGAAGGTTCTTTTTCCCCCCTTGGTTTGTTCACTCCAAACAGCTGTGAATTTTGGTTTGCAAAAAGGAAGTCTAGGCTATTTCTGCCCTCGTCCTTAGTAGGGAAAGTAAATTAATAGGTTTTATAGCCCAGAGACACCAAGGAAACCCCAAAAGTAGAGAGTGGAGAGTTTGTTCTTGGACATGTCAGGCTCTCCTGCGGGTAGGAACTTGGTCTCTTCTGGAGATCCCTCAGAAAATGTTCCCCACACTGATTTCCAAAAGATTACTGGGAGATTTTCTGTGGTATAGAAAATTACATTGTTACATTCATAGAACATCTTTGAATAACTTTGGTGTGGTTAGAGTTAATGGTAGTAATACTAGAAATTATATGGTATGGCTTCATATTTATCCTTTCTCAGTAATTTGTAGATCGTTTGTTTAGTTTATAAATCGAAAAAGGTTTTTAAAGCAAGTCAGTTGTCTCTGCCTTACTTGTGATGTTATTACCACTATTAAAAATGCTGGAGATGATCCAGGAAGCAGAATTGCCCTCCGGCTTACTTCACTGGTGAGGGCTTAGCATGGCCACCAAGGGTCAGGCTCTGACCCAACTCTGCCTTGTTACTTAGGCAAGTTACATAACCTCTCTGAGCATCTCTGTAATGGGCCTGGGAGAGTACCTACCTCCTGAAGCAGCATCACATGAGCTAAAATATGTAAGGGACATAATGTCTGCCACATACCAAGGGCTTGGTAAACCCCGGTTGCTAAGATCATCTGATGGGAGCCCAATGCTTGCCACCTTTGATGAATCCGAAATAATAAATCTGTTTGGTAAGGACATGTTTTTTATTGATGTTGCCATTTTACAATTTATAATGTTTGATAGCAGAGGCTCTCAACCTTTTCAAATATGAGTCCCATTTTGAAAAGCCTGAAAATGGTAATGGTGGCAAAGTTACAAACTGATACAGGTCCGCAATCTCTTGTCTGAAACCTTGGGATTTAGAATCTAGAATTTTTGGATAGTTGGAGGGTAATATTGAGCCCCTAGTGGGATCTTGGGCAACCTTCTGAAACATTATATTTCTGCAGTGAAACTTGTAAATATTCACACTAAATGGGGTAAATATGAAGCTCCATATCAGCTTAGGTCAGGTTTTTTATGTAAACGAGTTTGCCACTAACTTTTGAAAACGTGTTTTCAGAGCGTTTTGGATTTCTGAATTGTAGATAAGGGATTATGGACCTCTGCCTTTATTATAGAAAAATTGCTAGCCACATAAAAGCTCAAAAGAGAAAATAAAATCATCTATAATTGCACTACCTAAAGAAATTAACTGTTGTCATTTGGGTGTACATACTTTGGTCTTTTTTCTATGCAAACTTTTTTTTTTTTACAGAAATGACATTATTATGTACATACTTTGTCTCAAATTTTCACTTAATATATTGTGAACACTTTCCTATCATTTTCTCTTCTCTTCAACCTCGTTTTAAACGGGTAAGTGGTGTTCTGTAGTGTGTATGAACTGTAGTTTATTTAATCCCTTCCTTGTCATGAGACATGAGTTTGTTTTTAGTTTCCTATTATTGGAACAGCATTGTGATGTACATCCTTGTAGATTAGTTTTTGTGCACACTCATGCTTGTAGCATTTTATGTACTCAGTAGGATAGTAGAGTAATTTGGGGGTTCATCCTTTGCAAAAGTCACGCATGTGCAGTTGAGTTAGAGGACTCTTATAATAATTAGAAGGCCCCTTACATCTCCTGGGTCCTTCTGATTAGAAAGTAATGTACTGGGCCAGCCTGGCGGCTTGGTGGCTTAGTGGTTAAGTGCGCGCGCTCCACTACTGGCGGCCCGGGTTCGGATCCCGGGCTCGCACGGAGGCACTGCATCTCCAGCCATGCTGAGGCCGTGTCCCACATACAGCAACTAGAAGGATGTCCAACTATGACATACAACTATCCACTGGGGCTTTGGGGAAGGAGAAAAAGGAGGAGGATGGGCAATAGATGTTTGCTTAGAGCTGGTCTTCCTCAGCAAAAAGAGGAGGATTAGCACGGATGTTAGCTCAGGGCTGATCTCCCTCACAAAAAAAAAAAAAAAAAAGAAAGTAATGTACTGATGTATGGCTGCTAAATGCTACTTATATCTAGAAAGTTACCTTTGTGCAGGCATAGAATTTTTCATGGTCAAAGTCGGGCCTCTCAGGTCCTTCTTCAGAGGCAAAATGTTTAGAAGAGAGCCATTAATAATACAAATGTGTGGAGCAATATACTCTGAGAAGAATGAGACAAAAACTGTTTTCTTTTGTTGTTCTAGCTTTTATTATGGGAAATTTCAAGCATACAGAAGTCAATAGAATAAAATAATGCATCCTCACATACCCGATGTACCCATAAAACAATTATCAGCTTATGGCCAGTTGTGTTTCTTTTTATCACCCCCTCCACTGAATTATTTTGAAGAAAATCCTACATATCCTGTTATTTGAGTGTGTATCTCTAAAAGATAAGGACTCTTTAAAAAATATTCTCAATACCATTATCACACCTAAAAAATGGCAATTCCTTAAAACCATCAAATATTGAGTCAGTCAGGGTTCAAATTTTCCATATTGTCTAGAATATTTTGTATTTTACAGTTGATTTGTTCAAATCTGGATCCAAACAAGGTCCACACGTTGCATTCACTTGATATGTCTCTTAAGTCTCTTTAAATATGTGGGTTTTGTATCTGTCATTTTTTCTTTCGAGTTTATTTGTTGAAGAAAAAAGGTCATTTGCCCCATTTCCCACAGTCTGGGTTTTGCTGATTGCGTCTCTGAGGTATCATTTAACATGTTCATCTGTCCCCTGTATTTTCTGTAAGCTGGAAATCAGATCTAGAGACCTGGTCTGATTCAGGTTCCAATTTTTTGGCAGGATTTCTTCCTGGGGGGTTTTGTGTACTTCCTTCAGGTTAGTCTTTCTTTTTTGTGATGTTGGCAGCCATTGACAATCACTACCTAGATCCATGTTTTAGTTAAGAGCTTTTGAAATGATGATATTTTCATTTCTATTTTACCATCTTCACTTATTAACTGGAATACTTTTTAGAGAGAAGCTTTATAGAGAAATCTCCTGTTATCAACTACTTGGTTACCCTCAGGTACAGTTTGTGCAGGAAAGATGAATTAAATGCTTGATTCTTTTCTCTTATTTACTAGTTTTCAGATCAAGTTGGTTTCCTAGTAGTCTTCAGAGGTGTCCAATGAGTTTTTTGTAAATATCATTATTAACTCATATGTTTAAACATATTTGTGCTTCAATAATAACCTTTTTAAAATGTACTTAGAGACATTTAGACTTTGAGTTTTACTTTACTATGAAAAGCAGTTGAATTGATTTGTAATGAAGTGGTGTTTGTGTATTTTAATTGTGTGCATGTGTTTGTGTATTTCTTCTCGTACTTTAATTTTCATTTTTCATCTAAACTAATGGCAGTACTCTTTAAAGAATCTGAGAGCCCAACATGAAAGTGCTGTGAAGTCAGTCAGTATGATGGAGTTGGATGCTGTCATTGCCTAACAGAGGCCAAGATCTCTCTGAAATAGAATGCTGACTGTCCCAACAACTGTCAACAAGAAAAAGAATTAAGTGGTTCCCATGTGCTGCTTTTATCACTTTAGATTGTGTTCCTGTATTTTAATTGAGTGATATTTTTACTTAGAGACTCCCAGTTTGTGCTGGTTCATCTGACCATTTGTAAATCAAATGTTCTAATCTTCAAGAGTATAGATCAGTTCAGCTGGCTTCTAATCTTTTTTTTTTTCAAGTTTCCTGCCAGCCATATATGGCCCTATAGGTGAGAAAGCCTTTAAAAAGATGCTCTAGGCTTAAAAATAGAGATGCCCTATGACCCAGCCATCCCATTACTGGGAATCTATCCAACGAACCTGAAATCAACAATCCAAAGAGGCTTATGCACCCCTATGTTCATTGCAGCATTATTCACCATAGCCAAGAAGTGGAAGCAACCTAAGTGTCCCTCGACTGACGATTGGATAAAGAAAATGTGGTATATATATACAATGGAATACTACTCAGCCATAAAAAAAGACAAAATCGTCCCATTTGCAACAACATGGATGGGCCTGGAACGTATTATGTTAAGTGAAATAAGCCAGAAAGAGAAAGACGAACACTTATGATCTCACTCATATGTGGAATATAAACCAACACATGGACAGAGAAAACTGTACTGTGGTTACCAGGGGCAGTGGGGGTGGGGGGTGGGCACAAGGGGCGAAGGGAGTCATATATATGGTGATGGACAAACAAAAATGCACAACCCAAAATTTCACAATGTTAAAAACCATTAAAACCTCAATAAAAAAAAAAAAAAAAAGATGCTCTAGGGCCTTAAGTAACCAAATCCTTTAGGTTGTTATTATGGAAAACCCACTTTAAATGGTTTTTTTCCCACCGGCTTTATGGGTGGCTCTAGATAAGAATCTAAATGTGTCAAGCTGGGTTGTTACTTAGATTATTCAGTCTCATTTGTTATTCTGAATATGTTTCATGGTGTCACACTTTTTACATAAACATTGAAGAGTCAGTTGAATTGCCTTTTATTAAGTATACTAAGCACATTTTTCTGTCTCCTTATTGCTGATTTCTGATTTATTGCATTTAGAGCTTCCACTCACAGCTCTGATTTTGAGTTCTTGTTCTGACATTCGTGTATTTTCTTTTCTTGGTTTGGAGCTCAACTATAATGAAAGCATTTCTTTTTTATATTTTACCCATTGGTTTTATGCGTTTGGAACGGGGGTGGGAAGTCTGGATCTGGGTCCTTCTGCCTCAGCTCAGATTCCCCCATTGACCAGCCATACAAATGCTACATCTGTAGAGTCAGTTTAAAAGTGATAAAAGCAGCACATGGAACCACTTAATTGTTTTTCTTGTTGACACTTGTGGGGACAGTCAGGGTTCTATTTCAGAGAGATCTTGGCCTCTTTTAGGCAATGACGGCATCCAACTCCATCATACTGACTTCACAGCACTTTTGTGTTGAGCTCTCAGGTTCTTTAAAGAGCTTTGTCATTAGTTAAGATGAGAAATGAAAATAAAAGTAAGAAGAAATATATTGAACTTCATTTACTGAGAAAGGAAAACATACCTTAAAACACTTCAGCTTCATAGTGCCAAGGAGTTATCAACACTGTTGAGTTGGATCGTGCATGATTCTTGCAAGACTGAGGCTCTGCCTCCATGTGATGGGGTCTCTCCTTTGTCATGGCTATACACCGCACTTATGCCTTCCAGTGGTGACTAGAAGCAATGTGATTTGTGGAGATCAGTCTTTGCCTTTACTGTGACTGGAAAAGCAACTCCAAACGTATGTCCCACTAATAATAGTATGTATTTATTGAGGATTCAGTGATGTTGGATTAGTAGCATTAATTTTTGCATTTGGAAGGTATGATTAAGCGCTTATCCTTACTGGGATTAAGAAAGTAAAATTTTTTATTATCGTCCATCTTTTTTTGCATTTTGTGACTTTTAGCTTTGCATGTGTACAGTCAGATCTCCTAATTACAATTCTTTTCAGTCATAGAGAAAGCTTAAAATCTCAGGGATTTTAATTTTTTTAAAGAACATTTTATTTAAAAAAAATTGGAAACTCTCTATTCTTACCTGTGGATAAAGATAGAAAAAGTGGTACTCTTACTTGAGGTATCAGATATTTGGAAAACACAAGCTAGTTTATTTGGAGGTGGTACTTCATTTAACCTTAGAAAGATTCTTCTTAAAGTGGGTTTCTGCCTGTAGCCCTTTTTGTCTGAGTGAACCAGCCTGTTGACTTGTTTTCCTTTCACTTGAGTAGGCAGTCGTTATGATTTTCTTTTCAGTTTCCTTTAAACACAGTCCATTTCTCAAGTTATTTTTCCTTTTCAGTTGCAGTCGAGACATACTTATAAAGAAGTCTGATGGCCAGAAAAGTTTACACAACAGATCAGTTCAGAGTTGTTTACCTAAATCACTGGAAGAGCCTTAGGCTTTCTGGTGTTTGTTTTTAGATCTTTAGCTCTTTGCTGGGCCTGGAGAGGAGCCCCAGTCCTGGCTTTGTTCTTAACTATTGGTGTCATGTTCCCCACTCTTCCTCTGATCCAGCTGATGAAGTCTGTCCATTGACTCTTGTCCTGGTTGGGTCCAGCTGCCTGATTCTTGCTTCTTCAGGTTGCCCCACAGCCGTGATAAAACTTCAGTGGAAATCTCAGCCCATATTGCAGTATTTGAGGTAGTTAACTCACAAGTTAATTCACAGCAGCTCGGAGTTGTTGCTACAGACTCTATTGTAGGTGGGTGTGAACATGTGTATTCGGGAGGAGGGGATAGTTTCGCTCCTTGAGCGGTTAATACTTTGTTCTGTCTGCACCAAGAACTTTATATCCATATTTTCTCAGTTTACCTTCACAGCATGCCTGCTAGATAATTGTTATTATTCTCATTGTACAGATGAAGAAGCAAAGGTTCAGGGAGAAGTTAAGGTGACCAGCTCAGGGCCACACAGAAGGGTGCAGAGCCCAGAGTCTCTCTAACTTCAAAGCTGTTGCTTGTAAAGCATTACATTTGACCGCTTGGAGAACTGTGTCTTTGGATGAGATTCAAACCATCACTTACTATATGCTTAGGTATATTTTACCAAAAATATTCATTAAGGGTTTATTTAATTTAATAGTTGCTTTCAGAACACTTACTTTGTGTTGTACACTGTTCTAAGCACTTTACAAATATGAACTCATTTTGTCCTCATAACAACTTTTGGGGAAGGCACTAGTATTCTTGCCATTTTACTGATGAGGAAACTGAAGCACCAAAAAGTCAAGTTACTTATCCGAGGTAATCAGCTAGTCAGTGATAGAGCTTGGTTTTGAACCCAGGCAGACTGGCTCCAGAGTCCTTGCTGTTAGCTTTTATGCAACTGGGATTCCTCCTTTTACCCAGGAATGTAATACAAAATCTTTTGGAACACTTGGACTACGTAAAGTGAGTGGCTTGTTTTAAAAAAATCATTGGCAATTACCCTGAAATATAGGAAAGTTAAATAAGGAGAATGTCTTTAAACTTATGCCAAATAATATATATTAGTTTAGAGGATATAGAGGAATGTCCTGCAGCTCATGAAGAGGAAAAAGCCTCCCATATTGCTTCTTTCAAACTTTTCTTGTGGAAAATTTTCATCTTCCTCTCAAGAAGGTTAATGCGTTCATGAATTTAATCTGTGAGAAAATTCAGGACCCCCCCCCCGCCCCCTCTAAAGTTCAAAGTGGTAAAGATTTGTTTTGGTCACGTGACAGCCAGATGCACTACCAAGGCCAAAGTGTGTACAAGGGAAGTAAATGTAAACAATTGGCGAGAAACCAGAAGCCAGTGTATTTGAAGTTGTTTCTAACTATTGCTATCGACTCTGCTTTTTTACAATTCTCTCCCCTTCCCCGCCCTCATTAGTGGTTTATGACCACATTTTACATTCTCAAATAATAATTAGTTTGTCCATAAAATGCTTTTCAGAGAGTATTATCTGACTGGTCCGAATGATTATTGATACTAGCTTGAAGCCTGGGATTACGGGACAGGAAATGTTACTTTCCATAATCCTTGGTGCTTTAACCTTCACAATCCTGTGATATAGGTATTAGTGCCCATTTTACTGATCATTGAATCAGTAAAGAGGTTAAGTGACTTGCCCAGAACTCAGGTTTTCCATTCGCAAGACCTTTAGAGTCTTTTTTATGTGGAGATCATGCTGCCAGAAAGACATCTGAGTCCCCAGGTTGTAGAAGTTGAAGGAAAAGATAGTATTCTAGCTAAGTAGCTCCGAAGACACCTGTGGGTCCTATGTGCTTAGCAGTAATAGAATGGCTCTATTACTTTTTACCTACAAATGAAAATATCCCATGTTGAAATTGGCAGAGATTCCAGATTTGTTACTTTTCAGTCTATTGCTATCTCCGTAACTATATGTTTAAGAGCTAGCTGGAGAATAGTTTTCTTGCTAGTCACTCAGCAGCAGCCCTTTTGCCATCTTTAGCAGACCAAGAGCAGACTTTTAAACAGATTTTTAAGTAAATGATCCGGGACTTAGTGCTTCATTTTAGAGTTTAACGATTTTTCTTTTTTAAAGAAAGAGTGTATAAGAAATCAGGATCCAGTGCTTTTACTTATTATGTTTTGTCGACCAAGTTGATAGAGCTGTCTTTTTTTTAATGTCTTTTCTTTACCCATCATGATCTGTTAGACTCATTGTCTTTAGTGACCATCACCTCTGTTTACCTCTCTTTAATATTTACTCTTTTGTCACCTGTATAGTTCATTTACAGAGAGAACTGATGAAAATGGCAGCCCAGGTATACTTGAGCTTTTTTTCATTCAACTGGCAGGTATTTATGAAGACCCAATTCTTTTGAGTGAGTTTTCACAATCATTTAAAAATATCTGTTTGCTGAGAGGAATGCATATGTAATTGTGAGTTTCATATAATGCTGCTAGTACAAATGAAATGATCTAGTAGAAGCTAAACCCAAGATTTATTTTGTGTGTGTGTGGGGGTCCCATTGTAATCCATAAAATTGATTGCTTATAACTTCTGTGTTTTTTATCTTAATATTGGTGCTTTCCAATTGGCTATAGTGGGGTTTGGTTGTCATTCTAATAAACCAATTTGCCCATAAGCCACTTTTTTTGTTTTTTTGGTTTTTTTGGTAAGGAAGATTAGCCCTGAGCTAACATCTGTTGCCAGTCTTCTTTTTGCTGAGGAAGATTGGCCCTGGGCTAACATCTGTGCCCATCTTCCTCTACTTTATATGTGGGACGCCTCCCACAGCATGGCCTGATAAGCAGTGTGTAGGTCTGCTCCCGGCATCTGAACCTGCGAATGCCAGGCCTCCAAAGTGGAGTGTGCGAACTTAACTACTACGCCACTGGGCCAGCCCCAATAAGCCACTTCTTTAAAAGTCAAATCACCATGTAGAGAAACATTTTTTGATGGATTGAATCAGCTGTGAGTTCAGACCACAAGTCTGGGTCTTTAAAGAAATGTGAATGTTGTATAATGTAACAACCACCATAATTGCCATACACACGCACACACACATGCTTCCTATTGTTCAACGTATTATCTAGGTTTCTTTTGGTGATGAAATAATGAGGTTACTGGAGTCATCATAGGATGAATCT